>NC_082596.1:45084458-45730172 GCF_030936135.1 Gavia stellata
TTTAGTTTAGGTTTGTTTCTTTGCTGGGTTTTTTTTGTGGGGTTTTTTTTTGGGGGGGGGGGGGGTGTTTTTTTTTTAAAGGGCTTTGGGGACTTCTTAGACTTTATAGTCTTAACCAGGACTCAAGATTCATGGCTTAAACTTCAACACAACCTTGCTACTCCCTCCTCCAAAAATTCCAACTGACCAATGACTTCCTTCTGACCTGTATGGCAACCTGTTTCTCATCAAACCCCCTCTGGATTTTTTAGTGAGTCTTGAGTGAGTTTTATATTTCTTGCTCTTCTGATTGTATGTTAGACTTCTTTTCAGACTCTTGCATGCTGTAAGGCTATGCTATCTCATGCCTTTAAGTTAGACAAATACGTTCTCTTGAAACTAAGAGTCAGATGACCTCCTAGTTCAAGAATATTCCAGTGAGACTGCTCTCAGCTTTTGTTGTTTGAATAATAATGAAAATGAAAGAATGGTATCTATCTCATGGATGGAGAAGACTTCAGATTTCCTGAGTAGTTCTAATAAAGACCTGTTTGTCCTGCAATCAATAACAGGCATTACCATGCACGACATCTTGCTTGAAAATGGTATCTAGTGAATGAAAATAGCATGTATTTTACAAAACAATTTGTATTTCAATTATTCCCTCACCAAAAACACAGAAATAAAATCTGACCCTGCCTGAATATCTTATCAAGTTAATAATTTTTTTTGGCATTAGATGATCAAAATGTTTACAATTAGGGAGCTTTATTTTACATGAGTCAGGGTAAGGTCTTTATTTGTCTAAATGGCTACTTCCCTAAGTTGCAAGCTGACTTACTTCTGACAAAGGAATGACTTAATTTGAAGTTAATACGGAAAATCTTTATTAAATTCTGTCTCATGTCCTGGCTTACAACGAGATTGCTCTGTATGCTAATGTAGCAGCCAAAATAATAAATAGCTCCTTTGGAGTCCAGCCTACGAAGATGACAGGAGATGAAGGGATGGAGGTGGAAGGCTGAATCAGGTGTCTCATGGGAGAAAGGATGGTGTGAATGGAGTAGGCAACCTCTCTTTGACTTTCTACGAAGTCACACACACTATTACTTTGAAAAATATGTATGTTCTGCAGTGCTATCTTTGGGAATAACCACCTATTTTAGGCAAAAGGGAGGAATAAGTACTTGAGGACTTCAGAGACAGCACCACCTTCTACATAAAATTTGCTTTTTCTTCTCTAAAAATATGTTTTTAATGAAAAATTGTTTAATGTGCCAATGAAAGTCTTCAGCTACACGTGTGTATTGTAAAAGCTTTCTAGCTAACTAATTATAAACATGGCAATATCTAGGTAATTTATGCATCAGGAATCTTTCCATAGGATTAATGAATTCTGATAGCTGAGGTGCTGTTAGTCTCTGATTCCTGAAAAAGCTGTATGATACTGTTGCTTCAAAATGGTGTTCGTTCTTTGAACTGATGTAAGAGCCATTAGATCTGACAAACATATTTTGATTTAGACAAGAAACAAATGCAAAAAATAACCTATTCATCACTCTTATAAGTTGTGATAAATTACCTGAAAGCTTCTTTCAACATGCCAGTGAAGAAGGTCAAAGGCACAGATGGTTGCAAATAAAATATCAGATGCTCACCTGGAATAATTGAATAGCGTTAATTAATAGTCAGTATTCTCTGAGAAAGAGCATGGTAAAAATAAATGTAGACAATCCGAAGGGGTATGATTTGGAATGCACAAGCTTCTAGGATAAACAGGGACAGGCTTTAAATATGGAGAGGTCATTGCACAAGTTGACCAAAAATTCAAAGATACTTAAGTTTTAAGTGATGCATTAGAAATGTGATTTGCTTTACTCACTTTTATGTCAAAAGACAGTGCCTGCTCAAGTCAATAAAAATGTTGTTGTTGTTGTTTTATGACATATATTTGAGTAATTAAATAAGGGTCATATATGCTATTCTTTTATTTTATGATTTTAATCCCAAAATAGCTACAAAACTGGTAGTAGCCATAGCAGTGTTCTTATGACTGGTAATGAATGTTTGGGGGATGGCTTTGGGAAATAAGATAAAAACCACGTTGTATTTGAACTCTGTTAAATTTGTACAATTATTTCCTGTATTTAGCAGGATTACTAGTTTCATGGGAGGATCTGAGCAACGCCAAAGTAAAAAGTTAGTGCTTTTTGAGTTTTTTTATTTTTTCTTTTCCCCTAAAAAGTGAATTTCCATGATGCATCTAATGATTGAGAACTGTGCTGTGTTTATGGGCTGTCAGAGTTCACTCTGCTCGTGCTTGAGAAGCATCTCTTGAGATTTATCAGCTCTTCCAGCAGCAGTCAAGTAAGAGTAGAAAACCCCACCCTTGTGAGAAGTGTAGAAAACCAATGAGGAAGTGAAAGATACATCCCCTTAATAAGCTGGGTCATTCCTGCATTAATGATTAATCTGAGCTCTTCCCCTAGTTCTGCAGACTGCTAATATTTCAAAAGCTATTCACCATATTAATGTTCAGGTACTGAGGATGAATTTGAATTCCTTACCTTTTGATTAACTCCAACTTTTGAGGAGCAAAGTAAAAGACATTTTAAAATTTAAGTACAATCCTGTTATAGATTTTATATATTTTTTTAGGATTTCGATAAAAGAAATCAGAAACTTGTGATTGACTTATCACAAAATGTTCTCCTTCAAACTAAAGATTAGCTGAAATTGTGGAAAGGACAGCTTTATTCAAGCTGTTGACCATGAGCTGTCAGATAAGCAAGTTTAATAATCACTTGTTTAATCTAAAATGGTTAACATAAAACTGTCAATCTTTTTCTAAATAATAAGTATTTAGGGGATAATGCAATGACTGACACTCTTTAAGGGCAGCCTGGGTATACAAACAACCTACAAGGCCTACTGTTTTCACTCATCGAGCTCTTTATTTCATTGTTGAGATTAGTTTTCATTCCAATTGCCATTACAAGCAGATTATAAAGTATTCCAGTCTCTCAGTTTACTGCTCTAATTTGTATGCAGCTAAGTTCAGAGGTGAGGATGAATTAATTTGTTGTGATGACCAGCAGGTGCTCTGTGTGGTGTCCCTACCTGAAAGATGCATGATGAGACTATATATCTTCTTAATACTTTCCTGATGAGAATTTTCCTGCTTTATCTGTGATGTTTCTGAAAAATAACATTTCAAAGTCACTTACTTGTGCAGATGGTGCCACAGTAGCTGCGTATATATAGCTGTATTTGACCACCTGTGAAAGACAGGGATTTTATGGAATGAAGAAGAGAAATTTCTGGCAGACAACACTGTGGATTTAATTACCAGAATGTGGAATTTCTATCAGGTGCAGCTGTTTCTCTTTCTTCTATTATCATCAGTACATTGTTCTCCATTTTAAGAGACATGAAGTACAAGCACTTTACATACTAAAAGAAAAAAACCTGCTTCCCTCATTTCCTCAGCACTTCCCTAGGATGGGAAGAAAAGAACAGGTCAATTTCTCATTCTTGTCAAAAAATTTGATGTTTAACAGGATATGAGAAATCCCATCAAGCACCTTAAAGAAACTAGAAGATTTGAGCACTGTAAGCCTGTGATTTGGCATTGGTATCTATGGTTTGTACTGTAATCAGCATTTTAATTCATGAACAATACATATACAAAATAAACATTATTTTCTCTGCCCTCTTTAAGCACATGCATAATATTTATTTAGAACACTTGTATCTCTTTTTCTTTGTTTGCAATATATAGCTATAAATATATACAAAAATAAACCTAAATTTATATTTATAAATTGGTGAGTTTACAAGTTTTTAGAAAATAACTTTTATCTTTATGAGACTTGCTTTAACTTTTAGTGTATTCGCATTTTCGCTTGGTTGATTATTTTGCCCTAATAAATCTGAATATACTGCTGTTTCTGTCCTCATACTGTTCTGAATAAGAGATGACTAAGAATGAAACATAATCCTCATTTTATGGTCAGCTGGGAATTGCACCACTGTGCATGTCCCTAAGGTGTGCTAGCTATGATAATATGTCCCTTAACTTCCTCATTCCCTTATCATCCTCAGCACGTGCCTCTTATAATAGCGGTACATACACACGGTTGGCTGGAGGTGGATGAGCTGGAGGCCAGCAAACAGTAGGACTGGGAAGCCTGTTTTGGGCAGTACCTTGGGGTCTGCCTTTTGTGTGGCTTTATCTAGTCACAGGGACCTTAGGTGAATATCACTGCCCCCTAGACCACCAGAATGAGCTCTGAAAAGGAAAACAATCAGTACTATGTGGGTTTTCCCCCTTCCCCAGGTTTTAGATTCCAGTGTGGGAGGATGGGACAAGGTTGTATAAAGGTTGGAATAGTACTGTAGTTAGAGAGCTCTCTAAGACACTGTGTAAAGAATAATATACAAAGATTTCTAGTATACATTTTCAGGTGAACACTGATATTAAAGTAAAAAACCTCTTAAATTCATACATTTTCCCAATTAATTGGCATTTAGGTGTGTGCCCTATTCTGAGCATTTGCCTCTAAAGGGACTACTTTTATCCTTACGACTAGGAAAATTGTCCTACTGAATATGGAATCACGAATATGATGCTATTTTACCATGGAAGGGTTGCATGAGGTTATGCATGAGGTTCTGCTGAAGAATGAGAAGTACTAGAGGTAACTGTTCTCAGCAGGGAAAACATCACTTCTGGTTTCCAAAGTACACATGAATCCTATTTAAAAAAAAATTTCTGAATTGGCTGATATTTTGTGTACTGTAACATGGAATGAATACTGGCAGAGAAGCAAAAAAAACGGGTAATGAAACTAAGTACTGGCATACAATGGTGGAGCTGAGAGAGGGAAGTTGCCTGCAGTTGGTGTTAAATTCACACTTCTTGATTTGCCCATTAATGAAATAGGAGGAAGCACACAAATTTCTATAGTAGAGACAGAAACAGATCAACTGGAGTTGTGCATCAGCCTAATTGGAAAGCAGAAAAATAATGCAGTTTAGGCAGGAAAATGAGCTGGACAACATAGTTGTAAAAAAATAACCTGAAGGACAGGGTTTTGGTCAGATGGAATTACTTGAAAATCAGAAATGTAAATATCTGGGGTTTTAGAAGTGGACATCAAAATGGTTATAAGTATAAAATGCAGTAAATCAAAGGAAAAATGGAAACGTGTTGCAGGGAATGAAGGAAAGAATGTCACCAAATTTAAACATACAGAGAAATAACACATCACCAGACAAATGATAGCGCCTGTCTGCACTGCTTTGGTGAAAACATGCCTGAGGTACTCTGTGATCTCTTCATTCTGGGAAATGACAAATGAAAAATGCTGTTACTAAAAATGATTAAGCATCTATGAGAAATGTGTTCATGGGAAAAGAAAAAAAGATGAAAGACCTTATATATATAGAGGGACAAATCTCAGTGGTATGGCTGGAAACTCACAGTCATTTCTTATTCTTGACTTCCAGGGCTTGATCCCTGCACAGGCTGCGGCAGTCACAATTTTAGAGATTACTAATCCACGTTGTCCAGCACTCTTCCTTGCTACTGACCTCCTCCTCCTCCCCCTTGCCACCCAGCTGTGCTGTTCCTCACTATTTGCACGGCAGTGCTGCATCCTTTGTGGGGCGAGCCAGGATCTGCAGGTCTTGACTGACACCTGTCCTGAGACAGGGAGCTTTGCAGTGCCACAGTGGATAACACCTGCTCTTCAAAATGTTTATGTTGTCTTCCTAACTGGGAGGTTTCTCACAGCTGAAGTTTATTCAAAACATGCTAAATAAGAAATAGAGATCAAAATGGGAAATATTATTACGCTACTGGGTAAAGCCCTGGTGTCCTTGTAAGCTGACCAGTTAGTGCAATTCAAGTTCGTTCCATCTAAATACAATGTGGTAAACTGGAGAAGATAGCAAGAAAGGGCAGCAGCCACAGCTGAAAGTATGGAATGGCAACAATCAGAGAAATGATTAAAGAGAATATGATTTTTCAGTTGTAGAAAAGAGACAGATGAGAAGAGATATGAGAGAGAACTCTAAAATCTTAAGTATTGTGGAGAAAGTCATTAAGGAATGAGTTCACTGGGTTTTTTTGATAAAAGAGGGAAGGGACATCAAATTACAGTGGTAGGTAATAGTTATCACTTGGTTTGGCGTTCATGCCAAGTGGACTTTGAGAGTTTTCACTATGTGGAATTTGTTTAAAATTAAGCTTGGGACATCCTTCCTCAGGGAGTCGGAGATAACAGTAAAAAAAAAAAAGCATATGGGTATGAAGAGGAACTGGGCAAGTCTGTGAGGGAAAAGTCTGTGGAGGGTTATCAAATAAAACATTATTTTGGCTCAGGAGATCCCTGACCCTCCTTCAGGCTGAGTGAGACCAAGGGAAGCAGGATTATGTGACCTCTTTGTTCTTAAACTCTCTTCTAGGCACTTACTGCTCTCAGAAACAAAATGCAGCATTGGAAGGGCTCCTGGTCTGCCCACTAAGAATATTATAGTTTTAATGGTGATGCCTGGGGGAGTTTTTCCAAGATTCTGCGAAGGGTCCTTAGCTTTCACTAATTAGAAAATAAAAGAGATATGGTATATAGTTTTACTGATATGCAGCCATGTTAAATTTTGTCTTGAATTTTTAAGGTGATACAATACTCTTTCTTACTTCCTGTCTTAAACCGATATTAGCTAGTCATATAGTGTACTCTGTCCTGGAGATGGCTATGTTCAGTGTGGGATGAGTATATATTCCACTACATTAAATTTGTAAAAGGTTTTGGGATTCTTTGAGATGAAACAAGCTATATAAATACAAGCTGGTATTATGTTTGCAAAATCTGGGTGACTGAGAAGATCAATCTTCCAGAAAAATGTCAGTAGATACAACCAGTTTATTTTTTCTGGAGGCCAAGAATAAGAAAGGGATAGAAAATAAACTCAGCAGACTGGATAAAACTGATCTGTTTTGGTTTCTTTTCCTTCCTGAAAGAAAATGATGGATTCTAGCAAATATCAAATAATACTTTAGAGTTGACCTTTCATAGTTCATATAGCCTATCATCCTTATGTATCATAGCCTCTGTCTTTCTCCACATGAAGAAATATGGTAACTAATAATGCACATATATATGAGGTATAGTCCAATAAATCTGTGGTTAAATATTTAAAAGCATTTCTTTTAAGTTACTTTTTTTTTTTAAGTATTACTTAGTAATGTAGAAATCTGTCCAGTTGCTGATGTCTTATAGATGGGTTTTATGCACAGAATACTTTCTTCCTGTGTATTTCACGAAGTCACATTTTAGACATTCAGCATGACATGCTTTTTATCACAGTCTTGCCTACTGAATTTCAAAGACGAGGTCTAAGTGATAGAACCAAACTCAAGAAGACTACAAATCCTAAAACAGCAGGAAGGGACATGGGTCATACGTTACAATCTCTGAGTTGCCAAGTTTATAATTTCTTTTAGCACCGGCAGGAAATCTGCTCATTTTCTTTGGGGAAACTGAGTAGCGTGTTCTCTTGAGACACCTGTGCAACTGGCAGTAGTTGGCAGTTTTAATAACTGTCTGTCTGCATCAGACCCTTATGCCTTTCTATCACTGCTGTCCTGGCACTTCATGAACAAAAATTGGTTGTGCTTTGTCTGTCTCTGAGTGAATGTGATCTGCGAAAGGCCATGTTTAAGTTGTAAGGTGAAAGTTTTAAGAAAATGAGGTAGTTGCAAGCTGAGAAAAGAACGCAAGCAGATAACAGCTGTCATATTCAAAGGTGCTCTGTCTCAGGCTTTTCCACTTTGGAAGGACCAAAAATAAAGGTCTGGTGTTTTCTATATTGCATTTAGTGTCTGGATGCAATTGTTCTGACTTACATGCATCAGACATACTGTGCAACTATGGATCACAGAATCACACAGAATCACAGAATTATTAAGACTGGAAAAATCAACCAACCATCAACCCAACACCACAGTGCCCACTAAACCATGTCCCACAATGCCACATCCACATGTTCCTTGAACACCTCCAGTGAGGGTGACTCCACCACCTCCCTGGGCAGCCTGTTCCAATGCTTCACCACTCTCTCAGAAAAGAAATTTTTCCTAATATCCAGCCTGAACCTCCCCCTCTTGTCCTGTCGCTAGTCACTTGGGAAAAGACACCAACACCCACCTCTCTGCAACCCCCTTTCAGGTAATTGTAGAGAGCGATGAGGTCTCCTCTGAGTCTCCTCTTCTCGAGACTGAACAACCCCAGTTCCCGCAGCCGCTCCTCATAAGACTTGTGCTCCAGACCCCTCACCAGCTTCGTTGCCCTTCTCTGGACATGCTCCAGCACCTCAATGTCCTTCTTGTAGTGAGGGGCCCAAAACTGAACACAGTATTGGAGGTGCGGCCTCACCAGCGCCGAGTACAGGGGAATGATCACTTCCCTGCTCCTGCTGGCCACACTATTTCTGATACAGGCCAGGATGCCATTGGCCTTCTTGGCCACCTGGGCATACTGCCGGCTCATATTCAGCAGTCATCAGATCATATGCAATGAGTGGTATGTGAGGGGCACATGCAGTTTGAGATGTAAAAGTTACTTGTCATGTCAGCTAAATCTTACAAGGCTGTAAGTAACTCTAACTGTGGTAGTCTCTTGCTCACAATGGTAGACTTGAAAAATTTAATTTTTGTTCTTAAATTTGCCACTGGATGCTGAAGTCCAGTTTCGATAGACATTGATATCATTTGGAGTCTGTCCAACAACTTAGTGGACACTTGATCAGCTGTGGCTTAGTCAATAGTTTATTCTGCTCGTTTTAACCACGAAGTAGCAAGACCATATGTACTTCCACTTTAACAGTCAGCAATACAACAGACATTGAAATATGTTTACAAACAAAACTGCATAATTGGCTCACTGTTATTCTTTAGACCATATACTACCCCTAGCTATTTAGGTGTTTGCCAGTTATTTGTAAAATGTCCCTATTTTGGAAAGAATTTAAAGTGTCTGTTCAAAGATTGTTTTTGCTATATTGTAAGCACAGCATTCATTTTCTGCTATTTTCCATTGGATATTTGATAACCATTATTCTTCAGGACAAAAGTCTTTCATCCAACCGAGTGACAATGAAAATAGCCTCTTACTTTTTAGATTCCTCCACACAAAATTGCATGGAAATGTTAATTGTTTATTAACAAACCCTAGCCTGAAAACTAATTTCTCAGAGTGGCTGGTGGAAAGAAACAAATAGCACAAAAACAACTTCTATGGAAATTGGGATAGTCTGAAAACAACTAGAAAACAGAATAAAGCACTGCATAATATTCTCAAAGAAGTCATGCAAGGTTTAATTACCTGAAATGGGATATACCAGAACTCTTTATTGATCTTAGATGAAGCTTTTGGTGCTTGGCACTCTACAAATCAACTACTTGGTAGAAAATTTTCATTAAAATATCTCTTTCTAACTGCATACAAATTACAGTTTTTGCAAGTCTTCTATTAAATGGAATTTTTTTAAATGCTCTGTAAAGAAACAAGTCCTTAGATGTTACATTTCTCAAATGATCTACTTTGAACTTGCTGCCACGGTTTCTTATTAAATAGGCTCATTCAAGAAAAATGAATGTTGCACTCCATGTCAGCTCATTGATAATAATTGGATCCACAAGCCAGAAAGGATGCTCCCTGCAAAGGACTTGGAAAGAGGAGCTTAAAGTCCTGGCTCCAAAACCTAAAAGCCCCACAGGTGCTGGCAATGAAGCCATCACCGCTCCCCTCCGAAACCTCCTACCAGGCACTGGGGGAAGTTCCTGAAGGCACTGCTTGGCCACAGGGACAGGTACGAACCCACCAGGGAGAGAAGGGTTCGGCTGCTATTGAAAACATCAAGAAGGGAGGTGGGCAGTGTTCATGCTGGACTTCTCTTTCCATTTGGCCTGAAGGTGCTTACCCTGAGAGGTTTTGAAATCTCTGGATCTGTTCTGGGGGCTGTGAATGGGATGTCAGGGATTCTGGAAACCAGTTACTCCGCCTGACAAAAGTCCATATCTGGGACTGATCGTGATGCTGACTGGCTGCTGCAGCTACCGTCAGAGGTATCGACTATGGTCCTAGTCTGCTGTCAGGGCACTTTAGTGCACAGATTTCTAATAACTAAGACTATTTGGTGCTCTTCATCTGTCCCAGCACCCAGCAGGTACAAATTCATCTGTATGCTTTCCATTTCTCTTTCAAAGCAGTCACCAGTGAACAAGCAAAAACTTGTCTACTGTTGCTAAGGCAAGAAAACAACAAGAAGACCCTGAAAAATCATTGGCTCAGGGATGGTAGAAGTCGTCAGGAGACATTTTGGCTTTTCAGAAGAATCTGAGCCGTACTGTAGAAGAGTTTATGTTGAAACACCTCTGATTTCGGTCTTTTCTTTTGGTGCTATATGCAAGATCCCCAAATCCCTGCCTGTGAACTGAGTTCAGCTGAGAACTCGCACTGATCAGAAGGCAATAAAACGGAAAAGATCAAAGCAGTTTATGCATTTTTGTATATGCTGTTTTGTTGCTGTTTCCAACTCCAGAGCCCCATTCTTAAGTTATCTGAACTGCCAAAGATTTGGTCCTCTCTACCATTGCTTCAGAAGTGTCAGTAGATTTTGTCATGTGTTTTCTACTAAGCTTGCATGGACACCTGAAATGCAAAGTGAGGGCTTTTAAAGTCATGTTTGTCAGCCGGTATTTTCTTTGTCATCTAGACTGTTTCTAGTACTTTGTGATTAATACCTGAATAGTCTTTACAAGTTGGGCTCAGTTTGCATGTGTCAGCCCCTAAATTTTTCCTTCAATCTTTGACATAAGACATTAAAATTTTGGTCTGTTTCTTTTCTTTTCTTTTTGTTGTTTTGTTTTAAAGAAGGAAAAAAATGCTTTTTATACTCCTAACAAAATAGTAAAGTATAAAACATCAACTTAGTTTTAAAAGTGGGGATCTGAGGCACAACAAAAATTGACACAAATGCACCTGAGACAAAGCTAGAACCTTAAAATACTAGTTGGATGGCTGAGTTACTTGCCTTTTTGCCCTAAAAATTAATCCCCAGATTCAGCTATACATGAATTCTGCCTTATTATCTATGAACTTGCATGTTTGTGCTGGAATAAGAGAAAACTGAACCTGATCCACGATTTGAAATGCATCTTTTTCTAACCAGTGTTGACCATGAACTGTTGTTGTATTTCAGCAAAAAGCAGTCCTCCAGCACATTCCTCACCCAGGAATGCTCTTTTGCCCGTACAGCTAAGCTGATGTAAACCATTTACTGCCACTCAGAAGTGTGGTCCTTTTGCCTCTTCCTCTGTCCTTGTCCGTCACTTTCGCATTCCTTCTTTTTGGTCAAGACTGTCACTCATCTTATTTTCCTGCCACTGACCCCCTCTGCCCCATGTGGGTGAGCTAGTTCTGGGATTAACCCTGGAGAAACCTTTTTCTGTTTGGTGGGGGTTAGTCTTGTGCTGGCACAAAAAGTGGCCATAACTCACTGAAAACTGCACAAGGATTTTGCCTCATTCTGTAGTAACAGATCTGCACTTCGTAAGAACCTCGGTGACAAATTCATGTCACAGCTGTTGTTCCCCATAACACTAGAAGGAATGGGGTAGGGGAGGTCCACAGAGATAACACTAAATTCCTGCCTACACTCTCTGGTTATTATGGACAAGTGATGTGGTGCTGACTGCTGTGAAGTGTTCAGTGTTCTCTAAACCCTATTATCACAGCAAAGATTGTCAAAAGGTTTTTGAAAAGAGTAATTTCAACTAGCATAAGGTAACTTTGTATAAGCCTGCTGATTTGAATGAAGGGTGATTAATTTTCATTAAGAAATAGAAATATTAAAAAAAAAAGTAGTATTGTCAAAATATCAGGTATTTGAGTAGGCCAGCTTATTTTAGCTTTGGGCAATATTAATTCTGTGAGAACTGAATATATTTTTAATGAAGCTCAATGTTTGGCCTTTTTTAGAGTTACAAAAGAGAAGACTTTTGTTTTGTTTCCTTCACCAGAACTGGCTCTGCACCTCAAGGTGTCATTGTAGAATAGACTATATTGATAGACTTATCAGAGATGATTTACTGAATAAAAAGAATCTACTCTGAAGTTCAGTTCTCAGAGGCTTGTTGGTAATTAAACTCCAAAATATATATAACCATTAAATTTAAAGTTCCTCCGTTCCACATGGTAGCCTTTGGGCAGTGATTTCAGGAAAAGAGCACCCCACACAAAGCTGTGTCTAATGATACTTTCAAGGTAGTAAGATGCTTTTAAGAAAAGAAATCTGTTTTCTTTCTTTCATTACAATTTTGAACCTGTGTAGGCAGCGTCCAAAAAAATGAAAATGCTTGTAATAAGGGTCAGATGTTATGTTTCCAAAGTCTGAAGGCAGAAAAGCTGCTCTGGCAGTCTGGGCTGCCACGAAGCAGTAGTGTTCTGTGGAATGGGTAATAAACCAGAGCACGTGATGTTACAGGTAAACACTGATAAGTCTAAATGGTAAATAGCTTTTTGTTTATTTGACTTTGGGGATTTCTTCCCCAGTGTGTTTAAAAGATAAAAATTTCTATCAAAGGAAAATAACTGCTATCTATTTGCTGCAGGAGTATTTCTATTCCCAGGCTCTTGTACAAATGTGTAGGACTGCACTGTATTGTCTGGAAGATCCCATCTCTTAAACTAGCAAATTAAAAATGTGCACAGCAGGGATTTCTGGATCTGTTTTTTGCCTACTTTTCTGAATTTACTGCCGGTAAGCCTTGTTTTTCCAGTCCTGTGCTGCAAAGACTAGTTATCAAATGAAATCAGCTTCATATCCTTAAGCAGTCTCTGCAAATACAAGAACTCACACTTCAGGTGTTATCTGCAGAGCTGGTCCTTTGATTTATTGTTTTTCTTGCACTTCACGTGGGATGATACTGAAAGCATGTGGAAATTCTCTCTGAGGCATATGCTTACATGAGACAATTATATGTGGTTTATAAACCCTGAAAAGTGATAACTTTTGACTGTCAATGATATACATGCAATCTGTATAGTCCCCATGTTTGGTAAAAGGTCCAATCTAATCAGTTTTTGTGCAGAAAAGTACATGAAGCAGAGTCAAGTTTGCCCATGTAGATTCAGTGCAGTCCTTCACTTCAATGCTTTTCTTGATCTCAATGACACATAAAAAACCCCAAAACCTGTAAAGATGACAAGAGCAGAAATCAGTTTGGTCCTATTCCAGCTCCTTTCATAAGCGGGCATACTTCCTCTCCTTCCCCTTCCTCCACCTTCATCCACCACATCTCTGACTTCTACATCAAATGAGGGTAAGCTCTACGCAGCAGACAGTATGTGCCATGCAGTATTAAAGAGTTCCCAACAATGTGTATTATTTAATATGTGAAATGATTATGTTTTAAAAAGTCATATAATTCAAATTAAGACTTCAAAAAAAATTTTGTGGAGGGTTTCCCTCCCTCTACCCCCCAATTAAAAATAAGGGGATTTTGAGCCTGTTTTTCAGTACTTGGGAATTAGCGGCAAATAGTTAAAATTTTAACTCTTCCACTACCTCCCTCCTGTCAGGAGGAAGAGGAGTCTTCAGGAAAATACAGATGTTTCACTCTTTTTTTTTTTTTTTTTTAATTAGGGCAGAGAGAAACTGTATTCATTTTGTATTCATAACATATGCAAATAACATGCAAATAAGGAAAATTGACATTGTCAATCTTAAATTAAGCTTTTTTTTTTACATTCTAAGTGTTCTTTTTCACTTTTGAGAACTAAATAAATTCCTTATATTGCCTGTGTGTATAAAATAAATGCATACATACATATATATATATGTGTCTTTAATGCTTCTTCTGACCTCATTTTTTTCATCTTTGTCCATTAGTTTTACTAACAGGTCATTACTTTATTGAAAAGATACTATTGCAATTATTCCTTTGAATTATGGAGCGTTTTTTGATTCATGTGTATTTAACTTTTCCATTTGTAAATGTAACACACACTAAGAACAGCCATTTCATACAGGTCTATGCCTGAAGTCTTTATCACAGGAGAAGTAGCTACATATGGACAAAGAGAGACTGCTAATACCAAAAGCAAACTCCCTGGTCTGGTATGGCCCACTGATTACTACCCGCTGTTGGTTTTGCAGGTTGGCAGCGATGAGGTTGCGCAAAGAAGCCTAAAAGTGATTAAAAGGGACTTCAGAGTGCTGGGGAGACTGGTTGAGGGATCAGGAGCACAGGTAGTGTTTTCCGCAATCCCTTCAGTGGCGGGGAAGAACACTGAAAGGAACAGGAAAACGCACCTGGTTAACACGTGGCTCAGAGGCTGGTGCCGTCAGAGGAATTTTGGGTTTTTTGAGCATGGGGCGGTCTACATGGCACCGGGCCTGCTGGCAGCAGATGGAGTTCAGCTATTGTCAAGGGGGAAAATGATTCTCGCTTATGAGTTGGCAAGCCTCATCGAGAGGGCTTTAAACTAGATTTGAAGGGGGAAGGGGATGAAACCAGGCTGCCTAGAGATGAGCCTAGGGCTGGCATGCCAATGTCAGGGGCGAAATCAATAGCCCAGCTCAAGTGCATCTACTCCAGTGCACACAGCATGGGCAGCAAACAAGAGGAGCTGGAAGCCATTGTGCAGCAGGACAGATATGACGTAGTCGCCATCACAGAAACATCGTGGGATAACTCGCATGACTGGAGTGCTGCAATGGAGGGCTATAAGCTCTTCAGGGAGGGATAGGCAAGGAAGGAGAGGCAGTGGGGTGGATCTGTATGTTAGGGAGTGTTTTGATTGTATAGAACTCAATGATTGTGAGGACAATGTTGAGTGCTTATGGGTAAGGATGAGGGGGAAGGCTAACAAGGCAGATATCCTGCTGGGTGTCTTTTATAGACCACCCAACCAGGATGAAGAGGCGGACGAAGCATTCTACAAGTGACTGGCAGAAGTCTCGCAATCACAAGCCCTTGTTCTTGTGGGGGACTTCAACTTACCGGACGTCTGCTGGAAATCTAACACAGCAGAGAGGAAATAGTCCCAGAGGTTCCTGGAGTGTGTGGAAGATAACTTCCTGACACAGCTGGTAAGCGAGCCTACCAGGGGAAGTGCCTTGCTTGACCTGCTGTTTACAAACAGAGAGGGTCTGGTGGGAGAAATGAAGGTCGGTGGCCGTCTTGGACTTAGCAACCATGAAATGATAGAATTCTCAATTCTTGGCCAAGTAAGGAGGGGGATCAGCAAAACCACTACGATGGACTTCTGGAGGGCAGACTTTGGCCTGTTCAGGACACTGCTTGAGAGGGTCCCTTGGGAGACAGTCCTGAAGGGCAAAGGTGTCCAGGAAGGCTGGACATTCTTCAAGAAGGAAATCTTAAAGGTGCAGGAGCAGGCAGTCCCCATGTTCCATAAGAAGAGCCAGTGGGGAAGACCACCAGCCTGGATGAGCAAGGAGCTTTTGCTGGGACTCAGGAAAAAAAGGAGAGTTCATCACCTTTGAAGAAGGGGCAGGCAACTGAAAAAGAAGAATACAAGGTCATGCAGAGAGGGAATTAGAGAATCAAAAGCCCAGCTAGAACTCAATCTGGCCACAGTCTTAAGGTTTTTTCAAATGTATTAACAACAAAAAGAGAGCCAAGGAGACTCTCCATCCTTTACTGGATACTGGGGGGGAACATTGTCACCAAGGATGAGGAACAGGCTGAGGTACTTAATGCCTTCTTTGCCTCAGTCTTTAATAGCCACACCAGGTATCCTCAGGCTATTCACCTCCCTGAGCTGGAAGACAAGGATGGAGAGCAAAATAAACTCCCCAGGATCCAGGAGGAAGCAGTTAATGACCTGCTATGCCACCTGGACACTCACAACAAGTCTATGGGGACTGATGGCATCCACCCAAGGGTTCTGAGGGAGCTGGTGGAGGAGCATGCCAAGCTGCTCTCCATCATTTATCAACAGTCCTGGTTAACAGGGGAGGACCCGGACGACTGGACGCTTGCCAACGTGATGCCCATCTACAAGAAGGGCTGGAAGGAGGATCCGGGGAACTACAGGCCTGTCAGCCTGACCTCGGTGCCGGGGAAGATTATGGAGAGGTTCATCTTGAGGGCGCTCACAGGGCACATGCAGGACAACCAAGGGATCAGGCCCAGCCAGCACGGGTTCATGAAAGGCAGGTCCTGCTTGACCAACCTCATCTCCTTCTATGACCAGGTGACCCGCCTAGTGGATGACGGTAAAGCTGTTGACGTTGTCTACCTGGACTTCAGTAAATCCCTTGACACTGTCTCCCACAGTATTCTCCTGGAGAAACTGATGGCTCCTGGCTTAGACAGGTAGATTCTTTGCTGGGTAAAAAACTGGCTGGATGGACAAGCCCAGAGAGTCAGGGTGAATGGAGTGAAGTCCAGTTGGCAGCCAGTCACAAGCGGAGTCCCCCAGGGCTCAGTTTGGGGCCAGTCTTGTTTAATATCTTTATCGACGATCTGGATGAGGGGATAGAGTGCTCCCTCAGCAAGTTTGCAAATGACACCAAGTTGGGTGGGAGTGTTGATCTGCTTGAGGGTAGGAAGGCTCTGCAGAGGGATCTGGACAGGCTGGATCGATGGGCCCAGGCCAATTGTATGTGGTTCAACAAGGCCGAGTGACAAGTCCTGCACTTGGGTCACAACAACCCCATGCAACGCTACAGGCTTGGGGATGAGTGGCTGGAAAGCTGCCTAACAGAAAAGGACCTGGGGGTGTTGATTGACAGGTGGCTGAATGTGAGCTAGCGGTGTGCCCAGGTGGCCAAGAAGGCCAATGGCATCCTGGCCTGTATCAGAAACAGTGTGGCCAGCAGGACCAGGGAGGTGATCATGCCCCTGTACTCGGCGCTGGTGAGGCCACATCTCGAATACTTTTGGGCCCCTCACTACAAGAAGGACATTGAGGTGCTGGAGCGTGTCCAGAGAAGGGCAATGAAGCTGGTGAGGGATCTGGAGCACAAGTCTTATGAGGAGCGGCTGAGGGAACTGGGGTTGTTCAGTCTGCAGAAGAGGAGGCTGAGGGGTGACCTTACCGCTCTCTACAATTACCTGAAAGGGGGTTGCAGAGAGGTGGGTGTTGGTCTCTTCTCCCAAGTGACGAGCGACAGGACAAGAGGAAATGGCCCCAAGTTCTGCCAGGGGAGGTTTATGCTGGATATTAGGAAAAATTTCTTTTCTGAGAGAGTGGTGAAACACTGGAACAGGCTGCCCAGGGAGGTGGTGGAGTCACCCTCCCTGGAGGTGTTCAAGGAACATGTGGACGTGGCACTGTGGGACATGGTTTAGTGGGCATGGTGGTGTTGGGCTGATGGTTGGACTTGATGATCTTACAGGTCTTTTCCAGTCTTAATGATTCTGTGATTCTGTGAAAAGTTGATCTGCTTCTGAGGAAGCTGCTGTTCTGCCCAGGTCAGACTCCACATGTAATGAGAAGTCAGAAAGACAAAAATGCGTCAGGAGAAAATAGATGATATGGCTCATTCAATGAATACGTAGAATAACAAATTGACAGAAAATGGAATAAATTTTCACTTGATCTACAAACAGTAGGATTGCTCTGACCTTCAGATAAGATTAATTTGCAACTAATAATTCACTGTGTTCTAAGTTTCATCGCATTTACTGTTTTCTTGAATCTTCTGTGCTTTTTTTCCCCCTATTGCCTGCTCTGTTGCTGCTTTTTAAGTGCCCTTAGTGCAGAGAGGCTTGGGATGGTGCCAGGTGGTCTTGGTTAATTCTAAGCCAGAGGATTGACTCCAGCTATCCCCCTTCCTTATGCCTTAAACAGAAAAGCAAAGAACAATACAGTGCTGGGTTTTTTTCCAAGGATTCAGAGAACAAATTTTAAAGGAGGTGCAAAACAGAAAGTAAATTTCTCATTTCATCCCAGTCTATGCAGAACTGGCAACCTGCTGGCTCAGGTGCAACTAAGACATCCAGAAACAAGGGGCCTATTGAACAGTTACGTACCTTAGTGTTGATATATCTCATATCTGTTGTACAGATTTGAGAATTACAGCTGGTGATGGCTTGCAGAATATTACTA
Source organism: Gavia stellata (assembly GCF_030936135.1). Lineage (NCBI taxonomy): Eukaryota > Metazoa > Chordata > Aves > Gaviiformes > Gaviidae > Gavia > Gavia stellata. The sequence continues at coordinate 45,102,587 of NC_082596.1, forward strand.
TACATGCTGAGGCAGTAAATTGCTTAATCTTTGCTTTACAGGGGTTCTGCTAATGAAGGGATGCTCTTCCCGAAGTGCTGTGTTATAACCTACCTCAGTTAAGTGCTGTTCCTCATGTGTCAGCCATTTCAGCTCTTTTTAGAGAACTGGTGCATTTTGGGGTTCAGTTTTTGTTTTGATTGTTACCACTGATTTTCCTCCTGTATGAAAAACCAGTTTATGACTTCGAAAAAATAACATTAAACAAAATAGGAAGAAAAATGTAAAAATTATGGGCCCAAATTAGCATTAATTTCATAGGAATTTTTGAAGATACTGGTTGTCCATACAAATCTTACAATGTATATAGGACTTAGCTGGTGACTCGTGGCTTAGACAGGTGCACTCTTTGCTGGGTTAAAAACTGGCTGGACGGACAAGCCCAGAGAGTTGTGGTGAATGGAGCGAAATCCAGTTGGCTCACAAGCGGAGTCCCCCAGGGCTCAGTTTTGGGGCCGGTCTTGTTTAATATCTTTATCAATGATCTGGATGAGGGGATCAAGTGCTCCCTCAGCAGGCTTGCAGATGACACCAAGTTGGGTGGGAGTGTTGATCTGCTAGAGGGTAGGAAGGCTCTGCAGAGGGATCTGGACAGGTTGGATCGATGGGCCCATTGTATGGGCCAATTGTATGAAGTTCAACAAGGCCAAGTGCCGGGTCCTGCACTTTGGCAACAACAACCCCATGCAATTATACAGGGGATGAGTGGCTGGAAAGCCGAAGTGCTGGTTGACAGCTGGCTAAATATGAGCCAGCAATGTGCCCAGGTGGCCAAGAAGGCCAACAGCATCCTGGCCTGTATCAGAAATAATGTGGCCAGCAGGACCAGGGAAGTGATCGTGCCTCTGTACTCGGTGCTTGTGAGGCCGCACCTCAACTACTGTGTTCAGTTTTGGGCCCCTCACTACAAGAAGGACACTGAGGTGCTGGAGCGTGTCCAGAGAAGGGCAATGAAGCTGGTGAGGGGTCTGGAGCACAAGTCTTATGAGGAACAGCTGAGGGAACTGGGGTTGTTCAGTCTAGAGAAGAGGAGGTTGAGGGGAGACCTCATCGCTCTCTACAACTACCTGAAAGGAGGTTGCAGAGAGGTGGGTGTTGGTCTCTTCTCGCAAGTGACTAGCGACAGGACAAGAGGAAATGGCCTTAAGTTGCAGCAGGGGAGGTTCAGACTGGATATTAGGAAAAATTTCTTTACTAGGAGAGTGGTGATACACTGGAATAAACTGCCCAGGGAGGTGGTGGAGTTACCCTCCCTGGAGGTGTTCAAGGAACGTGTGGACGTGGCATTGTGGGACATGGTTTAATGGGCATGGTGGTGTTTTTTTGGTTGATGGTTGGACTTGATGATCTTACAGGTCTTTTCCAACCTAAGTGATTCTGTGATTCTGTGACTCTGTGACCTCTTGAACAAGGATCCTGTAACAAAGGATAATGAATTGTTATTAATAAAGGTAATGAATTTTAAATGCTATGAATTCTTCTGTGAATTCAACATTATCTCAACAGACTCAGAAACTACACTGGCTGTGTAAGCACCTACAAGCACCTGTCGTAACAACAAGCACTTGTGATAACAACTGGAACACATTAATAGAAAATTAGGCATACTAATTATCTCTGTTTAAAATGAAATAGAGTCTGATTGGGCCCCACAGTCTTCAGTCTTCCACCTCTGCTGTCTGCACCTGCATAAATACTCATGGAAAGGAAAAATCAGGCTCTTATGGACCTAGAGAGCAAAAGATTTGCAGATCAGGGTACCTCTCATCTGGACTGCTAGGCTCTCACATAGAAGATGATGTGAGCCACATTAACATAACAGTATCAAAAGCCTGTAATTTTACTCTGTAAGCTTCAGCTGCAATAGCACTCCAGTCTGTGTATTGTAACAATCAGCCACAAGAAATTAATATTTAATACAAAGTTTTCAAAATATTTATACTCCTGTGGTAACCGCCATTTGTCGATGCCCTGAAGTATCTAACTGTGTCATCACTTGTTCCTTCTGAACAAGAGGGACACTGATGGCTGGTGGTTTTATTTGTCTCTCCCCTTCATCAGCAGGCTGGAACTAAGCTGTCCCATGGAGCACGTTAAAACGCTGTTGTTGGTTCCCGACTTTTAGCAGCTGTCCCTGCTGTGTTTTGCTGCATTTTGTAGCCTGGATGGCTGGCCAAGCCACCCTGCTCCGTGTCCCATCACTGCTTTGAGTCATGTAGTTTCCAACTTTTGTAACAGTATTTGATATGTTTGATATGCTTTTTGCCATAAGATTTGTTGTTGTGTCACTGACAGTTTTGCTCTCATCTTCAGGCGCAATGCATGCCTTTTGATACCTGGACATTTACACATTGCTTTTATGTTACCTTTCATTGCTCAGAACTGTTTACTAAGGGTTCATTTCAAGTCACTACAACCTGCCAAGAAGTTCACCTTCTTTTTCTTTTTTTTTTTTGTTTTTACTTGAGGTTTATAAAAAAAGAACATATTTTGGTTCTTTTTTTTTTTTAACTACTGTCAAATGCTGTATCATTTTAACTCAATCTGCTCATTGGCTCTGCTTATCACCTTCCGTAAAGTGTTGATTTGTAGCTCATCTTACTATCATTTTTTCATTATAAGGAATAAAATATGAGAGGGCAATCTTTGTAGCTAGTAAGATGCAAGGTGTTTTGTAAAATTCTGCTATGTTCAAGGCATTACACAATTTTCTATATTTTACAGTCTAGTTTTGATAATAGGAGCTTATAGCATTGTCTACAAGTTCAGTGACAAATTTTTGCACTATTTTCAATGAGCTTTAGACCTTCAGCACTTTGGAGTAGGGACCACCTTTGTTCATAACTGTCAAGTACTATGTAAGTGAGTTGCAAAATTTCTAAAAAAAAATATGCTTCTTGCCAGACAGTCTTTTTAGTCTAGCGCTTTCATTTCTTTTAAATATTTCCTTCAAGAAGAGGCTTATGAATTTGAGGGAAGATTCACAAGTAAAGATATGAAAATGAGATATATTTTTTCCAGCTTTGATCTTTCACCATGATAAGAGTCTAAGCATCCCTGCCAGCAATTTGGTTGATGCCAAAGTTATGGAGGTGGTTTAGGAACACAACATGTCTTGACCTTGCTTGGAACTTGTCCAATACTCTCTTTTTTCAGTACTTTTACAAAAAGCTAAAAGTTGATCCAAATTAATTTCTAAATGAGCTGCCAAATACATGAGCAGAAATGACAAAATGCACAAATGAAGTAGATTATTATAATGGAATTTTATTACCTGAGGAACAGCGAGTGAAGAAAAATAGGAATGACCTTTTAAATGATGGCTACTTTCTGACTTTGACTTTTTTTTTTTTTTTGACTCCAGAAGATGAGTATATTATTCGATAATCTCATCAAAGTGATTGCAGATGTTTTCTTAACAGAAGTTGTGCTATTGGCACGGTATAAGATAACCTGTAGTTTTGAATTGAAAATCTTTTTCATATGTCTGAATGGAAGCCAAAAGGACAATATGCAAACATAGGGATTTAGCATATGTAATTATTTTCTAAGTAGCAATAGAAAACATACGATGGCTGTGTCTGAGGAAATAGCAAATTGGCCACAAATTAAAAAGATTTTATGAATGTGGAAATCTACAGAAGTAATGTCCCTATTGCCATATATCTACTGTTCAGCAAATCCATGGAAAAGGTACATTTTTTTGGTTGGTTTGTTTTACATGTTCTTGTTGTCCTACTGCAAAACAGCAGTAGCTATCCAAGAAACGAACAGCTATTTTTCTCTCCTAACTAACTAGTTTGTTTCTAAAGGAGAGAAGGACTGTGCAGAGACACACAAGCAAAAGAATACCTGTGAAAAGTAACTTTAAATTACGCCCAAATAGTGGCAGATATCTTAGAGGAATCTGAATTTCATTTGGGCACATAATGAAACAGACTGGGACATTTTTAGAGTCACAATATCTTGTTGGGGTTATATGTCTCTAGATGATCTGTCTTCTCCCTGGATTTTGAAAACAGTACAGAATCACTGAATAATTAAGGTTGGAAAAGACCTATAAGATCATCAAGTCCAACTATCAACCCAACACCACCATGCCCACTAAACCGTGTCCCACAATGGCACGTCCACACATTCCTTGAACACCTCCAGTGAGGGTGACTCCACCACCTCCCTGGGCAGCCTGTTCCAGTGTTTCACCACTCTCTCAGAAAAGAAATTTTTCCTAATATCCAGCATAAACCTCCCCTGGCAGAACTTGGGGCCATTTCCTCTAGTCCTGTCGCTCGTCACTTGGAAGAAGAGACCAACACCCACCTCTCTGCAACCCCCTTTCAGGTAATTGTAGAGAGCGGTAAGGTCTCCCCTCAGCCTCCTCTTCTGCAGACTGAACAACCCCAGTTCCCTCAGCCGCTCCTCATAAGACTTGTGCTCCAGACCCCTCACCAGCTTCATTGCCCTTCTCTGGACACGCTCCAGCACCTCAACGGCCTTCTTGTAGTGAGGGGCCCAAAACTGAACACAGTACTCGAGGTGCAGCCTCACCAGCGCCGAGTACAGGGGCATGATCACCTCCCTGGTCCTGCTGGCCACACTGTTTCTGATACAGGCCAGGATGCCATTGGCCTTCTTGGCCACCTGGGCACACCGCTAGCTCACATTCAGCCACCTGTCAATCAACACCCCCAGGTCCTTTTCTGTTAGGCAGCTTTCCAGCCACTCATCCCCAAGCCTGTAGCGTTGCATGGGGTTGTTGTGACCCAAGTGCAGGACTTGTCACTCGGCCTTGTTGAACCACATACAATTGGCCTGGGCCCATCGATCCAGCCTGTCCAGATCCCTTTGCAGAGCCTTCCAACCCTCCAGCAGACCAACACTCCCACTCAACCTGGTGTCATTTGCAAGCTTGCTGAGAGAGCACTCAATCCCCTCATCCAGATCTTTGGTAAAGATATTAAACAAGACCGGCCCCAAAACTGAGCTCTGGGGGACTCCGCTTGTGACCAGCCACCAACTGGATTTGAATCCATTCACCACTACTCTCTGGCATCTGCTGTCCAGACAGTTTTTTACCCAGCAAAGAATCTACCTGTCTAAGCCAGGAGCCATCAGTTTCTCCAGGAGAATACTGTGGGAGACAGTGTCAAAGGCTTTACTAAAGTCCAGGTAGACAACGTCAACAGCTTTACCGTCATCCACTAGGCGGGTCACCTGGTCATAGAAGGAGATGAGGTTGGTCAAGCAGGACCTGCCTTTCATGAACCCGTGCTGGCTGGGCCTGATCCCTTGGTTGTCCTGCACATGCCCTATGAGCGCCCTCAAGATGAACTTCTCCATAATCTTCCCCGGAACCAAGGTCAGGCTGACAGGCCTGTAGTTCCCCGGATCCTCCTTCTGGCCCTTCTTTTAGATAGGCATCACATTGGCAAGCCTCCAGTCATCTGGGACCTCCCCTGTTAACCAGGACTGTTGATAAATGATGGAGAGCAGCTTGGCATGCTCCTCTGCCAGCTCCCTCAGTTCTCTTGAGTGGATGCCATCAGGCCCCATGCCACTTCATATAGGCCCTTTTAACTGAAACTTTTCACCCAGTGCTCTACACTCTTACATTTGCAAACGCAATCTGTTATCAAGATCCATAAATGTTATGAGCAAAATATCACCTTTTTAAGAATACAATTTAAATAATCTTCCAATTATTCTTTTTTTTTTACACTGCATACCTAGGTGGTTTTGGTCCCCATAATCTTAATTTACTTAAAGCAAATTAAGATAATTTAAACTACCAGACCATCCAAAGTATTTGTTGTTGACTGAATCTAAGCCTGGTGTTATAGAGGAAAGCTTACTTTATCTTTTAAAACAACACAATAAAAGTTTGTCATGCGAATCAACACTGAGTAGAAAATATTTTTTGCATTCAAGCTGCAATAACATTAATCACTTTTTCTAGTGATTTTTTTCATGTCAAGAGATTAAAAAAAGAAAAAGATGAAAAGAGTAAAAAAGATTCTTTATTATAATCTATTTCTTGTATAACCTGTGAATTTTGTATTGGTATCACTTATGTAAAATTATTGAAAGAAGTACATAAACTTGTGGTCTTCTCTTTGTTTCAGATTTCCTTTACTGAGTACAGCTGATTGCTCAGCTCGCAGAAGAAGCATACCTTTAATCTTTTTTCTTTACAAAGCTTCTAGTGTAATTTTGTTACCCTAAGCCATTTTTCCTTTTCTGAATATCCTTTGAACTTTTGCTTTGGTTTGGAAATACTTTGCTTTTTCCATGTCTCCCTACCTGAAGCTGGGGAGTCTGGCTTCTATTGGATTTGATTCATCACTTGTTTGGACTACAGTCATTGAGTTTAATTGTTCTCTGTCCCCTGTTTGGCCTCTGTGCCAAAATTCTTTTTACAGCGTGATGATTACATATATCAAAGCCGTTCTTATTATAGACAGTTTTCATCAAATCAATGTCATAGCATCAAAATACTTAATTTTCCATAGATAGAATCAACTTAGACTCTAGTAGGGATCAAACATTAAGCACAACGCTTGCAAAACACAACTTTTCTTGATGAAGATATACTCACATTTAATAACAATTAACTGTAAGTAGTTTTATTGATATCGAGTAAAACCATCTTGATTTTATTGTGTAATTCAGTCTATGGGCTTGGAATATGAGTAGCTTGTTTACAAAACAATGAGGCTGGAAACATGCCAGGACATTCATCTTCTTCTAAGAGCTCTCTTTTGTGTTTTTCAATCCCTTTCCTTTCAATTACTAGAGGTCTGATTGAAGAAGCAAGTGAAATACTTGCTTCATTAGCAGTGGAAAGAAAATTAAAGTATCTCTCCTTAACAGCACATTAGACTGAGGAACAAAACTGGAGGCAAATGATACCTTTATTTTCTGAATCTTAAAAAACCAAAACAAAACACAAAACACATCCTGTCTTAGCCAGGGGCAGATTAAAATGAGAAGTTCATAGGCACAAGATGTCTTTACCAGACAAGCAACTTCTCTGAATCTTAGCCTACCTTTGCCACCCACTGATGGAGTTTGGAAAACACTTAGCTAGCCTTGACTATATGTGGGTGTACGTACAGGCTAGAGACCAGGTTATGCTTTAATTTGGTCTGGGAGCCATCTGTCCTGTGTCAGGAAGAGGGAAATTAGTCACAAAATCTCTTCCTACAGTCTGGCCTGTTTGGCAAGGGAAGAGAGCTCAACCACTCCCCAGAAGTGACAGGGAGCTGTGCTTGCAGTCGCTGGCGGGTGAATGCAAACACCCGCCGGGGTATGGCAAAGCAGGACGCTTCTCCACAGAAACGGTCAGGCCCAGGGTAGACTAAGCATGTGGTTAATCACCTGGATTAACTCCAAGCTCTTTAAACTGTAATTAACAGGGACAGTTCCCAGCTTCTCTTTTTTAATGCACTGAGAGCAGGGCAATTCCAGGTGTGCCTCTTTTTGTGTTAGCCTGTTCACTGACGCCAGGAATGAAATGTACTCAGTCTTTCAGCTCCTTTGTCATCTGTGGAGAATTTCATCTGAGTGTTAAACCAGTGCCATGCGGTATTTGAGTTCCCACTGTGTAGCTGAAAGAAGCTGATTGGATATTTTTTGGAAAGATGATAAGACTAATGGAGCCTCCGATCATTTTAGGAGCAACTGATGTCATCAGCTTCCTGGAAAGAAACAAATAAACAACTTTCCCTTCCCAAAATCCAGACCCCTGAACTGAGAGCAAATGAGGGTAGAACTGTTTTTTTCTGAAATGGCCGATAGTTTTGCATAAGCTGTCAACATGTAAGTGTTTGTTCTTAATTCTGATGTTAGTTTTACTGTTAGGTACGAACACAAAATTGAGGTTCATTTCTTTAAACATCAGTACTATAAATAAAGGATAAACACTGGATACCATCTTATGGAGTGTCGTATCAAAGTTTTTGTGAGAGAAGTATGCACACAAGATGAATAATCATATTCCCACATCTCTTTCAGTTCCCTTTTTATCTCTGGCCATTTTCTAATTTCTGTAATTTTATGGCAAGAAGATGCTCTAAACTGAGAGTTCAGAAGAGTTTCAATTCCTAGTGTTTCTGTTCTTTTGGGAAATATGGGCCCATGGTTTAGAGTCCAGGGCTCAGACCAAGCCCTGAGATGCGTTAATACTTCCATTTTCCCTCTTCTGTACCAGTTCCAGTCTGTCAGGACTTGTACATCAATACAGAAGTGCCACTGGGTCCTTCCATGAACATACAGAAGTTCATAGGAGGTATTCAACACTTTATGGCATTGGGCTGCTCTCTTTTTCTCTCTCCTGCCCTCCTGCCATTTTCCTTCTTCTATCCACTCTAACCGATGTTTTTATAATGAAGAGGAATAATGATCTTCGTGATACCAAAGACTTAAACAATTTAGTTAGCATACAAAGAACAGATCCCATTTGTGCAAACTTTGTACAGATAAGAAGATACTGCATCACATAAACTGAAATATGCATTAGTTTTCCTGGAAAAGGGCTGGCTGTGGTCACTGGCTGTATTGGGTTATGCTGATGTTCTTTACCTTGAGATAAACAGCATACTGAGGTATAGCACCTTGGAGGAGCCTCTGGGTCTCCTATCTGACTGATACACAACCTTGAGACTTCGTATTGTTTGCACACCAAACAGCAAAGTCAGTGAAATGCCCCAAAAGTGTGTCCTAAGGCTGACCTACTTCATTATAATGTTAAAAACCACACCTCCGAGCTAGAAAAGCCCCCAACCCAAATAAGCCCCCTACTCTCTGGGCATGCATAGTGAGTTAAAAGAGAACCGTATCTTTAAGACAAAGTAAGAAAGATACTAACCGATAGTTAGCTAAGGGGTGGGACCAGTAGGCATAACTGTTTAAATACTTGTCATGATTTCAACTGGGTGTGCATGCTAGGAGGAAAAAAACCCCGTGCACCCAGCGCTGCAATAAACCAATGTGGCTTTCTAAACTATCATTTAGTTTGGAGAGTTTTCTTGGTTACGATTTTCTGTAACAGCCAAAGTGGAACAGGGTGGGAAGGATAGGTTAAAGGTCAGCATATTTAATGAGTTTCAATAGTCAGTAAATTTAGGTATAAAGCTGACTTTTTTTTATTTAAACAGGCATCAATCCAAAGCGCAGTTTAGCACATTCATAATGCTAAACACAGGCATAGGATAAGAATTGTATATAGGCTGCAGGCAAACACTAGTGTGTTACATAGCTTGTTTACACATGCTCATTTCAGCTAATGCTGACCCCTGTGGTTTTATTTGGGAAATCTACTTATTTGTTCCCTGATGCAACTGTTGAGTGTTTTATGTCTGTGCTTGCATTTTTCATACTATAACAAAAACAGGCAGAAATGAAAATTGTGAGACACAGTTATTTGAATACATATGGATATATAAATGTAAACATCTAATTCACTCACTTTGGAAAAAAAAAGGTAAAAAAAATAAATCACTGAGTTAATTGGACAGTGCTGGTGTCAAAATGCAGCAATCTGTTTTGTCACAAGCATTTCTAACGCTTTGCTGCTGCTGGATTAAAACATAAGAATGAATTCTCTTGAGGTTTTTCACAGTGCCCCCAGAGGATTTTTAGGGTTTTGATGTAACTGTGGACTTAATAGCATGTTATAAATGGAATATTTTTTTCAGGTGTTCACTATTAATATTTTACATTACTACATGCCTGTGTACTCCTGTACTTAAATTACTTTGCTGAAATTTGAAGAGTTAGAATAAACATGATTGTCAAAGTGAATGAGAAATTACTGTTTACGGTATTTGCAAAATAATTTTACTTTCACATTGATTCTGCCTGAATAATTAAAACTCTGCAATCAAAAGAAAAATATTACTGTGATGTTTTTTCAATGTATCTCTGATTTGCGTTGATTGAGGAATATATTTTCAATGTTGTACGTGTTCTTTTTACCCTACTAAGTCTTCTGTTACTATTGATAAGGAATGTGTCTGTAATTTTCTCTTTGCAATGTCTGCTGAAACATAATCCAGACAAACATGAAAATTATCAGTTGGAACTGAATATTCTAACATAACTTTAAGTTCTATTTTAATTGTTCTTAATGACAAATCAGCTTAGATATTCTTGTGCATTATAATTACAAAGCCATGATCCAAAATTGTATTATTGTCTTTTCACAGATTTCCTAATCCTTCTAATTGTTGATTTTCCTGAATGCCACTGTCAGTGGGTACAAAAGAATAATGCAGGGGAAAACAGGCTTCTTTCAGCTAGCCTTTGTTAAAAAACAGAATTCACATTGCTCTGTTCTCACTTGAGGATATTCAGATACAGTATGCATGGTTCCTGTTCTACTGCAGCATAGCTTTAATTTGGCCTGCAGTTATTTTGAAGCTAAGGTAAATTAGCTGACAAGATTCAAGAACCTGATATTACTATATCAGTGTTATTCTTTGTGTATGCCCTATATACATGTAGCTATACTGGAGCACAGTGTCATCAGTTGTTTCGCAGTATAATACAGGTGGTTTCTTTAGGAGGAAACTGCAGAGAATGAATGCATAGCAATGAGTGTGCTGACCTTCTAGTAGACTTTACTGCCAAATTTAGAGTAGACCCACTGTGCTTCTGCAGCACTGCAAAGCTACAAAGCTGTGAGTGGCGGTTTTACTCAGAGTCATTCTGTGGTTTAAAGGTTGACCTCCTCCTGCTTGATTTCTTGTGTGGCAGGTGGCTCACAGGGAGCTGGTTTGCAACGTCCAGCTCTCACAACAGGCAAACGTATTAAAGTAGACAATTGGGGTTTTGTTGCGGCTGTTAAATAGAAATATACAGAGCACAGCTCAATAAAATAAAGGGCAAAAGAGGAAGTGAGGAGGGAGGGAGAGACCCACGTACAATGGAATAAATGACTTCCTTCACTCTGAAATGAAAAGAGGACGTGAATGCTCTGAAATGATCAGTACACAATACACTGCTGAAGGAAAGTGGGTTGCCTCAGAAAACTATTTTTTCTTCGCTGATACGACTAGGCACTGCTCCTTAAAAAAACCCAAAAAATTATTCATGTGGAAGATATGATCAAACAACCATGAAAAGGGAATTATCCCAGGACTGCATTTTTTTATAACAGTTATTGTGTAGAGAGGAAGAACAACAACAAAGTTGCCACAGTTAATTCTTGACTATGTTTCTTTTGTATATTCAGTCACTGTTTTGTAGTATGTTAGTACAGTTTCTTTCTTCCCTGAAGGATAAACTCTACGTGAAGAGATCATGTGCAATAGCTCATTCCTATTGTTTGTTTTTTTGATTACCCACTCTGTAGAGGTGGCTGAGCCATGGTAAACAGTGATGCCCTTCACATGTCTCATTATGCATTCAAATATCTTTGAATGCAACCGTGATCTTTGTTTAATAGAAATTGTGATTCTTATTGTAAGTATCATTGGTTTTATATTTTTATTTTTAAGCAAGCACATTCATTAGATTAAGCAGCTGCATTCAATGATAACAGTTGAGTTATTAACTCTTAATAAGAGATGAATGCTATTATTTTTCGAAACCCGAGTGAAAAATTTTAATCTAAATAGAGCCCGGACTACATGGATCAAAAATACCTGCTGTCTGAGATGGAGCCACAGGCATTGACGAATGTCATTGCCTGCAGATAGGTGTTAATGGCTGTATCGGTACCCATAGGTGCTGATAGGTGTTGATGCCTTCCAATAGGTATCAACACCTATTGGTATCAACAGATATCACTACACATTGATGCCTGTTGGTGCCAATAGGTAGTGATAGTGTCTTAATCCCAAACCACATCGTGAGCCTGGAATGAGGAATCAAGATATTTTTTTAACCAATTCTTCCAATGTTTGGAGTGTTTATCCCCTAGAAATTAATAATAAGCCAATAATTTGGGGGTTGCTTCTTTAGGTGAAGATTCTGTAGAGGCGAAATGGGTGCAAAGCAAAGGCTCTGAGTTTTCATTAGTGAGTATAAGAAAGTACTGTGCAGAAACATGTGGTCTGGGATCCATCTTGCTTAGCTCACCAGTGGGAACATCTAGACTTCCTTTGAGATGTGCCTGTCTCTGTCTCTTGACAGACTGTTATAGAAAACAGGGGCAATGATCTGACGTCTGTTTCCCATTTCTGCAGGCAAAGATCAATATTGCAACCATCCAAAGCTAGGTGAGCTGAACCCTACTTTTACTGTCTTCCCAGCATATAAAGTGGGATCCACCCAAGCCCTTTCATTTTGTCTCTGGGCCTTGCTAAGTGTTTGCTGGCTCTTGTACAGTTGTTTGGAATCAGCAGCTAGAGGATGCAGAAGATTCAGCATGTAGGCTGGGTCTATCAGGCAGCATAGTGTTACATGCAGCCAAATAAATGTTTTCAGACCTGGAGTGTGTGTATTGGCAGCACTTCGTATGGGTTCAGGGTCAGGAAGGCATGCAGAGGCACCTGAACTGCATCTGCAGGGCAAACTTATGGTTGGCAAGACATGATTGCTGGACTGTGCACCTTGCAAAAAAGACCATGCTATTTTGAGAATCATGTTAGTTTTGGAGTCCCAGTTTACAAACTTGCAAAATGAATGCTGGCTTGGCATCCATCAGGAGGTATAACCAGATAATCCAGATACTGGATTTCAGATACCTGAAAGGTGATGGCCTAACTTGATGGTGAGCACAAGAGGTTAATGAATACGGTAGTGTCTTGAAAAGGAGAGAGCATTTTATAAAAAAATTAGACCACTATCTGTTTTTTGTGCAGTTACAGCACCTGGCATAGTAAGAAATATCTTCTGATCTCAACACGCTCCAGAAGTGATCAAATACTGGAACCTGTCTAGTGCAGCCTTCTGTAACTGAAAAGGTATGTGTAAAAGTGAGGTCAGAGAAAAAGTAATAATTGTGTGCACAGTGAATGTGTGTGCACACATAGGCAAATGAACAAAAGCACACTGGTTTGAAAGTCTTTTCTGGAATAACTATTTTGTCAAGAAGAAAAGGAAGCCATTCCCTCCCCCATGATGTGTCTGTGAAGTGATCAGATAGAGGGATGAAACTAGAACTGCAGAAGTGTTAAATTGCATAATATCTACATAAGAAACTAATTAGCTCCTATTTTATAACTTTTTTTACTGTTTGTTTTAGTTGAAATGAAATTATAGGTTTGTCTTTATAGTGTGGTGGTTTGTCTTCATGGGTGTAAATCTGATGTCTCACTTCTTGGGAGATCACAGTAAAGGAGATCTCTGCTCTGTTCCTTTTCCCACTTAGTTTCAAGGTACTATTCACTGACATGAAGGATAATAATTGGTACTGTAATTTCTTTTTCTCTTTGTTTATATAACAGTAGACTGATGAACAACTTAATAGTTCCAAATTAAGATATAGGACAAAAGTCTTGTTAAAACTTAAGGCCAAGTGTCTCTTTCAAAATCATGCTTCTATTAAGGAGACAAACATTTCCAAGTAGGTGCAAATAATACACTTTATTCTGATAACAGAAATCTGATCTTTCTATACTGAAAGCTGAGGATATCACATCATAAACCAGCAGCATTCATTAACTCATTTGTTTAAAAAAAATAAAGCTAACCTGTCCTTTGAATATTTGCCCAATACAGAAAATAAATCCCACAACCAAACCCCAAAAAACCCCAAAACCCAACATCCAAATCCAAACCTAATATCAAAATATACTTAAGACACTTAATATACTTGCATAAATGCATACCAAACATTGGGGAAAAGGATGATCAAGTTTATGCAGAAGATGGAAGGAACCTCTGCATGTACCTATAACTAAAAAATTCAGAAGAGGTAATGAAAGGAAAGGGACTAAAATTTTTTTGTTCACTTTACAGTCTTTTTCTCTACCAAAGACGCTTTTATGAACATTCTTACAATTACATAAATGTGTTCCCTACTTATTTCAAGAACTCAATACATTCCCCCCCAGCTCTGAGGACTAAAGAATCATCTACCCCTCAGTGAACACCTCGATTCTTGTTTTGGAATTATATAGCAATATAAAAGGTAGCCATGACAGAAATGAAACTTTCATGTTTAAGGTTTGTATGACATGATTCTTTGAAAAAGAGTTTTGTTGGGCTATAGTGTTGGTTTTGCAGGAACAAAGAAGGCTACTCAATTTGTTCATTTCCCAAATACAGTGATGATTACTTACCTTTGTTATTTTACATTCCCATAAATTTGTCAATTTGTGACCAAGTAGGGAACCTAAATTAAAAATACCAAGTTCTGCCTGATAATTCAAGAATGAACAGTGATGAAGATGCTCTGCAGGATGCTTCTTATGTGTATGCAAATTCCTTGGATGAAAACCAAGTAAATCCAAGTAAATATTGCCCTCAGCTTCCGTGTTATCAACTGTAGACAGCATTTTAACCTTAGAAAAAAATGATATGCCCCTACTACAGGAATAATATTACTTTCATTTGCCAGGCAGGACAGTGCACAGTATTTTCAGTAGCAGGTTAATAATTTTGAAATGAAATGTTTATCACTCAAATCCAACTTCTTCCTCCCAGAATCAATTTTACCGGCTGATGTGAATCATGTTGTGATTATTTGAGTGTAATGGTTAGAAAAGAAGCTTCGTTACGAGGAAAAAAATAAAAAAAACCACTTAGTTAAAACTTGTTTTTAAAATTTCCAGTTGTTTTAAAAGCATAAATTATGTTAATTGGCAAGACACATAACAATATTATAATTGCACTGGGCTCTAACATATATTACTAGATTATCTGGGTTATTAACTTTGTTGTTGTATTTCAGCTGAAATGCATTTTTTTCTGTTTTTACAGACTTTTAAATAATAACCAAATTTGGAAGATTTCAAGAAATGGCTTTGAAGGGCTTTAAAATCTGCAAAACCTGTAACTCAAAATAGAAACCTCACTCTGGTGACCCTCAATAACTAAAGTGTGATTTTTAGTTTTTAAAAAATAAAAATAATCAAAAATATATTACTCAAGTGCAAACCAGTTTATTCACAGCCTACCACTTTTAGTTTATACTTACTGAAAATCATGCAGTTCAGCAAAATGTCATTGGACTAATGAACCGATGAGAAATAATTTGATTCTGTATGTTTTAGTTCTAGTTGCTTCATTTTGAAAAAGGACTGCATAAAGTGATCCTTTCTACTGCTGCTTTCATTGGCTTCCCTTAAAATTTTAATCATTAACCATAACTACTCTTGCTCATGTTTATATTTTTGGGGAATTTGTGACACTCCATTTCACATCACGCACAAATAACAAAATATTGTTCAACACAACTTTGACATTGAACAGTTTCTGTGTAAAAAAACCATATTTGTTGACTCTGAACAACTTAGATATAAATGCTTTGAGCATTTCAGGTTCTAATGAAGACTGCTTTAAGGTTAATGTAATTAATGTATCAAATGTGAAAAGCATGAACCTGTAAAAAAGAGTTTAGGTTTGTCTTTTTATGATGGAAAGCTTAATACACTCAATGGTAACAACATGTGCACATAGACCAGATTAGAGAAAGAATCGATTAAAGATAATAAGCAGACAAATTTGATGGTGTTCTGTTGAACAGGGACCCAGTAAAATGTATCCCAGAGCTCCTCAAGAATTTAAGCCAAAATATGATGTGATTAACCACAATATCCAAGAAATTGTGGAGAACATGAAATATACAAACATTTATATGTCCATAATTGTATTTGGAAAAAAAAAAAAAATCTACTCTCAGAGCTATGTACTAATTGGGCTAAATTCAACATTTCAGAAAGCAGATTTCCTGAACCAAATGTTTTAATAGTTGATCTATAAGCACCTAGGGGATAAGAACTGATCTTTTCAGCTACTCATAGAGGCCAGCTAACGTATTTCTTGTGACCTGTTGTCAGTCCTTCTGGCTAGTGCAGAAGTAATGGATGACACTTCAACTTCACACACTATCTTTCACACACTTTCATCTGATGTTCTTGCAAGCAATCTATGGAAATAAAGTCTAAATGAAGCAACTGACTGATGGGTAATCAACTCATTGGAAAACTTGATTTAGTTGGTATCAATCAGTGGTCAGCTGCTCAGCTGGAAGTATAATTTGAGGGAAGTTTTTTCTCAGTCCAGCCCTTAGTCAAAGTCAAGGTGTTAGAACTCAGCAGTAAAAGCAGTTCCCAAGCCAATATATTTATGGATGAAAGTACTGTGGGAAAAGAAAAAGTGGGTTGTGAATGCAGTTTACTGGAACACTCATTTACCTGCTTTACCATCACAGTCCTGAGAAAGTAAAAGATTTACCAACCAGTTATATGCAGACACTATTCAGCAATGCAGAGTCATTTTATTTCACCTCAGCTTTACTGTGATTTGAATTTGTAATATTTACATCATCTCTGCTTGCTCTGATAATATAGAGAAGCTGGCTTTTTTTAAAAAAAAAATTAAAAGCTGGCTTTTAATGTGGGTCAAATTACATCCCTTTTGGTTTAGTACAGTAGAGAACATGCAAATCTTCCGTTATATAGTGTTTGGAAAATGAACTAATCCAGTTGTTGATGAACTAATGAAGAATGTAGCACAAAGACACATGGCTGTTCCTGTAACTCATGAAATTATTTCAGTTTCTGAATAACTGCAGTACACATTGGAAGGCAGAACAGACACCTATGTTTTCTGTTATATATTCTCCTGTCACAGCATTGGCTAGACAGAAAGCTTATGTTTAATTTGTTTATTCTCAAGGCTCTGAGAAAAACGCAAAGCAAAACTGCCCACCACCAACCACCACATATAGTGCTATCAAAATAAAAAAAAAAATAGCATTAATGCTGTCACCTTCTCCCTGTGTAATATTGTTCACCTGATGCACTTCATCTCTACCAGAAGGGTTAGAAATTGTTTTCATTCCTCCGTGTGCTAATCACCGCACTGAACAGTTTGCTGTTCAGACTTAGCTATTATATATTAGATTTTAACTTTTTACAGCTGTCACTATATTTTTTACAACTTTCAACAAATAACCCTGGAACCTTGTGTTCTATTTTTTTAATGCTGTATAATTTGCCTTTCTGTGTGTTATAGTGTTCATCTAAACCATTAGTTTCTTCAATATCCATGACAATTGGGCTGTTTCCTGGCTGCTAAGAGTTTGGATGAATCAATATTTAATACAAATTTGTCTCCAAGTTATATGGTAATTATCTATTTTATGCCCAGTATTTATGACATAGATGTTTGGGTTAATAAAATCTGTACTTGTTCTCATAAATACAGGTTTACAGAATGAAGACATTGCTCAACCTCACATTTTAATTGAAGGAATCTTAAACGGGATGGGCTGACTTGTGACTTTTTATAGATTTTGATAATGTCTATAAACACAGGGCAAATGTATGTCTCAGTTAAAAGACCCTAAAGCTTTTTCTAAGATACTGCCTCTTATATTTTATTTTTTTTTTTATATTTGGCCTTTTTCTTTGCCTCTTCCCTCCTTCCCTCCTCTGAAAGGTTAAAGGTAATAATATTACTGATTCGGCATCCCTGCTTTTTTATCAGTCAACATGCTTCCTTCTTTGTGATATTGTTCAAATTCATTTGTTTGAGCTGGCTGGGAGGTGTTTATGCTTTTCAGTTGTCCACAGTCTCAAAGCTGGACTTGGTTCCTATCATAGGCACCTTCTCTAATTTTTCCTTGTGAACTGAGGAGCTCCAAGCACAGTCATTGCTGTCTTACCTGATGCTATATGAAATAAAGAAGTAATTTCATAGCTTTTCTATAGTTTCAGAGCACACACAAAGCTCTAGATGCTTCTGCATACTTTACCACATACCCATAAAGAAGGTCTAGATGATTACAACATTGATGTATGTGAGGGAAAATGGCTTGCTTACTGTGGGAATGATAGAGGAGATTTTGTAAGGTACTCAGGTGCACGGTAACTCAGGGCACCGTACTTTCAAATAAATGTAGGGCTGCCGGGCATACTGCTTTGCAAATTGCCCTTCCCTTTCAGGAGCTGGGACTGTTACTTAAAGCTTGTTGGAATCTGGGCTGGAGCTCTTTGTCCTACTGGGGCTGTTCCTGAGGCAGGTCTACTTGCCAGTCGACTGAACAGGAGCAGTACTCTAGAACTGGATGTACCCTGTTGGGAGTGCTGGGGTGTTGCGGTATAGTTACATGGCTGAAGCTCATCACAGCTGCACTGTTGGAGTTCAGTACCAGTTAAAAGCCAGTTTTTCAGCCATGTTTTTTCAGGTCATGATATGTCATTGTTATGTCAGAGGGTATGTAATCACCCAATTCTACAGGTGGACACCAGAGTGTGTACTTACAGCTGGTGCATGGATAACATAAGAATCCAAAATGTTTAAACATACGGATATCATGTATTACAATGACCTTTGTAGCCACTGATAATCAACCAGAGCTTCCAGAAAGACAGAGTGGGATTCATGTCTATTAGTCTGGTTATGTTGCTTCATTAAAAGGCAAGCTACTAGTTTCGAAATAGTATCTCGGATGAATATGTAGGTTGCAGCTGGGTTGGGATGCCTCCATTGGTCAATGGTGGGATGGTATAGAGAACTGCCGGATCTAGTCCTCCCACATGATGTCCCATGCACAGGTCACAAATAATTCTGAGCTGGCCCTCCTTCTCTGGTGGTATCCCTTGTTCACATCTTCACTAGTGGGTGGCATTATGGATGCAGGTGTCCTGAGATAGTAGACATTAACTTTTAATAATAAGATACACAGGGTGTGCATGATGAACTAGAAATGATGCAAACATGAAGGAACTGCTTAAGAGGAAGGAGAGTCATGCAGGATGCCTTGTGGGTCTGAGTTTAATTCACTGATTTCACAGTCTAATTCTGAGAGTCCTAACAAAGTCAACACAGAGAAGCACAGAGCAGCATGAGAACAGCCATCCGAAACTAAACAGTGGTTCACTGAAGTTTGTTTTATGTTTTATTTAAAAACTTCTAGGGATGGCGGTTCCTTAACATTAGATAATCTATTCTAGTGCTTTTAAGACTACTTTCTGTTCTAGCCAAACGAATTAGGAATAACAATTTATTTTTGTTTTTTGGTGTTCTTTTACATTTTAAATGTTAGTATAATATCGTTTTTGCTTGGTTTTCTTCTCTCTTTCTCCTGGATTATAAACCCAGTATTTTCTAAAAGGATGTGTTTTCTAGACCTCCAGTCCCCTTTCATATTCTTCTCTAGACTTTGTACAATTTCTTTATGTGATACCCTAATTAAGCCTCAGTCATGCTGAGTAGAGGATTTATTCACGTCACATATATGGTATTCCCACTTATATTTCTTCACAGCACTTTATGTGTACTGCTACATAACTGTCCCCATTTGATTGCATCCTTTTATTTCAGACAAATTCTGAAATTTGTCAAGAATATTTTGAATTCCAGACTTACATTCCCTCCCAGTTTTCAAATTAAAAAGTACACTCACATCAGTGCTGGACAAGGAACAGTTCCTGTACAATCCCACTCAGTGCATCCTCCTGTTGATGACTACAGACTGTTTACAAACCAGTTTTGCATTCATCTTACAGTACACTTTTCCAGACCAAAAGTCACCTCCACTGTTTCTCTAGAGGAAAGGACCACTTGGGCAGCAAACAAAACTGAATTATATATTTCTGTATCCATGTTTGCCTCCAAGCTGCTTTTGCATTGTTGTGTGCAGGGAAGAGTGGCACTGAAGATATGGCTCCTCCTTGAAGAGCTGCTGCTGCCCCTCTTATTGGAGTCTTGTGCACAGTATTTCCCAGAAAAACAAGAACTTGTAGGTTTTCTCTCTCGGATACTTGCAAGGTACCTTGGTGCTACATTACATGGATGACTGTCATATAAATGAAAGGGGCTATACGGCACAAAAAGGCAACTCTTGATCTCCTTCCGCTGCCTTTGCCTAACCCTCTAGAGATCATGGAGCTTCTGTTGTTGGTGATGCCTTGAGAAGGGTAAATCATATAGGTGACTCACAGGTTTTGGAGGTGAAAAAGAACCTGAGGATCATCTGCTTTTAGTCTAGCATGGAAGCAGGAGTCACAGAAGCAGAAATCACTGACAGTAAACTAAATCTTGGAACTCTGGCTGTTTTCCTAAGACTGCATATGACAATGTTATCTGAAGGTTGTGTCAAAAGCTGTAGCAAAGCTGTAACTTGTAGTCTTTTTGCTTTTTACCTCACCATAAGGTCTGTTACTTTGATCATTTGACAAGATTTACTCTTGACAAGTTCATGCTGGCCATCACGTGTTAGTGTGCATAGCTGAAATTCACGAGCCAGTCTTCTATATATCTTTGACTTCAATTCATCTTTAACCTGGCTAAAAAGGTAAAAAAGGGTTACATTTTTTTAAAAATAGATTTTTTTGTAATACAAAAAAACAACTTGGAAAACCCCAATAATATTTAATTCCTATTCATAAGCAGGATAAATCATATGAAATCTTGGGTATAAGGTATTATTGGTTCAGGTGATGCAGCCATAGAACTGCTTGTTAACAGAGGTGACAAATCTGGTAGCCCTGACTGCTATCAGAGAATCACTGTAAAAAACCTTTCTATTTGAAAAAGTCTTTCCATCATTTAAGTGAAACACCCATCTCTGATCACCTAATTAATCTTTATATTTGTGAAAGACAGCTACACCTGGTTTTTTTATGCTTTATCTGCTTGTTTGACTATGTATTGTGCTTGTGATAACAGAGAGTTATTTTTTGCTCAGAGTACTTAAAAAGTAGCAGAAAAATATACAAATGTTTCTAATAGGAATCTGTTTACCAGTACTTGAAAGAACAGATGTTGTTCCCTTTGGAGTTCACTTCTCAGCAAGCTGAATTCTTCACTGCCACCTTAGCACAAAAGAGGAGAGAACCCAGGTGAGAAAGGAAAGCAAAGCCCTTTGATGTAGAAGAAAATACAGCCACGGAAGAATAAAGGAAGAGCAAGTAACAGAATACAGATTGACTCATTCCTCTCTCACCTACCCTCCCTCCTCCCAAAAAAAGTGAATTCCTGGGATGTGTTAAATTTCTCAGTGCATTAAATAAGAGGGAAGGACCAGTGGCAGGTTAGTGATGCAGCTTTCATGATTTCTGACACATAGCTAACCCTGCAAGAATAGCTTTTGGGCTGCAAAAAGGAGAGATTAGAGGAAGTTGGCTACATTATTTAGGCAAAATTTGTTGCATTTAACTCCTGCTAGCAACAGACCTTCTACAAGGGATTTAGGAACATGTCTCTCTGTTGCAATCAAAGTTGGAAGAGTTACAAAAAGGCATCTCCTACAGGTGCTGAGTGTTCCTGGCAGCATAGCAATTTCCCCTGTACAGCAACAAATTAGCTATTAGCATCTGAAACAGTGGTGCTAGGAACCCTTTACAGGCAATGGAGAAAGCCAGGGTTTTTTACGTAATGTCAACTTAGGAACTAGACATGCTTTCAACCTGTTTTAAATATCTAGTTTAGAGCAGGGTAAGTCAGCCACCAAAGTTGCCTCTTTCTTTCCTGCTCATTACTTAGGATATTGAGAAGATTTGCTCAAAGACAGGAGTTTGGTTTGTTAATGTGGGCATGGTTAATGAGCCCCTTTCTTCTCCCTACCTCTGGAGGAATGAGGAAATGTGTAGGTTGGTGACAACACCCTCCCTCCCTCAGAGCCCCACAAATAACTGGCACAAGAGTGAGTAAGGCAGCGACCTGAACTTTGAATTATTGCCGTACAATTCCCATTGCAGTGTAATTACAGCTTTGCATCCTCTTGTGTTTCTGGAAGTTGCAACAATGTTTGTTTTGTTGGGTTTTTTTTTTTTTTTTTTACTTTCCAACATGTTACTCTGCAGTTTATTACAATGTTTCAGTTTGACCTGCAAGGCATTAGTGATGTAACTTTGGTATCTGTGGCTCATTTTCTGCATTTGTCACCCTGTAAGTCCGTGTATCTCAAGCACGACTTTTTTTTGAGAATTCTGATTTCTATAGGGCATACATAATTTCATCGAAGTGAAACAAATTTATTTATTTTGTTTTCACATGTAATCAACAAAACTAGAAATGTATTTAAAAAGTCTTCTAAGTCTTGCTTATGAAGAAGAGAGAAAGAAAGCACTGTTTTATAAATTTTTTTCTTTATGTATTTATTTTAAGTCTGATTGTTACCGTTCAGTGGAACAATGAACAATCACTTGACCTAACATCCTTTCTTTCCTCTGTCGCTTATAAATGGGTTTATACTATGAAACAGGATCATTTATTTCAGTAATAACTTTGTGGGGAAAGGGAGGAATGTGTAGAGGTATTACGGTGTTGGTTTTTTCCTGTAGTGGTTAAATGTTTTTTTCTAGAATTACTGTTACTTTTCATCAAGTGATGTCTTTGCAAATGAACACTGGAAGTGGTGAAGAAACTAGCAATGAGATTAGGAGAGTAAATTGTTTGGGTTTTTTTCCCAGAAACTATTTTGAATAATGTATTGTACAAAAATATAAATTTATTTTGAAAACATTTACAAATGATTAAGTGAATAAGCTAAAGTATTCATTCCATATCATCTCCATTTCATCAGTGGGAAGCATCTAATCTGAATTTCTTTTCCTTAAATGTGAATTTATTTGAATATAGGAAAGCTAACCATTTGAATAAAAGATAATTGTGTCTGACATGCATGGTTTTTGCTTTGTTGCAATTTATCTTTGCAGTTATCTGTACAAGAACAAAATTCACACAGTAGATCAACAGGCATTTAAGGGACCTGTATCTTCAGAACAGCTGTAACAGACACAAAACTATTTACTGAAATGTCTGCAATAGTTTCTGGAAACTTTTTTTTTTTTTAAACTGTTGCCTCAAAATATGGGAATTTGTATTTTAGGACTGGGTAAATTAATTCTGTAAATATAGCCACAGCTGCCATAATTAAAATTTGCCAATGCTATCTTGTTTAAGAATGACACTAACCTAATTATGGTTCCTAAAGTAGAAGGCTGTTGCCTGAACTTCCTTACTGAGGTAGAAACACCAGTAACCATAGAAGAAATCTCCAATACTGTATGTGTTGAAGTGCTTCTTGGAAAACATTTCTGATTTCCATTCATAGGAAGGGAGCCTTGGGCTACTTGAATCTCAATTTGGGTGCATGGTGCCCAAATAAATAAGCAACTCCACTTCCTGTCCCCCCTCCCTCCAAAAAATGTATATGGTAGCCAAAAAATATATATGGTACCAAAAATATATATATGGTAGTCTGAATGCAGACAGGTATGTGAATTACAGAATTGAATAATAAAAAGAAATGAAACACAATGATACACTAAAACAAGGAAATTGCATGTTCAGTAGAACAAATGCCACTGAAATAACATTTGATATGTTATTCTGTATTTGTAGATGTTAATCATTGAATATTTACCTTGAACACCTTTGAAAAGCATTTTGAAAATTAATGATGATGTTGGGGCTGACATTGCAGTCAAAGTAAAGATTTTAATTTTCTGTTGTAGAACTAGAACCAAACCAAATATTACTTCCCATTGCAAACAGATCTTCATGCTAGCAAAATGTAGTTAACTAATGAGAATATTCTTTTAAGGTCATACAATTATCAAAAGGATATTTAACTATTTATTGAAACTTTCTCTGTCCTTAATAATTCTACCATAAATGTCCTTGTAACAAGCTATGTTATAGGGCAAATACCATATTTTCAATGTATCCTTCTTAGAATTCTTATTAGCTTCACTTTCTAATAGATGCAGTACTGTGGAATAATTGCTGGAGGTAATTTAGGAATTAAATTTATATTAAAGGTACAGCACTGAAGAAATCTTCAGGGTGGAATGTGGCAAATATGCAAGGAATCCATCCCACAGAAGTTCCCTAGGCAACCTTAGATGTTGGCAACACCAGGGGAGCTTGGTGTGCTGACTCTAAGAGAAACTACACGGAGGGTGGAGCGGAGTGAAGACACCGCGGCCAGGCTCTGTGATAAGACGGGAACTGGAAGGTGCTATGGAACTGACAAGCTGCATATTTACTACCCTGAGCTGCATATTTACCACCCTGAGCCAACAGTCTGTCATTTTTTGACAAAATACTATCCTTTGGGTGAACTTTGCTCATTATAATCTCATTATAATACCAGAGAACACACCTCCATCCCAAAGCTACCCACCTCCAAGGTGCGACCACTCCTCACTGAGCTTGCGCTCTGAATTTTTCTTAGTCTATACCTTTAAAAGTAAACGAGAAACTTTTACACCAATTACAATAGAGGTATGTATGACTAGAGTCACTCAAGCTCCACCTGTAAGGACAAATAATATAAAAATGGCTTAAGAGAGGAGGGATGCCAGGGAAGATACCATCGCAGACCACCTTTGACACCTGGGATCAGTCGACGGGCTGAGCCTCTCTTCCCCCCCACAGGGACGCCTTTGGGTAAGATTCGAACACTTGGTTATACCAAGTGCTTCCCCGGGAAACTTAGAAATCTCTATAGAGTTGCTTTATAACTTAACGCGTTTGTAGCCAGGCTATATTACTCACATTCTTGGTATCTGCACATGCTTTGCAAGCAGTAATTTTATCACCGGCAATCCAAAAGAACTTGTGTATCTGTTGCTTCAATAAACTGCACTATTCACTAATCTAGCCGTGAGAGTTCTCATTGAACGCCACCAAATCCCTTAAGTGTGGCTGTGCTAGTTCATGGAACGCGACTAGACCGAAAGTGTGCAGTGTTACGAGTGTATCCGTAATCGTGAGAGTTCAATACATTGAACGCGACCGGACTTGTAACACAGAAAAATTGGGCATCACTCAGAATCTAAGCCTAGCCGCCCCCAGCCCCTCTGATATCTGAGGACAAGCTGGAACACAAGGGGGTTTATTTTCTGCCAAATTGCCTTGCCCTTTAACGCGACACAGTACAAATAGTCTTTTTTGCTCAACTGTGTATATCTGAGCATGCATCTGAAATTCAGATGCAAACATTTATATTGATGACAGTGAAAATATTGAAATAGTATTTAAAAACTGATTCAAGGCTCCTTCTAATATGTTTCACTTTCATTTGCAAATTATAATCTATTCTGCTCTGTATGAGATTTTGGGCATGTTTGTCATAAAAATTTCAAGAAAGGTGTAAAGTCAGAAATATTATCCCTGTTTTCCAAGGGAGAAACTATGCACAAAGAGTTGACTGGCTGGACAACAAGAAGATTTACAAAAAGAGTTAGGAGAGCTAGACTTTGCATAGATGAAAGGCCTTATGTAGGCATAATTCTTCTTAGTATGTTCCATGTGGCTTCATAATGTAGATGCTAAATCTGGGAGGAGAAGGAAGAATTGATTTTGTGGAGGATTTAAAAGCTTGTTTTCATTTTAATGAGGCAAGAAATTCCAAGATGTTATAGTCATTTACAAAGAAAAATAAATTAAAAAAAAATTACATTTCTTTTCCCATCCTTTGAAATACGTTTGCTCTTAAAAACAGTATCTATTTCAGCTGTAACTATTTCAACTAATTTTTGTCTTGTGCAATATACAATAACAAGGTGGGGGGTTGAAATGAAAATTTTGAAATATCTCATGTTGCTGACATTGAAATGTCCTCAAACATGTCATGATGCACTTCCTGCTCATGGAAGGGCCACAAAGATGATTAAGGGACTGGAGTACCTGTCACCTGAGGAAAGGCTGAGAGAGCTATGGCTGTTCTGCCTGCAGAAGAGAAGGCTCTGAGGGAATCTTATCAATGTATATAAATATCTAAAGATATTTAGCTGCAAAGAAGAAAAAGCCAGGCTCTTTTCAGTGGTGCCCAGTGACAGGACAAGAGGCAATGGGCACGAAGTGAAAAAGAGGCGTTTCCCTCTGAACATCAGCAAAAACATTTTTCTTGAGACTGAGCACTGGCACAAATTGCCCAGAGAGTCTGTGGAGTCTCCATCCTTGGAGATATTCAAAAGCCATCTAGACATGGTTCTGGGCAACTGGCTTGAGGTGGCCCTTCTTGAGCAGGTGGATTGGACCAGATGACCTCCAGAGGTCACTTCCAACCTCAACCATTCAGTGATTCTGTGAAAAACACTTATTCTCTGCTAGAAAAAAGTTCAACTATAATGTTACTAACAGCTCTAGTAAGAGCAAATTGTGGGCACTAACTGCAATCTCTTAACAGGTCACTCTTTCCTCAGTTTGGCAGTATTCCTGCCAAATATCATCATGCTTCAGGGTATAAAACCTTGTTGATATTTTTGATGTAACAAACTAATTTTTTATTTGTAGATAGACTTTTTAAAATTGATAACTGGTAGAGTTAGAAAGACAGACAAGGTTTCCTGTAAGGAAAGCTTTATTTTGGATTTAAAGAGAAGCTTCATATTTCAAAGCTAAATACACATGAGAATAGTGTTTTAGAGGTGAATTAAATACATAACAGGTCATCCTTGAGAGAGAAATTGGAGAAGAAAGGGATATTAAATGATGAAATGGAACAAGAAAGAATGAAGTAGTAATTTCTGATAGAAGAAATAAACCAGCATATAACATGGAAATATGACTTTAATGTGCCATAAAATCATTATCATACTGTAGTCATTTAGTTTTGGTATTTAACAGAGTAAGGAATTATTCTTCTTGGATTTGTTTCACTGTTGGTTTTTCTGTATGTCTCCTTCCTTACTCTTTTACCACTACCTCTGATGTTCACAAATGCTTGAGAAGTGCCATTGTCAGGGTACAAGATATTATAACTGTAAAAGAGTGTTTCTGTACTATGAAAATATGCTTCTTATCAATCTTTTTAGCAAGGATCTTTTGTATCTCTTGTAAAGCCAAATAGAATGTAAATACTGGAATTAATGTCAGTACCATTTATGTTGTTACTTAACAAGTAGAGGTAGGTAAAGTAGATTCTTTTAATAGCAAAATTATCCGTCAGTTACCCATCAGATTTTTTGGTTCCACTGGTAACAACGGGAAAATAAGGCATATGCTCCTTATTCTCATTAAGCTGTTGGACTCGTAATCAAAGTCTATAGCTTTCCTATTCTTTTATTTCAGCTGTCACACTCAACTGCATCCAGACTATGTCTTTGATGCAACGCTTTTTCTTTTTTTCTTCCTCCCAAAAGAACGCTAGTATTTTAGCTTTTTCCTTTAATTTGATAATAGGACTTCGTGATTTTAGGCTTTTTCCTGTCTTCTACCTGATGCACCCTTTATCCTGGAAAATGCTTCTTTTGAGATGTTGAATCTTGAACCTCTTACTGCAGGTCTTTTGTTTTTCTTTTTTTTTTTTCCTCCTGTCCCAACCACATAGTAAGTAATGAATGCATTTTTTAATAGTATATGCATTTTTCAGAAGTATAAGTGACTTTAGTGCTTGGGAGAATACATTTCCCTGGCACTGCCAAGCCTGTGCGGGCAGTGAGCAAGGCTGCTTTGCACTTCAGCTATGCCCATATGAAGAAGAAGCAGAACTCCTCAGCGGTGTTTGGCTCGATGAACTTAAGCACTGCTATGAAAGCTGTATACCTCTTCCCACTGATAGCATGCCAGTTCGTTACCTCTGAAAGTTGCAATCCTTAGGTTTCCGGCTGTCTCATTAACTTGGTGCTCCTCTAATGACATTACATCATCCTTCTGCATACAGTATGCTTATTCATAAATCACTCATTTCCGACTGTCAGTAGAAACTACTGCTTCTGCTTCTGAATCTTCCTGTGTAAGTTTGCATTTGCTTTGCATCCTCTCTGGGACAGAGTGCATTTGGAAATGTATCCTTCAGGACCTTTCTTGAAGATCCAGATTTATTGCAATGTTCCTGTAAGCTGCCACGCAATGTTAGAATGCATCACTGACAATTATACTGCCTGTTATACTTTTAAAACACTCAAAAACATTCAAAATTCACTTTGAATCCTAGAGATTATATATATAATAAATTTTCATATCCTCAGATTATTATTCCTTCACTCATTGTCTAACATACATGCTTTCCGTATTGTTTCAGTATACTAGCTCAT
This sequence comes from Gavia stellata, assembly GCF_030936135.1. Lineage (NCBI taxonomy): Eukaryota > Metazoa > Chordata > Aves > Gaviiformes > Gaviidae > Gavia > Gavia stellata. The sequence goes on from NC_082596.1 coordinate 45,130,735, forward strand.
CATTGTCTTGACTGAATCCTTGGGATATTTCCCTATGTGTTTATGCATCAAGTGCCAAAGTTGAGATTAGTGGCTACTACTCAAAACACTGTCTTTTTCTGCCGTTATCAAGTTTCAGTGAGAAAGAGCAGGACAGGATCTGCCCCTGATGTGTTCATATAGTAATTCATCTGGAACAGAAGATGAAAGAACTGCGGTTAACTAGATTTGATTTAAATGTATAACTATTTTTTTAAAAATAAATTTGTGACTAAGCCTTGGTTTAGTGATGGTAGGACATCCAGGTGCATTTTGGAAGACCTCGTATTCGAAGGAGTTTTGCCACCTTAAAAACTAGGGAAAGGTTATTTCAGGAAGGAAAACTTCACTTATTTATTTGTTTCAAGCTCTTCCTGGTTAGCATGCTAGCTAATTAGACTGATTTTCAGTACCATAATTTTTTTCTTTCTTTCTACTTAAGCATGTGTTTTTATCAGGACTTCACAGAAATTTTGGGTCATGCTGTTTCGTCCTTTCATGTATCATCCCCGGAAGAGGATGTTACTTCATTGCAGCACACTAAAATGAGGCTTATTAACCTGTTTTATATAATGGCTGACATTCAGAAGCAGTATCAGTTTTAAATTTTGAAACTGCCAAAATATTCAAGCTTGCATGTATAAAGTTGGGTTTCTCAAATTGTAGCTGAAATCTCCAGATCAAAGCAACCTCATTTATAGTGAGCTCAGAATCTTTAGATATTAAGGTAGTAAAATTCTTGTCTTGCCCTTGTAGTAAGTAGGTAGTTTGTGTGTTCAGATACAGTAAGAGCACTAACTGTTTTGAATTACTTATGAGGAAACTTCTTGACTAATCTTATTTTTTAAAATGTCAAAAAGCTGTGACAGTGTCGTATTTTAGACAAAAGATTCAACTCATCATTGATAAATTTCTGTTGAAGGTTTGATGTGGGTAAACAGTAGTAGGCATGGGAGAAAGGTTTACTGACTTACGCACTGCATTACGTTCTTGTGCACTGCGTTTCTCTTGTTCACAGCTATCCGAATCCTGCTAATATCATAAATAGTTTGATAACAGATGACTTTTCTGTACAGCCTCCCAAAATTATAATTTTTAAACCCTGAACCCAACTCCTGAAAAGTGATTTCTGCCCTTCCACAAGTCCTTATCACAGGGGATTTCAGCCAGACTGTCCTTTTTGCCTACCCCATTCTGGTCCTTTTCACTTACATAGGTTTTCCTTAGGCAAAATGTACATTTAATATGCAATTCAGAACCAACCGGGAAGACCGGTTGGGGCTGATTTATTTGTTTACCTTTCTGAAAGCAAAATTATAAACTACTGGGACATTCACACTGCTCCTGCATCATCCCAAACATGCTGCTGCTAAGGTAGTCCAGGTCTCAAAGCAGTGAGAGGAGCACTGTGTCTGCAGGAGCATCTGTCTGAGGATGGGAAGCAAATTTTGACAACAGATGTCAAAGCTGTTGGGAGATGGTGAAGAGACAATAAAAATAACTGAAATGGGTTTAATGTCACTGGGAATGCTGTGTCATTTTCCCCTGTTCTTATCTCTGGCAGTGGGTAGTAGATACTGGGCACGGACGCTTCATTTCTAATAAGAGGATGAAAAGTAAGCCAATATTTAAAACAATTATTAGGGAATGAGGTTTCATATGGCATTTGGTGGAAAAAGTGATTGTAACACAATTGTTTCATTTTAGCAAGCAAGATATTTTAAGAAACCTATATAGTATTACTCCAGAAATCAAATGTCCTCTTTATTCTAGAAAACAATTAACATTAAACAGAAGTTCATATTAATGGTTTAATTTGGAAATGAGCTGCATTTGTCAAAAGCTTGTGCCAGGTTTTCTCCTCCAACTGATTCCAGCTATAGCTGACTATTATCATTGCCATAAACATTATCTCATGTATACTCTGTCGTTGTCTTGCTTGATGAAAGTAAAAAAAAAAACCTCACCATATATTTTGCTGGGCTATGAAAGTATGGTGCTTAGCCAAGATTAGTGTAGCTTTTTAGAAAACTGATATGGAAATATTGTTATGCTTTCTGAATTTGTTTTTTATCCTCTGAAACCACTTGAAATGTAAAATATCTACTATAAAATTTTTGTAAAAATATTATAAACAAAACAGATAATAGTTCACATTTACCTTTCCCCATGCAGTTCTGATAAGACAGAAATAAGGCTTTTTTGCACAGCTTGTTAGTACCTATCCCTGACCAATGTTTATCTTTTTAGATGAATGAGTACATCAAAAATATGTTGTAGAGGTGTGCTGCAACTGATTATGGAGAGAAAATGATGTCAAGATTGCTTAGTTCACCAGCCTAAAAATCAGTGATGTCATTAATAACCTCAGGATAAACAAGCTCTGAAAGCTTTTAACAAGTGTGTTTTGGCTGTTTTGCTAGAAAGTGACTTCATTTGCAATTCTAACAGTACAGAACATTAACAGCAGACTGTGAATATATTTCTATGCTGCTGTAGCAATAGCTTTACTTCCAAATAGTGCTTAGAAGTAAATGTTTCAGGGTAAATGTTATGTTCTTCGTATCATCTAGAGTAAAAAGATCCTTCGCATATCATCCCTTTTCTTTGCCCTGTGGGGCAGTTTTAACCCCCCTACATTTCGAATTTCCTTTTTGTTTAAACATCTTATTGTCGGAAAAGTATTCCGTAAAAACCTTTTTCTTGGATCACTTCTGTGACTGCAGGTTTTAAAATAATGTCCATCCTGGGATTGTTCTTCACCTACTAGCCACCAAAATTCTGGATGCATCTTGTTTTTTGGTTTTTGGTTTTTTTAAATCACATATTTTAAAACTTGCCAGTGCTGATGATGACACTAAGAAGGAAGGAGAATGGTTGACACCTCCAGAGCACAACAGGGATTAAACCAGGTGGGGATATTCCATGTAGTGGATTTACCATCCTTGGAAACACTCAAAAGCCATCTGGACATGGTTCTGGGCAATCACTCTGGGTGTCCCTGCTTGAGCAGGGGCATTGGATCAGATGACCTTCAAAGGTCCCTTCCAGCCTCAACTCTTCTGTGATACCAAATTCCTCTGAGTGTCAAGCTATATTCTAAAAACCAAAGAATGATCATTATTATCACTATAGCTATTGCCTCAAAAACTTCAGTTATTCGTCGCATAATATTCAGATTGCTATTAATTTAATTAGTAAAAGCATATATAGGATTTAACTGGATTCCAGGCTCAACTCCATAGGTGCAGTGCCAGCATCAGAAGCCCTGCTCTGAAAAGCCAGCAGTGAAAGGCAGGTGACAGAGTGAAGACAGGTGCAGTCAGATATTGCAGAAGTGCATATGTATGTACATACATAGCATTTATAAAAGGTATTTTTTGCTTTTAAAGAAAATCTGGTTTTGTCTTTCAAGGACAGTATTTTAAGAAAAAACCATTTATTTCCTAGAACTAGAACATCAATAAAATAAAAAGGTGAGTGAGATTACCACTTTTCCAGTGATAAAAGCAGGAGATTGGAAAAAAGATGCTGTGTATTTTAGGGCTTGTGGGTCAAGAGTGTTTGAATAGGACACTATTCTGCAAATTTCTGACACTGAGTTTACTGCCTATGAAATTGTTATGGCCTACCATCAAAGTGACTGATTACTGTTGGTGAGATGCCTTCAGATCTTCAGGTGAGACACCGAATATTTGCATTATTCTCCTTTTGATACCCAGCATAATAAAAGTCATGTAGGTACCATGTAATAATTATGATTTTTTTCCCCACTGAACAGAATGTAGCAGTATTCATAAAAGAAATCCACAGGGAAACAGTTTAGTAGCTATCAGCAGTTCCTTGATCAAAAATATCTGCTTCTCATTATGCAGAGATAAATTAAGAAAGCAAGCCGAGTCAGCAGAAACAATTTGGAACCAACATTAATCAAAAGCAATCTTAAGTTTCCTCTGAATTTTATCTAGCTGTGCACAGTTTCAAGGTAGAGAAAAAGAGCAAAATAGTAATATGGTACTCAGCAAACCAACTCACAGCATTGTCTATTTACAACAGAGATGAGAGAAATACTCTTTTCAAGTCTAACTAGCAAGCTTTTGGCTACACTGTCTGGAGTTACAATAGAATATTTCAGTTGGAAGGGACCTACAGCTATCATCTAGTCCAACTGCTGACCAAAAGTTAAAGCATATTATTAAGGGCATTGTCCAAATGCCTCTCAAACACTGACAGGCTTGGGGCATCGACCACGTCTCTAGGAATCCTGTTGCAGTGTTTGACCACCCTCTCAGTAAAGAAATGCTTCCTAATGCCCAGTCTAAACATCCACTGGTGCAGCTTTTAACCATTCTAACCACTGAACCATTGCTAACCATTAGGTTAGCAAATGTGATGCCCAACTTCAAGAAGGGTCGGAAGGAGGATCTGGGGAACTACAGGCCTGTCAGCCTGACCTCGGTGCCAGGGAAGGTTACAGAGCAGATCATCTTGAGTGCCATCGTGTGGCACGTGCAGGACAACCAGGTGATCACGTCCAGTCAGCATGGGTTTATGAAAGGCAGGTCCTGCTTGACCAACCTGATCTCCTTCTATGACAAAGTGACCTGCTTAGTGGATGAGGGAAAGGCTGTTGATGTCGTCTACCTGGACCTGCCAGCACTGTGCTTCAGCAGCCTACTCCACTCCTCCTACCACAGCACCGTGCTTACGCAGCATGCTCCAGGACCAATACTCGTTTTAGGATTGATGCCTTGTTTCCAGCTTTGCAGAGACTGCTTTTCACTTAACCCATATATGCAGATTTCTAGAGGAGAAGAGAAAACAAAACATTGACTCTTTTTCATCAATTTTACGAGGCGATCATTGGACAGAGAGAAAAACCTTACTGAAATAAGTACCTTCAGAAAGCTTTCTGCAAAATTGACTTTATTTTCTCTCTGCTGCTTTTTTCCACTGCTTCCAAGCTCACATCTGAGCTATCAAGTCCTCTCTTTCCACTTGTAATTCAAAGTGCTTTATAACTTTCTAACATAGCCCCACTGAAAACATACAAATGACCGAAAGAGGGGAAGTGAAGAAAACCAACTACTATGTGTGTATCCTTTGCACTACTCGCATATTTTTCTCAATGGACTGCTTTGTCTACTTCTATTAGCAGTTTTTGGGAGCCAATATTGTCTTATACACATTGCCTACTGCACTGAGGTCTGGTTTATTTTACTACTCACTGTTGTAATAAACAAAAGGCATAACATTAGCTGTGGGTGAGTGCTCTTCTGATGGGGAAAAAATTGCACTGGATTGTTACAGAAATCTGAAGCAAAGTTGCTGTATAATTTAGGATTTCTGAAGAAGGGCAAATATCTGCCTCACTCGTATACAATCGTTTTCACATCTCTGTAAGCTTTACTATGCTTAGTTCTATAAAGTCGCTTTTCTAATAGTGATTATTCCTGTCTTTATGTCTAAGTGTTGGTGTCCCCACCGTACTACTTTTTTTCTGTCCATGTTGAAAACAGTGTCTTTGGATGCTGCTGATTTCAAACAGGGCAATGGTTACTGAGTGAGAGAAGACAATTCTCTTTTCTCCTTTGGTTCCTGTGAGCCAGCCTATTAGCTGCTGACTGTCCTTATTGAATCAGCAAGTGGCTTAAATCCAGAAATGAGTTATAATGTAAGATCAGAGTTATGGTCTCAGAGAAAAAAAAATGTTAGCACAGACAGCTGTGATCAAAGTTTTTTCCAGTTCTCTCACAGGTAGAAATCCCTAGGTGGCAATCAAAGGTTTCATGGGTAGGAACTACAGACAGAATTCATAATGGGCTCCATCCAAAGTAGAAAAAGTCAAAAGCTACTACAACCAGAATACTCTCTTGGTTAAGAAACAAGGCTCTGCAGGCTAATTTAAAACTGTCCCTGAGGCAAAGGCAGAGGATGGAGGCTCCATGAGAAGCAAAGGATCCCTTACCCTCTTTCTGCTGGCCTGAAGGAGGGGACCTAAGAGGCGAAGGGGAATGGAAACAGGTCCCTGCTCGGGGCAGCAGGCGAATCCCCTCCCGGCCTCCCTCACCTTCCCAGCTGCCCCTACACAACAGATATGGGGCTCTGGAACTTGAGGGCCAGGCTAACGAGGACATAGATAAAAGTACATCCAGGGGGTTGCCTAGGGCGAGACAGTCTGCCCCACGCATCACAACTACCTCTACTAAGACAAAAAGGAGGGTAATTGTCATAGGTGATTCCCTCCTGAGGGGAACAGAGGGTCCAATATACCGACCAGACCCAACCCACAGGGAAATCTGCTGCCTCCCTGGGGCCCGGGTGAGAGAGGTCAGTAGGAGACTCCCTGGTCTGGTACGGCCCACTGATTCCTACCCGCTGTCAGTTTTGCAGGTTGGCAGCGACGAGGTTGCTCAAAGAAGCCTAAAAGTGATTAAAAGGGACTTCAGAGCGCTGGGGAGACTGGTTGAGGGATCAGGAGCACAGGTAGTGTTTCCCGCAATCCCTTCAGTGGCGGGGAGGAACACTGAAAGGAACAGAAAAATGCACCTGGTTAAACACATGTTGGGGACCAGTGGCTGGAAAGCTGCCTAACAGAAAAGGACCTGTGGGTGTTGATTGACAGCTGGCTGAAGATGAGCCAGCAGTGTGCCCAGGTGGCCAAGAAGGCCAACAGCATCCTGGCCTGTATCAGAAACAGTGTGGCCAGCAGGAGTAGGGAGGTGATCCTGCCCCTGTACTTGGTGCTGGTGAGGCCGCACCTCGAATACTGTGTTCAGTTTTGGGCCCCTCACTACAAGAAGGACATTGAGGTGCTGGAGCGTGTCCAGAGAAGGGCGACGAAGCTGCTGAGGGGTCTGGAGCACGAGCGTTATGAAGAGCGGCTGAGGGAACTGGGGTTGTTTAGTCTGGAGAAGAGGAGGCTGAGAGGAGACCTTATCACTGTCTACAATTGCCTGAAAGGGGGTTGCAGAGAGGTGGGTGTTGGTCTCTTCTCCCAAGTGACGAACGACAGGACAAGAGGAAATGGCCTCAAATTGTGCCAGGGGAGGTTTAGACTGGATATTAGGAAAAATTTCTTTACTGAGAGAGTGGTGAGACGCTGGAACAAGCTGCCCAGGGAGGTGGTGGAGTCACCCTTGCTGGAGGTGTTCAAGGAACATGTGGACGTGGCACTGTGGGGCATGGTTTAGTGGGCATGGTGGTGTTAGTTGATGGTTGGACTTGATGATCTTACAGGTCCTTTCCAACCTTAGTGATTCGGTGATTCTGTGATGTCCTTCCCCAAACAACCTAGCCTCACCTCAAAAGTCCAGAGAAATATTATATTTCAAATAAAATCTACCTAAACATAGCATATTTAATATTTTCCATGCAGGATTTGTATTGGGGTCATATATATACATACATATATATATATGTATAGTCACGTACTCATTTCCTCCATTACAGGAGTTTGTAATTGGTGAGGAAATCAACCACACTAATTCTTATTTGTTTAATGGCCAAAGCAAATGTAACACAGGGCCAGTGTTGGTTTAGAGAGGAGTAATTCTCTAGGTCAGACAAAAAGGTTGAATAAACTTTCTGGCAAAAATAAATAATACTTTCTGCTGTGTATCAGAAACATGATTCTTAGTGCCTAAAATTTGTAGCAATGTCTGCTGAATCACTGCAGTTTGGGATGACCCAGTCTGACAGCTGTGACAACATTAATCCATAAAAACAACTCCCTGGTACACTGCAAAGCAATGCTAAGATTAAGAGACTTGTTTTATTTATGTGTAAGCTTTGGTAGATTTGTTACTGGGATCTATCTGGAGTACAGGATGATAATTGCATGGTACTCAGGTTTGCTTGGCCTGACACAGAGTGTTTACTCCTGTGGAGGAGCACACACAGCTCCTGCTGGGATCTGTCTAGGGGTATGATGACAATGCTTTGTAGGTCAAAACGCTGGGACCCCTCGGGGAGAGTGTTCTTGGACAGTTATAAAATACCTGACATGCTCACAGGTATCTTTGATCTACTCTGACTGGGCTGGAACAGATCCCGCAGATGAGTTGAGTTGATGGATGATATTCTTCCTATTTCTGTCTCTCCCCAGAGTGATGCTCCTTCTCCGAAGTAAAGTGCTGGGGCTGAGCAGAAATGCTGTGTGTACAGGCTCAGTGCACATGATGCTGCATGGGGGTAGGAAAGGAGGAGGGCATTGATGCTGTTTGAACTGCTTCATGGCCACTATGTTGAAATCCTACATCGATAAATCTGATCCCACACTGAGATATTATCTGTTGAGGAATGGGAGGGCACAAGGCAAGGGAGAGATCCCATTCCCATCCATTGCTCCTTAAAACATTCTGCTGCTCTATCTAAAAGTTTACAAATTATGTGATATTTGATGAACGTGTATGTCTTAAATGCCTTGAATGATGTTTGGTAATCTCTGTTCCACCTGGACAATCGAGAGGATGAAAGAGAATCTGGGCTGCTTTTTAATCACGTTCTTCTGTCCCAATATTGCCCACCGATGGCTCAACTATCCTGAGATTTGTCTGCCTTTTGATCACCTTGAGATGATGTAACTTCTCAAGAAAATTTCTACCATCAGAAACGCTTTTACGTTGTTCCGAAAACAGAATTATTTCATGTCATAATTTTTATAAGTTAAAAAACACCTGGAAAAAGTTACACTAAAATTAATTTTAGAAAGTAATGATTTGAATTACATATGTGGATTATGGCCACTTATATTGTGACCATGCAAGAAAGTATTTTACACCATATATGTAGATACACATATGGTTTAAAAGAAAGTAAGCGGAGTAAAAGCAGAAAAATATCTGGGTTCCAAAAATCTCATAGTAAAATTTTACTTTTAATATTATTTATGTCTGTGGCATTCTTATTGTACCCTGCAGAAGAACATGCAAGCATTCAGTTTTGTCAGTTTACCAGTTGCTGTCATAGCAGTAATGAGACTAAACAGGTCTGAAAGCCTTCAGGTTCTCGTTTCCCAAGCTGCCATGCAGACTGTCACCCTCTTCTCCTGAATTCTGGTAAGTAGGTATAATTCTTTTTCATCTGTATAATTTTAACTTCCTAAGAAGCATCCTGGCAAGATGAGGCAATGTGTGGAGCTGCAGAGCATAAAGAAAGAAGCCCTAGGACTGAGTGGACTGAATGTCAGCAGCATGGAGAGTGGCGTGGCTCTGCTTCTTCAGTGTCTTATGCAGTCAAGTTGCAATTCATTTAGGTCTGTATGTTTGACCAGTGTATATTCTCCTGGATCACCCAAAATTGTACATAGATATTTTTCCTTATTACTTGTCATTATAAATTATCATTGTCTACTTCCGAAGGAATTTTCTCCTTTCTCTATTCTTTTGTAGAATTTTAAGAAGGTTTTCTTTGATAAAGATTTCCAGACTTTTTCAACTACTTTTGTTGATTTAGTCAGCAGTGTCCCTGAATTTAAAAAGGCCAGACAAGACTTGTTTTCTTTGCTCCCTCATTGCTATAAGCTCAGTAATTAAGTGGAGCCCTGCTTATTTATGAGTGAATGTATCTGTTCTTTACCTCTGAACTGTTCAGTAATATCCCTTGTTTATATAATACGGTAGATATTTTCATACTGGGAGATGTTTTATAGAAGTAGGTGTGATAGGCAAGAGTGGAACTACAGGAATATTTTAATGGAAAGATGCTGAAAAATGTACACTTTTTATGACTGACTTTGATGTACAGCTTGGATAGCTCCAGCTGTGTTGTTTAAAACCTGTTCTTCTTTATTTTACTATTAGTTGAAGATATGGGTCATAATATCTCCTGTCTACCACACTACAGAAACCTATTCTAAATCACAGACTTTCAAATCCTTCCTGATATCTTGCTCTCAGGGAAGTGCAGTATGGTGACTTTTATAGATGGATAGGAAACTATAGCTTTGCACATTTATGACTCCCATGGAACTGTAAGGAAATTATCTCCAGCTTTCCAAATGATCTAATGATTTCAATACTTCTTTACCCTTGGAAAAACAAAAATTTTTGCATTGGCCAACACCAGGCCTGAACAGTTTTTACATATCTTGTCTTTCTCTTTTAGTCTAAGTTGTTATGCAAGTAAGCGCAGATTTAAATGAGCTTCATTCATAGAATAATAAGCTCATCAGCCACTCTTTATGCTGAGCTGAAGAGAGTAATGGCTGACAGGAATCAGCTTCACTTCTTTTGTAGCAGCGGGCTTTTAGAACAGTAGGGAAAAGGATAAGGGAAAGATATCCTTTTTATACAAATGGTACATTGTTGGGACTTGGGTATCAAGTATTTTCAGTCAAAGACCTTTTGTTTGGTTTTTTTCCTCCCCTCATGGTATCTGACAAGAATGAGCTGACTTTATTTATGGTCTTTTTACTGATATATGCACTTAAAATCGCATGGAAACAGTTAATTCAGAAACATTTAGAGACCCCCCCTAAACTTCAGAGATTTTAAAGGCTGGATAGGCACATGTATCTCCTTTTGTTGTTCCTGACTCATCTTCATAATCCACAGTGCATTGGATACCATTGAACAATTGCCTTAGCCAAACAATTAAATTCATAAGGCTAGAAGCGGCTAGGCTGGTGCTGAAAACAGGGAGATAGGGAATAGAGAGAACATAAAAAATAGGGAGATTCTGTGATAAATATCTTTAGCATTAGGAAAGTTACTAACACGAATCTTATTCATACTCTTCCCATTCAAGAGTAGCTGTTTTAAAAAGAAACTGAATAGCAAGGAGTATTCAAAGTTAGTATGCACACTGAGTTAGCTGACTTTGTCAATAATGTCGGTGTGTTATCAACACTGTTTTCATCACAAAATGAAAACATAGCACCATATGGGCTACTATGAAGAAAATTAACTCTATGCCAGCCAAAACCAGTACAGAAGTTTAGGAAATCAGGTTCAAAATATAATTCCCAGTAGCAGGTAAAGCACTTAATTCACTGTGCAATGATGTGAATCAAATGAGTGCCACATGAGTTCCCTTCCCTTCCTTTCCCTTTCCTCTCTCCTCAGAAACCTCTTTATCAGAGCATGTGTTCAGAAAACAGGAGACGTGGGTCTGAGCAGGTTTTGTGCCCTGGGAGTCAGGAATGGGTAGAACTCACAACTCAGAAGAGCATCTGAGCTCTCAGGCTGTGGGGTTGTCTGAGCAAAGCCATCACACCACTGCTTTGAGCTGTGGTCCGTACTGGCTCTCTGTTGAGTGTGCTTTTGCCATACCTTATATTTTGAGCTGTGCAGAAGATAAAGGCGCTATTATATCCTGTTTACAGATCCTAAACAGTTGGATGTGGGCCATGTTTTAGGCTTGTATGATCAGCCATGTTAAGAAAATCGTGCTTTGGGGAGTGTGCAGTGGCAGAAGTTTGGGCACCTCAGGAAATTTTGGCAGCTGTGATATCTTGAGTGCTAAGTGAGTTACAGGAGACTTTTTATAACTTTCTACTGAACAGAGGGGTTCAAAATCTACTTAAGCTGCATTCAAGATCCTTCAGTGCTGTTTTGTACCTCATACCTAATGTGCACAAGATCTGTCTTGGTATGAATTTGCAAATCAAAGTTATAGTATTTTCAAGTGGTTCTAATACAGATAGCTACTTGGTATGTCTGCACTAGCAGTTTGCATGGGTAGAGATCCCTGTCATCAGAAGTCGTCAAAATAGAAAATGAAGCCTAGATTAAAAAGAACAAAACCAACTAGACCTCCTGATCTTCTCTGGTTATATGATTAGCCCTGAACAGATGAGATGACCTCAGTATCTTAACATCCTGCAATACATTAGAATAAAAATCAGGAAGCAAAAATGGCTGTTTGAAAACAAAAGAGGGACTCATATTAGATAAAAATGCACTACTGAAGAGGATATGATAAATTAATCATGAATGACTTAGAACCTCAGTTTTGTTGCCTAAAAAATGTAATCAATATATACCAATATTAAGAAAAACTAACCATATTTTTAAGTCCATGAATATATTTCTGTATCAATATTTAAAAGGTTTTCAGGTTTTTTCACATGATTTGGTTTTAAAAATGCTACATAGAACATTGGGTTTTATCTATCAGTTTATGAAGGATCATTTTGTTTCACAGTGCCTGAAAGGTATCCTTTATCCTTTAGATTTCTGCACAACAAGAAGTTGTCCAAGATTTAAGCTGGAGACTTTTCTCACATGGAATCACTAAAGAGGCTGTAAGTTTTGAAAAGCAAATTCAATATAATGCTATTTTTATTCTATGCAGTGCTTTGGGAACCATGAAGATTACTTTTCATTGGGTTACTTAAATAAACATGAGCTTTTATTGGCATGTGTCTCACCTTTGAACAGAGAAAATGACACACTGAACAGTATTTGTTCAAATAGAAGTGAAGTGTGAAAGGTATTAGAAAGAAAAAGAGACCTGAGAGAAAGCAGGTGCGGGGGAAGACTAAGGATAAAACGTGTTCAAATTAAATGAGAGGTGAAAGTAGGAATGCTTAGCGCAGTTACGGATTTGGAATGAGGAAAATGAAGGCCAAAACTGAGAGAAATTTGGTGATGAACAGAATAGAGTAGAGTAGAATAGAATAGAATAGAATAGAATAGAATAGAATAGACGACACTAGACTAGAATATTTCAGAGAATAGACTAGAATATTTCAGTTGGAAGGGACCTACAGCTATCATCTAGTCTAACTGCCTGACCAGTTCAGGGATGACCAAAAGTTAAAGGATATTATTAAAGGCATTGTCCAAACGCCTCTTAAACACTGACAGGCTTGGGGCATCAACCACCTCTCTAGGAATCCTGTTCCAGTGTTTGACCACCCTCCCGGTAAATAAATGCTTCCTAATGTCCAGTCTGAACCTCTCTGCTGTGGCTTTGAACCATTCCCGCGAGTCCTATCACTGGATAACAGGGAGTAGAGCTCAGCACCTCCCTCTCCACCTCTCCTCCTCAGGAAGCTGTAGAGAGCAATGAGGTCACCCCTCAGCCTCCTTTTCTCCAAACTAGACAAACCCAGAGTCCTTAGCCGCTCCTCACAGGACATGCCTTCCAGCCCTTTCACCAGCTTTGCTGCCCTCCTCTGGATGCATTCCAGGACCTTCACATCCTTCTTAAATTGTGGGGCCCAGAACTGCACATAGTACTCAAGGTAAGGCGTCACCAAGGCTGAACACAGCAGATGTGATTCTGTGAATAACCACCTCTTTTGACCGGCTGGTTATGCTGTGTTTGATGCACCCCAGGGTGCGGTTTGCCCTCTTGGCTGCCAGGGCACACTGCTGACTCACAGTGAGCCGGCTGCAGACCAGCACCCCCAGATCCCTTTCTGCAGGGCTGCTCTCCAGACACTCCCAGTTTATACTTGTGCCCAGCATTACTCTGTCCAAGGTGCAGAATCCAACAAAGAGTAGAATGACTTCTTGCAGATGTAAGAACCAAATGTCACGTTTCAATTTGTGTCATTTTAAGTTTATGTGCTTAAAGAGTCTTAACTTCATTTTTGTTCTTTCCTGTTCACTTATATCACTGTTTAATGCTGTCAATATTTTTTCAAGGGAAAAAAAATAAAGGTACGCTTTATCTCATAGGAGTTTTTTTCTATTGATGGTAACTTATTTATGAAAGTCAGGAAGGCACTTTCAGGTTTTTTTCTTTTTCTTTCTTCTGACCTGGGAATAATTCATAGCTTAAATTTCTCATAGTTGTTTCTTCGTCTTCATAGTTCAAAAATGTAATATTCCAAAGTCCTGGGGGAATTCCTGCCCAGGCAGTCCCCGAACTTAGTCAACATTTTAGCATCTATTTCTAAAGATCTAGGATTAAGCTCACTGTTATCAAGAGATCCTCAGCACAAGAAGGATTTTTCCAATCTAACAAAGCACCCAAGTGTTTCCACTACTTTTGGAAAAATTAAGGAAACCTAATCACTTGTTTAAAAATCTGTAAATTCTTAAGCAATTTGCAAGTGAGCAAAAATAGAAAAAGTGTCTGTATTTTAAATTTAGTTGTATTTCTGTTGACATTTTGAGACTCTTAAAGCTTACTGCAATAAAAAAAACAATGCCCATGTCCTTAGCTTGATCCTTACAAAATGCTAGGATCAGGGGTGAACTCTGGAGAAAACAGAGCACCATATAGTCCATCAAAGCATGCTGGGTAAGTAGTGCTGCTATCCTGTCCCAAGAGACATTAAGGATTGATACAGCTTGGGATTGCTAAAATATCCTTAGTGTTCTGTTGTCCTGTCAACACGTACATGTAATTCCTGTTAATGCTAATGGAAGCTATGCAAATAGATTGAGATAAGACTAGGTTTTGGAAAAAAGTAGCATTTTAATTTTAAGTCCACTGCAAACCTAAATTATTCAAAGAATGACAACCCTATATTTCTGCTGTTTTATGTTTTCTTATCTATTTATTTCACTCTAGTGTTTGAAAATTCAAAACTGAGTCACTGTAAGAGAAGGAAGCATTATTCTTCCAATGTGTAGCAAAGAAAATGATGAGACTCCAAAGGATACCATGATGTGGGAAGGTTCTTTAGAACATTTTCCTAGATTTAATCTTTTCCTTTAAAATAATTAAGATAAAAGGAATTCTTAAAGATAGTGCTTCTTTTCCAGTGGGAATGGATTTACTGAAGAACTTGCAAAAGCTATTTAAACATGGTAATGTTGCTTAAAAACAAATGCTAAATGCTAAAGACACTGTTGGGATTGAGGAGGCTAGCAGTACATTGCTGTTCTGCTACAGATTAATTTGTCAAGTCAAGGCAAGTCAAGGCTCAGATGGAAAATTGATTTATTTATCACAATTTGATCATAAACCACAGCATCATAGCAAGATACCATCCATCAGCTCATATGTGATAACTGTAAATGCAAAATTCTGCAATGTGCCATAATCCTTTTTTATTGCATGACAAATTAGGTAGCATTATTTTGACATAAGCTAAGAGCCAAAAAACAGGCAGTTGTCATGGTACAACTAATCCAAGGAAACTTGTGAAGCAGAAATGAAGTGTTCATGCATCTTTACCCACAGTGCCTTAGTTTTCTGTATGTTAGAGGGGGTAATAATACTTCAAACTTCTCAGAATAACTGTATTAAAATCTATGAATTTTTCAAATGCTGTGCTTCTGGGACTTCTAACTATCTGAGAGCGGTAGAAATCAGATTGACCTTATTATCTTGACACATTTCTTTCAGCTGGACAATCCAGAATGCATCATATCAGGCTTTGATGAACAACATCACAAAAACAACTGCAAAGTTCATGGCTGTTCAATCAAGTAGTTTTTGATGCTGATAGACCTGAAGAATTAGGCCTTCAATCTCAAGGCCAGCCTTATCAATGTGAAATAACACAAAACATAATTAAACATAATTTTAGGGGAAAGCTTTTTTCTTATCTGACATTTGTAAGAAAATATTTATCATGCGAGTGAAATTGTTGTATAGAAAAAAGGGTTCTTAAAGCCAAATGGTAGCTGTCAGGAAGATAAATCAGCACATGAAGGGTTAGATTAAGCCTCTCTCTATGTGAGTCTGTGCTGTAAGTGATCTCGGCCAAGAGCTGCCATTCATCTGAACACTAGGCACATCTGACATTTTAAACATTTCTTCAGTGGGATTTTATGTTTACCTTAATTTCTTTTCAATCTAGAATCTCAAGGAAGTGTTAAGTAAGAATTAGCCCATCATCCAGGAAGATCTATTTTTGCATGCCTATAAAAAATACTCCTTTCAGAGGTGAATTACATAGGCAACCAATGTAAAGACCTCTTCAGGCCTCCAAACTGTAAGGAGACAGAGTGTATCTAGCATCTCTGCAGTGGCAGAGAGAAAAACATTCTCTGCATCTCTTTCCTCTCCAGAGTATAGGATAGTTGACCACAATTTAAGTTGCTCAAATGGACAGTAAAGTTATGGCCATTATTTCAGCTAATTTCTTCAATTGTCCTGGAATAGTCGTCATCTTACCTGGAAGAAGAACAAAGTGAACTTATGCTTATTCCTTTGTGGTGCTGCCTACACAGACCCTTGAGGACGCACCAGCAGTAGGAATAGCAGTGCTTTTCTCATACATACCCAGATTCGACAAGGCCAATTGCAAGGTCCTGCACCTGGGTCGGGGCAATTCCCAATATGAATACAGACTGGGTGATGAATGGATTGAGAGCAGCTCTGCAGAGAAGGACTAGGGGATATTGGTGGATGAAAAATTGGACATGAGTCGGCAATGTGCACTTGCAGCCCAGAAAGCCTGAGCTCTCCTGAGACACCACCTGGAGTACTGCATCCAGCTCTGGGGCCCCCAGTACAAGACAGACATGGACCTGTTAAAGCAGTTTCAGAGGAGGGCCACAAAGGTGATCAGAAGGCTGGAACACCTCTCCTGTGAAGAAAGGCTGAGAGAGTTGGGGTTGCTCAGCTCAGAGGAGAGAAGGCTTTGGGGAGACTTCTCAATATGTAAAGGGGCTTATAAGAGAAACAGAGAGAGACTTTTTTTATCAAGTCCTGTAGTGACAGTACAAGGGGCAACAGTTTTAAACTGAAAGAGGCTAGATTTGTATTGGGGATAAGGAATAAATTCTTCACCATGAGTGCGGTGAGGCACTGAAACAGGTTGCCCAGAGAAGATGTGGATGTCCCAACTCTGGAAGCATTCAAGGCCAGGTTGGACAAAGCTTTGAGGAACCCGGTTTAGTGGAAGATGTCCCTGGCACCATGGCAGGGGGGTTGGACTAGATGATCTTTAAAGGTGCCTTCTAACCCAAACCATGGGTTTCTATGAATATCCCTATTAAAAGTTTGCACCTTGTGGCTAACACTCTAGGCTCAAATTTACTAGAACCTACAGGGAGCTTGCCATTAAAGTTGCTGTTTTTGAAGAATACTTTCTTTTTAGGTCTAACCTATTTCAAACAAGACTTTCTTAAGGAATTATCTGTGATCTCTATCAGTGCGAAATGCCAAGTCTTAGAATTAAAGACTATCTGTACTCCACACTCATGTGTGGACATATGTATTATCAACAAACTGTTCTGGAGGGAATGCATCAATGTCTAAAATGTAAGAGTAGCTGTCAACTCAATGAAATGCACCATTTTTTAATATTAATTGCAGACTTCATTCTTTCATGTGTGAGTAGATGTTTTGTGACTGTGACTTAACATGGTTGGCTGACCTAATAAAACAGACTTACCTAGGCTACTGCAAACTGGGAAGTTCTAAAGAAAGTTTAGGGCAGAGCCATTGCCTCATTAAGAACCCACCACAATGAAATCCTTCTAGTAAGCTGGCTTCATGTGTCTTTGGACTTTCTGGCTAAAAAAAAAAATAATCAGAATTCTGATTTTAACTTTACAGTTTTGGATCCGGATCCCTGTTTTGCTTTAACTTATTTACCCAAACTTCACAGATAAACATTCAAAAAGATGGCTTTTTGATTTTAGAGATCTCTAAAATGAAGGATTTCTAAGTTCTTTTGATTATCATTCTTTTTTCTTCAGTACATACCATTTCAATTTTAGTAATTTCTGCCGGATATCTTGAAGTAGTTCAGTTTTATTCCCTGTTTTAGCTGGTAGTCATTAGTGGTTTTCAGTTACTTTTTTTATGGAGTGTATACAGAGATGTTCTAACTGGTTATTACTCAAAATTGATCTTAATGTCTTTGTGTTAAAAATGCACATTCAGTAAGCCCTTGATCCTGCAAAGACAATTATGCCCCTACTTGCATGCACAGTGAATAATTTCATTAATGCTGTTGGAACTGTTCTGATTGTGGAGCTTATGATTCTGAAAGCACTTTTCAGTTGTTTTTTTTTTTTCCTAAAAGTACTTTTCAAGAGCTGCTTTGTTGACATTTTGCTATTAAAACTATGCTAATAACGGAACTGCAGGAAGGTGCATGTTAAATTGTGTTTTTCAATAAAAGAATATCAATGTGAAGACTCAAATTTGATTTTATTTTGTTTTTTAACTTCACTTCATATACACAGATACATGTATACAGATAAGTAAGTGATCTATATATATGAGCCAAAGGCTAGATTATATGTATAACAATTCAATTTTCTCTCTGGTATGTATCTACTTCAGAAGTTACTTTGATCTTTGATGGTAAACTAGCCTGAGTGCTCCATAACCTCTAAGATTCTTAATTTTGTCTTCCCCTCAGTTTCTCCTTCATTATGGTAGTATCTCAAAACCGATTCCTGTGGAAAGTAGAATTTATACAGACTGTAACTGTGCAGCCACTGTGCTGTACAAAAACATGAACATGAGAAAAACCCTTGCCTGTTTAGTCATTTCCTATTAAAAAATGAGAAAGTACCCAAAGATATTACAAAAAGAATTGGGTTTAGTATGGGTGAAGGGAATATATTCTTTTTAGCTAAATACTTAATTTTTGCAACCCAACATCAGTATAACACAGTGTATGTTTCCATGGCATTTTTCATCCAAAAATAGTAACTTTTTTCATTCTCTAAGCCATCCGGAAGATATGTAGCTGTGGTAAGCAGCACGCTGGTTTAAGTGATTGAAACCTTATTGCATTTTTATGAGGTAGAGAGAAAAAAAAAGAAGAATCAATGTTCAGAAAATGTCAGCTACCAGCTGCATGAGATTAAGAAGTTGCTTCACTTCTGAAGAATTTATTTCACTACTGCTTATTACATGATTTCTCCTTCCCAAGGTCTAGCACCAGCTGTTGTCTTGAACAGAACATAGGACTGATGAACTATTGCTATGATCAGATGAGATGACTTGATGCAGGATCTCATCAGCCTCCTTTGGTCCTTGAGTTGACTCATCAAGGACATTGTTTAATACAGAGTAAGCAGAACTTCAACCTGTAGCTTCCAAATTATCCAGATTTTCTGGATTCAGGTTAAGCATGCCCCACCCAACTAAGAGTCTTTGAAAACATTTGCTGATGTTATGATATTGGAAGTCTGTCTGAAAAGTGTGATTGTTAAGAATTTTAGTATGAGATTAAAATAGCTTAATGTTTATTGTCCATAGCAAAAAAGTACAGAAAAATACAATTTACTTTGAAAGTTATAATATCTACCGGAATTATATGAATCTTCTAAATTTTAATTGAAAAAAAATGAAGGTTTCTAAAGCCTTTAATCATAAATTCAATTATGTTCAAATTAATTTAGCTTAAGGTGAGAGGTGATTACCAGCGATATTTAATTTAATGTCACCCTATTTTTGTGAGCTTTTGTGACAGATTAAGGTGACAAGACTTTTCATTTTTATCAACAGATTTGTAAGTACTTACTCTTTTGATAGTTTACTAGGACATTAAAATGTTAATTAAACGTTCTGCTTTGAAAGCTTCTTCCTCAAGCAACCCTCTCTATCCCCACTTTCGTTTCAGTTGAAACATGACCCAAAAAGGGACAGCAATTTTTCTGCTGTTTTAAACTATCATAGACCAAGATAGGAAAAGTACTGCAGCAAGAAAAGCGTAAATATGACACCCTCCATTTTAAAAAGACTTTTTAAAAAATGAACTAGACATTCAATAATTAATAATACAGAATAGCATTACTCTGACTATGGCTCTGGGCAGTTTTCTGACTTTCTAGTCCATGAACAACCATTAGAATATAGTAAAATTTATTTTGAGCCAATTAATGTTTTGTACAGGCTGTCAAAAGTAGGATATAATCCTAATCCATAATTAATATTGGTGGGCTGATAAAAATTATACAGATTATGATTACTGAAATTAACAACAAATCATGTGTTTGAAAATTATATACTACTGCAGATGTGGGGAATGCTTTAAAATTTTTCCATTTTGATGGGTTTGAAATATTTTTTTTGTCTTTTGAAAATATTATTGACAACACCATCAAAATTGTTACTAAAACCAGTTACAAAGCATAGGATTTTTGACAATGGAACTGTTGGAAACATTTTTTGAACAACAACAAAAAAATCAATACTTTGGCATGAAGAATTTTTAGTGATAGGAACAAAAGAACAGAGATGCTTTATGTCTAAAAAGGTTGACTCATTTTCCTTTTCCCTTTTGATGTCCAAAAGCTTATATTTAAAAACCATAGAAACCACATGTAGTTTAGTATAACACTGAAAAATGAACACTAAATGTAATCAGTATTATATGTAACAAATGTGAATTCACATCACTGTGACTTCTTGAACAGCTTTTTTTGTTCTTTGGAGTGTGTATAATGTACTGTTGCACTGGTGCCTGTTGTGTTACAAAATACATAAACAAGAACATCCATAACTCATGAAAATAGGAAACGTATCTTTTAGACTTCAACACTGAATAATATGCAGAAGCATGATTATAGAATTGTTGGGAAGGTACAAACATGCTTCTACCATTTTCTTGCATCCAAGTTACAGGTTAGGTTGCCCAAATTCAACAGTTCTTACACTGCAACTTGTATGGTTTATCCGTACAAATGAGACACACCTTATATGCAAAGCCAATAATGTTTTGTTAGTCTATTCAATATCTTGACAGTCTAATCAAAGGTTTATTCTTAATCCAGTTAAAATGACACTAGGACTCATAATTCAAATTATCCACTTTTTAGAATTTGGCTCCATAATTAATCAGTTTTAATATCAGATTTAAGATTTAGATTTAAGATTAAGTTACCCCATTTTCCTTAATAAACTCTTTGGTTATGTCTTAAGGTCACACTAAAAAAACCCACCAACACATTTTGAGATATGTTTTAATAGCTACTCTATTTTTACTTTTTCCCCTGTCTCCAGAGAACCTTGTATTACCTCGGAATGGCAAGATGTGTATGCAACCCCAGAGAATACTGTTTATTTCACCTGCACAGCAGAAGGAAATCCTTTGCCCAAGACAATTTGTATACATATCAAGTAAATGATAACCAAGTGTTTCACATGAATGCTGTTTATTTTCGAACAGGACTTTGACTTTGGTAACTCTATGGCTACTATATTTCACATGTCCATATGCTTGGGAGGGACAATTGATGTGTGTAGATGGTTGATTTTTTCTGAATTAACTAATTCTAAAGGAAACTAACTATGATGACACATATGGATAAAAAATGCTGCTGAAATATATTTCCTTCAGGGTCTTCAACTTTAGCTATTTTAAAAATAATGCAAATTGCAGGATGTAGTAAAAGCTTTCCATCTCATTGAAATGTCCTGCTGTTATAGGGAAACTGTGAAAAGTTTTTTTTCTGAGATAACATTGAAGAGGAAGTAAGGTTTTCAACAGTTTGCCAAAGATAATATTTGTTGTTATAATAGTCCTCTAAAAAATCCGTATTTCTGAGGTGCAATCACTAAACCAGAGTATCTCCATAAAGATTGTTTCAATATTAAATTTATTGATACCAGCTAGCAATTATGCAGACTTTGTAAGTGCTCTAAAAGCTCCAGAATAAAAGTTATGTAACACTTAGTGAAAACTGTATATTGTTTGTTGCATTTTTTAAATTATGGCATAAAAAAGAAAAACAATGAACAGCTAAAAAAAAAAGTTTAATTCAGGATTAAGACATTAACTCGAGCATTAACTCTGACATCCCAAATTCTTCTTTCACTAATAATCATCAATATATGAAAATACTATAGAGCTCTGCTCAAGCTCTGTTATTGAGCCTAAGGACATGTCAGTGAACAGCCATCATCAGAGGCCAAAATACATGAATCAAGAGGAAGGGTTTAGAGAAGACTTACAGATCACTGCCTTCTTGTCCTTGAAGCTCAATATTCAAGATGCATTAGATGACACCCAGAGTTTCTTTGTATATTCCATATCCCAGCAGAAAAGAGTATCTTGGGGCAATCATTCCTATACAGCTTTTCTGTTACCCTACAGATCCTCAGAGCAAAGTATTTTGTCCTTTAGCTTCAAATCCTTCCTGATACCTGAACACAGAGGAGATAACAAAGGTATTTTTGCCTATTGCTTCCATTACAAAGAAGCCCACGCTCTGTTACTTGGGAGAGAGTTTCCCCTACATAGCTCATGCTTTTATATGTGATGCTGAAGTAGCCTTATCCTTTATTCTTTGCTTTTAAGGTACTTACTCAATCAGTCAAGCTAAAATGGTACAAATAGTACAGTGTTGATATAGTTGTGAGTTCCTAAGTTTCCATGGTTTTAACTGATTAGCTAATATTTACTGCACTAATACAAAGACACTGTGAACCTGTACTTGTGTGACTGCAAAGCAAAATCCCATCCCCTGGGGATGTGTAGTGTGCAAATATACCTAAAATCAACAGAAGAGGTTGGCTGGTAACACCTACATTATAAAAATAGCATAAACTTTTCAGTCTCTTTGGAAACGACCAAGCTACTTGCCTTGAAAAAGGGAATAAAGAGACTATGTTCTCCCTTCAGGCTGTACATCCAATATTCTGCTCAAGAATATTTATTACTAATCTACCTTAAATATCCAAAGCTATTTGATTAGCTGACATTTCCCATTTAAGAATGTCTTTTAAAATATATGGATATTATAAACAAGGTTATTTAAAATAACTGATGAAAATGGCTTGTTATGATTAAATATTCATCTTTTACATTCAAGGAAAAGATGAATATGCCTATAATGTAAAATGTGTAAGATAAGTCTTGTGCTTACTCTTGGGATTTAAATTCTTATCAAGTATGTTTTTAAATGTGCAGTTTCAGTAACGATGTTTTTGCCAGATATATGGCTTTTACTTCACATGTTTTTGAAAGAGAACTCAGCTAGGAAGATTTTTTTTTTTTAAATATATATTCACTGAAAAAAAAAATGCAGCCTGTTCCATGTGGCTCACCCAGAGAATTTACACTGCTGCATCACAGTTAGGCCATATTTCCTAACAGGGATGTCATTTCTGAAAAACAAACAAACAAAAAGATATTCTCTAATGCTTAGATGCCCCATACCACCCTTCTGCAAACTGGCAGAGCAAATACAAAAAGAGAATTGTTAAAAATCCGTTGAAACCTTATTGTACTACAAGCATATTCTAATTTAGTTTCATAGAAAATATTGCTTAGTAGGGATGCTTATAAAGTTTTTTTTCAGTAGCTGTCACACTTACTCAGCCAACAAAGAAACAAAGCTATTTTGCCTTGAGCAAAACAAACATAAACAAAATTCTTAACAAGTAAACAAATCTTCCTCTTGTTTATAATCTTAAACCAAGTATATTGAGCATAAAACAGTACAAGGGGTGATGCCATTAACAGCGAGACACAGTTGTAAGCTAGACATACGGATTTTTAGCCACAGCTGGGAGTACATGGTATCATACAGATGTACCACAATGCCACCTGTGTGTCTTTCTCTTTTTTATTAGGAAATTCTGGTACTCTCCAGTTCTAGTTGATACCACTAGGGGCAACAGTACTTTGGTACAGTATCTCTGACACTTCTTTAAAGGAGGGGAACAAGTGACTAATATGGGAATCAAGCCTGACGCGGACACACTGCAAAGCTTGGAGTTCTTGTTTATCCTTTGACTGTTAGAATGGAGGACAGCTGACCCCTGTCTTAAGCATCCAATGTATATCATAAACCTCTAAGTAAAACGGGAAAATAATTGTGGTCCTTCATTGACTTCATTGGCTAGGAATATTAGGCCACCTGCAGTCAATTGGTCCAAACATCCATCCAGTCGTGAGGCCTCTCTCTGACAGTGACTGGTAAGGGAAGCCTAGGGAGCAGGTTGGGTACAGAAAACATCGCATGCACTGTTTCAGAGGATTGTGTCCAGTCTCTTTCTGAGCACTGCACTTCAGTGTATTCATGTTCTTTGTATTGATAACCAAGTTTCTAATCCAAATACAAAGCCATTCCCATTGAATGGTATACAGTTGATCTTTGAATGTATAGTACATTCATTTGATCAAGGTTGATACTATCTGTATCTCTCTGATCTCAAAAAACCCCAACTTTTTTAATGACAAAAAAAAAGAGAAACTATGTGAGCTTTTATGAAGGAAAAGTTTTTTATGAACTGTATTTTGTCTTCAGCCATTCATTATACATGAAAGATGGCAGAAGGCTGAATTTGCGTGAGGATGGGTCCCTGATGACTCAAAACCCAAGAGGGTCTGACCAGGGTATATATCAACATATTGCCCCTGATGTGGGCCAGTCCTGACTGTGAATGAATTTTTATTGATTTGATTACACATATACGAATTAAATACACTTTATTTTGAAATCCCAAAATATCAATTTTAAGTTTTGTCTTTAATAATAATTTAAAGTATGTTTTCTTATTTATTCTTATAGTAAGGTCATGATCCAATTTTATTTGGCTTTAATAAACTAAGCAGATAAGAGATGAGTCCACTTGAAAGAACATAAAATTAATGAATAAAATTGTGAGAAAGGGAGTGTAGTAACACTTGCTTTACAAGAAGTAGCACAGAGAAATTAAATAATCTCAGCCAAGGGTGAACAAAGAACTTAGTGGGATGGTCATGTAGTCTACAAAGACAATAAGCAAAACCCTCTTCTACATCGTTTTCCTTCTTTTTCCTTCACCAAACCAGTTTACATTATTCAACCTGTACTGTTGGACAAGAGGAAATGGAAAGTCACTAGGTGCATCTAGGTTCGTTGTCTCTTCTAGACATTCTTTTACTTGTCATGTTAGGCATAACCAGGACTTTTTCTAAGCACCAACAAGTGTCATTGTAGAAGGTAAGCACAATGCAAGGATGGTGTTGGGAGTCCAATGACTCAAAGTTAAGCCAAAACTGTCAGGCTGCATTTGTTACTGCACAATGAATCTCATGGACTTTTCTGTGTTGTTTTGCAATTTGTTCACTATAGCAGTATATCTAAAGATCAAACTCCAGGTAATATTTGAAAACATGTGAAAAAATAAAAAACATAATTTAATCATTATAATTGATTGCATTATAACAATATGTATAAATGTTTTACCTTTCCATGCTTCATTGATAATGATATTCAAAATATGTAAAAGCTTGTCATATCAATGAGGCACTACTTTTAAGTAAATGTAGTTTCCTAATAGCTTTTGTTGCTAAGCAAAGCCAACTGAAACTAAGATTACACAACTATGATTTGACAAAGGGAGAGAAAACATTACAGGCAATCAGTGTTTGTATTACTTTAGACAATCATTTGTGAGAACAAATATGTAAAGCAGGATGATAGGTGATCCATATGTTTCAGGGCCTTATCTCAGACTGCCACTTATCTCACCTCCTCTCTTGCATTCTGTTTCAACCATTCATTTATACATGTCTCTGTCAACATATCGAGAATTCCCCGACTCTTACGCTGTTTTTTTTCTGTCCTGCAACCTGCCAAAGGAACTTTGGCTAGCACTTACCCTTGGGTGATATCTCTCTCCAAATGCCATTTGGGGCCAAACTAGCCTTTTCTGCTTGGTAAAGGAGAGCTCTGCAAAATTTGGGATTATGCTGGACAATGCAAAGGTGAATCTCTACCTTGCTTAAGATTGTAATTTGTCAGATAATAAAATGCTTTGCTCATCTCTCCTTTGTTCATTAGTATTTCTGTGGAGAGCAAATTCACTCACCATTTCCAGTGACTAATTTATTGATTGTCACGTTGTAAGTCTTGTCTCTCATACTAATACTGCTCTTTTTAACAGCCTTGCCTTCTTCCTGAGTGGATTGCTCTTAGATTTAATGCCACTCTTGACAGTAAGCACAATTACTTATACAGTTCTAATTTGCCATTTTTTGGAAGACAAACAGGCAAAAATATTTTACATAATCTCTAGGTATAAATGAGTTGCATAACTTTTTCATGTCATCTGACTACAGCAACAATTCATTATTTAACCTCAAACAAGATTAGTGATTGTCCCCTTATTACTGCCTTTGGAAAACACTAAACATGGGAGCAGATATTTGGGAATAACATTGCTGGAAATGTGTGATTTCAGAATAAGGCTCAATAGGTTCATTTGGTGGATGTCAGTAGACCTCTCCTGTCATAGAATAGCATAAAACTTTCAAGTAACATCGATGAGGAAGGAGAAGTAACTTTTGCAAAATCATAGAACAGTTGAGATTAGAAGGGACCACTGGAGATTTTTCTAGTCCAAACCTCTGCTCAAAGCTGGACAGCAGTTGGGATTTGGATAGTTCCACAGATGGAGACTCTACAACGTCTCTGGGCAACCCGGTCCAGCAACCCACCTCATAGTTAAAAAGCTTTTTTCTTCTGTTCAGGTGGAGTTTCCTGTGTTTCAACTTCTACTCTTTGTCTTTTGTCCTGTCACAGGGCACCACAGAGAAGAGTCTGGCTCCATCTTCTCTACTCCATCCCATTAGTATTTATACACATTGATAAACCTTCCTGAGCCTTCTCCACGCTGAGCCGTCTCAGCTCTCTCAGGCACTCCTCACATGACAGGTGCTCCAGTGCCTTAATCATCCCTGTGGCCCTTTGCTGGACTCAATTCAGCACGTCCATGTCTTTCTTGTACTGGGGGGCCCAGAACTGGGCACAGTACTCCAGATGTGGCCTCATCAGTGCTAAGGAGAGGGGAAGGATCATTTTGTCTGTCTAGCTGGCAACAATCTTCCTAATGCAGCCCAGGATACTGTTGGTCTTCTTTGCTGTAAGGGCGCACTGCTTGCTTATGTTCAACATGGTGTCCACCAGGACCCCCAGAGTATTTTCTGTAAAGCTGCTTTCCAGCCATTTGGCCCCCAGTCTGGACTGGTGTATGGGGTTATTCCTCCCCAGGTGCAAGACATTGCAATACCCTTTGTTGAACTTCATGAGGTTGTTGTCAGCTCATTTCTCCAGCCAGCTGAGGTCCCTCTGGACGGTGACATAGCCATCTGGTCTGTCAACCACTTCTCCCACTTTGTATCATCTGCAAACTTGCTGAGGATGCACTCTGTCCTATCATCCAGGTCATTAATGAAGGAGTTAAACTGTATTGAAGACAGTTTCAACTCCTGGGCTGCACAATCAATGACTGACCTCCAGCTGCACTTCCTGCCTTTGACCATAACACTTTGAGCCTAGCAGTTCAGCTAGTATTAAGTCCACATCACTTCCCACTTAGCTGGTCCATATTTCATTAGTTTGTCAATGAGGATGTTATGATAGGCAGTGCTGAAAGCCTTGCAAAGTCAAGATACACGACATCAGCTTCTCTACACTCACCCACCAAACTAGTGATTTCATTTTAGAAGGCTGTCAGGTTGGTCAAGCATGATATTTCCATTATCCGTGCTGAATACTCCTGATCACCTTCTTGTCAATATGTCTAGGAACAGTTTCCAGGATTATTTTCTCCATCACCTTCCCAGGAGTCCAGGTGAGGCTGACTGGACTGCAGTTCCCTGGGTCCTCCTTCTTGCCCTTCTTGAAGATAGGAGTGACATTGGCTTTTTTCCAGTCCTCAGGAACTTCTTCTGATCATCATGAGCTTTCAAAGATAGTTGTGTGGCCTCGCAAAGACATCATGAAGATCCCTCAGCTCTTATGGGTGAATCCCATGGACTTGTGTGTGTTTGGTTTGTTTAAATGTTCCCTAGTAAGATCCTCTTCCATTTCATTGCTCTGGACTTTCTCACTGGTGTCTCACACCTGGGATTTCTTAAAGAACCAGCTTGCCTGCACCACTCTTCTCTACAGAGCTGCATCCCATGTGACTCTTCCAAGCAAGATCCTGAGCAGGCAAAAGTCTGCTCTTCAGAAGTCCAAGTCTGTGATTCTGCTATTTGTCCTGTTCTCTCCTCTCAGGACCTTGAATGCCACCTGTTCATGGTTAGTGCAGCCAAGGCTGCTCCAAACCTTCACATCCCTGAACAGTCCTTCCCTGTTTGTGAGCATGGAGTCCAACAGACTGACTAATCTTGTCAGCACTCCCGCTCTGTGAGCTATCCCACCACACCTCTGTGGTGCCGGTGAGACTGTATCTGCATGATGGTAACAGAAGTGCCAACTGGAAAATGACTATAGGCATCAGCAGTCCATTGGGTGTAGCAAGAAAGCCATTTGTATGGTGGGAAATGGAAGCTGGTAGGGTTGGAAGGACAAGAGGAGGGTGCTGAGTGCTCCCAAATGAGAGGGAAAGAGCTCAAGCATGAAGGGTTGTAGTAGAGAAATATTTGGGATTTTTAAAAAGGCCTTTTCAGACCTTCTGAAGCATGCTGAGGTCAGCTGCCATCCTGCCCTTTCCATTCCTCTTGGAAACATAATGTTTCCCAGGGACTATGTGAATTTGTGTGTATATGAAAAATTGATGGTTCTATCAGAGATTGCTCTCTCCCTAATTACCTAAAAGTTTAGGGAAGTTGTATTTTAAATGCAGTTAAGCTGCAAAATTAGATACTTAAAAAACACTTTAAAAAATGACTACAGGTTTCTAAGCATCCTTTTATAACTAATGCCAAAAGGTTTTATTCACACACTTCTACTCAAGCTGTATACATGCACCACCCCCACGCCTCCAGCAGTGTGGGTTATGTGCACACCCTCCACCCCCTTTCCAGAAGTGGTGGGTTCCCCTGTTTGCCCACCGCTCCCATTGGAGACATGTTGCTCCAGTTTCACATGTACCTGTGCAGTGGACTGCAGTCGCCTAACTATGTCAAACCAGGCTTTGGCTTTTGCTGTTTCCCCTCCCAGGCTTCCTCCCACTTCATTGTAAATATTTGTGCTTTCTCTATGCTTCTTTTCAGGCTGACACCTTTGCTTTAAAAATTTCTTTCCCTGGTTACTGCTTAATCCAGCTGATGGTTATCTTCATCTCCAGCATTACCAGCATTGGTGAATGCCCCCTAGACTATTTTGGGTGTCCCGTTTGTGCACACTATTACACTGACACTTACTCATTCCCTACAGCTGCTATCCAACTATTTTGCCAAGGGTGGGTTTTGTGAGCGTCTCCACAAACCAGAAATTATTAAATACACTTCTTGCCAGTTTATTTAAGTACTGCTTTTTCACTGTGACTTTTTAATCCATTACTTTAATGCTTTAATGCATGAACTGTGAAATTAACTGACTGAATTTTCTGACTTGTCTTGAGGCCAACTAAAGACACAGGTGGAAGGCAAACGGTATTTTATACATCTGTGTTTTGCATCTTTTGAAACAAACCTGTGTAAGAAAATTTTGAGGTAATAGTATGCTTATATAACCATGCTTGGTATTTTTGTTAGTGATCTTGGCATAAAAAGCAAAAATATTCTCAGGACAGCCTCCTGTTTTGTAGATGGGGTGAAATACAGTGTCATGAAACCACACTTAAATTCATTCAGAAGGACTGTTCAGAATGAACACCAAGGTGCTCTGTTGGGGCCATGCAGCTTTGTTCTCCATGCAGCTAATTAGTTTTCATAGAGCACTGCAAAATGTAAGGGTGTTACTTTGAGTATCTTCGGTAGCACATTCAGAGAAACCCACATAGCTTTTATACTCTACTGCAGTATGCAAACATGGTTTTAGTGACTAGTAATGAGAATTGAAAAGAATGGCTTGTTTTGAGAATGACCAATGAGAAAAAGTACAAATTTGTGCATTTTGTGAATTGTGAAAGAGTATGAATTGATACTGTTACTGCTGGGAGAAAAACAAGTATAGTGCTAAGAAGGGTCACAGATGGCATTTCAACTTCACACTGGGAAATCTGAGAATCTTTGTACCTGGTGAGAACTACTTTAATTGGTCAGCCATGTTTTGAGACTGATTTTTTTGAGCAAATGAAGTGAAACTTTCGTTTTGAATTTCATTGCAGAACAAAACCACAGAGAATAACAGAAAGGAAATGAGAAAGACAAGAGAAAGCTAATCAAGGATGACAAGGAGAAAAGTATCTTGAACATCAACACTGGCATGAAAAGCAGTGATTATACACTGACTTTGAATAACTCCCCAACCATCAGAACAATCAGTTTCCAAAACAACTCCCATTGCTACTGTGTGTGTATATTCTGTGGTGTCAGTATGGGTGGGTGTACTGGTTTGTGCTGGGATAGAGTTAATTTTCTTCATAGTAGCTAGTATGGGGCTATGCTTTGGATTTGTGCTGCAAACAGTGTTGATACACAGGGATGTTTTAGTTGTTGCTGAGCAGTGCTTACACAGAGTTAAGGCCTTTTCTGCTTCTCACACGGCCCCACCAGCGAGTAGGCTGGGGGTGCACAAGAAGTTGGGAGGGACACAGCGGGGACAGCTGACCACAACTGACCAAAGGGATAGTCCATACCATATGACTTCATGATCAGCAATAAAAAGCTGGGGTAAGAAGGCGGCAGAGGGGGACATTTGGAGTGATGGTGTTTGTCTTCCCAAGTAACCATTACATGTGGTAGAGCCCTGCTTTCCTGGAGATGGCTGAACACCTGCCTGCCAATGGGAAGTAGTGAATTAATTCCTTGTTTTGCTTTGCTTGTGTGCACGGATTTTGCTTTACCTATTAAACTGTCTTTATCTTAACCCATGAGTTTTCTCACTTTTACTCTTCTGACTCTCTCCCCCATCCCACCTGGGGGGAGCGAGTGGGTGAGCTGCTGTGTGGGGCTGAGCTGCGTACCGAGGTAAAACCACAACAGTGGGGGAAGGAAATATTATTTAATAATGTTACTTAATACTGCTTTTGTTGATTATAGGAAAAAAAGCAGTCAAAAATTCTGAGCAGAGAAAACTTTCCTCTAGCAAAGAAACATCAACTAATTAAAATCTTGATGATTCCTGCCTTATTTTCTGTTTAAACTTGGAATATTACAAAGGTCAAAATAAAAGCAATAAAAATATATTTAAAGATTTGAAACAGAAAAATAATACAAAAGACACCAAAAGCATATCTAATCTTCTGTTTATATTTTTGCTATATATATTATTGGACTATTTAACATTTCATAAACTAAAGCCTAGATTTGAAGGTGTTGTGGTATAGTAATTAATTTTATTATTTTCATTTTCTTATTCTTTGTGTGGTCATTCATCACCTTCACCAGCTACAATAACTGCTTCTGGCTGGATAGTTTTTAACAGATACCAGCTTAGACTTAATCATCTCTGACCCCCATGTAATATTATATCATTTTAAGTTGTTATTTTTTGACACAAAATGTTATTCTTCATCCCAAATTGCCTGACCTTGTATTTCTACCCTAATAACCTGTATCTAAATTTTGAGCTCCTTTGCCTGGATTTCAGGTAATTGTAGTATGCATATCACTGGCATCATTAGAATCTGAAGTATAGTTTCTTAGCTTTAAAACCACATGTTTGAAGGCACCATCTGTTGGTCCTTCAATTTGCTTTATGGTTTCCTTGTTACCTGTTATGTATTGGTTTTTTTTAATTTTCTTTAGCTGTATCATTAATCAACCAACTGGTGTGCAAAAAGCAGCTTTTATTTCCTTCTAAAGCAGATTGCATTTTTTGTTGTTTTAGAAGATGCTTCATCTCTGTGTCTATGGTACCTCTCTATTTTGCTTCAGTAACTGAAGTAAAAGCTAAAAAATCCTCACTGTAGATTGGCTGAGAAGTGATGAATAAAAAATGAAAAGATTTCACATTGAAATGTACATATTACTGTGTAAGGCAGATACACTGTTTTTTATGACATAGAATAATTAATATTGTAAATCAGAATTTATTCCCATTATGTATCTTCACAAAGAATGGCAAGGAGGATATTGCTGCGGCTGATTTTAATCAGACTATAAATCTTTATTTATATGATAAATATAAAAATTATCTTAATTCTTAACAATAATTAGCAGTAGAAATGCTTTTTTTCAAGTGATGTTATAAATGTTTTCAGAGTCAGAAATGTACCTGTGGGATTCTAAACTGATAAAGGTATGAAAAAGGCAAATTATCACGAGGTTAAAAATACAAAACTATCTCTAATTTAAAGGTCATTTCAAATTCCAGTATCTTACTAGCTAAAGCATAGTTTCCTAAGAATATTAGCTAGCTAGTGAAGAGAGAGATGACAATGATAAAACCATTTGCATTTTAGTCTCTGCTTTTCCCTTTCAATAGTCAGTACTAGGTTTTGCACATATTTTATGTAGTTCAAATTAATTCTCTAGAATATCTACAGGCATAACATCCACTGAAAGGATTGCTGCTTAGCAATCCTTAAAAGTCTCATTACACTTGATGATATATTGCCGTTACTGAACTGCTCTGGCACAAAATTAGTGTCTTTTGTTTGTGATACCATAATTAACAGCAATTAATTTCATAGGATAGCTGTTATAGGGGAAGAATGATAAATACTTATTAGTCTCCAGGGAGTTAAATCTTTACAGGTTATCTGAATGTTTCTGTAGTGAGTGTTTCCTTTTTGTTCACAGACATACGAAGCAGCTGCCATTAAAATACATAAATCCAATCTTGTAGCCATTAACTTTGTAAAGATTTTACTACTGATTCCTAAGGCAATTAAATGTCGTTACTAGATGGTGTCCATTGCACATTGGCAGAGAAGGTACTAACATGAAAATAAGGTGAGTAGGTACATCAATATCTTGGGTTTAAAATGCTGTACAAGGTTTCTGTACTGTTCCTGAAACCAAATACCAGGAAATTGA
The DNA here is from genome assembly GCF_030936135.1 of Gavia stellata. Lineage (NCBI taxonomy): Eukaryota > Metazoa > Chordata > Aves > Gaviiformes > Gaviidae > Gavia > Gavia stellata. The sequence goes on from NC_082596.1 coordinate 45,163,382, forward strand.
GGTTAAAATGATACAACATTTAAAAGAATTTCACTGGTTCTGCGGCCTGAAAAATCTACGTTTTAGGAACAACCATTACTCTGAGCTTCAAAGATCATCATAAGGGAAGACTCATTGAAGACAGAAGCTGAGAACAATTTGGATGCACAGTATATTTTCAGATAAATGATTTGGTGAAATCCTTAAAAAAAAATCTGTTTGAATAATATTTGTTCACAAATGGCACAGTCATACAGTGCCCATATCTTCTGAAAATAATTTTGCTAATACGGGAATATTAAAAGCTGCTAGCTGAAAGAAGTACTCAGTTTTATACCTTCTTAGGCAATATGTTGCAGTGTTTTTCACTGAACCTAGTCTGAATTGCCTTGAGTTTTGAAAGCCCTCTTTCTTATGGTTAATTCCTCATTTTCTATACTTTTTAAATTTCTGATTTATGGTAGACAAGACATAATTACACATTTCATTATCAGTCCATCTAGTCCCAAATAAATATCCATTGCATGGAGATAAAATGGAAAAAGAAAAAAAACAAACCAGTATTAAATTTAAATATAGGTGTTATGACATATATAATACTCATGACAGGGAAGAAAGTTAACAGCACAGATTCTGTTTCAGTCATTCTTTCTCTTTTCTGAGAATTATAGACCAGATTTTAATTTTTCAGCATTATGAATCATGATGGCTGCATTTTGTCCAATATTAGTATTAGCATTTAGATGAGCATAAATGTTATATTGAATGAAGTAACTTATACTTTATTGTTTGCCAGGAGGAAGGGAGCTTGTAGCGACAAGGTCGAATCATGTAGTAAGGGAGAGGCATGGCCTCCTTCCTATCTCCTGTTTTCCACTACAGTTATTTATTCCTTGTTCAATTGGTTTATTCATCTTGCACTCCTTAAAAACTTCTTATTGCAGAATGAGCTTTTTTTGTAACAGCAAACTCCATCTACTACAAAAGAGAAAAAGTTTTTCAAACCTTCCAGCCTTCAAACTGTTAATCCCAGCTGTAGCCAGCCATGCCGCATTTATCCTTCTACTTCCCAATTTACTTTTCTGGGAATTTCTTTTTAGAAAAGCAGGATCAGCCATTGGCCCTTAGGCAAACTGGGAGGCTTTATTACATTTGATGAGGACTGGCTTTCACCTTTTGTTTTTTGGCACCTGGAGAACTATGGATGTCCTCCATATTCTTTCCCCTTGCCATCATGCATCAAAGTCTTTGCTTCAGGATGTTTCTTTGCTTGAATTTTGGACAAGCTTATGCAGGGAATAGATTTTTTTTTTAAGGTTGCAGAGAAGGAACATTTTTGTGTTCATGACTGATGTAAATAGGGGGCTCCTATATCCTGACAAGGAGGCAGAGCTCTCTTGTCTTAGTAAAGCAACAATAAAGCATAATTCTGCTCATGTTCCTCGAGGTTTTAAATTTTGTGCCAAGGCCTTAGCAAAGTTATGAAAACTTCTCTTGGTTTTAATGAGCTTATGGTGCTTAATACTTCATTATTAATATATGTATATACACTTTTTAATTATAACTGCTATAATAATCATAAATTGTAATATAAAGATCACTTAAAAGTATAGCAGAGGTACTAAGACTGGACAATGTTTTAATTTCAGTCCCATTTGTTTTCTTCTTCTGTTCCGCTTTCCCGCATTTTATAGTGCAGCCCAATGACCAGTTTGTGATTGCCTGGACCTAAAAAAAGTATGATCAAGCTCATATTCCTAGGCTGCATAAAATATATGCAATAAGAAAAAGAAGAGAAAGTATTATATGTATAAATAGAAAAAACCAAAACCCTGTCACTTTCATTATGTGACATTGTTAATGCATTACTGCTTAATATTAATGTAGTTGAAACATTAAATAAATTGTGCATGCTTGATTTCTCATTTTATCTTTGTAAATGCATAACAATATACTGTATTCACTAGCAATTACCAATTTTCTGCATAAATATCACAGTGCCTGGAATTTTTTCATTGAGTTCCTTTGTAGAAGGACTTTGTTTACCCATTCAAATTGTGTCTTACATTCTGTTATACCACAAAGCACCAAAGAAGAAGAAAGGAGGCAACTTCTTTTTATATAGAGAGCAATGTTATATACATATATTTAAAAAATAAAAATATCATGACCCTTGGAGCTGTGCTCCACACACCCCTTTACTCTGTGTCCGTAGTTTGTGCCTTCTTTTTTAGCTTCCAGTCTTAATTTCCCTTGAACAGTGCTTTATTCTAAGCTGGGATACTTGTCATTTATTAATGTTTACCATATTATTAAGGTTTACCCTAATGTTTTTGTTATACAAATGATAACTAGCATTAATGTTTAAGGATAAAACTTAATTTTGATTACAACACTATTATATATATATTTTTTTTACACTGAGTATTTCTCAAGCAGTGTTTATAAAATAAGATCATATCAGCCTTGTAATTCTTTGGCACTGTTTTCTATTGTTGAACACAGGGATATATAACCTGTTTGTAGCCATGTAGTGAATTGCACAGTGGGCCACAATCTGCCATTGAAAGCTCTGGGAATTGCAGGGGTTCAATACCTCAGAATTTGGCCTGGCTAAATAGCAATTACATGTTATGGTAAATTGCTTGACAATTTCTGTTTAAATTAAAAAATAACTCCTAGGGTGGGGGGTTACTTTCCAATAGAACATCTACTTAACAAACAACTCAATATGTTGAACATTAGTTTTTTGAATCTTGTGACTTTCCAATTCTTTGTAGTGGAACTAATCGCAGAATGGTTATATAGCCAGAATTATTTGTTTAGTAAATGATTTTGTAACTAATTTCTCAGATATATTTTTAGAAGTTAGCTAACTTTATTCCGTTGTTCCTGGTAGGATTACTTCAAAACTCCATGCAATTCTGAAACAAGAGCTGGATTTATAGTAGGATCTGATTACATCTTTATAATGCAGATTTTAATTGCTTCTATTAATAACTTAAATTGCCACCATGTTTTCAGGATGACTGAAGAACAGTTTATTTTAATAAGAAGACCACTGGGACTCAAGAAACTTGAACACTCTATACAGACTCTACCTGGCTGACTACACAAATGATTAAAGTCCTGTGCACTTCTTTTTTTCTCTGTGTTAATATTGGTTCCTTCTTGTCTGTGACACACTATGTGGATGGAAAACCCTAAATAAATGCAAATATTTTGATTATGTAATTCTACATCTAGATTCTCTTATTGTTCTCCTTCACCACAGGTGGTGACCTCTCCAAGATATCACCCAGCAATAAAGCCCATCAGCATTAGCAAGTGACAACTCATTATATCACGAATATTGAAGCACGCAATGCATAGTGCTTAAAAACCCATCACTTGCTACATAATGTGGTCTCTAAAATTAAGCTGTTTAATTTTTTCTAGGGATGAAAAGTTGCTGTAACAATTCACTGGATTGAATGGCCTTTCAATTTCTTCTTTATTGGACTGGATCTTTTTAGACAGTAAGAGCTAATTATGAATGCAAGCCATTTTGAACCTGGTATTAACAAGAGTAATCAAAAACTCCATAAGGTCTATGCTCAGTTTTTCCTTAATAATGTGGCTAAATTGACCTGTTATTTGTCAAAGTAAAATGTTGTAGAAGTGGTGAAAACAAAGCTTACAAGGTATTAAATAAACAGTTTTGAGAATGAGACCTTTTATATATAGGCTCCCAAATTACTAAATACAGAATTATCTATGAGTATAGTTTACCATGTTTATTTCTCGGTCTTTAATATGCTGTAAGAAGCTGACTTCCACACAATGGATGCTGAGTTGTGCTGCCTACTGAAACCGTACACATTGCTCATGGGGCCCAGCAGGATCACAATCAGTGTAAGTAGATCTATCAGCATCTTGGGGAAGGTGAGGGTGAACTCACAGCTGAATGTGCAGCCCAAAGCTTATCCTTTAGATGGATTTTTAAATTATTATTATTTTACTTTATTGTGAATTTTTTAGTAACCTATATTGATATTGTAGAGAACTGTATTGCAGAGGAGAGGAGAGAGGGACTTTACCTACAACAAAGTACCAGGAAGGTAACCAAAACCCTCAAGCACATAAAAAATTTATAGATTAGGACTTCTTCCAAAACTGTATCCTTTTCTAAAATCTGTTTTCATCTGTTGCAGAGATAAACTCTTACTCTCTCTTGATTACTGATTTTCTCTCCTATGTCCCATGACCAAGCACCAAGAGAGACAGTGCGTAGCATTTGAATAAGGACCGCATGTCTTAGTGTAAGGAAGGAGTCTGACATTCAAGAATTGGGGGCAGCTTGACCATTGTCTTCCTCAGGTTGATAAGTATGGCTCATGATGAAAATTATTTAATAGAATTTGTTTGGAAAATCACCCTTTTTTGTAGAAACCTATGATACTTTAGACTGGAAGGAACCTCTGGAGGTCATCTAGTCCAGTCCAAAAGTGTGTCCAGTCCAAAGCAGTGCCAACGAGGTCCTGAGCTGATTTGGCTTAAGATTCTTCTGGCTTACAATAGTTACTGTCATGACATATCAGGTTTTCGTATCTGTTACTGGTGGATAAACTTGTCCTGACCTTTGGTATAGGTTATACTTTTAAACTTCTGAATGTGTCAGAGATATTTGAGACAGTCTTTATACACACATACACGTCTCACATTTTCTCTTGCTGTATTTCCACAAAACTATGTTTACCGTGATAGCACGTGATCCTTTTTACAACTGGTAATAGGAACAATCCCACTGATACATCAAAATCCATAAAAAAGGGGGTTTTCATCTGCCGTGAAACATTTACGGTACTGTTGTTGTATAGGATATATGTTCAGAAGAACTTAGGGCTTGTTTATTCAGAAGTATGGTCTTTTTCATACTTAAACCAAGTGGGATACATTTTGCTAAATGAATAAATGTTTTAATCCATCTAATGCACCAATATAAATTTTATCCCTGTTTCTTCTGAGATTATAAGGGACTCTCAAGAATTTCTGAAATGGAATAATTATCATGGGATATGAATATTTTAAACTATGGTAATTTTGGAGAGAGGAAATGATCAGGTTTCTAACAGTAGTAAAGCAAGAAGGTAGAGGCTATATGTTTAAAGGACAAATTTGACTTGAAAATTGAAAAAAAATAGCTTTAGGATGATGAGGCTATCAACCATGCTTCTTGATAGATATAACAAATGCAGTAAGAGCATCCAAATCAAATTTACAGAAGTTAATCCAAAGTTTTCTTTGCTTCAATAGTTGCAGAGATTCCCCATCTTGTGTAATTTACATCATGCTGTTTCATGAGCATCTAATTTTTGTTTCATCAGCTTCAAGAGTCTCAAACAACTGAATACCACCGTCAGTTCTCAGTTATTCCCCCAAATTTACTATGGACCATTATGTGATTTTGAGGAGGCAGGGCTCAGATGACAATAAATAGAACAGATATTGTGATGGCAATTTGACTGGAAAGACACCCCATAAAATGTGTTATTGCTCTTTCTTATTTTAATGTGGCTTGGTCATTTGGTCACTCCAATAACTTATACAGGCTCTTGCAAATTTTTTCTGGCATACCTTTTGAAATCAACATAGCTGTGACAACTTACATTAGCTCATGAACTGCACTGGATTATTCAGTTTGGTCCATAGCAAAGGTAATCAGTATTTAGAGAAGGATGCCTGGATGTGCTAAGAGATGACATTCACATAAAGAATGCTTTTTTTTTTTTTCTTTAATTCTGCATCCCTTCTTGCATTTATTGATCACAATAAACACAAGTGACAAGACTTTTAACTTCTTTAGAAGTTGGAAAGAACACAAATATTCCTTGGGGAGCACATGGATTATCATTGCTTACAGGTGAGCAATCAGGATTGCAATGACAATGTGCACATAAAGCATAGGGATTAACATACAAGTGAGAATGGAGATGAATGTTACACATACTGCTTTGCTTTGTCTATTGATAAAGTCAGCCTAGCCCTTCTCTTTCACCACTTCCCTTAACAAAATCTGAGAAACCCTTGCAAGTGATGTTTTGTTCAACATAGGATTTGGACTGGTTTAATATTGAATTTTATTCTGAAATATCTTTTATGAAAGAATAGAAAGAATTTGGTAAAATGTACTTAGTTTTCATCTGGTTTTATTTGTGGACTGTCATTCTGGTTATGAAAAGTAGCAAGTTCCTTTGTAAACTCTGAGGGCAACCTTACTATTACAGATGGGAATATATGAGTATGTTTCAAGTATGTTGCGAGCTTATACCTCATAACTAAGTATATGCCCCTCTCATGTTAATATATTATAATATTAAGTACCAGGGAGAGTATAACCAAATTCAGGAAAAATATTAATCCCATGAACGTTTCCATGCTTTATTTGATAATCGAGTTTGTTAAGCAATTATAGTTTTGTCCCCTACTGAAATGACTCTCCCTTGTCACCAGTTGATAAGCTGTACTACTAATACATTGGAAATATCTTACTACAGCTTGTTTTTAACTGTTTTATTTTGAGTAGAATTATTTCTAGATTTGAAAGTTTGCTAAGGAAGGGTTAAGTTTCAAAACTTTGGCATTTGTACGAAGATTATCATATCAGTCCTTTTCTGAGTCAATTCAAAAGACTTAGCATACTGTATATACAACAGTATATACTGTAACTTCTTTCTTTCCTCAAGTGAAAGAGGTTTGTATTTAAGAAGATGGACTTCAGGGAAAGCTTTTCCTTAATCGTGTTTTCATACTTTATATACTAGTGCATAGATTGGGGTTTTTTCATTCAAAGGTCACTGCTGTAATAAGATTCAAAACATGAGACTATTGTAATGGACACTTTTCTGAATGTGCTTTAATAATCTCACCATGTGTGCTGATCTCTATTCATTCAGTTCTACAAATTACATCTCAACAATAAGTCAATGGCTAAGGGAACCAAAGGCAAATTTGAATATGCTGCTGATGGCTTTGCTTCGCATAGCATTGTGCCCTTACTTCATATGGTTTGCTCTTGGACTTCTTCAGAGCTACATTTCATGTAGCTTAATAATGAGTCTCCATGATATACAGACATGTGAGGAAGGTATTTTCATGTTTGTAAGATGTATCTATAATTAAGTATAGGCTGCTTGGATTTCAAAAAGACATTTAACAAAGTTCCCCCTTCAAAGTTTCTCAGGGTAACTAGTTAAGCAGGTAAAAAAGAATACTTTCACATGGATTACAGAAAAAAAGAACAAAAATAAGAAAGGAAAGAGCAGAGAATAAGAATAATTTTTCTGCATTCACAGTGGGAAAAAAAATCACCAGTAGAGTGACTGGCACTTGTGCTCTTCAACATATACATAAATGATCTGTAAAAGGATTAATAGTAAGGTGACAAAGTTTGTTTAAGATATTGTTATTCGGGGCAATGAAGATAACTGTGTGCTGAAAGCTGTGTGCTTTCTGAAAGATGACTGAATTTGGAATGACTCCTATATAAGTAATATCTAAATAGGCTAAGCTGTAGTTAAGCTGTAGGACTTCTTGCACCAGGATAAATGGGTGCTCAAAATTTTCCAGGAATCACAGAGCAGTTGGATCTCTTCATGGTAGAGTAATAAAATCAGGCTACGGAATATAAATCTCCATGTCAGGAAGTCCCTGAGCTGCAAATTATAGGAGCTTGGGATAGTGTTCTAGGGCAGTAACCCTTTACATTTCCTTTGTTCCAGAGAAGATCTACTACCCATTGTTGGAAACAAAGCACTGTGTGGGATGGATCTTTGGTTTGACTCATACAGAGATTCTTATATTTTTTTGGATGTCAGAGAGTTGTCAGATATCAGGGAATATCACAGGACCACTCAGGTTTTTAAATGCTTTTGTTGTCTCTATACCTGCATTTTTCGTAATGCTCACAAACGAACTCAATGCATTCTGTATATCATCTCCTAAAAAGAAAAAAGTTATTTTTTTATCATTTAATTTTTACATTGTACTGAACAGCTATAGTCCCTGGATGTTGATGGAGAGCAAAAGGTAACTGGGAGGCAGAACACATGTTTTGACAGATTTCATGTGTTTATTATTTGTTTTATTTCTTAGGGTGTTGAGTCTCTCCTAAGGATTTTAAAAGTATTTCAGAACTGCTTCATTTCTGTAAAACCAGGTATCTCATTTTCAGAAGTCATTTTCTCTGTCCCTTGAACACAGTTTCCTCAGTCTCAGTAAGGCAGAAACTTGTTATGACCAAAAACTTATCAGTTTATGTCTGCTCCATAACAAATGCACTGCTTTCTCAAGAAAAGTATCCTGGAGTTTTTTGGGGTTTTGTGGTCTTTTTGGTACAGAAACCTTGAATTGATTCCCTTAGCTGATCTCAGAATTGCTGCTAATTACCTTGTGGTTATAGTGCTGTATGCAATACAGCTACATGTTCTCCAGAAAGATGGAGAGGAATTTGTTTCAGGAAAATCATTAAACAGCAATAATGCTGACAACTGCCTATCATCAATAACCAAATATGAATTAGTTATGTGGTGTTAAAAAGACTCTTGATTTACCATCCCCGTGAGAATTTTTCTGGAATTTTCGTACCAAAGGTTCATTCTCTATCTATCAATAGGAGAGTTTGAAGTTTCTTTGTTATTCTCAGACTTGCTGCTCTTTGAGAGTATAGAAGTGCTCTTTATGTCACAGCAAAATTTCAACTTTTTAAAGTGGGAAATTGTTCGAACTGTGAAATTGTTTTTGCAGTAGCACAAGATAGACAAGCAAGTGATAACTATATTGAATCATCCATTCTTTATGTCATCCAGCAGGTTTGACAGCGTAATTAACTCCATAAGAAGATATTTGTTTCCACAGTAAGAATTTGTTTTATCTTTGCTCACAGAAACTGTTCAGTTTTATTCTGCTTACTTCCTGTCTCTTTCTTGAACTGCAAAAGTGATACTTTAATATGATTGTAAAAAAAATATTTTTCCCTTTTAGCAGTCAGCAGTGAGCTGCAACCATTCAGATTTGGGGTTTTTTTTGTGTCTGGGTGTATGTTTGGGTTTTGTGTTATTGTTGGTGGTTTTTTTTTTTTTTTTTAATTTAATTGCATTATTTGATATTAAGCAAAGCCAGGAGTCATATTTTTAGTACTTATGAATTTCTCAGTCATTTCCCATATTGCTTCTTTGTGCAGTCTCATGATGAGCCATCCAACAGAAAATCGGTATCCCATGGTTTTATAACATGAGCAAGAAACCATAAAGAATATCCTCAAAAAAAGAAAATTTGTTCATTTATCAACAGGACCTCCTTCTTGCAGAACAGAGACAATACTTTGGTTTCTGCCAGAAATTTTACTAACACAGTGCAATGTTAGCAAGGCTTGACAATGTCAGCAACATTCCTATAGCGATTTTTAACTTTGGTTTGTTTTTGTGGGTTTTTTGTATGTGTGAAACTGTGGTCTTTAGTTTCCCTGCCAAAAACTGGAAAATTATGGGTATTACTCTCTTTTGCAATTTTAGCATGAAAGGCTAAATGGTCCCATACTGTTGCTGCATGTTAGCTTGGAGGTGCTGAAAATCCCATTTGTTTTTTAATTAAATGGCAGCCTTCGGCCATTCATAAACTCAAGCAAGCAAATATATATAATATTATTTCCCAGTGTTCTGCAAAACAAATCAGGTTCTTCCAAAAAACAAGGTATAAGGAAGTATAGCAATGTTTTCTGTAAAAAAATATAAATGAGATTTTGTAAACTGATTTCTGGTGATAATAAGGATAAAAATAGCAACCATGCTAATCAATGAAAGGGATTCATAAGCACTACTTTTTTTTTTTCTGCATTAGTTCTACTCCACTGAATTCAATCTCCTGTAAAGAATTAAAAAATCAAAAATATTTGTTTTGCATATATTGCAGAAAGATTTCTACTTTTAAGATCTAAAAGCATGTTTTCATTTTACTCAGAAACATTACTTCAGCTCAAGATAGCTTCAGCTGAGATAACCAGTCTGCTAGCTCTAGCAGTGCTGAGCTTGATGGTTGAGGGGTTTTTTGAGCTTTTTGAGAGGTTAAATCTGTAAGCAGGATCTAAGGAGGCTTTAGTACTCCTTTGGATGTTCTTCAGCTTTCTTGGCTGCAAAATTTATGTTGAACCTGCTGTACAAACTAGTGTTCAGAGATCTGTGGCCATTGAGTTGCTGTAATTCCAGTCCCAGAGGTGACCACCTCAAACCCAGCTCTGCTCTGTACAGAGAGCTCTGTTTCCCCTCGCACAGTGCCATTCTCCCATCGCACAGGCAATCTGTGAAAAGTTAGCTGATGTAAAGGTACAGAGCTAACTACAACACTACGAGGTTAAGCTTACATTTCAAGCCTTTAGAATATGTTAAACCTTCCCCTGAAGTGTGTAATGTTGGTGCCCCAGGCATGCTGAAAACTGCTATTAATTTAGTGTAACAAATCAAAGCCTTTTTGTGAATAGTAAAACATGGAAAAAAATTCCTCTGGTGACAGAATAAAAGGGGGAGCTGGCACTTGCTTAAAAAGGCATTTATTTTTTATGATGCCACCATGGTCTGGTTCTAGGAACATAGTATTATAAAGAAATACTGTAAATACTGATGCTTATGTATTTCTGTATTTATAATTTCCTTATTCTGTGTTGACCTTTGCTTAAAATCTACTTTGATTTCTGCCTACTTTAGTGTATACTTTTTACTATGGATGATAAGCACTCCTGTGTATCTAATTTTGTTTGAAGAATGAGTGTGAAAAGACTTATTTACAGTATTTATTTTCTTTTCTAACATTCCTGGATAATATACTATGCTTTTTTACACATTTTTGCAATTTGTGAAGAAAACTTCCACGCTGTCCATAGATGCACAATATTCTATATTATGAATATTATATGTTATGAGGGTGTCCACAATACTGTCTGTCATAGTAATGTCCTATTCAAAACATATGGCATCAGACATAATGCAGAGAATATATTATATGGCATTTTAAGAAAACTGACAATAAGGAATGCTAAAGATTTGCTGTTACTGGAATATCTTGTTCTGTGTTAATTATTTTGTCTTTATTGTTCTGAACTTACAAATAAAAAAGCATTTTCGTTCCATGTTTAAAAGCTCCAGGTTAAGTTTTGTCAAAATTAAATAACAAATACATTCCTTGAAAAAAATCAATCTTTTCCTTGAATTTGTTGCAATATTACTTTTCAATTTATTTTAAAAGAATCAAAGGGGCTAGCATTATTTGTTTGTGACTTGACATAATATGACCTATTAGTTCAGGGATTCTGGATATTTCCAAACAGGGCAGATACTAGCATAACAGCAATAACTGTGTGTAAACTTTTTTTGTGGGTAGATTGCCTGTAATTTCTTCATAGCATTTTGTAGGCATTGGCCATTTCTTATTTTAAATAAGAAAATGTCTTTGTGTGGTCATTAATTTAGAGTTTTATCTTTTTTGCCAGTGCATTGTAGGCAGTTACTGTAGATTCCTGTTCAGTGTATTTACGCTGGAGAATTCAATCCATGCCACTGATGCTGCGTTGTGGAATATTTGACTGTGTTCTCAATATTGCTTCTGGATAATTGTGGGCTGCCACTCTGTCAGTGATATATAGGATTGAATGAAATTAGAGATGGGCTTATAGGTAAACTTCCTAAACCAGCATTCTACAAAGGTGGTTTTCCACTTTGTTTTCCCTTTGTTACTCCTCATGATGACCCCTGAACAACAAGTTCAAAATGCACGCTCTTTGTTCACTTGAGCCAGTTTGCAGCAGTAGGATGCTCTCTTTCATAATGAACTCAGTTTATGCAAGGGAGCAGCTTAACCATCTGATATTGTATATTGATGCTTCTAATGTGTGTGGAAGCTCTGAGAGAGAATCAGAAGACTTAAGAGACAAAACTAGTCAATATGGTCTCCTCAAGGAAAGTTTTCATCTTTAATCCTGAAAGCGCTTACTGCCATTTGCCAGAGGTCCACCAACTAAATAAAGAGAGGAAAATGAAGGCACTGTTGCATTACCTTGCTTTCTTACAGCAGACAACAGAGGGAATGAGAAGTTGGGACTAACCATTTTGCATACGCTGTGGTTTTGCAAACATAACCACATAGCAAGGGAACAGCTGAAAATTAACTCCTTCTGGGATGGGAGACATTGTTGATAAGGAAGTGAGAAAGATTGTTTGCGATGGGATGCAACTTATCACATTCAGTCACTGGCTACCCAAGATATTTAGTGAGCATGGCATGAAACTAATGGGCAATTGCAAAGGTTATAACCCCAATCTAAATGATGGGAATTATTCATATATTTGCAACAGTTGCTTTTAAGTTTGGTCAAATGCTGATCAATCCTGTTCTCCATTGGTTGAATGAGACTTTGGTTTTGCAATTGTACTGATGAAAACTTCCTCTAAAATATGAGTCATACAAAATCCTTTTTTGTTTCCATCAATTTTCTTAGGAATTCTTTTGGTCAAGCAAGAGCTACAAAAATGTTTATTTAACTCTAAGTGAATGCCTTCTTCCCTCTTTCCTCAGCTTCCTAAGTTCTTTGTATTCTTCTCTCTGTCTGACATTTACACATTTTATTTGCTTTCTTTCTTTAAGTGTTCTGCTTACATATTTTTTCTTGCTCTGAATAATCCCTTTTATTCCTTTCTGTGTCCCTCTAGGTTTTCTATTTAATTTGCTGTTCTCTTTTGGTTTATCTCCTTCAAAATACACACATAACCATCTTCAGTCTTACAACATTTTTAAAAATAAAGAAATTAAATAAATTAGCAAAGTTATTAATTTATTTCATTAAGAGACAATAACATACTTTTCAGCCCACTGCAAGTTAATAAGCATTATTTTATGGATTGGTCCTGTATTTGATTCTCCAATCTCCTCTTCACTATCCAGTTTCTTTCTCCATCCGTCCTTAATGTCAGTTTTAGTACCAGTTTTGAAGTGTCTCTCTTTAGTGATGAGAGTGTTTTGACTGTATAATAAAAATAGTTATTGAAATGTAATCCAAATTTATAGCTGAGATTTACTGTACTAAAAATTGAAGACCTCTATCTCAGAATAAAAGCAGCTGAAAATAACTTGCTGTAGCAGGAAAAAGAGTTAAAATCAAGTTTACAACCCAGCTTGTGACAATAATGAAGACTATTTCTCTAATTTGGAAAACTTGTCAAAGAGAAGAAAAGCAAAATATAATTTTATGAAGTTCCATGTAATTGTTGATTAACAAGACTGTCGTGTAAGTTGTTCATGCGGTGCATTTGTGAGAAGCGCTTTGCTGCGATATTTGTAGAAGAGATACTGCTGTGGATTAGCAAATTTACTAAAGCTTGATTCACATCCAGAAAAGTAAAGTTGCCTGTAGCCTTTCCATGAACTTTCATGTGAGATCGATAGATCAGTCTGTTAAGCTGCTCACTCACCTTAGTATGTATTGTAGGGACTGCTAATAATATTTGTGGAAAACTAGAATTTTTATAAGTGCACGTGCCAAGATGAACTTACTGTTCCTGTCAAAACAAACAAGCAAACTTATCATCCATCTTCTAGACACCTTGGAAGACCTGAAACTGAAATTCGTTTTGGAAGTTAAACCACTCCGCCAAAGGGAGGAAAGGGCTTCCATCAAAGCTGAAATCATAAATGCTACCTTGTCATTATAGAAATAGCAGATCAGTCCTTAACACACAGCTCTCCCCCATGCAAAATTGCAACAACATTTAGCACACCTTATTTGGGACACTTTGGATGCAGTACAAATTTCCAAAACATCTTTCCATCTGCATTTACAAAGCACTAATATGAGTAGATAAAATGGAGTTTACCTGTGTATTGGAGACTTTCAAAGCCTGACCTTCATTTTGCTATTGCTTCTTACTTTCTTTAGTTCATATAACTTTTTCTAATTGAGTAGATCTTAATCTTGCAAAAAGTTATACCATAAAAAAATGCATGACCAATTTCTTTGATGTATAATCATTTCTAAGCTAAAAGATTTAACTTCAAAGTGTGATACCCTAATTTTTTCCAGTCTTACAAACAATACAGGTTCCTTTGTTCAGAAGCCAGGCTGTCTAATGTTGATTTTGTTTTCTGTTTGTAGCTGTGGAAGACCTTGAAACAGCAAATAACATTGCTCATAAAAGTATTATGCTCTCCACAAGACTGTGGGGTTTTAGCATGGACTATTTCATGCTCAGAAGGTTACAATGCCTTTGAAAGACTGGTTTCGTAATGAAAATAAAACTGAAGTTTGAGAGCTTTTCATTGAGCTGAAGGACTTAAGGGAGCATACAGAACAGCAGCTTTGGGAGGACAGGGTCCAGATGAAATGTTTTCAAGGCTGTATGAAGTGAATCATAGTTGCTGAATGTAAGCTATTCTAATTCTGCCTTAATATTTTGTTTGTTAAAAAAATGTTTCTTCATAAGTTTTTCCAGTTCAGCTGAAGAGTTTGAAGGGCACAGATGCTAATAACAGGTAAATTGCAAATATCAATTTAGTATGTTTTGAAAGAGTACATGAAAATTTGCTTTTGGAAATTATTTTTTTTAGCTCTTTTCTATTCCCCCTCCCCCTTTTTTTTTAAAGAAGGGAAATACTGCTTGTGTTTCGTTACAGTTGATTACTCTTGGTCAAGCAATATACATTTAATGTTATGAAATGCAAATTTTCCTTACTAAGACTTTGTGTTTTTAAAGCATATATTAACCTAATTATTATATTAGCTGTTTAAAGAGGAGCCTAATACTGGGCATGAAATATATCTGTTCAATCGCTAATATTTTTCCTATGTAGATCTCCTATATTTCAGTAGCTGACTTTTGAGGTTATTAGCATTCATTTGTAATACTACTTTGAAAACATCAGTAAGATTTCCAAAGGTTGCAAGACATGAAAAATGTATTTGTTCATGAACCAGTGCTGTAGTTTTATATTTACAGCGCATTATTATGCATGAAATTGTACCTGTTAAAATGTTCTCAATTCAAGAAATTTAGAAAATAACTTTTAAAAATGTCAGTCAAGTTCTGTGTTTCTACCATACTTAACATGTATTTTTGTAGACTAGGTGGCACATCTCCGAGCATCAACTTGTGGCTTGTACATATGGTCAAAGATATAACTGCTGGTACGAGAGTGGGACCAGTTCTAATGTTTCTTTCTGTAATTAAGTATTAGCATCTTAAGGATGCAGACCAGTAATCAAGTTTATGATACTGTAGTTTTGTCTAAGGAATGCTAATTTTATAGTACTTATAGTTTATAACTCAGATTTAGTATAGTGTCTAATAACTTTCATGATTCCATTATGACTGTGGTTAAGGAATTTTACCACTAGATTGAGAGATGAATTGGGGAAAACTATAATTTTAAAGAATTTAAACTCCCACAATACTCCTTATACTCAATTGTGACTATTTGAATTGTCAGAGTTAGCTAAAAGTGGATTTAAAATATTGTTGGGGTTTATGCTTTACTGGTGTACCAAAGAAAGCATAGAGGGAGAGTAGGACAGGACAGTGCAGCACTGAGATAGTCTTAACAGACTACTAAAATTTGACTTTAACTGATGTCATTTATCAATCTTTTTCATCTCATTACTTCAGAGGGAAAGCATTTAGCAGCTCTGCACTGAATGATTAAATGGCCTCTTGCCACAAATCAGTAAATAAACCAGCTTAGTTGTCTTTAGTTTAATCTGCAGGTCTTGAATCATATTTGAGATTTTCTGTCTTCTTTTCTACATGGGAGGATTTTTCAAAATTCCTTAGTCAGTGCATGCTATGGTCATTAACTATATTCAGGGTTTTCTGATTTTCTTTCTTTAAAGCATAAAAAACAGACCTCTGCATCTATCACCTCACAGTCACGGTGGCCTTCAGAAGCAGTTATGATCCTCTGTATGTCTCCATGCTGCTTCCTTACGTCAAATTTGTGGTTATGCTTCTTCAAACCCAGAAATCTTTCAAGGTAAAACCGGCACAACCAAAATGTTGATAAGAAAATATCAACCTCTTTCTTTCCAAGTATCCTGGTAGATTCACTGTGACTA
Source organism: Gavia stellata (assembly GCF_030936135.1). Lineage (NCBI taxonomy): Eukaryota > Metazoa > Chordata > Aves > Gaviiformes > Gaviidae > Gavia > Gavia stellata. Next base: position 45,179,487 of record NC_082596.1, read on the forward strand.
TATGAAGGAATCATTCCTTCTTGAACTGCTGACTAAGCTGGACTGCAAACAATCCTAGAGGTGACAAGTGTTCTGGCTGCAGGGAGAGAGTAACACAGCTGAATATAAGTGATTACTTTAATGTCTCACTTCAGGGCCTAAGGACTGGCCATTTTCCTGCTGATCTAATCAGACTAAATCTTAAAAATTTCTGAAACAGGGGCAAAGAGGGTATAATAATAAAACCTTATGTAAATGATTCTATGTTCAGTAGTAAACTCCAGTTTAAACGATGAGTGTATCCTTTCCTCTTCCCATGCCTTCTTATTATGCCATAAAACGTGACATAAAGGAGAAAAAAAGAAAGATAATTTTAACCTAAAATTAAGGATAATTTAGTGGACCCTAAGACAGGAGAGAGAAGGCATGTAACATTTTCTGCTTTGCTACTATTTATTTATTTTGAGCTAACCTTATTAAATCTGAACATAGTGATTTCTAATGAGAATATACAGCCACTATCATGAAAAATTTTTAATCTAAAAGGTCTTGAAAGAGGCTACGTGCTGCGTATCACATGGGTATGACCAAGAATTTGTGAAGAAATTAATTTTAAAAGCCTTTTATAAGCAACAAATAATAATTGAAAACTTTTGGTCTCTTCCTTCCTCAAGTGAAGTCTTAGTTCTGAAAATATAAGCAAAATGCTGATAGAGAGAAGGCATGGTATACTGTAATGTAGATAATGAAGATAGGTATGCTTTTAGCAAATTGCCAGTAGCCCGTTTTGATTCTAGTTTTTTGCCTGCTGATAGCTTTCATTACTAAAAATCAAAACTATGAAAATAATGAACAATTTGAAACACATCTAATTGTAAAGAAGATGTGATAACTGGAGTTTGAAAACGTGTTTCAACATAAGTAAGGCCAAATCATATCCAAAACAACTGTGTAAGGTCATGAAATCTGAGAATTAAATTTAAGAAATAAGTGAAAGTAATTAAAAATATTTGACATGAAAACAAATAATACCCTTTCCGATGTTTACATTCTCTGTCTGTTTTTAGCTTTTGCCTTGTTATCAGTATTCAACATGATGTTTAATACTCAGACAAAATCTATAATTTGTTATATTTATTTATTTATATATTGCCTGCTAACTAAATTTTCATATGAAAATCTTGGAGTATTCACTACCCCACAATCTACTGGTTTTGGCTCCTGTGCCCTGTGCCAGTGATGACAACATCCAGCAAGTCCAGCCTGATGTCCTGTTAAAAGCAAACTGTCTTCAGGAATATATCAGCTACAGCAGTCTTCCAAAGATGGATCTAAAAATTTGGCAAGACTGCTGCAAAGATCTGCAATACTCTGGAACAAAAGTAGCAGCTGGAATGTCAAATCCAAACTAGAATCATTATTTAACACACTTTCCTATGCTAATATTACATATTGTGACAGGATATATAGTAAAAAGAGGGTGAACTAAGTTTTGAATAAGTAATTTTAGTTTCAAAATACTGCAGTTTCTTGGTGAATGCCCTGTCAAAAAGGCTTGTGTTGACATTTATGTTACGTTCAGAAATATTGTAAAAACCAAAAAGCATCTGGAAAAAAAAATTGCCAACAGAGAAAGTGACTGAATTTTCTCCACTAATACCCTAATTTGAACTTACTTTCCGTGTTTCCTATTAGCAGCTTCAAACTGTCCACCCAGTTGAATTTTTTTAAGCATTAACTACAGCTGAAGAAGACTGCCTAGCATTTACCAGAGTTAATAATTATTATTGTTTGCAAGTGTGATGATTATAGTGTGTATAATATTGAATGATTAATTTGTCCTCTGGTGGCAGTTCAGAGAGAATATAACATCTGCAGATACTCTAGGACTACAAATGAGTTTTATCCTACCTCAGGGCCACAGATTTTGAAACTATATGTGACCTAGGTTGGATTCTCAATGTTTTAATACTGTGTAGTAATCTAGTAATTATTTTTTGTGGGATAACTCCCGATTGTGTTTTTCTGCTAAGTAGGAAGAAAATTAGTCAAGCTCGTTTTGGGTTATAGGTCATTATCCTGAATATGAAGCTATTTTGTAAATATACTGACTGGCATAGTAAATACTTACTTTATACAGATTGCAAGGGTTCACGGGGAACTGTGGCCTGAATGATGCTCTATAAAAGGGACAAGAAGAGGGGAAATAGTTCTGAAGCTCAAGCATGAGTTGACAGGCAAGGGGAACTCTCAATTAACTTTTGCAGTTCAAAGAGATAAGATTTTGATGTGAAGCACATGTTCTCCAAACCATAGCAAGTGAGGAAGCTGTGAGCCTTATGTGGCTCATTAAGTTAGGATGAAATTCTCAAAGTGAACACTGTGTTAAGTACCAAGGTAGTCATCACCACCTGCAGCCCTCTTCTGCAGCCAGAAGAGTTATGATATTGCCAAGGATTTCCATACCTCTGTACATTCCCCTTTCCTTTACAAGGGAGACACTGGTTTGAACAGGCAGCCAAACAACTGGTGTCAGGCTCAGGGGGAAGAAAACTCAAATAGGTAATTCTGTTCCCAATCTCTGTGATCTCATACTGGTAGAGCTGTTCCTAGGAGTTGAAACTTTTTGAAAGAAGATGCATAAACTGTCACCTTGATATTGAGTATAAATTTGAAAGATGTCTTCAGGGTGTCCCAGTGGGAAATTTATATCAACCAGTGAAAGAAGCTGGAGATATTTGAAGCAAGGTGCACGAACAAAGCCTTCCAGAGAGAGTCTGGAGTGTGGTAGAAGTATAAAAGGGAAAATTGGACTGATACTTGAGTCAAAGAGATAGCTTTTGTGCTAGTGAGCTGGTGGAAGGAGTATTTGTGTTTATATTAAACTAAATTCAAAAGGATCATCTGGGATTATAAAAAAGTAGGAGGAAAAAAGAAAAGTGATGTATGTCTCATGTATTTCTCTTATCTCCATGTGAGACAAGATACTGTTTGTCTTTTTGCCCATACCTCAACAATCAGATCTGTAAATCAGGTTTAATAACTGTGGAAGTTCAGGATCTAAGACCTCATCTGAAATTAACATGTGTGTGCAAAATTCCTTGGGTGGAAATCATAGAAAACATTTTGGAAACACTCTGTCCATCCCTGATGTCATGCAGGTAACATTAGTCTGTGAATTTCTCAGAGATTTCCATGATGTCACCCACTATTTACACAAGTGCATAGGATTATTCAACTATAATCACTTTCGTGAAGTATTTGAGTTTAGACTGCATTATGCTTCCCAGAGTTTTTAACCTTTCTTCTATTAATATATCTACATATCATTTCGCTTGTTTAGCTTGGTGTTATCTATCTCCATTTGTGCTTCTGTCATCCCTAACTTGAATTTTCAATGTCCTTAGTCCTGGTATATTTGTCCTTGCCCTGTTTACAATATTAGTTTCTAACAAGTTGTTCTGAAACAGTAAAAAGACAAGTTTGAGAGACTGCCTTATGGCATAAAGTTAAATATAGCAGCTAAACTCAAATGCAAGACTGAAAACAATTTTATGGCTTAATTGTCTCATTAAAGTTTGCTATGAGCTGTGGAATTCTGACTTTCTGCAAATGTCTTTGAAGATACTATTTTCATTAATGATTCAGCATCTTTTAATAGAATAAATTTATTAAGGGAATATTTGGCAATGTAATCACTCTCATACAATGCAAAAATTCAATTTTCCTTAGTCAGCAACAACTGTAAGTGCTGAGAACACTTCATCTATCCTGTAGATACTTCAAAAAGGGAAAACACAGATCTTTCAAATACCTTAGAATCTCAGTGTAAGAACTTAATGTGAAACTTCCATCTGGAAATTACAAGGCCAGATGGTTGTATAAATCCCAGCAGAAAATATACATCTGTCACTTTTTTGTATAACTGGTTCTATTTGAAGAAGGATTTATTTTATCAGCTTGGCACATCATTTAGTGTGTCATTCCTATCAGTCTGTAGCCTGTAGCTCTCTTTGTACCGAGTCCTCTTTCATTTGTAGAATGCAATGGAGGTAATAATTTCTCTAACCAGATGCAGGATGACTGTTGATTTAAATTGTTTTATGCAGAAGCATGATGAAGAAGAGCAGATGAATATAATTGAGTAAAATTCTTCAGCAAAGATTCTTGCTATCAAGTCTACCTAGATTATGAATTTACCTGTCATACCTCTTCTCTGCACCATGTAAAGATGCTATCTAGAAAAAGCTTTAGCAGGGTAATGGAAATAAGCAAATTTACTTGAAGCGTACTTTAGAGTTCTATGCTACTTCATGAATCCAAAGGAACAAAAATTACTTCTGAATCCAAATTCTACCAAAATTTGAACTCATGCAAATATCTGATTGGACCGTCTTCCTAAAAATTCTGTAAGCCAATACTTCAGAACAGGATGTGAACATGTACAAAAATACTAGTGAAGAAGAACATGAGGTGTGTGGGCCTTATTGTGGATTTTGTTATAATCTATATAATAAGTGAGTGAACATATAGCCTGTAGGCATTTTGTGTTTATTCAGGTTTACATTTACATCAGATATGTATCTGTAGGTAAATCCACACTCACACATGCATACATCACTATTGAGTTTTACATACTTACTGGAATTTTACTACTGTCTTTTAGAAACTGTGCTTAGGTGTAATATTATTGCCCACTCAACTTGGAGATTTTCTTCTGATATATTTATTTGATATAGATTTCATCTAAAGAACAGAGAATCATGGGTTGGTTACTTTTTCCTCTTTGCCTTTCACTGCAACACACGATCATCTAGTCTGGTCCCCGCCCAAGAAAACGTAGGTGGTTACACTTACAAGAGATGTATATTACAGAGCTACTTCCTTTTTTTGCATGTTTACATTAGCATTTTAGTTTGGATCAGCATTTTTGAAGCTGATCTCCCAGTTGCCCCTGATTACTTTGCTTTGGTTCACATCACGGAACAGATTTGTGGAGCAGGACCTAGGTTTCTTTTCAATGAAATAAAACCAAAAAATGCCAGCCAGGAATGTACCAAATGAATTCAAATCCAGAACGGTTTGTTGGACAAGACTACAGCTGGCTCAGAGTTATCCCTTCCTCCCTGAAAGTTATATAAAAATCATCCTGTCCTCAACACAAACTGCTTTACTGCAAACTGCAGATACTGTTTTACATATCTGCTCCTACTACTGGGCCACATTATTTGCTAGTGTAGATACAAATTTAGCCTTTGAAAACAATTTTTACAGTAATTCTTCCTGGAGAGGGAAGATATTTATGGATCTTACCTAAAAAAGTATCTCAGCCAGCAATTTTTCAGAAAAATCTACTGCTTCTGGTTTTCTTCCAACACTTTGATCAAGAAAGGTGTCACTATGTAAAAAAAAAAAAAGGCCCAACACACAAACTGTTATTGGTTTTAAGGTTGAGGTGTTTTTTCAGTCTTTATTAAAAAAATAATAATTGGCAATATAGAATCAACTAAAGAAATGTAAGGATTAATTTAAAAGAATTAGAAGACTAAAACCTGTGTATGGATTGAATACTCTCATTTTTTAATGAATAGTGACTGTGTTGCCTTCTGATCCATAACCTGTAAGTCATCAACATTGCACAAGAATATTGAAATTTGTGTTTTAATTTTATTCCCCCACCAGATAATTATGGGGATGTCAGTGCAGTAAGAAAAGAAGAGAATGAATTCTCTCCCAGCATCAAAATCTGCCATACATTTAATTGCATTAGATGTCCCCAAAACTTCCCAGTGAATGCTTGGAGAGCAGCCCAGTGGCCTAATTTTTAGAAAAGCCTGCTCAGCAGGAACTAACAGTACACAAGGCACTATATATAATGGAAGTAAATTATGTCATATATATGTGAATTACCTAGTTTATTTTCACAAATAGTAAAAATTATCATTTATTATTACAAATTTTTTAAGGAGTCTCTCCTGACAGGAGGGTGAAATAGCTAACTTTAAATGATTTGATACAATTACAGCTCTTCCATTTAATGGCATACAAAGTGGCCTTTTTTTAATGAACTTTTAACCTGCAAACAGAGCCAAAGCTTTCAAATTATCTTTGTCCTTATTTCATTCGTTCTTATCTTATGAAAATGAAATAAATCAGTTCTGAATACATTGTACTAATCTGAGTAAACAGAATGAACAAGCAATTAGAAAATTAAGAGCAAATCTATTATTTTCAGGAAATTAGTTAAAATGGAACATTGAAATAAAAAGAAAGTTCATCTGAAGATGTTATTAATAAATTAAAGAGCTCAAATGAACAAGTTTGATGCAGTGGCTACTGAAAGAAGACAGTTTTCTGGCTTAGGAATGATGTTCATTACTGTTATTTTTTAATTAAAAGCTTTGAGTAGGTGTTTGTGCTGGCCAAAGGCTTCAGACTTTGTTCAGTCAGCATGACGAACCAACCTACCTTGGCCTGCATTCTCACCAAGGGGAGTACAATGACAGGGAGCAATAGTTCCACTTTTGACACCCTATTTTTGGTCTTTCTGAGGGATCAACATTACCAGATTTCCTTGCAGCATATTCATTGGTATCTTCTTCCACTTTCACTCTGTTTTTATAGTTACTGGATCTTGGGTTTATTCTTCAGTTTGCAGAGTACCAGACATCTATTGAAAAATTTAATATGACTGATTACTTTATCATTCATAATAATAACCATTTAATAATTCTGTTTTTTAACCTAAAAAGACAGTATTAGAAGTAGTTAGTTGAAGAGATTGATAGCTCCTGGAGAGATCTTGGATGGCTCCATTTCTCCACAGCTGTATGCACACATTTAACTACTTACAAGTTCTGTGCTTCTCACCCACAAAAAAAGAGCAGAACAGCACAAGCTCTTTGTACTTCTATACTTATGATCCTTAACTTGCATGTTGTTTGTCAGATAGAACCTGCCAAGGACAATCAAACAGGATTTCCCAGTTAGTACTAAAGTTGGCAGACAAGCAATCTTCTTTTTGTCTCACATAGCTTAAACTTTTAAAGGCATAATTTTCGGCTTATTGTGTCTTAAAGAGGCTGTCTTCAAACAGTGGGAAAGATTATAAGACTAGATGTTCTGGACAGCCTAATGGACCCTGATGTAGGGTTATTTGTATAGTTTAAGAATTATGTTTTATCTAGCTACCTGAAAATTGGGCATGTAGACAAAGATAGGTAAGTAGATGATTCACTAATCAAAGAAAAGTGATGCAGCTTCCGACAAATTGTCATACATCCTGAAGTATTCTTTCAAGCATGTGGGAAAATTGCTGCTGAAGCCACATATATCTCTGATTTTTTCAGATAGTTTCTGAGCATAAGTGTGGATACTTCATGATTGAAGAGGAAAATATTTTCTAGATGAAAATTAAAAAAATATTTTTGTCCATTTCTTAAAAAGATTGGTTGCATGTTAAAAACTTCTGTGTTGCTTTGGGAAAGTGGATTTCCCAAAACCAGAAAACTTGAGAGTTGTACACATAACAATGTAAGGGAGGAAAAGGTACGTGAAGATTTTTATATCACCCATCTGTGGTGATTACTAGTTTAGAATTAAGTAGTGTATATATCACAGAAGCATTTTGTACAGATTTATGATGCAATTACAACCAGACAGCAGTTGCAGTATCTTGCTTTTGTTTAGTTAAACATTGCTTTTCCTTCCACCTTAGTAAAAGAGCTCAAGGAAATGGCTGCAGCCATGAGATTTTGCTTTCATGAGTTTTGGATAGAACTGTCTAAATATAGGACTTATTTGAATTTAGTGTCATTCATCATTTATATGAATTTATGGTATATGTTTCTCCAGATGTTTACTATGCATATAATTCTGTAGGGTTTAGGAGAAGGAGCATTGCTGTATTTTGAGTAATTTGTTAGGGACCTTTGAAGTTCCTAAGTCAAATATGGGATGGATAATTTCCCTAATTCTTTTGTCTACTGTAAATTAGCTGTGTCTACAGTCAGTCTTTATTTTCAGTACAGAGAAATCAACCTCACCCTGAACCCTAACACCTGTGGAACCCTATTAAGACTAAAAGACCAGAGGAAATATGGACCTGGTTCTCAGTTTTATATTGCCATCCAAAATGGATTTATACTGCTTCAAGCTAAGTGAAAATTGAGTCTTAGAACTGCTCCTCTTATTATGTAAGAATTAAGTTTAATTCTGTCATTTTGTAAATATTTTTTGATATTTTATAGTGTCTGGTGCAAGTGAAAATGCACCAGCTTGATATCTCTGTTCTGGCTGTACTGCAGTACCAAATTTATTTCAATACTTGAAAGAGTATTTTTTCTGACAAAACATTTACATACTCTAAAGGAGCAGAGTATTTTTCCATGACCTTGTATATTTTTCTAGAATTTCATTGTTCTGTTTGGTGATCATGACTAGCAGACAAAAGATTACTTACTGTTTATGAACAAGAAAAATAGTTTTCTCACATTGCTTATTCTTAAAATGCATTGCTTTCTGGATTCAGTCAACACTGACCTGGAAAAATTGTACGTAAGTACACTGAAACTACCTTGAGGTGGTTGAAATGCCTCTATGTTTCATAGCTGCTGGAGTTTACTACCTGCCAGTATTCTTAGTTTGATACATAGAGTTTGAAGGCTGTGTCATCTGTCATCATTTGTCAAACTTGGTGTTTGTAGCTGTAGTAGACTAAAATAAACAACCAGTATTGGTTTAAAAACAGATTTCTTTGAGGGATTCCAACATTAGCAGGAAGTAGTATTCAGAATACAGGCACTAGCAGTGTTCTGTCATGGGATCTTTATGACTCTGAATGAACGAATACAGATTTTTGAGTCTGTTAGAGGAGGCACACCAGAGCAGTTCTCTGTACTTTCATTGTCTGGTTTTTTCTACTTAGTACTCTTGACTTAAAGCACTGAATCCTGATGTCGTTTCAGAAATGTATTTAACACTTCTCCCCTTGCTGATCCCCCCAGATTCCAGCAAAAATCACAAGAGGTGCACAGTCCCTCTTGCTCTTCAAGAGTCTCGCCAGGCTCCCATACCCTGCCTGTTTAATTCTAGTGGAAGGAACATCTCAACACATCTGGTGTGTTTACTCACTCATGTTACCTGAGCATGAGCTTCGTTCCCTTCATCTGACTTGACTGGTCCTGCTGTGTTAATTTCTCCTACTTTTTAGGTATCTGACAGCAATATTGTAAACATGAAGTACCCTGATTTTAAGGATCACCTCACCCAGAGAGGTGGAGTGCTTTGTCATGTGTCATATCACATAACATCAGCTTTTCTAATAGAAGATTTCTATGGATAAAGTAGTACATTTACCTATTTATTTTGCAGGAGTGAAGAAAAATTATTAAAAATGTCTTTGTCAGTTTTATGAAGAGTTCTTAGGCAGCTGTCTGAAGATTCATTGATAAATACTTTTATTATACTGTAAGCAAATATTAAATGAACAAAGGTCTAACTAGTTACATATCTGTTCCTTTTTAGGAGCATCGCGAACAAAGACTGAATGTGATGATTGCATTGGTACATCTATTATACACGCCACTTTCTGTGGACACTGCTAATTTTACAAGGTCTTCTTGTGACAAGGTACTCTGCCATAGTTTTCAAATACCTTTGAACTTCAACAGCTTGTGAACACTGACTGACTCCAGTCTCCTGCTTGTCATTCTGAGTAACTGCTGCCAACTTAAATTCATCAGTCATAATATTTAGGTCATTGGAGTATATGCTGAAGTTAGGAAATCAGTCCTAATGCTAAGTCTTGTGTTAGTTACACATGTAATTCTTTTCATGAATTTATTTTCATGCTGGAGAGTTTCTATTTACACAGAGCCTACCTTTTAAGTATCTTTTGCTTCTCATATATAACATATGAGTGTTGATTTAATCAAGTACACCTCTACACTGGTCAATGTTATATGCTATTGGAACTATACTCTTACTAACAAGTGAAAGAAGACACTAATGCAACTGTTCCCTGAGCTGACTAGAAGTCAGAACTGAATCTCAGTCCCTAATTATCATCTCCTTTTTTGGATAGGTAACCTGTGATGTTTTCTTTCCGATGTTATCGACTGTGACTTTAATTTGGCATTCATAATCCAGATTTTCAGAGGCAGTGGCAAGGTTAACTAGCGGCAGCCTGCTTTCATAAAACATATTTCAGTGAAACAGGCATTCCGTGTTTCACATTTGCAAAACATTGCTTCTGTCATATCAGGTCTCTAATTTATGTGGTCTCTACTGACTCTTACCTCACTAAATGATAGTCGGAGGTAGATTGCAAAGCATAATGAAAAGTACTCCTGACATCAGCTGCAAAGGGCTAGCTGCAGCTCCACTATTCAAAATGCTCAGAAATTGTTTTGTGCTGTGAAAAGACTATTTCTGCTAGCCATACAGAACCATGAGTAAAATCAAGAAACAGAGAAGGCTAAAGGCAAACGAAGGAAAACAAAACTCAGATAATCTGTTTTGCTGGATTCCTAAACATCCAATGCATATGGCATGCAATAGTGACTTCATCCTTAACATGCTATGCTCACCTTTAAGCTGATCTTGGGTTGTAGATGGATTTCCAAGTTAGGTGTTTTGTCTTCAGACAAATGATCTATAACTTATATAGATAATTTTGTAATAACTTTAATTCTGTGTAGAAGCTAGGATTCAAATATCCATTCAAGTACCCTGTAGCACCAGTGTCAGCTGAGCGTTCAACAGTGGTGGTGCACAGAAACTTAAAGCCTGATTGTCCTTTTCAGAGCAATCCTTTGGTCTGTTTTTAGTGTGAAGTAGTTTTGGAAAAAGTTTTTTTTAAACCTGCTGTTAGAGTCTTTTCAAAAGCCAGAAGGAAGTGAAGTAGTTGGAATTTAAATGCAATTCCTACCCCTCGGATAATAAAAAAAATTTATCTGCAAAATTTAAGGATTTATTTTGGATCTATTTCAGGTCTTATCATCTTTATTTCAGGTTATTATGATTTTATTCCTGAATAATAATGGTTATCTCAGAGTTCATTATTTTATATGTCAATTTAAAACTGTTTTTCCCCATGTGTATAGCTTTATTTACTTACAATTTCATCTGCCGAGTCACTCAACCTCATAAGTTCTTTTTTTTCAGTTCTTCATAATAAGCCCTTGGTTTTGTTACTATTCCTTCACTTTTCATTCCTTTCTCTATATTGTTTATTAATATATTGAACAGTACAGGCCTTAACACAGTGAAATGGCAAAAACCTTCATCTACCTCAAATAAAGATAGTTTTCCTACTGTCTTTTTCTTACCTCCTAATTGCATATTTATTCTAGGACCTTCCTTTCTACCCAGCGTCTCAGTAGTTTTCCTAGGAGCCTCTGAAGGATTTGGAACACCTTGGAACAATCATTTGGAGGTCCGGGTATACAAGATTTATCTGTTTAATAAATGCTTCCTTAACATAAGACACCTGAACAACAGATACAAAAAAATGTCTTTATTGTAGATGCAATAAGTTTCTGGTTTAGGAATTTGTAAGTTAACTATGACATGTTGGGAAAGTTAGAATACTTTTGATTATTTTTTGCCAGTAATGCAGATTATATTGTAACGATTTTATAACTGTGGAAGTGTTGGAGAAAAGTGATGCGATATTGAGAGTTTCAATTTGACAAAGGAGATTAATGTAAAAAAAGAAGTCGTTAGAATTTATGTGTATAGTTAAGAAAAGCTTAGAAAATGCTTAATGAAGATTAAGGGTTGGGGGGGAAGGGAGTTTTTTTAAAGGAACGCTTACTTTGAAGGTTTTATATGGGAACTATTTTCAGGCCCTGTGGTTTTCTCTGGCAGTGACAGGAGAAATGTGATAAATAGCTGCCTTGAGTTTAGCAATAAGGAATATTAATTCTACTTCTTCTTTTCTGCTGAAAAGTTAACTGGGCCATAGGTCTGTTTCAACTCAGCTGGTTTTCTTTTGTTTTGTTTGTTTTAATTTCTTTGCTTTATCTTGCTTTAACTAGCAGGTTTTGTTTCTTGTGCTTGCTTTGCTTCAGTCATGAGACATTTTTTGTTTTGTTTTCAGTTAACGGAAGTACTATTATTTTTCCGAAAGATGATAGAAACTTTCTTAACTATATGTTGCATAAAGTGTGACATTTGATGTGTCAAGGCAAAGTGTCTCAACACTCAAAAAAGCAGAAAAATCTTTTCAGGAAAGGATCCTATTTCTAGGATCTCAACAATATATTAATGGCATCTCTAATGTAACAGAATTGCATGATATTCCTTTAAAGTTCCAAAGAGTTTTCTTCTCGTGTAAAAATAATGTAAGGAAGCGAATGTTGTTTTGAATTTTCTCCGATTTCTGTTTAACTCTTTTTATAAAATGCTTAATTTTCTTGTGAAACCTGTCATTTAGATGTAATTTTTCTTTTTCCAGTATTTATTTTTTGTTTCAGATACCAAAAAAATTGACTTAAAAATGCAACTGAAGGAAAAAGTAGTCACTAAGTACTGTTCAAGACTTTTCAGTTTGCTGCTGAAGTGAAGCTCATCACAGCTTTGAAGGAGCAGGTCTGCCTTTTCGCCTTAAACCAGATTTTTCAAGTGCATCTGTCATTCTTTGAAAAATTATAATTTCTCATTACATCATCATAATTTTCTTCTAGAATATGCTGAGAGTTCCAACTTAAAGTCCTTGGTGAAAATAAGTAAATTATATCTGATTTTTTCAATATTTTATTTGAACTGCCCATTTATACTTGCTGCTGCTGCTGCTGCGAAGTAAAAGATCAGTCTAAACAATTACCTTTTGGAGAATTGTATTTTTGGAAAAGATATTTATAAAGCATGTTAAAAACATCATTTTTCTTACTTTCTAGTGGTCAGTTTTTACTTACAGTAAGCATAAGCTGATTCCTGTAAATTTAATGAAATTACAATTTTAGTGGAAGTGATACCTAGTCCACTGTAATTAAGAAAAATTTCGTTTGTATTCTGGTGTTTATGTGGTACTGTGCAAGTTTATCTTCTGCAAGAATTAACCATGAAAGCACTTACCTGAAATTACACAATAATACATAGTATGTGTTTAATTAGACATAAAAGGACAGCTTCATTTGAAAACCTTCCTCTTTGGCTCATTGAGGAGGATTATGCATTTTTGCTGCTCTGTCTGTAGGTAATAACTGTTTCTGCTTTGTAATTTTCTGGAGATGCCTGTTTTAATTTTTTAAAATACCTGCTGCTAGCCGTATGATATTGTCACTTCCTCCTGAAGTAGTTAGCATACATGTATGGCTTAATTTTTTGTTTGTTTGTTTGTTTGTTTGAGTGATGTTGGGAAAAAGCTGCATTTCCAAATTTGGCCAAGACTGAAATTAATTTGGGTGTCATGTTTTGTGTAATCTGTAAGTAGTGCTGACTAAACAAACCTTATCTTAATAAAAAGAGCACAAGAATCGGAAGGGTCTGTGAAGAACAAGATATACTCCTCACCATACCCATGGAGCCGAATTTGTGCGAATGAATGAAGGAGGTAAATGGCTTTAAGATCTTTGGTCTTCCGGCCAGCCTTTGTCTCACAGACATTCCTAGGTGCCATGCAGGAGCCATTACTGAGATGAGTAAATTGAAACCACACCTGAGTTGGGAATGCTGCATATACATAGGTCAATAGCACATCACAAAATGTATTTGACTTCTGCAAGACTGAAATTCTTTGGTTGAATAGGGAGAAAATATATCTATTGCAATAGCAGTTAGGACCATATCAGCTACATATCTTCTTAGTTATGAGGTGATGGAGCTTATACAGAATAGATTTTCACAAAGAATTTTTTTTTTTTTTTGCTACTGAAACTCATATTATGTTGAACGTATATAATGAAATTCCTTATAAGTGAAATATGAAACAATATTTCTAATGAAATCTCTGTGGTTTATGCCTAAATATGAATATAATAGATTTAATGTGGGTGAATATTTTAAACTTCCTTTTTTAAACTTCCTTTTTTAAACTTGCCAGTTGATAAAAAACTGACAGAGAATAGGCTAGTGCTGTATTCTGCAAGCATCATGCCATGGATGCTATCTCAACACTAGAAAGCGCTTAATTCATTCTTTTGGTAGTTAAATCAAACATTAGAAAATGTTTTTTATGGAGCTGATGATGCGATGCTTGGGAACTACATAGGTGAAAATAATCGAATGGCAAATTGCTTGAATGACAAACATACATCTTTGCATCAAAACCAGGCCCTTCCTTTCAATTTTCACAGTGCTGTTCATTCCCAGTTTTCCCAAATGGAACATGTTTTCTGTTTCCCAGTGTATTCAGTGAATTTCAAGTCTGGCTGTTATTGTAAGAATTATTTCTGAAATCTTCTTAATAAATATTTGCTTGGAGGAAGGGATATGCAAAAAGAATTAGCCTTCGATAGCAGCAAGACAGGTGTACAAGCAATGTATCATAGCAGTCACTTTACTCTGGACATGGAGAGCATAATTTAGAAAAAGTCTGTAAATGATTCATTCATTTAGGGTATGTTCCCTATCAGCATCATAACCATCATTTTTCCATCATTTCTGAATGATTAAGAACGGTGCCTTATTTCAGCTAATGTTTTACCCTTCTTCTCATTTTTGCAAAAATTGTCAATATCTGATCTAATTTGTCAGCCTCTGAGAAACTCTTACTTTGATATGAAAGACCTCAAGTCAGACAAAACAAATAGGAAGCTACTCTTCAGTGGCTGCTGCCTATATTTTGAAAGTGTCATATGATGCCTGGATGGATAGATAGACAGACACAGAGTAACAAGAGACAGTTCAGATGCTACTTTTGAAGGAACCTCTTACATCACTGCACTACTGGCCATATATAAGAGAAATTTGAAAAGGAATATGTTATTATGTGAGGTAGTGATAATAAAATTTATAGGTGTCTTTAGATGTGCCTGACCTCTTCCAACAGCACGTGGCTGTCAGATAATAGCTGACGGGAATTCCCCAAATTTCAAAGAATAATGAAGTAAACAATGAGTATGGATAATGGAACTATTCCTTCCTCAGACTTTCTGTGACCCATTTTTCCTTTTTTTTAGTTCTTTATAAACAGAGAATGATTCAGTAGAAATTTTCCACATTTGTTCAGATATTTGTTTGCAATAATATATTTAAATTTATGAGGTTTTTATTTATTATTTGTGAGAGTTCTTAACAGCATCCACTGTTAGGCTTTTATACTGTGTTGGTCATTTCATGTCATGCTTTGTTCAAATTTCTTAAACTGCTATACTTATTACTTAACATAAAACAAATGATCATAATTTCAAAATCTCTCCTGTTTTCTTGAATTGTGTCATAATGCTATGGATGTTGTAACACTGTGTTCCTTCAATAAATACATTGAAAATAATAGGTTTAAAAATGGGAAATAGTCTCTAACAACATCAATAAAGTAATAATATTTGCTTTCACATTGCTGGTACCACTCTCTAGCACTTGACCTATAGGATTAATGGGTATCCTCTGAAAGAAGTAACTTCTCCTGGGAGAAATAACCAGTGGTTTTCTGTCTGGCTGAAAGATAGCAGGAGAACAATGGGGTCAAGAATCATGAAGTCTCTTCATTATTAGTGAACTTAAATTAAGTTATTACATGACAGTTACTGCAGAAGAGACAGGCAAAGACTTGTAGAATGCATTTTCAGAAATGTTGTGGCTGCATATGTATGAGCTCTATCTCACAACTGTTAATGAAAGGCTGGCTTCTGGCCTGTGCTTTGCTTGAACAAAACCTACACAGAGACTCTCAGTTAACCTCCTGTATGGCAGGAACATCAAATTTGGCTTTTATTTTGCAAGGTAGGACTTCTTCTCTTCCTCAGTTCTTTCTATATAAATGCCTCCCATGGCTCACATTTCACTGTCTGTTTTACATCCCATCTCGCCCTGCCTCCAGGACTCTCTGTAAATCACCCTGAAGGTCTGTGACCCATGGTATGGAAGATGTTTGCAGAATGCTCTCATGAGCATCAGGGACCAAAAAGGCCCAGCTTCTCAGCAGGTAACCAGGAAAATACCTCCTCCTCTTTACATCCATTAGTCACCTGTTGCCCATTACCCAAAAGTTGAGGGTAGCTCCTGAGTAACTCCAGGAAAAGTTGAGTTTAATCTCTGCTCTTTAATAATGGAGGAAATATTTCTTCTCAAAAACCTCACTGAGCTGGGGAAAGTGTGTGCTTTCATATCTAGGAAGTGGCTGGAATTCCTTTTATTTTTTAATAAAATGAAACCCATGGGAAACATCTCTCTTATCCTGCTGCAGATGTGGAACTTCTTTTCCTGACACACTGCTGCTGAAGAACTGCACGAACTGCTGCAGTTCACGGCTTTCACAGGCTCAGAAAGAGCTTGAAGCTCAGGAACTGAATTAAGTGCAAATATACCGAGTTCCTCTCTAGGGCTTTTACAATTATTTGAAGTAAGATCCAGATGAATTTGCACATTTGCTTTTGCCATTTGTTTTCAAACTCAAAAAAATATTTATTTGCTAAATTTCTGTTGAAAGAAAGAGAAGATTAAATAGTACATCAACACTGAAAACACACTGATGTGTAATTTAATGAGATTTTTCCAGAGCCTGAAATAGATGAGGGAAGATTAATTTCAATTGACCAAAGTCATTATAAGAAAATTTTATATACTTTTTTTTCCACCATCCTTTTCTGACTTCTTCTTTCCTAATACTTTTGTTCTACAACAAACTCTTTTTCCCAGAAGTACATCATCACAGAGAATCTGAAATTGCAACTTTGCGATAAATTGCATAATACAGAATTATGAAAAGAACAAAGCACTAAGACAGGTGACATGCAATTTACAGTTGTTGAATGATAGTGTAGGTTGAAGTTTAGAAAACAGCAGACAAGGACAAAGTACTTAGATGAATACCATAAAAAGACGAAGAAATTCGTTCACCATAAAAAGAAGGAGAAAAGTGTTTCAGTGCTCTGATTGTGGATATATTTATACAATAGTTACTCTTTGTGTGCAATCTTATGTACAAACGCAAATGCTTATCACTGTAAACATACATCTTCATTAGAGATGTACCAGTAGACATGCAGAACCATGCACGCCAACATACAGTACAGCCACTTGATGATTATTAATAGTGGAAACATAGATCAAGTTGGAAAAAACAGATTGTGTTAATTCAACACTCAACTCAGTGGCACAAAACCCAATGAAGCTGGGTAGAATAGGGCTAATGGAATCCTTTCCTCTCTATAACTTTTGAACAAAAGTTTCAACAAGAACAAAATATTAGGGAAATTTGGGTTAAACTTTTAAGTTAATTTTTTTTTTGTGATAACCAAAAAAACAGAGATAAAAATGTGAGAAAACCAGAAATATTTCAAGGAATCTAGGACAAAAATTTTAAGCTTTCACATTTAAAATGAAGTTTGTATTTCAGAATGTATGTATTTTGAAAGAGTATGGATATAAAGGGCTAAACTACACAGACTTAGAAAACAGTTGAATTGGAGAACCCATGTGGGGTAGTAATAAGTGTTTCCAAAAGTAAGCACTAAATGTTAATCTCAACATTAATACATTGTGACACCTTTCACCTTCTTTGCTGAAAGGGAGAAGAGAAGCATGTCCCTCCTAGTCTTTATTTGGCAGATATATGAACCTTGTAACTTTGTGGTCAGTAAAAAGGAGAGATTGGCACTTGAAGAATGTATTCAGTTACAGAATAAATGTAAATTCATTATAAAAAAAATAAAATAAAATATAACACTTTGAAGCATAACAAAAATCTCCACCAAGCCCAAGCAGTGTATTGTTTCAGTATGATTTTCATTCTTTGTCCCTTAGTGTACTTATACTTTTTCAGCTTTCTGCATATTCAGTATGCAACTGGCAGGCAGTGTTGTAATAGTTCAATATCTGAATGATTGCAGTGGTGCAGAAATATATTTGAAATGAACCAAAACAACATTCAATCAGTTTATTCCCATTTAAGCCATGAAAAGAGTTTATTATATATAAAGTTAGATTTGTCACCATAGTTAGCGTATGAAATGTATACCACTTCTAATTCTAAGTACTGCTGTGGTGGAAGATGTTGAAGCATAAAACAGCTTGATTTTGCCGTTAAGAACACTAAAGTCTGAAAGAAAATCCTGTATGCCGTATAGTATAGTAAATGGGTATTACTGCTGGGTGGACTCACTTGTCAGTATTTATCCCGTTCCAGCATATTATCATATAAGAAGACATCAAGGGAAAAAGATAATACATTTCTATGAGTCTTAGCGCTATGTGCAGTTTTCACTAACATATGTTCTTCTAACAATATATACCTCATAATCTGTGATAGAGAGTGGAAATTCATATTTCAAGCTTCCATTTTAGAAAAAAAGATTATGTCTCTGAGGCACAGTGCTCTGTCAAATTAGAACGTCCTTCAGAGAACGAACTGTCATTAGTGCAGACCTACTGATGTTCCCCTTTTAAGTATTAGTGTATGTGAGCAGAGTGCCCAGCTGCACTGATTTGTATTGCACCATTATTTGTATTCAAAAGATAATGTTCTTTTTTGAAGAGAATTCTATTTTTTCACTTCAGGCTAGGTTTTAATTATAGTCTGACATCTCAGAAAATAGTATATATTTTTGAAGCCCATTAGGGTTCTTTCTTACCCAGACATGGGAAATGGAGTGACTTATCTTAATGCATTTGCCTTGTATTTGATCGGGCACTGGAGCCCCACCAGCTCAGATTAATGAGCTGCTTCTTGTTAGATATGCTGTGGCTCTTTACTGACATAAAATGACCAGTAATCCTTTCTGCCATCTGAACATACAATCACATATATTTTTGTCTATTTTTAATGGGTTTTTGTTTGGGTTAAAGTTCTTAACTTTAGACACAGGTCCATGTTACAGGTGTAGAACTGCTAATTATTTTAAACTAGTTATTTTATTGGGTCAAGTTTTGAATTTTCTGTTAAGGCCAGCATCCTTTCTCTCAAAAGTGATTTGTCTGAGGAGAAAGAACACCTTAAATGATATGTTTCTTTTTGGAATGGCTTTAATTATTAAATGGAGGGACTGTTTCATGCATATTGTGGGATCTGCTGAAGGTCATTTCTGTCAGGGCAAAATTGTTTGACTGGCTTGCAGCTTTGGACACTAAAATCGCCTATTTACAACAGAAAAGAGCTGAGTTACAAGTCGCTTATGATCACGTTTATTCTTTATGCCTTTTCTTTTGCATTAGCATTTCAGTTTCAGAGACAATTCTCTGAAATTTCCTGCAAGTGATGAGGCTACGCCATGCTCCTTATTATCTATAATGAAGTGGTCCATACACAGAGAAACTTTTCCACTCTCTTTCGATAGGCAGATTATCTTAGTATAGCTGCAGCATGTATTTCACCTGGTATGATCAAAGGTCCCAATGAGGAAAGACTGAAATTTTTGGAACATGTGCCTTCATCGCTAGTCCTCACATCAGAGGTGCCTGGATTTGCTTTGCAGATAATCCCTGGATATAAGGGTCTACACTGTATGTTAGCTCTGAACCCAAAGCGTTATCTGTTTCAAAAGTCATCTTCTATTCATAGTACATAGATCAATACAAACATTGAAGCATAAACTTTAACAACCATTATGTTACACAAGGAAAGAAAATTTGGGACCTTGCTTTCTTTTAACTTGAACATGCCAACCAGCTCTACCATGCACTGTGGTGATGTTGGACAGAAAACTGGGATAAGGTGTACCTGTCAGACAGACACCAGCATTGCCTTCTTGAAAGTCATGTGAGATCAGCAGGATGTGCCAAGCCAAGTTAGCCCTTGGATCTCTCAGGAAACCTGCCACTGAGCTTTGGGTCTCTGAGATCCTAATTTGTATGAATGCATAGAGCAAAGTCAGTATGAGGTCATCTTTTTATCTTGGTTCTTCAAAAGCTTCGCATGTATGTAGAAAAGGTAATAAAGGTGGAGAGAAACAGGGAGATTTCTAGAAAGATCTGGTCAGAAAGCTGACTTGCCAGTCATGGCTTTGAGAGAGATGTCTCCTATAGAAAAGTTAGGGCTTACATGACTGCCAGGTTTAAGTGCTGTTGGACTTTGCTGGAGAGTGCCTAACATTTGAGCTCCTAGTATTCCAGCATTGAAACCATCCTGAACTGATGAAAAGTTTCAACTCTGAAAAAATATATATATGCATCACAGGAATGACTTCTCTTTTTTATTTTGGCCTATATCAGCAAGTTATTAGAAAACCAAGGACTTGATTGCAATGTATCAAGAACAGACTACTGTATTCAAAGATATGTTTTCACTTTCCACGCACAGATTTCATTAAACTGGCTAGTATTTGGCATTCCTGTAAGATAAAAATGTTGGGACTCAAATTCAGAGGAAAAAAATCTCTATAAATTGCTTCTAGAATAATGTGCCTTGACCTGCACCTCATATTCTGATGTGAAACCCTTACAAAAGAATTTCCAGACTAACTTTGTTAAATGCTGTGAAAGGTATGAACCACACTTACCGTGAAGTAGGAAGTAGCCATGTTCTTTTGCTAATATAAACCAGAGTTTTAATCTAAATTTCAAAGCAGAAGGTGGTACCTCTTCTGCCTGGCTCCTTCGGGTAGGTCTTTCATTTTTCATGTAACTGACAGTGACATCAAATATAGATCAAGGTGCAATAATTGCAAGAAAATTAAATATTAGTCACAGATGTGTTACGGGCAGAAAAAAAAAAATAGTGAAAATACAGATGACCCACACTGAGGGCTTTGTGGTTGAAAATTGTTTTAAGGTTTGAGGATTTCTTAAGCTTTGTTTTCTAGTCTTACTAAGAACAGTGATTTACTAAGTTGTGATACTCCTCATCTCAGTTTCTATCTTTTTCCTACACTGCTTTCCTCTGCTTTCTCCAGATAAACAAGCTGGAGGCTTGCCTTAGGCAGGAAGGATGCATAGGTGGTAATGGGACTCTGTGGAAAGAAAATGGACACTGGAGAAAGGAAGACTGCATTAGCATATAGCTGTAAGGTATGTGCTGCTGAAAGTTCCTCTACAGTTTATTTTTCTCTTTGCTCTGTCATAATGCCAGCTGCAGCGAGGGATTAACGTATGAAAGTTTTCATGCAACTTTCTATGGAGTAGGGGCAGTAGGGAACATGAATCTATTGGAGGAAGTCTGTGAAGATTTACTGTAATAATGAATAAACAAATAGGAAAAAATGGAGCTTGAATTTCTTCTGCTCTTCACTTATATTGTATTAAATTCCAATTTTGATGCTGTTGTGTCTGCTCTTGATAATTCTTCAGTAAAATAACTGGGAGAGGTACAAGCTAGGTTTTTTTTCCTTTATCTCTGAGAAGTAAGTCTAGTAACAGCAGCTTGTTCTTGTTTTTTAATGTAGAAGTTAGCTTATTCTAATATCATCAGGCTTCTGCCATTTTGTGTCTTCTCCATGGGACTATAATCTTGAAAAACAAGTGACTATTATGAATAGATTCACTTTTTGATACAGTCCAGCAGCTGCTCATCTTTTATCTCCCACAAATATATGCTCTCTATTCTGCCTTATAGAGCCAGTTTTGGCATCCTCAGTGATCTCAAGAGACTATTGCATCCTTGTCCCCAAGTATTTTAGCTAGTCACAAGAATAAAAAAAAGGTACTTCATTTTACAAAACCTTAACATGTTGTATTTGACATGAAATTCATACAGTGCAGAGAAAAAGCAATAGGTCTCTATACCTCTGAAGTTTTGATTGTTTCCCTTAGGTTAGGCTTGAGGCACTATAAAAACTTCTATACGTCCTATGTGCAAGCATTAAGAATTAAACAGATCTTGCACTCTCCATGCATCTTTGTACACTGGAAAAACACCAGCTACCAAGGCTCACTTGTATGAAATGTCTTAAAGATCACAGGTCTCAATTGTTCCTGTTTTCTTTATGTACGTAAGTGAAACTACTGTATCCCAGCAGAATTCCTTACATGCAATTAGTTGAGAAGGGACTATTTATGTAGGATTCAGAATAATTTCTATTTAAGACAGTCAGTTGTCCATCTTGTTTGACTGCATTTGAAAATTATCTAAGTAATAACTATGTTCCTTGTTAAGACCTTTGGCTACAATTCCTGTTGGCTTAAATTTTACTGCTATAAGCCGTACAGACACATCATTGTTCATTTTGTTACTCAGAGGTTTGCCCTTTTTTTAATCATATGACCTTCTTGCCATGTTATATATGTATCTTTTCTTAAACAATCAGCTGTCAAAGTCAAATATAAAAGACCCCACAAAACCCCAACCCAAAAACCCAAACCCAAAACCCCACAAAACAAAAACAACTCCAAACCAAAAAAACCCAACCATTAAGGCTTTTTAATAGGTAGTTAATGTGAAAAGAAAAATCCCCAGATATCCACACAACAGAATCTACTTATAGCGTGAACTTTTTCATCAAGCTGCATTTCAGTTTGGAAGTTCTGCTCTGTTCTGCCTGGAAGCCCCACTGGTGTAGCACAGTGCAGAGAGCAAACTGAACTGCTGCCTACTCCTCACCAAAAAGGGCAGATTAGAAAACACTGGTATGAATTTGAACACCTGAAAAAAATATTTGTGTCTTAGAGTTTTAGTTAACCTCAGAAAACTTTCAATTTGTCTGTCAACTGTTAAAATGATTGTTTATTTGTTTAAATAAATTACATTTCTTTCTTTTTTAAGAAGGTATGTGACACATGTCTGCTTTGTGTTTTTGACTTGTATTTCTTTGGTATGAAGGTCTGAAAAACTGCAATTAAAAAATATCTGTATATCACCTTTATTTGCATATTTTCCTTCTTTTTCCTTTTTTAGGTGAAAAAATGCTAATCTTCTAATGTTTCTTTCCAGAATGGCCAAATAGTCTGTACTGTGGAAAACTATCCCTTAGCAAATCATACAGTTGCCACAAAACTAGAAGGAGAATACTGTCCAGTCTACAAAGATGATAACAACAGTGCAGAAACACCAGCTAAGTTGAATATTTCTCTTTGGAAAATGAGCAACTTCTGCAGCTATCTGGTGGAAGACATAGCTTCCAAATTTATGTATCTGTCAAGTGTCTAGTAGTACTGCTGATTATAAAATGAGCACTAAAATATTTGGTTTGAATATGCATGCTGACTAAACATTTTCATGATGATGGGAATCTGCTGCATAATTATCTTTTGATATAGCTAAGTGTTATGGATAGGTGAGAAATGTAATAAAGGAATGTACTTCAAAGCCCTTTACAATTCAATATACAGTCTGATCTGATATTAGAACCTCTTATATATTAGTTTAATAAGTTGACCTGCAAATTTTCTTTTATCTTTTCCATTCTTGTCAAAAAGCCAGGAAGAAAAGTCAGAAGCATGGTATATCTTTGAACTTCAGTGTTCAAGCAGCAATTGAAAGTTCTTTTTGAAACTCAAACACATTTTAGTAGGGTTTTCTTTAAATTGTACTGTTCTGAACAAGAGTTCTAGAAAAGAAGCATGTACATGATCTGCGGTTTTTTTTCTTTTCCTTCTTTTGTAGTTGTATGTTATGAAAAGCAGTTTGATTTCATTTTACAAAGCTCTGTTCTGATTCCGCATTAACATTATGATGGTTTATTTCTATCAGAGTCAAAATGAAATAGTTGAGTAGCACAGTTCTTGAGAATTAATGGTGAGAAATTTAAAGCCCGTCTCAGAGATTTTGCCATTTCTGCACATGTATTCAAAAAAGGATAGATAATGCATAGGTATAAAAAAACTTGCATGAAAATTATGCATTGACCTAAGCAGGTGTTTTCCTTTCATCTGCATGTGCACACGTTTTTCACACACAGCAAAAACTTGTCTGTTTGTCTTGTCCATATGCATACCATCGAAGTAGAGCCCTTAACAAGTGTCTTCTATGATACTGTGATTGTCTATGTACGAGATTCTGAAGCAGTCTTCCAGCAGAAGTACTAGTTAACTTTGTTACAAGATGGGATTTTAGTATGTTTACAAAGATTATATGTGGTTATGAGGGTTTTCTAACAGAATCCAGCAGCACTGTATCCTTTATTTCTATAAAGGGCATGAAGGTATATTCTGAAAGATGTATTATACAAAGGTTGTGGTGCTCCTTCAAAAATCTGGAAAAGCTACACCACCAAACTTCAATATATCATGCTAACCCCTATTAATCCACTGACTGTAGTTAAAATTGAAGCGGTTGTTCTCAGCCTTGAAGATCTAGTTTTGAAGACCGTTTATTCAACTTCCAGGAAGGGTCTGTGCACCCAAGATCTTTCCTGTTTTCCCACGATATCAGTTGATCTAACAGGAGACATATTACTTCTGTTACAATGGTGCTTTTGTTATAGCCTTAATACATCACTGCCATAAAATCACTGTTGCATATGTGCAGTTTATTGTAAATGAGTTTTATTGTGCAAGCAAGAGTATGTCAGCAGAATTTAGACATTAATACCTGCGTGCCCCAGTGTATTTTTTACAGAGCTTCAGTGGCATGACAGCTCTTAAAGGGATGTGAAAAACTGCTGTGTTACATTTGCTGCATCTGAAATTACAAAATCTGTGCTGCTTTCCTCCTTCATTTACTTTCTAACCTTTTGTTACCATTTGATTACTACAGTAGACTGCTTTACAATGGTATAATTAACATAAATAACCTAATTAACATAAATATTGATGCACATGCACAAATGTCAGATCATTAAACTACTTTCACAAAATATTCACAAAAGATATATTTATTCACAAAAGAATCCACTTGTTATGCAGGACCAGCAAAAAATCAGAAATGTAGTGTTTAAAAATCTGCACTCATATACAACTAACAATGCAATGAAAATATTGCAATCAGAAAGAAAAACATGAAAAGTCAACTTCCTGCTGAAATCTGCTAAAGAATTTCTGTTGAAAGTAATGCATGCATCTGTATAAAGACACATCACAGTTCTCTAATTAGGCACAATATTTTAGAAAGTTGTTGAGTTCTGTAAAGATTTTTTTATGACACTGCGGGGTTTGTTATAAAACAGCCCAAGATTTTACAGTTTGTATTGAAAATGCTAATTTCTGTTGATTTTACATCTTATGGAGTTAGTTGGAGAATATTTGATCAAAATAATATAACGCTAAATCTTTAATAGCTAAGCTACGGTAATCATTGATATGTATCTACTGAATCAATGTTTATAGCTGAGTTAAATGCTTTGATAGTTATGACACTTTAAACATGTTACAGTATATATTTAGTAATCTCAAATCCCATCTACTCTGGAATAGGAACAATGCAGTATATCTCCATCAATTTTTCTTGTGAGAAGTATGATGATTAATGTTGACGCTTTGGGCATTTTTGAGGGGGGGTGGGGGGTTTTGCTTAATTGGTTGGTTGGTTTTTTTAGCTGAACCAAAAGAAGTATCAACTTTCTTTATGGTCATCCCCTTCTGTAATTATAAGAATTCTTAACTGAAGGTAGAATTCTTCCATATAAAGTCTACTGTGAGTAGAACATAAATGATATGCATACTTTTGACTGGCTTTGTGTAAATATTATTAAAAAAAGCAAAACAAAACAAAAAAGCCAGCAATAACAAAACATTTCTGTAAAGGAAGTTCCATCAGATGGTGTCATTTTTCTACACTGTGCTGAGAGTATTCAAAAGAACCATTACTAGTGAAACTGAAGTAAACAATTGTTTGCAGATGCACTATTGACAGAAGTGGAGCAAATGTCAAGGCAAATATGAAGCTGTATGGCAGGACATTTGTTGATTAAGTTTTTTGATGTAGGTGGTTTATAACCTGGGAGAAATCTTGACAAAATTTGGAGTCTAACAATTCGTTTAATAACTGTATAACCAAAGTGTTATAAAAAAATGAAGTTGATCTTATAAAAGCACTCAGTTTGTGTATAGTAAAGGAAGAATGAGGTGAACATATTGACACGTGGCATGAAAATACTTTAAACTAATCTGCAATATAAATCATTAAAGTACATGCAATAGTCACTAATGCTAATTGTAATTTATATATTGAATGAAGCTGATACATTAACACCTGCAATAGACTTCAGAATTCAATATTCAATATGATTTCAGCACGCTGTAATGTTAAAATAATATTTCAAAAACTTTAACACAATATATTTTCAGGGAAAACCAAGAATAATATAGTTACAAAAAAGTATTTTACCTTATAAATGCCCCTAACATGGTTATGAAATAAAAAAAAAATGTAGCTTCGAATAAGTTTTTATTAAATACTCAGTTTCTGTCACCACAAGACATATACAGTTCTTTCAGAATCACAGAATCACAGAATCACAGAATCACTAAGGTTGGAAAAGACCTGTAAGATCATCAAGTCCAACCATCAACCCAACACCACCATGCCCACTAAACCATGTCCCACAATGTCACGTCCACACGTTCCTTGAACATCTCCAGTGAGGGTGATTCCACCACCTCCCTGGGCAGCCTGTTCCAGTGCTTCACCACTCTCTCAGTAAAGACATTTTTCCTAATATCCAGTCTAAACCTCCCCTGGCACAACCTGGGGCCATTTCCTCTTGTCCTGTCGCTAGTCACTTGGGAGAAGAGACTAACACCCACCTCTCTGCAACCTCCTTTCAGGTAGTTGTAGAGAGCGATAAGGTCTCCCCTCAGCCTCCTCTTCTCCAAACTAAACAACCCCAGTTCCCTCAGCCGCTCCTCATAACACTTGTGGCCTCACCAGCGCCGAGTACAGGGGCACGATCACCTCCCTGCTCCTGCTGGCCACACTATTTCTGATACAGGCCAGGATGCTGTTGGCCTTCTTGGCCACCTGGGCACACTGCTGGCTCATCTTCAGACGGCTGTCAGTCAACACACCCAGGTCCTTTTCTGCCAGGCAGCTTTCCAGCCACTCTTCTCCAAGCCTGTAGCGTTGCATGCGGTTGTTGTGACCCAAGTGCAGGACCTGGCACTTGGCCTTTTTGAACTTCATACAATTGGCCTCAGCCCATCAACACAGCCTGTCCAGGTCCCTCTGCAGAGCCTTCCTACCCTCCAGCATATCAACAGTCCCGCCCAACTTGGTGTCGTCTGCAAGCTTGCTGAGGGTGCACTCAATGCCCTCATCCAGATCATTGATAAAGATATTAAACAAGACCGGCCCTAAAACTAAGCCCTGGGGGACTCTGCTTGTGATCGGCCGCCAACTGGATTTGACTCCATTCACCACAACTCTCTGGGCTCGGCCGTCCAGCCAGTTTTTTACGCAGCGAAGAGTACACCTGTCTAAGCCAGGAGTCGCCAGCTTCTCCAGGAGAATACTGTGGGAGACAGTGTCGAAGACTTTACCGAAGTCCAGGTAGACAACGTCAACAGCCTTTCCCTCACCCACTAGGCGGGTCACCTGGTCATAGAAGGAGATCAGGTTGGTCAAGCAGGACCTGCCTTTCATTTTATTTATCTAAATGTGCAAATTCAGCTCTTAAATGCAAGATCTCCAAACAACTATAGTAAAACTCATGTATGATACATGGGCTATGAATAAACAGACCTGGGATGATTATATATAAAAGTGATGCAAAAGTTATACCTGAAATATGACTTCATAGTCTGCATTATAAAATTATTTTCCACAATAAATTTTCTACTTCTACTTTAGGCATACAATTTGAATTTAGAAACTTCAAAGAACTTATCAATATTCTGTCATGACTTTAAAAAAAAGTCTAATACTGAGTCTGGGGAGTAGGGAATATTAAAATGTTGCATTTGTATGTTTCTACATTTAACCACTGTTTCATAATATAGGGTGTCATCAAGGTCTCCATAGATAAGTGGCCTCATTTAGATTTCACACATGGTTAATTCAGAACTAACTTAAAGGAAATCACTGTATATTTATTACTACAGTTTGAAAAGTAATTGAATAGAAGTCATAGAGGATCATAAAAAACCTTAGAAAGAAAGCTCTAGAAATGAAGTGTGTGGTGTCAGTACCTAATTATTCATTTTCTTATTAACAATGCCACTGTGGGGAGCTGTACTTATTTCTACAGATCCATCCAGATCAAATTTAGATGTTGCCTTGAGACAATTGGTCGGTTGTCCTGATGGCAGGATAACACTTTTGTGTTTGAAATTGCAGATCTCTCAAAGAACATGGGAAGAATTGTTGTCAAAAATGAGGCCAAACAGAAAGACTGTTTATGTAAATTTGGAGACATAAAGGAATCTGAGTGTGACTATCACTGAAAAGCATAGCAGTAGTATTGTTATAGCTTTACATTTAAGTACTATTTGATTAGAAGCAAAACCTTCCTTAAGTGTTGTGGACATAAAAATATTTATGATAAGTGTTCTTCCATGCAACAAATTTATTTACAAGTTTTTGTTGGTCCAAAATGTAAATGCTGTATTTTCCTTGTATAATTACATTATAAAAGAAAAAGCAAAGGGTTCTTTAGAGTTATGTCTTATAGTATTTCTGTTTTTTAAAAATTTTTATTTACTTTATTTTACACTATTTCTGTCAAAGCATGAAAATAGATCTGCTTTATATTTCATAAATTAGAGTCAAAACAGTGTATAACAATACTGATGTATTAGGCATCTGTTAGATTATATTTTGCATCAATATCTTCATCAAGGCTTAGTACTCCAGTGATGATTTCTATTAAAAGAAGCATCTTCAAGTACAGCATTTTTCTTGACAAACGTGGCTTTTGAAATATTCTGAAGTAGGTGTTTGTGTATGGCTATGGAAAATCAGAGGTATAATTCGTTTTTTAAGGTTGTGACTAGCCACAAGGAAATCAATGCTAGTGGGGGACAAGATGAATATTCAGTATTAAGTATGTATTTATATTCATTTACAAATTAGAATGCATTGCTATTAAATTGTGTAGGAGGAAAAATCAGTATTTTCCTGTACCTCATCGGATTTAAGCACCAGTTTAACCACACAGGCAAGTACTTTACTAAATACAGTTGATCTCTGGAATCGTGGATTTTGTCAGAATTAAATTGGAATGAAAGATCATACATGTAAGACAAGAAAAACTTGGTTCTATGTCTTTTTCTTTGTGAAAAATACTTTTAAAAGGTCCGTCAGAATTATTCAAATTGAAATACAGGATTACAGGCCCAGTTCACTTATGCTTTTCTTACTGGCAACACATACAAAGAACAGAATGTTAATTCAAGCGTAACACCCAGTGAACATTACTTTTGTTTTATTTATAATGGTATGATTTTATCTATCCTTCCTCCTATAGCAGCTTGTCCTTCCCCACTGGTTCAGAAGCCTGAGTTAATTTCCTTAGGAATAGAATCAGTTCCCAAAAGGCTGTAATTACATCTCCAGACAGTTCCCAAAAGGCTGTAATTACATCTCCAGAGAAGAATCAGAAAACATCTTGAAGATGGTATAATGCAAGATGAGCTATTAGGAAGGAGGCTTCTACTATAACCTTCTGTATAGGTAGCTTGGAGCTTCCATTTCTTTGCTACTTTGCCAGTGCAAATCAGATTACCTGTGAACTGAAGAAATCATTTTGACATGATGGTTCAAAATTTGGGAAACTGCTTTTCTCCAGAACTCAATAGTTCAGTGTAAAAATTCAAAATTGCCTTCACAGCTGAGGTTAGCTGGCAGCCATTCAATATCTGAGGCATTGATAAGAAATGGTGATAAACATTGGGAGCTTTCTCTTATTCCTAAAACCAGGACCTTCCCCAAAGACTAGCTAATTGAGTAAATGGGAAGTAAATTTTTCTAACATCTATGTAACACTTGTTCCATGGAGAAAGACAACTTCAATCCCATACCATGATATGTCTTCTTTAATTATTACTCCTAAAAAAAAATAACAAATCCAAGTGAATTTATATTTCTAAGTTTACTTTTTGCTCTCTATATATACTATAAGGAATATTTTCCTGAAGATAATCTATATCGCTGTATACCATCTGTTGCGAATGAGTGGTTTAGGCCGCTTAAATAATCACTGTCAAGGATATTGGCAAAAGCAATTTTAATAGAATTTTATAAAAATGCAACTTAACAGACAGGTTCAGTCTATTACTTATTAAAATATAT
Organism: Gavia stellata; assembly: GCF_030936135.1. NCBI lineage: Eukaryota > Metazoa > Chordata > Aves > Gaviiformes > Gaviidae > Gavia > Gavia stellata. Next base: position 45,209,665 of record NC_082596.1, read on the forward strand.
AAAGGAAAATAAAATTAGAATTGAATCAGAATGATTTATACAGAGAGACTGGAGAAACAAAAGGATAAAGAGGACCCTCCCCTTGAGGCATGAGGTGCAGAATGGACCTCCTCGCTTTCTAAACTTCTCAGAGAGGAGTTTAGGTGTGGCTGAATCCAGTCTTAGTCTCAGAGTTGATCAACTGTTCATGTATAAGGGAAAGAATACAAGGACCAAAAGAAATCCTCCCATTGAGTCACAAGGTTCAGAGGAGACTGGCTAGGTTCACTCCTAGTCCCAGACTTAGTCAATGGTTTGTATCTGGTGGAAGGAATACAAAAAGTAGGAAAGACCCTCCTGTTGAGTCACGAGGTTCATGGTAGACCCCCTTGCTTTCTAAACTTCTCAGAGAGGAGGTGCAGCTAGGTCTAATCCTAGTCTCAAACTTGATCAATGGTTTATATCTAAAGGATTACATATATTTAGCAGCCGTCTGATGTTCATTCACATTTTAAGGTAAATCATAAGATTTTAGCAACACTTAATCATGGATTAGTTTAACATTTGCAAAGTGAGTTAATAGAATTTACTACAATCACAAAAGTGGATGGATTACAGATTTCAAAAAGTAATACTATAGTTGCTATCGACTATTCAAATTGATTCACACGCGCACAGTCACAGACACAAAGATGTATATAGAAAAATATATATAAAGGTTAAAAATGCACCTCAAGTTCCATGAAATATTCACTTCAAATGTCTCAGCATTTCTCAACGGGCAAGGGTTGAGCCTCGAGGAGGAGAGGGTTTGAGCCCAGATCCTGTCACCAGCCTTTGGCCGCAGTCCTCCGAATTTCACAAACTGGAGAGTTCGTCTCACTCAGAGGGAGATGCTGGTCGCAGCCCGCTGTGGTCCAGGAGAGCTCAAAGTGTCTCACTTGGGATGGCTGTTTATAGGTTCATAAGATGATTGGCTTTAGTCATCAGCAAGTTACTGGAAAGTTACTGGAATTCCAGTAACACTGGTACCATTCCGCTCGGTCTATGGTCCAGGTAAGGGATGTTCCAAGGCTGTCAGGGGCTGACTGATTATTCCCGCTCTCGTTAGGCACCTCCAGATGGGTAACAGAGTGTTTGGTACGGTCAGTGCTGCTCCGCCTCTTAGCCATGCAAGAGTTCCTGTTACGTTCAAGGGACGCTTAACTGCCTAACTCATTGTGCAAAGGCCAAGGCCTCGCTGGAATTCCTGAGATCATAGAGCAGCCCAGGAAGCAGGGGGAAGGAACACACCACCACACCATCTACCATTATATTACCTAATTTATCATTAAAAAAAAAAACGGTGATGAGTTCCTAGCTCAGTATATGCATCACCTATTCTGGATTATGAAAATATCTTTCATAGGTTGGGTAGTGATAAATATTTCGTATAAAAGTGTTTTTATTCATATGATTGATTCATTGAGTCTAGGAAAGAAAATAGCAATTATGTTTACATATGGAAAGGTTAGACTAGTCAAAGTACAAGATATTTTAAGCCATATGTGTGGAATAGAATAAGCCTAGGTATATAAGAACAAGATTTTGGTTTTCTCATTTCTGAAGGATTTTTGTTAACAGAGCAAGTCTGTAAAAGTGCAGGCTTTGATTTTTTTTTTCATATAAGCATGCAAATATTTTCACTTGCAAGCAATATAATACTGAAAGATATATTCAAAGAATTGCAGGAAAATTAAGAATTGGAGTGATTAATGTATTCCTAACTTCATACATGAGTTTTTGTCTAGTTTTATGTTCCTTAAATCTTCAGGATAAAGGCACCACTCTAGAGTCTGAGATCCTAAATAGATTTTAATAGCTATTTAAGAAGGATAAAAATTGCAAGAATGCATTTTCAATGGTTTTTGGTCTTTATGTAAAGGATGATTCATACAAAAGAAAGTCCAAATTAATTTCTGACAATGCAAACACATACTGTAGGAAAGCTAAAATAGATTCAATGCAATTATTAAAGCTCTCTCAGCCAGCGCCATGGTAACATTATCAATACTGATGAAAAAAACATACCTCTCAAGCATCTGTAGCACAACCAGTTGGAGATTTTTAAATAGATGTATAAATTTGTATGCAGTTTCTGAAGTTTCTAGCTCTAACCTTGCAATCCTTTAAGTAGTTTCCAATCACTGATCTCCTGAATTCTGTACACTGGAATTGTCAGTGCACTGAAAACTGTCCCTAAAAAGAAGGTTTCTATGAACTGTTGCACAAGTAAGAAGAGAAATTATTTGTCTGACAATCGTTAAAGAGTTCGTTTCAATGAACTGTGTCTTCTGAAACCTGCTCTCCATCCTTCTGTGGAAATTTGTGATTTCACAGGTGAGAGGAACCTAGGTATTGTATCCTCTTTCTCATGCAATTGATGAGGAACTTCAAGAAAAATACATGTTCAATGGGTACTACTAACCAAAAAGGCTTTAATCATGGCCATTCAACAGCAGAAGTTGTACGTTGACAACATATTGCAAGGAACACTAAAAAGGTTAGAAATCATCAATTTTAGGTTTCTTCAAATGAAAGAAGTGAGATACGCCATATGGCTAAAAATAGAGTTGTGGCTGTGACAGTACCACCTTAGAAGTTCACCTGTGCAGTGACTCTCATAGCACCAGCTCTCATGTTACTGAACTGGCTTCAAGCTTTGATGGCTTCCTGGAAACCCTCCTCTTGTACCAGGCAAGATGCTACGACAACTCCTGGTTTTTTTTCCCCTTAGCTCTTCTAACGCAAAGTTTCAAGTTAAATCCAGTAATTCACTGACTGACCTTGCCCTAGCTTGTTTTAAATGATCATATGTGTACTTTTCTGCACAACTGATTATTTAAGGGGTAGAATGGGTGCAAACATACAATTCAGTGTTGATGTGTCCCAGCTACACATGGTTTCAGTTAGGACATGGAAGATTAGAAGACAAAAAAAAAGAGTTCCATTAAGTAACCAAGTTCAGCTTTTATTTCTGTAATATAGTTAATAGTAGGAAAAAAATATTTATCTAGGGAGTTTATTGTCGCTTGAGAGAAGAGATGAAGAACAGGAATGGTAAGAAAAATGTCATGTTAGAGTATTTGGCATTTCTAAAGTCAAGATTATTAGTTAGTATAGAATATTCTTTTATTTGTATGACAGTAATGCCCGAAGGCACAAATTGTGACATCAAGGCCTCACTGTGCTTAACAATATGTGTATGCATACTAGAAAACAGTCCCCAAACCCAAAAGCTAGCAGTATAAATAGTTAAAGCCAGAGAATAGAGAAGTGAAATGTTTTCTCTGTGGTCAGATAGTATAAGAGTAACAAAATGAAGAGGAAAATGCAGGTCTGCTGAATTCTAGTTGAATCTATTATAGCCATTAGATCACTCTAAAGCATTGCAACTAATAGATTCAAGTAACAATATTGCTTTGGGACACAGATTGTCTCTAAGTATACTAGGAGTTCACTGCAGCTGCACAACAGAGCGATCATAATAAGCAAAATGAGATTTTGTTTTAAAATCAGATAAACCTCTAGCTTTTGAAATAAAAACTTGCTAATTAATGACTTCTGTTGTTAAACCTTTTCGTATTATTCTTTTTACAAATGGCAGCATCAAATTATTTGTACAGGTAAGAAGGTTCCATGCTCGTGAGAAATATGCTGTGAAACCTTTAGTTTAATACCGAAGACCAGGTGCATATCATAAAACAAGCATCTTAATCACTGTGGAAGTCTAGACTGTATGCCAAATACATTCACTGACTTTTGTAGTAAAGTGCATTGCTATAATTCAGCTGGGTTTTTTTTATATGTATCATTTATAGTGGAAGATATTTATGTTCCCTGATTGTGAAATAATGGCTTGGTGAGATCTGTTGAAAATAACTACCAAACACAAACACGTTATTTATAATAGAGTGAAAACTATTTTGACAATTTAGTATAACAAAGGCTTAATCTACAAATGGGATTCGATATCTGTTTTCTCGAGGCTTAACATACTCTGGGAAAATTCAATGCCAACTTTATACACAGATTTTGCACTGTGTTGTTTTCTTAACAACATGCTTATGCCAATGGAGTTCCTTGAAGTGTTATTAGCAGACCTGAGCAACTTTTGAAATGTTTTGTGTGTTTCTCAACTTCTTATATGGGGAGAAAATACAGAAGGGAGTATTATTAGCATCTAAATACTTCCTAAGAATATCCCAACAAAGCAGTATGGTAGATATGCAGGTTAAACCAATACACAAATTTATGACATTTTCTGAAGCTTCAGACCATCATGAAGAAATATCACTTTGAGTGTCTCTGTGCAGAACTGATGAAGACTTTCCTTGGGTAAATTTCTTCCCATGTCACAGCAGCAGTGCACTTGGATATCTGTATTTGTAAACACTCTGTTAGTGCACCTGAGATGCAAATAAGAAGTTTAAAATAAGCATCAGTGTGCTTGTGTGTTCTCATCTACAGTAACATCCAAATAATATTATTGAAGTTTGTGCTATATCCCTAATGTTCTTAAAATCTGCTGTTTTTAAGAGCAGCAACAACTACTAAACCCCTCCCCTCTAGTTACCTTCAGTTATAGTGTTAACTATCCTGATAAATCTATGTATATAAATTAATTTTCGGCTCCTCAGTCCTTTTTCTTCATGTCTTCATTCTCAATGATCAACTTTTAAAGATGAGGATGCTGATTTCTTTTTAGACAGAAGATGATTAGCTGGGAAAAAATGTAAACATGTTTAAGACATACATAAAGACACAGATAACTAATGATTCAGTAAGCCACAATAATGTAAAGTGTGTCTTTTTACAGTAACAAAATTGGATAAAAAAATCAGATATGGGGTTGGGAATACATAGAATGAAACAGAGATAACTTCTCTCAGCTTGAATGAAGCCTTCAGCTCACATAGAAATAGCAAGTATCCTCTAAAAAAGATGCTGCTTTTGGGTGATAGTTTAAAACTGTTAGCCTTGCATACTCAAATGGACCATCAGATTGCCATCTATGGTTTTACAGTATTAAATGTCATAGCGTCTTTGATTTTCTAAGTATCCACAAATTAGAATCATAACCTTTGCCCGTGGGAAAAAGCTGGGTTTAGAAAGCTTCAGCCCTACTTTTCAGGCATTTGTTGACTGAGAGAGAAAGTGTGTTGGATAAATTAAAAAAATATAAGATTTTGTATATTTTTAATAATAACACTGTATATTCTTGCAATGCTGCTCATTTAGATTAATATGCTAAGAGGTTGTATAGGTTACTGGCTGTTTTAATTTTACTAAAAATGTTCTCTGGTAAGGATGTAGTTTGTGCCACTGACTTCTTGGGCACCTATACAGTAGGAAATTTAACCAGTACAGGTTATTCTCAGAAGTGGCCATTGATTATGGATTTTTTTATATGAAACACTCTGGAATTGGAGATTTAGCTCCTGTAGCCCCATTGTCTTCAGTTAGACTTTTTTTGTAGGCATTTCTAAAAAGCTTTAAAGTGGACTACCTGCACAATGAGGACCTGGAGTCCTTCATTATTGTTTGTTTACTGTCAATTTATGCTTATCAAAAATGGATAATAAACTTGTTTTAAATTTCTGTTGACACTGAGCCCTTTGGAATCCAATTCTTTGGACACCATTCTTATGCTGGATATGGGAAATATATACACAGCTACCCCATTTAGTATCACTGATCATAAGAACTCTTGTGATGTTTTTTTCCCTTTTTTTGTCCTCCTTCTGATCAATTCCTAGACAATCTCAGTGTTCATATGCACTTGAGCTTCACAGTAATGTATCTGTATAGAATGCATCTCACTTGAAAGCTGATAACTAGTAACATTAAACAAACTGCCCATCAGATTTAAGTTTTACAATATTATTTGCTTCTACTCATTCAGAAAATAACAGAGTACTCACCTTGTGAGAATCATGCAAAAAGCATGAACCCTATAAATTTATTTGTGTTTATTTTTCAGTAGGCTGTATTTCTGCAAGGCTTATGATCTGCCTTTTTCTTTACTCTCTTTATATCTAATTTCTCACCATTCTGGGGATCTTTTTTCTACATCAGCAGGACTGCTAACTGCACACGTCATTTGATGCAAACCTGAAATGTTTTGGAGAGAATAGCCAGCTCAAGTGTCAAGCCAGACAATCTCTAATATTTCATTTTGTGGTTAAAGATTTGTCTGTTAGCTGTACTTTCAGATGCTACTGTCTCTGGATAATTACTGCAGCAATCTGAAACAATGCAGTGCAATGTTCCTCTAAGTACCTTACAGACAAAAATGAAATGCACAGTAAAATTGAATAGTGTTTTGTCTATCAAGTCCAAGGATGTGCTTCAGACTGCAGGCTGAAAGGAGCCAGGGTGGAGATTGTCAGCTGGGTGGCTTATCTTGTAGCTATACTTGCAATATTTCTATATTTTTGGTAGAAGTCTGCCTTGCTGTCAAATTCTGTAGAATTCTTATACGAAATCAAAATGTGAACTTTATTCTCTTAAGTAATATGGATAGCTTTATATTTTTATTATTGTTTTTGTAGTCACAACATAAGGATCTTTTAGAAGTAGAAATGTGATATTAAGTGTTTTTGAAACCTCATCCTTTAATTTCACCAAGTCACTACAGGGTCAGAGATTTTCGTAACAGAAGTAATCAGAGGCACTCTCTGATGAAGAGCAAGCAAACATCCTCATTTTTTGCATGGGTGATGAGGCATATGACATTCCTAGAGGTTTTCTGGTTAGTACTGCTGGAAAGATGATCTATACAACTGTAAAAAAGAAGTTTAATGAAAGCTTGATAGGAGATGAAACTCAGTAGAACAGCAAGATTTTACCAGGCAAAGCAGTGTCAGGCCTGCTTTTAACATAACAGTGTATGCATTAGAAAAGCAGAACAACTGAATAGTTTTCTCTTAGTTTGGGTTGTATCCAAATGGTCAAGCAACTCAGTGAAAACCACAATTTTATCTGGGTCAGTTGTTGAGGAAAGCAATCAAGAGAAAAGACGATTGAAACATTTACAGTGGAATGTTCTCCTAATTAAAAAACCCAGTTCTTTGAAATTATATCTTCTACAGGGTTGTATCAATTTTGACAGAATCCAGCTGAAAAAAAACAAAAGAAAAACAAACCCATTATTTCCATTACCAAAAAAAAAAGTTACATTTTAATTTCAAAATTATTTTTTAAATACAGTGATATCCTATTTTCGCATCTTACAAAAAATGGAAAAGTCAAAATAAATAAAAGTGAAATGAGATCCTGTATGGAAATGAATTGCTTCTACTGACAGTCATCATATATTTCTCCACTGAATATTTTCCAGTATTTTTTTAAAAAATTTTCTACTTGTTTCACTAAAATGATAGCAAAATCAGAGAAAAATTGGTAATGGATGAGTGCTTCCAAGTCAGCTCCAGAAAGCAGTGTTCAAATAAGAAATATATCTACAAGAGAGCAGACCAGCCAATATACTGCTGAGTGATTGTGCTTTTATTAATTATAGATTAGGAATATTATAATATGATAGCTTTCCACGAAAGCTCTGCATAGAACCATTGCGTTAATCTCTAGAATGTTAGATTGTGTCTTTGAAAATATGGCAGATAAAAATAAGGGCTTCTTTTAATACTGAGAGTAACTGCAACAGATCTGCTTTTGCTTCTGTTCTGACTCCTGTCTACATACATCACAATAAAGGTAAGAGTTTGAAGAGGAATTGGTAGGAACCCATATGCTTTTGGCACTGATTTACAGAATCACAGAATCACTACAGTTGGAAAAGACCTGTAAGATCATCAAGTCCAACCATCAACCAACACCACCATGCCCATTAAACCATGTCCCATTAGTGCTACTGAAGAAGTGAAGCAGATCCATGCTGTGTATCACAGCTTTATTCCTCAGTGCTGTTGTCTCACACAAGCTAGACTGGTTTATCTAAGCTAGGTCAAGGACCATTAAGTTTAGTATGTATATTCATTAAGTCCTGCAGTTGTCTGGTCAGTCTGATCAAGGACCTGAAAGAACATGTGACATCTCCTTTCTCATTCCATGAAGTTGATGGAAATCCCATGGGAATCAGCATACAAGAGGGGCTTGTGGAGAAGGAGTGGTATGTACCCAGGGCCCCTCCTGCAGTCCAGGTGGGACTGGAGGGTACTGCTCTATCCTGCAGTACAAATACGGTCTGAACACCCTCCATCATATTAACAGTGACAGTAAGACCTGAGAGTATGTCTGTACTGCAACCACACATGAGCTGTACTGATTTCAGGGTACTTTAATTTACTAGGAATGTCAAGCAACTGTGAAGTTGCAGTCACTGACGTGCTGTCAGCTGTTAATTTCACAGCTTCTGTTACACAAGATAACTAAGTTGAAGGTAACCTTTGTTTGATTCAACATGGTGCAGACTTATGGTTTCCAGCATAGATACGCATTAAGAAAATATTTCCCTTCCATATTCCACTGCATAGGATCTAGTCATATTTTCCAGTAAAGAAAATGAAGGGCATGAATATTCTTCACTGACTTCAAAGACCAAGAAACTTTTGAAATATATTTCATGCTGTTTTCGATAATCCAAGATTAACCTCACATGAGAGATTTTTTAAAATTATAAACTGATTTAATATAAAATCATAGGTTGCTTTTAATATCATTGTAAATGTAGATTATTTTATTTACTGCAGTCAGGTTAGAATTCAAATCATGATCCTCTGTGCTGAATTTGGAGGTAAACCTAAAATAAGCCATACTTTGCTCAAAACCAAAATGAAGTGATTCTAAAGATGTGTTTCCCAGATCACATGCTCTGTGTTTTGTCATTTTTATCTAAGACTGACAATAATAGTATGATACTTTGAGGTACTTCACTCAACCCCAGCTCCTATGGGGTTCTTGTAGGTAATATATGGTAAGAATGTCTATATGAATATTTATAATGAAATTGTAGACAGCTTGATATACTCCTAACAAGTTCAACCACATAAATGTGAACACAGACTGTAATGAACATGTTTATACAGGAAGATTAATCTAAATCTCAGTCAATTTAAAATCCCTACAGAAAGCTGTTTTTCCAGAGTATGTCCATAAGTAATGAGAAAAAGGAAGTGTTGCAGCATGATTAATACATTCTTCTGTACAAAGGGCTTAGCTTTTAAACTGCTACAGTTCACTCTCTGCACAAGATAGGGACCCCTTTTTATAGACCTGTGTTAGCTAACAGAAATCTCTTCTGTAAACCAAGAGACTATAAATTAAAGTGGAACTCAGACAGTTGTGTATATTCTGTAGTGTTGCTAAATTTTGTCTCTGATCACTCAAGATTAACAGGGCAGAAATTGTGATCAATCATCTTCAGCACAGTGAATCCAACTTAATATTCCTGGCTTTGGTCAGGAATTGGTCCAGGCTTTGGTCATTCTGATAGCAATTTGTGTGTTCTTAGCTAAATCTGTTACAAATCTGTACTTTTCTTTAGGTAGATAGTCTGGTGAGACTTGGATAATGATCAAGTACTTGCTTTCTTTTATATAAAGGAATCATCTACTTTCCTATCACAACCTTGGCAAGCTGAAGAGCTGGGACACTTTTGCACATTGTGCCTGTAGCAAAAACAATCTATCTACTTGTCTTTTTCATAATGGCTTATGTTGTAGTCTTCATGAATAAATATATTGCACACTCCTGAAGATGGAAATGCTTTCTGTAATACTTTCTTTACCTATTAGGCCTGTACATCCTTATGCATGTGTGAAGCATGGTAAACAGCATGTAGATTTATAGGATTTCTGAACAGCAAGAGTTTGTGCTAGATGCCAGCTACTGAGCAGATTTCTGTTTTATTACCATTATAAAGGATAGTTATTAGACATTTTAATAATTTATGACTCAAGCTGTCTAGAAATAACAATGACACCATGCATGTTTGTCCGTGGTTCTCTCATTGCCTCATCAATTTTCTTTTCTTAATGTGGTTTTACAAGAGGTATGCCTCCATTTTTTTTAATTAGTTTAGCCAATACTACTTTTTTCTGTTGTTTTATCTCTTCAGTGTCTCGCGCTCTATTTGATAATGTCAGCAGGCATTTTCCAAAGATTAGCCCAAGAGAGATCAAGAAACTGATGCTGAGAATAGTAAGCCATATCATATCCTTATACAGATGGAGGATCTGATGAAGCTTCAGAAAGGCTTAAAAGATAAAGAAACTTGAAAAGGCTGTAAGTTAAATCTTTTGCATTCAGGTGGATTAATTGTTCCTTATTTATCATTCTTCCAACATTCTGATATCCTTTTGTCTTCTTCAGATAAAAGAATAACCTGCTAAATAGCCAATGAGAGGGTAAAGCTCATTGTCACCTTTGGCAAGCTGAGTAGCTTGTATATTTTTGTGCATATTTTTCTTCAATTTTTTTCATCATAGCCAAAGTGATTGGTCATAAATGCATCTTTTAATCGGAATATGGATGCACCTAACCATACGTGTATGTGCTTCGTGACTATTGGAGCTTAAAGGAGTTATGGCAAAGCTTACACAATTATTGCACTACATAGACAAGCATAAGGGTACAAAAAGGTGCATGAAATTAGCCAGAAAAACTACTGGATATCACTGCAGATTATTTGTGATCTAATATGATCTCAACGTGGCTTCTAGTAAATGTATTACTTAACGAAATACAGGACTTATTTTCAGTCCTACTGATCATAATACCAAGGTTAGGATAGAGAATCTCATCTATCTTCTACATGAAATACATGAAAATCAGATGGTATCTAATACAGAAGTTGTAGTCTATCAATATCTTTGAGACATGTGAAAGTAAGAGTTATAAAAGCATTTTGCTGCAAAAAATGCAAACTCATCCGACCAAATGAAGGGGAACAAACATGTCCAGAGCAGATACTTTGAGCATTAATGTGTCCAACTACACTGGAAACTGCTATACATGAGTGCAATGTTAGAAAACTTCTCCAAATTTGAGTTTCTTCATATCATCACTGATAATGTGGAGTTCACACAGAATTCAAGGGAATGTACCTTTCTCATTGCCCAGTGTAATAGTGAGTGTGTTGTGCATCTGAAAGAAAGAAAGAAATATGGCCTTGCAAAAGTGAAAGAAATATCTTTATTGCCCCCAACCCCAAATGTAATCAATGTCCTCCCAGTAGGGTGTAATATTTTCTAGAGGGGGGAAAAAAAAAAAAAATCTAAAATATAGAGCTTTTAGGTGGATTGTAACACTAAACAAATTAAATTTGTGTGTGATTGAGTGCATTGATTTTTTTTCTTTTTCTTCTGTTTTTCTTCAGCTTCTTTTGCTTTCTTTTCATTCATTTGAATTTGCATAGGATATATATATTTTTCACTTACATTATCTACAATGGATTTAAATAAAAAAAACATTGTTTTTGCCAGTGCAAAATTATTTTACTGTTTTAGGCACAGCATGATTCTTTTCAGTGCTTTTTTTGCCTGTATTATTTTTCCTTTTAAAAAATGTTATTAATTTCTCTTAAAAAACATACGTGATAATGTGCAGTCAAAACACAGAAATAAAAGGGAGAGGACGTTATCTGGAAAGTGCCTTTATTTGTAACCATTAGGAAGAAGACATTTCCCATTGCAATCTGTATTTCCAGATGATTTCCTTTGTGTCCTAAAAGCTAGGGATGGAAAAAGAGGTTTTAGAGTCATCTAGTCCATCTCCCTGCCATTGCAGTTATTCCCTGTTGTAAAATTGGACTGGCTTATCTAACGCCAGTTGGCCAGAGTAATGGAAATCTCATTACTTCTCATCAAGAGCAGATTCCCAAAGTTTAATAGATCTAACTGTTGAAAAGTACTGACTTGGTTCTGAATTTTCAGTTTCATAATTTTATCCAATTTCCTCCCTGATGAGCGTACTTACTTGTAGAAACTTGAGCTTCCTTGTTCCTTGGTATTCCCCAGTGGATATTTTCAGACTGCTCTGATGACCTCCCACACTAACTACTTACTTAAACCACACACCTTTGATTATTTTAGTATTCCTCAACAGTCAATCATCACAATCTGTTAATTCAATGGCTTTCTTGGATATATTAATGTAAGTTTGATAAATTAGTTACATTTAATTATGGCTCTATCTGTAATAAGGCAAAAATATAATTTTCCTGCTTTATGAGGACAAATAAGGTGATCCAAACACACAGTGATAAATGGTCACACATGGATAGATGTTTCTGTATTTCCAGCAGCAAAAAAAGTCAACCATCTTTACTCTCATATAACTCAGCATCTAAAACTCTATTGCACTGGTAATTTTCAGTTTCTTCTGCTGCAGTTTTCCTTGTATGGGTTGGAGGGAATATTAAAATCCTATTTGTTTTGGTCTGCAAATTTCTGAATACATTTTATTTTCTGTTTCAAATCCCTATTTCCCTTTGTGCTATTTCTCTGTCCTTGTTGCAACATTTCCCAATTCAGCTGTCAGCTTCATTAATGTGTTTTCTATTCCCCCTTGCAGAATGTAAATGAAGATGTCAAAACTAAATTTAACATGAATACTGGAAATATACCCCATTTCAGCTTCTCATAGCTGAATGCATTATGATTTATCATTAGCCCATGTCAAGAGACCTTCAAGTCACTTCTCAGTTCTGTTCCTCAAACTGATTTGATTTAAGCTAATTCTGAAATACATATGCAAAAAGAGACGATGTATGATTGTGTGTGAAACTACTGATACTGTGAGCACACAACCAATTATTAATAAACCAGAATGTATTTCATGTATTCACTGTGCAGGTCACCTACCACTAAAGGAATCTAGAGTACTGAGGATGGCTGTGATCTATCCCCCTCAGGCCGCAATGCCATATGGTCTTCCATTGCAAAAATTTGTTATACACTCTTGAAAGTATCTTGTGGCTTGTGGCAAATAGAAGTTTATGAAGTAGATGTTCTGTAGATCCTCTCAAACTTCCTATTGCATAGTTATATGTGACATCAGAGAACACAACTCAGCACTTCAGCACTGCTCCATATTCCTTGGGTTATCTATACTAATTTATTCATATTCAGTGACATATTTCTATGCTAATATTATCATTGACTTTATGGAATCATGTAATTACATGTGGAAAGAGAGCATGTAAGGTAAGCAGGGAAAGGTGTTGCTCTAGGCAAATGAAGTAAATAACATATTTTTAACTCATCTCTACATGTCATTTTCTTGTAAAAGGAATAATTCACACAGCTTTCTAGATATTTAAGTGAATGTGCTGATTCTGATAGTTCATAATACTGATAGCTTGGAGATCTTCCCACTGAAAGCATCACTTCCAGAGACAAATTAATTTAGCTAGATATTCTTCTGTATTCATGGCTTATTTAACTATAAAATCAATTGTAGTGGATTTTTAAGATGAAATCAATGGCCTATATATATGCCATATATAATGGCATATATTTCATATATGCAATGTTTCTAAACAGCTCCCGAGATGCCCAATGTAGTGTGTATTACTCCATGCTCCTGAGATGACTAATCAAATATAATGCAGAGGCTTTGAAGAGGTCTTTTTTCAAAACCAATATTCTTCCTGAGAAAAGCAAATTTACAGCTTAATTGAGAACGCATGCCTCTTCCTCAGCTTACTTAAAAGATTTTCTGACCTGAAATGATAAATGTCTCTGAGTCAGCGTCTCTGGAAAAAGTTGGTGTAAGGGGCCACGAGAGTGGGTGGCTTTGCGAGGAAAGGCAGTGTGACAGCGAGGCAGGCAGAGGAAGTGTCCTTCTAGGACAGAGGGACAATCCTAGAGAATCTGAACAAGAATTGCAGGGCAAGTCCTGTGACAGCTATCAGGATTAGCCCCAGCCCACAAGGCTGGTCTCAGCTTGCTCTCACACAGCAGCATTCTCACACAGTCCTGGGTCCCATGTCCACACCACCTCAGAGCTGGCCTCCGGCAAAGGCAGCCAGGTCTCCAGGGGAACAGGGGTGTCAGACCCTGTTCATGCCCTGAGGGAAATGACAGCTGGGTGAAAAATAAATTGCATGGGGTTTTTTTAACAGAAACTACTGTGCTTTGTGTATATTGTGCATGTGTTACTCTCTTCACATCAGAAGCCTCTTACAACTAAAAATAAGGCCTCATATGCTGTCAGTACCACATAGAGGCATGACTGATAATACAGCTCATTTTCTCCCTAACACATAATCTTAATGGAAACCAAGCTTGCAAGAAGTGCTTGAATTACATCCCAGAAGACTCAAGTCTTCCGCGTATTCACTGAACAGGGACAATCTAACAGAACCTGTATAAGCATAAGAGACCAACATATCAGCCTGTCATGTTAAAGGACTGAGCAATTTGGCAGAAAATAAACCCCCTTGCATTCCAGCTTGTCCTCAGATATTAGAGGGGCTGGGGGCGGCTGGACTTAGATTCTGACTGATGCCCAATTTCCTGTATTACAAGTCCAATCGTGTTCAATATATATACATATGCGCACATATATGTATATATATGTATATATATATAGAATCCTAACAATTACAGATGCACTTGTAACTCCATACACTTTCAGTCCAGTCGCGTTACATGAACTATCACGGCTGCCCTTAAGGAATTTGCTTGTGTTCAATGAGAACTCTTACGGCTAGATTAATGAACAGTGCAGTTTATTAAAACGACAGATGCACAAGTTTTTTGGATTGCCGGTGATAGAACTACTGCCCACAAAGATGGTACAAATATCAAGATGATACAAATAGTAAGAATATGAATAATATAGCCTGGCTACAAGCACGCTAGATCACAAAACAACTCTACAGAGGTTTCTAAATGTCCTGTGGGAAACAGTTGGTATAGCCAAATGTTAATATGAGAAATATAGCTAGCTACAAGCCTGTTAAATCACAAAACAACCCTACAGAGGTTGCTAAATCTCCTGGGGGGGACACTTGGTATAGCCAAGTGTCCGAATCTTACCCAAGGGAGTCCCTGTTGGGGGGGAAGAGAGGCTCAGCCCGTTGACTGATCCCAGATGTCAGAGCAGGTCTGTGATGGTATCTTCCCTAACATCCCTCCTCTCTTAAGCCTTTTTATACTATTTTTATTTTACAGGTGGAGCTTGAGTGACTCTAGTCATACATTTCTTTGTTGTAATTGGTGTAAAAGTGTCTCGCTTTACTTTTAGAGGTATAGACCAAGAAAAATTCAGAGCGCGTCCTCAGTGAAGGGTTGTCGCACCTTGGAGGTGGGTAGCTTTGGGATGGAGGTGTGTTTTTTAGTATTATAATGAGATTATAATGAGTATTTTGTCAAAAGGTAGCAGACTGTGGGCCCATTCCCAGGTACTCCACTACACACCATTACACACACTAAATAGGTTATTGCATCTGTACAATAGCATTATCTGTGACCAGGTACGTATGCTAATTATCAGGGTGAGCCTCCATCTCCGTGTTCCATAGTGCCCTCCAGTTCCCATCTTATCACAGAACCTGGCCGCGCTGTCTCCACTCCGCTCCACCCTCTGTACAGTTTCTCTTAGAGTCAGCATACCAAGCTCCCCTGGTGTTGCCAACACCTAAGGCTGCCTAGGGAACTTTTGTGGGATGGAACCCTTGTATAACCACCACGCTCCACCCTGAAAGTTTCCTCAATGCTGTACCTTTCCTAAAAATGTGACTATAGATTTAATTTCTAAGTCACCTCCAGCAATAATTCCACACAGCCCCAACCTTAATGGACTGTCTTTTGGGCTCAGAGTAATCCATATGCTGTGCCAGTACAGCACATCATTGCTTGCTGGGAGTGCAAATAGAAGTTGTTCATGTAGTGGTTGGGGAATTTTTTAACATCTAGCCAAAAAGTACTTACCAAGTAGAAGTTTCCAGCAGTTGTTAACTCAAGCTAAATCTGAATGTTAAGTCCACATCAAAATTCTTTTGTAAGAATTGTTACCACAGCTTTCATGCTGGAAACTGTTCTGGTGTTGGTCAAACTGTTCTTTTAGAACTATGCCACAAGAAATACATTATTTATCAGGAAATATTGCACTCTGCTCATTAAGAATGATCCATGTATTTGCTAAAGTGAGCAGGTCCCTGAGACATGCATATTGACTTTTGATATCTTAATACTTATTTCAGAAGAGAGGGTAAGTCCCATAACTGATGACATCTCTCACTTCAGAAACAAGTATGTCCCAGTTCTGGTTTTGCTATCTAACCAAAAATGAAAATCAATCATATGTCTCTAAAAAACGTGTGGAAAAAACCCTTTTTTCATAAATTGCCCTGGAAGACATAGCTAACAAGAAGCAAGAAGCATCAGGCTTAGAAGCAGTGGCAGAAATTATCTTGGGAGGACAGGCCAGGAACAAAGGTTTGCAGCTTTATAAGTAATCTGTCACAGAGTATAAGTCACCTATAAACTTTGACATTAAAACTTTGAATATGGGATGAAGAGTTGAATTGTTAGATTTTTAAGTATTGCTTTGTTAGGTCAACGATGTTTGTATTAACAATGTAGATGAAAGCATCACACACTGCTTTATACAGGGACAAAGCCATGTTCCCTGCTTCCAGTATCTGCCCATGGTGCACTCAAGAAGGTTCAAACTTGGCAGAGAGGTGTCAGGAGCTGATGATGCCTGTAAAGCTAGTCAAAAATTTCATAACTTGGGTGGTAGCTTGATAGAAATGATACAGAAGGGGTTTTCAGCTCTGTTTGTGTGTGTGAGAGAGAATCAGACCAAAGAATTTGCAAGAAAAATATAAAGGGTGTGAAAGAAAGAAGAGTACAATGATCAAGCACTACACAGGTGTCAATTTACAGAAAGGTCTTCAAAATTCAGGAGCATTTCTCAAGATTCAGACAGTCTCACTCATAACAGAGGGGTATCATGCTTGGAATCATCGGCAGAAATGGTCTTGGGATGACTGGCTGTATCTGAAAAGTTTTCTAAAGCCTTTTCTAATAATTCACTGCAAAGAACAACTGCACCATTCTGTAAATACTGTGAAGAGTTTTTAAAACCAAAGCAAGTACTCAGCTCTGTAGAAAGGAAGTTCAGACCAGAGATACTTACTTGTTCTTTTAATACAGATTGTGTGAGCTTCTTTCCCAGAGTCTGTGGACATCATGACAAAGTGGGAATATTTAACCCTTGTTATATTCAGCTGTGGGAGCACAGTACGCTTAACGAACCCAGGAAATCCTGCAATAGGCATATACAAAAAAGCATTATTACAGCTTTTTTTTTTGTTCAGTATACTAGGAAGACTGGGAAACAGGAAATCTTAAGTGTAGCTAGCTTTAAAATTCAAGTCAGTAGGGGTGGACAGAACAATGAAAAATCTAGCAGTAAAATGCTAAAGAGCAAAAAGCATAGTGGACCAAGAGAGTAAAGATTAGGAAAAAACAGAAACAGTCACAGGGCTGCAGTTCCTCCTACATAAAGATTGTCTTGTCTCATTGCATACTTGCTGGTTTTGATTTGTTAAAGTGTTGAACGTATACTTCTTCTACCAGATGCAAAATTTCTTGGCTGAATTTTATTATGTGCTGTATGCTCTAAGGAGGTGCACATCTGTTTGAAAACTAACACCTTTTTCCATGTTGTTCCATCAGGCCTTGTGGGGTGGAAGACTGCTCTTTTTTTTGTTTCTTCCCATCTGCAAGGCAGAGTTTTATTAAAAATTAGAAGATATAATCTATTGCTGTCCTTCTTTCTGAGTCTTTTAGTGTAAACCTTATTTGCTTACTGATATTCAAGCCCTGTTGCTGAATTGTATGTAATAGGATCATAGGATAACTCAGGCTGTAAGGGACCTCACCCTCTTACTATCTTCACAAGAAATATTTTGTCATACTGATACAAGCAGAATTAAGAACATAGGGGTTGAATGTCTTAGACTGTACTTATTTTGTGTAGCATTGATGTGTAATGCATACACATTAATGGTTAATATATCCTTCCGTATCAACTTACTTTGAGATCTCAGAATAACTGGATCACTTTGCTTTTTTTTTTTTTGCTTACTGATAGGCAAAATTTTAGAGATATATTTTTCCATTTTCTTTGGCAATTACAATACAAACCCTCAAAGAGAAATTCTGAAGTTGCATGACTTGTATTCATCTTGATTCATATGGTGAGCCTAGAAGTCCTTTAAGCAGCATAATAAATTAATTCAATTGTAGTTGGACTGTTACTTTCATTACAAACAGTGGAAGCTCACTTTAACTCAGACAAGGTAGGTAAAGATTCATTCCTAATTATTGTGCTCATTATTTTAATCTTCAATTGCATATTCATTAATTAGGAAGTTTCAGGCATATGTAATGATGGCTTAAAATGTGGATGATTAACAACAGTAACAGTGCCTTAAATTTTGCTTATAATCCAAATGACTCCAGAGGTCAGAAATGGTTATTTCACAAAGTACATGGGAAACATGCTCTTCAACTGTGCACAAAACTGGAAGGTTAGGTAACAATTCTGAATCTTGGTTTTTAATAATTCACTCCAACTTGTTCAGAGAAATAGTAAACAAAGAGAAATGAATTTAGTATTTGTTAGTATGGTGTCCACTCAAAAGACTGTGCTAACTTAAAATCAGTAACCATGTTTGATCGTCTTAACTGATGATAATGATGTCTCTTTGCACAGGCTGGCTGTCTACTGTTTATCGGCGACAACAGACAGTGCCTCTGACTGGGTCTTTCTCTGCTCATTAGCTGAAGATAAAGGTAATATTAAGAACTCGATGTCTCTTTATAGCTCTGTTCATGTAATTGTCCATCTGCTTAGTGAAAGTAGTGGCCTCATTTGAAATCAGATTCTCAACAGCAACCAGGAGGATATATCATATATTTGTTTACAGTAAAGGATATTTTTCACCAGAATTATTATTCTTGCATCTAAAACTTTTAAAAGGTCTGTTTAGTTTAATGATTAGAGATCATAACTTCTTTTTAGAACATATGTAGCCTTGATCATTATGTAATTCTCTGCTCCATAATCTATGGAACCATGAAGCCACTGAATTTAGATTAGAAGGGTAGGAATTAATTAAGCTAATGGCCTGAATACTTTTTGCCATAAGAATTCCTACTGACATCAAGAGGATACTCCTCATATGTAGTTCTACAGACAGGATTATGTCTTCAGGGTTGAATCTAAAGATTATATTTGTCTGAGTCCTTATAAATCATAACAAAATAATAGATAACATAACAGATATGGGGCTCTGGAACTTGAGGGCCAGGCTAACGAGGACATGGACGAAAGTCCATCTGCGGGGCTGCCTAGGGCGAGACAGCCTGCCCCACGCATCACAACCACCTCTACCAAGGCAAAAAGGAGGGTGGTTGTTGTAGGTGATTCCCTCCTGAGGGGAACGGAGGGCCCAATATGCCGGCCTGACCCGACCCACAGGGAAGTCTGCTGCCTCCCTGGGGCCCGGGTGAGGGAGGTCATGAGGAAACTCCCCAGTCTGGTACGGCCCACCGATTACTACCCGCTGGTAGTTTTGCAGGTTGGCAGCGAGGAGATAGAGCAAAGAAGCGTGAAAGGGATGAAGAAGGACTTTAAGGCACTGGGGAGACTGATTGACGGATCGGGTGCGCAGGTGGTGTTTTCTGCAATCCCTTCAGTGGCGGGGAGGAACACTGAAAGGAATAAGAAAGCAAACATGGTCAACGCGTGGCTCAGAGACTGGTGCCACCAGAGGAATTTTGGATTCTTTGACCATGGGGTGGTCTCCGTGGCACCGGGCCTGCTGAGTGCAGACGGTGTCCAGCTGTCCCCAAGGGGGAAAAGAATCCTTGCCCGTAAGTTGGCAAACCTCATCAGGAGGGCTTTAAACTAGACTCGAAGGGGGAAGGGGATGAAGCCAGGCTACCCAGAGGTGAGCCTAGGGGTGGCATGCCATTGCCAGGGGCAAGACCGACAGCCCAGCTCAAGTGCATCTACTCCAATGCACGCAGCATGGGCGGCAAACAGGAGGAGCTGGAAGCCATCGTGCAGCGGGGCAGCTATGACGTGGTCGCCATCACAGAAACATGGTGGGACGACTCGCATAGCTGGAGTGCTGCGATGGAGGGCTATAAGCTCTTCAGGAGGGACAGGCAAGGAAGGAGAGGCAGTGGGGTGGCTCTGTACGTCAAGGAGTGCTTTGATTGTATAGAGCTGGATGATTGTCATGACGAGGTTGAATGCTTATGGGTAAGGATGAGGGGGAAGGCCAACAAGCCGGATATCCTGCTGGGGGTCTGTTATAGACCACCCGACCAGGGCGTAGAAGCTGATGAAGCGTTCTACAAGCGACTGGCAGAAGTCTCACAGTCGCAAGCCCTTGTTCTTGTGGGGGACTTCAACTTATTGGATGTCTGCTGGAAGTATAACACAGCTAAGAGGAAACAGTCCCAGAGGTTCCTGGAGTGTGTCGAAGATAACTTCCTGACGCAGCTGGTAAGCGAGCCTACAAGGGAAGGTGCCCTGCTTGACCTGCTGTTTACGAACAGAGAGGGTCTGGTGGGAGAAGTGAAGGTCGGAGGCCGTCTTGGGCTTAGCGACCATGAAATGATAGAGTTTTCAATATTTAGCCAAGTAAGGAGGCGGGTGAGCAATACCGCTACCATGGACTTCCAGAGGGCAGACTTTGCCCTGTTCAGGACACTGGTCGGGAGGGTCCCTTGGGAGACAGTCCTGAAGGGCAAAGGGGCCCAGGAAGGCTGGACCTTCTTCAAGAAGGAAATCTTGAAGGCACAGGAGCAGGCAGTGCCCATGTGCCGTAAGAAGAGCCGGCGGGGAAGACGACCGGCCTGGCTGAACAAGGAGCTTTTGCTGAGGCTTGGGGAAAAAAAGAGAACTTACCACCTCTGGAAAAAGAGGCAGACAAGTGAAGAAGAATACAAGGACCTCGTTAGGTCATGCAGAGAGGGAATTAGGAAGGCGAAAGCCCAGCTAGAGCTCAACCTGGCCACGGTCGTGAGGGACAACAAAAAAAGCTTCTATAAATACATTAACAACAAAAAGAGGGCCAAGGAGGATCTCCATCCTCTACTGGATGCGGCGGGGAACATTGTCACCAAGGATGAGGAAAAGGCTGAGGTACTTAATGCCTTCTTTGCCTCAGTCTTTAACAGCCACACCAGGTATCCTCAGGGTATCCGTCCCCCTGAGCTGGATGACAGGGATGGAGGGCAAAATAAACTCCCCAGGATCCAGGAGGAAGCAGTTAACGACCTGCTATGCCACCTGGACACTCATAAGTCTATGGGGCCTGATGGCATCCACCCAAGGGTGCTGAGGGAGCTGGCGGAGGAGCTTGCCAAGCCGCTCTCCATCATTTATCAACAGTCCTGGTCAACGGGGGAGGTCCCGGATGACTGGAGGCTTGCCAACGTGACGCCCATCTACAAGAAGGGTCGGAAGGAGGATCCGGGGAACTACAGGCCTGTCAGCCTGACCTCGGTGCCGGGGAAGGTTATGGAGAGGCTCATCTTGAGGGCGCTCACGGGACACGTGCAGGGTACTCAAGGGATCAGGCCAAGCCAGCACGGGTTCATGAAGGGCAGGTCCTGCTTGACCAACCTGATCTCCTTCTATGACCAGGTGACCCGCCTAGTGGATGAGGGGAAGGCTGTTGATGTTGTCTACCTGGACTTCAGCAAAGCCTTTGACACTGTCTCCCACAGTATTCTCCTAGAGAAGCTGGCGGCCCGTGGTTTAGACAGGTACACTCTTCGCTGGGTAAAAAACTGGCTGGATGGCCGAGCCCAGAGAGTTGTGGTGAATGGGGTGAAATCCAGTTGGCGGCCAGTCACAAGCGGAGTCCCCCAGGGCTCAGTTTTGGGGCCGGTCTTGTTTAATGTCTTCATTGATGATCTGGATGAGGGGATAGAGTGCTCCCTCAGCAAGTTTGCAGACGACACCAAGTTGGGAGGGAGTGTTGATCTGCTTGAGGGTAGGAAGGCTCTGCAGAGGGATCTGGACAGGCTGGATCGATGGGCTGAGGCCAACCGGATGAAGTTCAATAAGGCCAAGTGCTGGGTTCTACACTTTGGCCACAACAACCCCAGGCAACGCTACAGGCTTGGGGATGAGTGGCTGGAAAGTTCCCCTGCAGAAAAGGACCTGGGGGTGTTGATTGACAGCTGTCTGAATATGAGCCAGCAGTGTGCCCAGGTGGCCAAGAAGGCCAACGGCATCCTGGCTTGTATCAGAAATGGTGTGGCCAGCAGGAGTAGGGAGGTGATCATGCCTCTGTACTCGGCTCTGGTGAGGCCGCACCTCGAATACTGTGTTCAGTTTTGGGCCCCTCACTACAAGAAGGACATTGAGGTGCTGGAGCGTGTCCAGAGAAGGGCAACGAAGCTGGTGAGGGGTCTGGAACACAAGTCTTATGAGGAGCGGCTGAAGGAGCTGGGGTTGTTTAGCCTGGAGAAGAGGAGGCTGAGGGGAGACCTTATCGCTCTCTACAACTACCTGAAAGGGGGTTGCAGAGAGGTGGGTGTTGGTCTCTTCTCCCAAGTGACTAGTGACAGGACTAGAGGAAATGGCCTCAAGTTGCGCCAGGGGAGGTTCAGGCTAGATATTAGGAAAAAGTTCTTTACTGAGAGAGTAGTGAAACATTGGAATAGGCTGCCCAGGGAGGTGGTAGAGTCACCCTCCCTGGAGGTATTCAAGGAGCGTGTGGATGTGGCATTGTGGGATGTAGCTTGATGGACATGGTGCTGTGTGGTGTTGGGTGGGTTGTGGCTTGTTATTGTTGTTGTGTGGCGTGGGTTTTGTGGGGGGTTTTTTTGTGGGTTTTTTTTTTTGTTTTTTTTTTTTTTATTTTATTTTTTCAGGTTGGACTCGATGATCTTACAGGTCTTTTCCAACCGTACTGATTCTGTGATTCTGTGAAAACTCACAAACTTGTAGCACCTGAAAAACACAAAAAAAGTCTTTACCTCTTCAGGCTGTCTAGAAAATAAATTAAAACTCTTTCAGCAGTCTTTTTAGTTAGAGAAATCTCGTTTGTGTTTGCAGCGCCAAACAAAAGGAAAGGTATATGAAAACAATTCTGCCACCTGCCATGGTCAGCTTGATGGTGAATCCTGTTTCCCAGGTCTCCCATTCTTACCCTGCAGCTTTCATGGATTTCAGGTTTCAGGAAACCATAGTCTCCCTTACGTCCTTAGAAAAATCGCTCTCTTTTTGGTAACTCAGAGGCTTCCCTGAAACCTCTCAGAACTCCACCCACCTCATTTCCACTGCTAGCTCCCTGCTTGATAGAGCTCTCAAAACCTGCCCTGTGCTGCGCTCCAGAGCTTCTCTGATCAGAGGAGCTTGGCTCCAGCAGTCCTGGGGAGGCACACGCACCTCCCCTTCTTCTGGAGGACTCCAGCTCATGTGCAGCACTGCAGCCAGGACAAGGCAACCCAGCTTTCTTTTCTTGTGCTTAGTCACACTCATTTAGTGGACTAGTGCAGACAGAAGAGAGTAAACTGTAGGCAATCCCCTTAGGCTAGTTCTGAGAGAGATATTGAAGTTCAAAGGGGAACCAAAATAACTGGATGTGTTAGAATCCTTAGAATTGCATTCTGCTTTTATTTTAGTTAAATTTATTGCAAATTAGATATAAAAAAATAGAGGCCTATAAAATCTGGAGTTTTAAGGCAATGCCAACACTTTTAGTTCCCTAAGGATGACAAGAAACTTTTTCCAGCTTACCCAAACTTCCCTTTGGATAAGGTGGAGATGCAGTGTGAAAGTCTCCATGTTCATCTTACATTGTACTCTTACAATTGTTGCATTGTTGTATACTACAGGGAGGAAGCACTTTCACTGAATGAAGATAGAGAGGTGGGAAAATATCCAATGAAAGAAAACCAAATCTAAAGAACAGGGGTTACAGTTTCCTGACAAACAGTTTCCAGGGAAAATTAATTGGGCACCACAAGTTGTGTTTAATTTTTGTTGTTTCTTACTGGGTTATGCTACTCTGAAGCTGGGCAGTAGAAAGTTAAAGTTGACTGTTCTCTACCACCTAACTGCTTGAAACCTTGGAACAAGGAGAAAATTAAGTCTAGGCTGTGAGTGAGTGAGTATGCTTCGGGAATAAAAGTTTCTATATGAGGAGAGCCAGAGGCTGAGACTCAGAGACAGGAAGAAGACTGGTGCCTTGCAAGAAAAGGCAGAGAACCAGTAAACAAGCCTGCTGGAAAAAAAAAAAAAAAAAAAAATATATATATACACACATATAGGTTGAGGGGACTGATACAAGTTTACTGTTACCTAAACACCTGCAGAAATATTGTTAGACTAAAAACAAGACTGAAGGAAAAGCAAGACTGTGTCTTCAGAGAAACAGTGTTCGAGAGGTGGGAATCCCCTTTAATTTCCCTTCTGTCCCACTGTGAAGTTTCACAGTTCTAGTTGCTGTTCAAATAAACATACATGTACAACTTAAAAGTCCTTTTCACAGAATCACAGAATCATCAAGGTTGTAAAAGACCTGTAAGATCATCAAGTCCAACCATCAACCCAACACCACCATGCCCACTAAACCATGTCCCACAATGCCACGTCCACACGTTCCTTGAACATCTCCAGGGAGGGTGACTCCACCACCTCCCTGGGCAGCCTGTTCCAGTGCTTCCACCACTCTCAGTAAAGACATTTTTCCTAATAACCAGCGTAAACCTCTCCTGGCGCAACTTGGGGCCATTTCCTCTTGTCCTGTCACTAGTCACTTGGGAGAAGAGACCAACACCCACCTCTCTGCAACCCCCTTTCAGGTAATTGTAGAGAGCGATAAGGTCTCTCTCCCCTGAGGATCCTCTTCTCCAGACTGAACAACCCCAGCTCCCTCAGCCACTCCTCATAAGACTTGTGCTCCAGACCCCTCATCAGCTTCGTCGCCCTTCTCTGGACACGCTCCAGCACGTCTATGTCCTTCTTGTAGTGAGGGGCCCAAATCTGAACACAGGGTTTGAGGTGCGGCCTCACCAGTGCCAAGTACAGGGGCATGATCCTTCCCTACTCCTGCTGGCCACACTATTTCTGATACAGGCCAGGATGCCGTTGGCCTTCTTGGCCACCTGGGCACACTGCTGGCTCATCTTCAGCCGGCTGTCAATCAACACCCCCAGGTTCCTTTTCTGAGGGGCAGTTTTCCAGCCACTCTTCCCCAAGCCTGCAGCGTTGCATGGGGTTGTTGTGACCAAAGTGCAGGACCCGGCACCTGGCCTTGTTGAACTGCATACAATTGGCCTGTATCGATCCAGCCTGTCCAGATCCCTCTGCAGAGCCTTCCTACCCTCAAGCAGATCAACACTCCCACCCAACTTGGTGTCGTCTGCAAACTTGCTGAGGGTGCACTCAATCCCCCTCATCCAGATCATCAATAAAGATATTAAACAAGATCAGCCCCAAAACTGAGCCCTGGGGGACTCTGCTTGTGACCGGCCGCCAACTGGATTTCACTCCATTCACCACAACTGTCTGGGGTCTGCTGTCCAGCCAGTTTTTTATGCAGTGAAGAGTAGACCTGTCTAAGCCACAAGTTGACAGTCTCTCCAGGAGAATACTGTGGGAGACAGTATTGACAGTGTTTTCATTTACTTGTTTAGGCGATGAGTCTAAGAACAAAAGATCTCAAGGATCTGGTCCTGTCACACCAAATATGCATGCCAGTGAAGTCAGTGGCAAGGAGGCTATTTCCTGATTACTAATGGTGCTAGGTTACTACCATACAGTGTAGGCACTGCATCTTTTCTCTGGCCTTTTTTTTCTGGGACAGGAGAACCTCCCTAGGATTCTCAGTGCAGGAAGTATCTGGGCCTGGCCATAGATGTTCTTTCTTTTTTTAATCCTCATTTAAAGGCTACTTTAATACTCTCAGAATTCTAAATTACTAAGCATTTAAAAATTCATTATATGCTATGAAGTATATTATATTTTAAGAAATAAAAATAAGTGCAGCATCTGTGTCTGTTTTCTAAGCAAGACTCTTTGGCATTGTTTTGCAGAAATACACTTTAGTCCTGCAGAACAGCTAACGTTAATGTTCCCTAATGATTGCAATTGTCCCCTCAGTCCCTCACCATTCTGTTCACATTCTGCTTCAACTGAAACAGATGGTTTAGATGTTTGTGTTTCTGAAGGAATGAGATATTTTGTGTCACTATCTGTTCTGATTCAGGACAGACCTGTTCTTCAGAGGTACTAAGCACTCACATTAGAATATTAGATACTGATATGTAGTCAGATACTGATACATAGGAGCAGACAGCCATAGACTCAATGAATTCCCTTACTTCCCTGAATACCCTACTCAAGGGATCCTTTTCTCTGCTTTATACTCTTGGTATTTCTGTGAAGATAGCAGGAATTCTGCAGAACTCACTCATTTATCTCATGCCGATATGCTAGTGTTGCCATGGGACTACTTGTCAACACTATCATATCAGTTCATTTCTTTATACACGTTTATGGTTCAACACCTTATCAACATATAATCAGTCAGACTTATCTAATCATCATCATCATAGTATTTTACTTGTTAGGAAATTCAGAATTAAATTTTCTGTAATCTTTTAGTTGCATGGTAGATGCAATGATCTCTTACAGATAAAGCAGAGATGCTGGAAAACATTTGGAAAAATATCCTAGTGGATGGAAACCTAAAGATTAATGTCACTGCCCTGCATGATGCATAATTAAAAATTAAAAGTATCTTAAAATATGAAACCTTCATACCTTTCAGTATAGTGTTTGTACCTCATGTTCCATCTTGGCAAAGTGCATTACTTAGGCGATCCAGGCTTCTTAGGTTTCTCCATTACCCTGACATTCTTTCCTGAACTTTTAATCTTTAATTTCATCTGTTCTGCTCGTGACCCCTGGAACTGATTTTTCAGTCAAGTCACCAGATCTGTTTCTTGATAGGACTGGCATTCTCTATCTGTTCTCATGATACATTGCATTTAGGTGAACTGCAAGTTTTCCAGTACTGGTGCTGAGGTGTTCAGTTATCCCTTCCCATTGCTTTCCACAGGAAGCATGTGGGGTGGTCTATTCAACCTCTATGTTTTGCACATCCATTGCAGATACATGCTCTATTACTGCATAAAGACATCCTCAGATGCTCAGTTATAATCCTGTGCTGTTCATGGAATTATTCCATAAAACTGTGTTTCCCTGCGGTATGCTTTTTAACATTTGAATGTTGTGAAGTATCATCACATTAGGTGGCTGTCCGACATAAGGTAACTGCGGTCAGCTCTGCATGTAATGTTCTAATTTCTAGGGAGCTAATAAAGTTAATTATTCAAAATCATCAAGTACACCATTAGTGTTGTAGATGGCCTTCTGATTTTTTCTATCCCTTCTTTCACTCAACATCCTGCATATACCTTTTCTAGGATTTCTGCTTCATAGTGTTATACATCTGCTCCTTAGTTTCCTCTAAGGAAAACCTTTATATAAACAGTATATGCCAAAGCACTCTTTGAACAATTTAAATGCACATTTCATAAGAGGAAATCTATCATTTATTGCAAAGCCTCACAATAATCACTTTCAACCTTTCCACACATGCATTTATGTGAAATTTAGGCTTTCTAATAATGTTCTTGGTTTGTGTTTTGCTTTTTGTTTTTTTTTTTTTTTTTGTTGGTTCCCCCCACACACACACTACTGGCTCTTGTTTTCCATTTAAAGTAAAGGGTTTATATGATATTTAAATCACTTGGGGATTCTTAGAAATGAAAAAAATCTTAGAAATGAAAAAAAAAGAAGAATGCTTATAATTCAATGAATTGTTGGTCATTATACTAAAATTCATAGAGAAAAAGTACGTAAATTTATAATACTAGTTCATTGTGGCAGGCAACATCATCTTCACTGCATGTGCCTGTACGTAAGGAAGATGGCACTGAGGGGAAAAGCAGGACGTTTGAGCAGGGCATGCGGGGCCCTTGCTCAGGACAATTTACTTCAAGATATGGCAAATAGGAGTGACAGGAACAAAGCAACATGCTTTGTTCTACTAAAACCCACAATGTGCCAAATTTGCTGCCATCAAAGTCCAAGTGTTAAAAGAGTTAACAACGCAATTAAATCGCTTTGCCACATCATGTCATTGTGTGGATCCTATAGCCCAAGATTTACTATGCACCAAGGAGATTTGATACGTACTATGTGTATCTTGCTGTAGTGTTTGTGTTTCCAAAATTAAGGGTTCTTGAGATATCTTCTAACTTTACTAGAGCATAGGGAGGAATCTGGAAAGTGAAAGCTTTGATTTTATTCCAGCTTTTGCCTGACCTAGGCATTCGAATCTGATTTGCTTTTGATCCTGCTTAGGCAACGTAAAACCTGCTCTAACTTGCCTTAGGGATTAGTTTTGTATTTTTAATTCCTTCAGTAAGCAAAAAATATGTAGTTGTGAGCATGCTGTTTCTCAGAAGGGACCATTTTGCTCTAACATCCTACAGAACATTGCCTTGCAGCACTCTTCCTTATCTCCATGTTTGATACTTACAGTATATTGTCTTGAATGTCTCTGTGATATCACAGAAACACAAAATCACAGAATCATTAAGGCTGGAAAAGACCTGTAAGATCATCAAGTCCAACCATCAACCCAACACCACCATGCCCACTAAACCATGTCCCACAATACCACGTCCACACGTTCCTTGAACATCTCCAGTGAGGGTGACTCCACCACCTCCCTGGGCAGCCTGTTCCAGTGCTTCCACCACTCTCAGTAAAGACATTTTTCCTAATATCCAGCCTAAAGCTCCCCTGGTGCAACTTGAGGCCATTTCCTCTTGCCCTGTCGTTCGTCACTTGGGAGAAGAGACCAACACCCACTTCTCTGCAACCCCCTTTCAGGTAATTGTAGTGATGAGGTCTCCCCTGAGGATCCTCTTCTCCAGACTGAACAACCCCAGTTCCCTCAGCCGCTCCTCACAAGACTTGTGCTCCAGACCCCTCACCAGCTTCGTTGCCCTTCGCTGAACATGCTCCAGCACCTCAATGTCCTTCTTGTAGTGAGGGGCCCAAAAATGAACACAGTAATCGAGGTGTGGCCTCCCCAGCGTGGAGTACAGGGGCATGATCACCTCCCTACTCCTGCTGGCCACACTGTTTCTGATACAGGCCAGGATGCTGTTGGCCTTCTTGGCCACCTGGGCACACTGCTGGCTCATCTTCAGACGGCTGTCAATCAACACCCCCAGGTTCCTTTTCTGCCAGGCAGCTTTCCAGCCACTCATCCCCAAGCCTGTAATGTTGCCTGGGGTTGTTGTGACCAAAGTGCAGGACACGGCACCTGGCCTTGTTGAACTGTATACAACTGGCCTCAGCCCATTGATCCAGCCTGTCCAGATCCCTCTGCAGAGCCTTCCTACCCTTGAGCAGATCAACACTCCCTCCCAACTTGGTGTCGTCTGCAAACTTGCTGAGGGAGCACTCTATCCCCTCATCCAGATCATCAATGAAGACATTAAACAAGACCGGCCCCAAAACTGAGCCCTGGGGGACTCCGCTTGTGACTGGCCGCCAACTGGATTTCACCCCATTCACCACAACTCTCTGGGCTCGGCCATCCAGCCCGTTTTTTACCCAGCGAAGAGTGCACCTGTCTAAGCCACGAGACGCCAGCTTCTCCAGGAGAATACTGTGGGAGACAGTGTCAAAGGCTTTACTAAAGTCCAGGAAGACAACGTCGACAGCCTTTCCCTCATCCACTAGGCGGGTCACCTGGTCATAGAAGGAGATCAGGTTGGTCAAGCAGGACCTGCCCTTCATGACCCCGTGCTGGCTGGGCCTGATCCTTTGGTTGTCCTGCACATGCCCTGTGAGCGCCCTCAAGATGAGCCTCTCCATAATCTTCCCTGGCACCGAGGTCAGGCTGACAGGCCTGTAGTTCCCCGGATTCTCCTTCCGACCCTTCTTGTAGATGGGCGTTACATTGGCAAGCCTCCAGTCGGCTGGGACCTCCCCTGTTAACCAGGACTGTTGATAAATGATGGAGAGTGGCTTGGCAAGCTCCTCCACCAGCTCCCTCAGCACCCTTGGGTGGATGCCATCAGGCCCCATAGACTTGTGAGTGTCCAGGTGGCATAGCAGGTCGTTAACTGCTTCCTCCTGGATCCTGGGGAGTTTATTTTGCTCTCCATCCTTGTCTTCCAGCTCAGGGAGATGGATACCCTGAGGATACCTGGTGTGGCTATTAAAGACTGAGGCAAAGAAGGCATTAAGTACCTCAGCCTTTTCCTCTTCCTTGGTGACAATGTTCCATTCCACATCCAGTAAAGTATGGAAATTCTCCTTGGGTCTCTTTTTCTTGTCAATGTATTTGAAAAAACATTTTTCGTTATCCCTTACGACCATGGCCAGACTGAGCTCTAGCTGGGCTTTGCCTTTCTAATTCCCTCTCTGCATGACCTAACGAGATCCTTGTACTCTCCTTCAGTTGCCTGCCCCTTCTTCCAAAGGTGATAAACTCCTTTTTTTCTTGAGTCCCAGCAAAAGCTCCTTGTTCAGCCCGGCCGTTCGTCTTCCCCACCGGCTCTTCTTACGGCGCATGGGGACTGCCTGCTCCTGCGCCTTTAAGATTTCCTTCTTGAGGAAGGCCCAGCCTTCCTGGACACCTTTGACCTTCAGGAACGTCTCCCAAGGGACCCTCTCAAGCAGTGTCCTGAACAGGCCAAAGTCTGCCCTTCGGAAGTCCATCGTAGTGGTATTGCTGACCCCCCCCCCCGCCTTATTTCACCAAGAATTGAGAATTCTATCATTTGCTAAACCCAAGACAGCCTCTGACCTTCACTTCTCCCACCAGACCCTCTCTGTTTGTAAACAGCAGGTCAAGCAGGGCACCTCCCCTGGTAGGCTCGCTTACCAGCTGTGTCAGGAATTTATCTTCCCCACACTCCAGGAACCTCTGGGACTGTTTCCCATTAACTTTTACATTTTGTGACCAAGGTCGGAAATCATATAAATGCAAATTATCTAGACTGTATCTTTGTCAAGGCCAGATTAAAAACTGTACTATGATTTTTAGTAAAATGTAATCATATCTTGGTCTCAAATCCAAAACTATTCAGCTTGTGTTTCTTAACAGAAAAGTAAACATTTTGTTATCACCTCTCCACAAAATAAACTTCTTTGTGAAGATCCTTATCTCACTGTTCTTGATATCAGCCAGATTAAAAGAGCACACATATTTCAGAGGAAAGGCATGTCTATTTTTATATTCAAACCCACCAAAGTAAAATTTACTTGAGAGCTTCAGCAAGGGTTTGACAATTTTATGATCGATGGAAGATTTTACGCATGTCTTTGAGTAATAAGAAGACAATTTATTACTTTGTTTCAAAGTCAGAGAAGGTTGTGAAGTGACTATAATCTTTGTTAAGGTTAACTTGTGTTTAAATTTTAAATGAAGTGAAAATCTGCAAATGCAAATAGCTGTTCTTCCTTTGGGAAACTTTACCGAAGTCGATGATAGTGTTTGTTCATGATATTTGTCAGATGTTCTATCTCTAATTGACTGAGGAACAAAGGCTTGTCCAATTCAATTTTATGATGAGATTTAGGACTGCAGACATTTATTTGTGAATATCTGCATAATTTCATTTAGCATCCTTTTGTATTTCCAAGAAGTGTGGTATTTTATTCAAGTTTGTGGGGAAAACAGAATTACTTGAAAAGAATTTAACAAAACTCAATTTCTAGGCATGAAAATGTGTCAATGTTTACACTGCAAACTTTCCATCTGTAATTACAAATAATTCACATACTTCCAGTGAATATACATATATGTGTCAATGGAAGATACTACCAGGCCAAATGCAACCACAGAATGTTTACATGCATCTAATCATATTGTCATTCCTTCTTAGTAATTCATGTAAATGGCACTGAAAACGTGATCTGAAAGTGCTGATGTATAGCTCATTGGCTGATGTGTGTTGCATGCCCACTTAAAAAATTTTGTGATTGTTAGAGAAACTGCTGGGGGACCCTGGTTCTTTTAGTCAAACTTTTAAAGATTTATGCTTTTAGCTTTGCGGCACCTGTGGGCAAATGGTTATTGTTACAGAGGCGTAATATTTCTCCTTTATTCCCACTTGCACAGGTAAGGAACATCCAAAAAATTACAACCTCCTGATAGCATACAAGGTGCTTCACTGTCATTCTAAAACTGTGATCATCCTAATTCCTAGTATTGCATATACAGATCACATTAAGAAGCTTCAGATAAACAAATAAAGGCAAAGGGCAGAGATATCTAATAGTGCTACTTATATTCTGTCAGTAGCACTTGTATAAACCTACATTAAACCTAAAACCAAACAGCAGAAGTTTCAGGGATAGTTCTGATATACGAAATTTGATTTAGACAAAAAGGATGGGGTCTGCTTAAAAAACCATGTGCCTATAGAAGCTTATGGGCAGATAGAATGAGACATGAAGTAGATCATGACAACACGTGCTAATACTCACTAGTGTTGCAAAGAAAGCCTGAGATGCAAGAAGAGATGGAAATACTGTGAAGATGATTTACAGGACCTTACAGTGGCTTGAATCAGAAAAAAAAGATGAGAAAACTCAGCAGTCAGGTGAGAAAAATACAAAAAACCAAAGTTTAACAGGTCCATGTGTGTATTATCCATGTGATAATCTTGAAAAAGTTTCTACAATGACCTAGATTAAAAAAGTAGTACAAAGCACAGCCTGTAGTAAATAGAGAAAGATTCCAGGGTAAAAATGCTGTATCATTTTTGTAATGTTTATATTTCTGATAACTTCAGAGATTAAAATACTAGCTTCATCCATTTGATTTATACATTATTCTTCTAATTTTACATAAATGCAAATGGAAAAATAGTCATAGCTGGATGGCTAGAGAAAACTAAAATAATTTATTACAATGCTGGCTTTAATAATGTTATGTCTCAAACCATAAAGTTGTATAATTAAATCACTCTTCTTCACTAGTAGAATTAAAACTCAGTAAATGTGAACATATGGAGAAAATGCATAGCTTCATCTAACCCTGACCAATCCTTATCTCTTTTGTTCTTCTACAGTCTCTTTATTCTTTTTTTCTGTTATGTGCTACTAATTCACACAACAGCACTAACCTGCTTCCATATTCTACACTAATTTATTTGTTCTCTATGTGTTGAACTTTCTGTTCAGTCACCATGTGCTGTGGGAAATGAGCTAGACAAACAGCAAGTTACAATGCCAGACTTCAGGAGAACATATTTCAGCTTGTTCAGGGCTCTGTTTGGCAGGATCCCACCAGACACTGCCCTGGAGGGCAAAGGGCCTGGGAGAGTTACTCGATCTTCAAGGACATCCTCCTCAAACCACAAGAGCAGCCCATTCCAATGCATAGGAAATCAAACCAGTGTGGCAGAGGGCCAGTGAGGATGAACGTGGGGTTCCTGGTGGAGCTCAAATGCAAAAGAAAGTGCACACAAGGTAAATGCGGGGGTGGGCCACCCAGGAGGAACACGTAGACAACTGTGCTAGTTAGTGAAATATTAGAGAACACAGCAAGAATACAGTGAATAACAAGGCACTATTGCCTCTTCTCTTTCTCAGAAGTTAATTTGCTTTCAGAAAACTGTTTGCAATCACTATTGAAAAAAATCTGGTATTTAATCTCATTAACCAACAGAATGAGGCTCCAGAGAAACTGACCACTGAGAATAAGCCAGCAGATATGCCTGTTCGTACCTGTGTTCTTCCTTTCCTTTTTTCTTCCTCTACTCTTCCTATGACTACTGAAAGCTTTCTTCTTTCCCATGTGTTTAGCATATCCTGCCAGAACCAAGTTAATTTAATAAGAATGATTAGCATTTATATAGAACTTTATATTCTGAAAGAATTTTGCAAATATTAACGAATCTTTAGGCTACTCTGTGAAATAGGTATCTAATTATTATCTTAATTTTAGAGATGGGGAAACAGAAAACAGTAAGTTAAATGCATTATCAGGACCACACAGAAACTGAATAATAGAGCCAGTAATATGTATAGCTGAGGAGGCCCCCAGTCTCAGTTTCCTACTTGGGCAATGTTAATAACCTTTGACTCAAAGCAGGATCTATCCAATGTTGAAGGCCAGGGACAGGAACAGGGCATAGAGTAATGCAGTGGCCACCCAAAATGTAAGTTTAATAACATGGTAATTGCTAATTAGTATTCTCTTCTAGTATTACACCCTGGAATACTTGCCGGGACAATATGAACATAAAATGTCTTTCACTAGACAGACCTTCATAGATCAAGCAGATGCTACCAACCATACTGGGTTACTGGAAACTGCTAACTTCATAATTCTTGTCTTCTCTCCTAGACATAATTGCTTGGAAACTTGAAACACCACATGCTGCCACATTATTGATCACTTAACAAAGAACAAGGAAAACATACAACCTCATTCCTTGAAACATTTTCATAAATAGTGAAAAGTATGTTACAAATTCATATGTATTTAAACAAATATTAGCATATCTATGAATCTGCAGCAGAGGCATTCTTTGAAATTTGATACCAGACCCGTGTCTGGCCCAGATGTTGTTTTTAAGAGGTTGTATAGGGTAATAATAACCAAAAAGCCATGACAGAAAAGCTACTCCAAGTTATTTTAATTTTGGCATGCATTTGTGGTTTTTTATAGGTGGTTTATTTTGAAAAGAGTAATATGTTTGATTTTTGTCACCTAATCCAGAAAAACATCAGTAACTTAATTTTAAATAATAATTAATAAAGAATCCAGCAAGAATTGACAGTATTTATACTCTTTAAAATTGAGAATATTGTTCTTAAAATGATAGTCAGGAAACATTGTCCACATTTTGACAGAAGCTATGGTTTTATATTGTCTATGTTTATGCCTTTTGAATAAAGCTTTCGACACAAGGACAATCAATGGAAATGTTATCAGTCGTATTAGTGAAGCAACAATCTTGCTTTTATTTTTCAATGCCTATAGATAAAATGGGATTTGGTTGATTTGCATATATGAATGCAAATGCATAGTTTCCTGTTTTTTTCCTGGGAAGCTTGTTTCCTCAAGTAATGAAAAAGGTGTTATAAAACTCTCAAGAAAGATGTTTTTAACACTATTTTAAGGATAAATTCTTGCATTAACTGCAGTAGTTGTAGGAGTAGTAGATAAAGAAGTAAACATGCCTTAATGTTCTATTTTAATAACAGGTTTTTAGGTTCTAAGTGTAGACAAACCCATTGTAAAGCAAGTATTGATACATACAGTTGTTTTGATATTTTCTTTTCATTTAAAATGTTTTTCAGTTTCCTTTATCTATTTTTACAATTTCCCCATGTATTATTTCTATTTTTGTCAAATAGATCCTGTAACTGACTGTTGACTTGAAGCTCTGCTTTGTTTTGACTTCTATGATTGCTAGAAGCATAGTGCCCTAACTAAGCCTTTGTCCCACTTAGTGGGCACCTTATTTATTTGATTTTGTTTGGTTTGTTTGTTTTTACAGATGAACAGATAACCTTCCAGTATTTTACACATCTTTCATCTTCCTTGAAAAGGCAATTACAGACTGAAAGAAGATCTGATGTAGGGAAATTCCTACGTTATTCCTGCAACTCATTTTGATTTCAGTCATGACAATAATGTTTATGTCAAACAGTATTTAACCCTTACCTGTTATCTACTAGTGAAAGATTAAGCAAAGAATTTTTTTTTTCATGTGATGTCTTAGCTGGACAATTGCATTTTATTCAGTTAGTGTAAAAAGTCTTGTTAAAACCATCTTGTATTAAAAATTAAGCAATTTTAAGTGCTGTATGATTTTTGTAACATTTACCAAAGTGAATACTGATTATGGCTTATTTGAAATAAAATCTATCAGTCAAATCTGTGGACTGTTTTTGATGCAGCGGTGGTGGAAAAAGTTAGGGGAAGACCTCTCAGCCCTCTTTAAATATGAAGTTTAAAAAGCTCGACACAGTCTCTGTAATCTTTGCAAAATATTTCACTGCAAAGTTTCCTCCCATTGTTGACAAAAGCCACACTATCCTTGCTCCTCTGGTTATTGAATCATGAGAGATTCATGTTCATCTTTACTGTCATATTCCAGTAGCAGTCATGAGAAATGCAGAGGGAACTATAATAACTGGTGGATGTTAGTAGCTGTTCTTTTTTTTCCCATCAGACTCAGAAAAATCTACAAAGAATGCTGGCAAGAGAAATCCATGGAGCCAAAGTATTATTGAATAGTCTCATAGTCAAAGGACAGCTCCTGAAGCAGTCCTTTGGGGAATCAAAAAATGATACATACTGATGTAGAGCACTGCAAATATTTTGCTAGCAGCTTTGAAATATATTTGAAATGGATTGTAGTCTTGTCAGTCCACCGCTTAGTCCATGGGATAGAAATATTTTTTCATCTTCTTTTAACAAGCAATATCTTAAATGAAATGTTTCTTCTTAGCGCCATAAAATTGAATAAAACTGATGTTATTGAAAGAGCCATGACAGCTTAATGATGTGAGAGTGTGTGTTTGTTGGCTGAGGGTACTGAATAACCTAAAAATATTGTGAAGTTAGGTACCTCACAGGACAAAGTTCTCAAAAATAATTCAGAGAAATGCCTGAGAAAGCTTTACTTTTGGGAAAATGACTTGAGATTTTTCACTCCTGGCCTCACATTTCCTGACTGAAGTTAATGGATTTAAGGTAAGTTTGTATCACTTATAGTAAAAACAGGACTAATTTTTTTTTTTTTAACAGTGTAGTTAAGCGACTTCCAAAACTTTCTATTCCAAATTTCTTATAGCTTGTGCCTGTTATTTTTTTTATTTATTTTGGGATGAGACCTTATACATGCTCTCTGTATAAGACACTGACTTATCTATGTAGAAAAATGCATCTGCACATCTTCCCCACTGCACTTTTACATGGGAATAAGATTTTCAGCCATCTCTCAAGCACATTTTTTAATTATGCTTCCAGATGGATTTAAACCCCAAGTGTAGGTATACACCATGGGTGCATTAATGGTACATTTTGCTTGTTATTAAGATAGCCAGACTTAACAGCGAACTAACGTAACAGATGATTAGTTCCTCTACTTAGAAAGGGAAATGACGTGCATGATTTGAGACCTAACAGCAAGATAACCCTTTGTAAATACTGGTTTTCTTTTATATGTCTGTATGTAGATACTTGCACATGGAGATCTCCCTCTCCCTTGTTTCTCTTTCCCTGCCTATATGTAGACAGCCAGATAGATTCTTACATGCATGTTAAACACATATACTTACTGCTTGTATTTAGTGAAACAGCTTTGCACAATTTTGGAACTGATTAAGATAATCTTGTAAACAGTCTTTGCACTAAAGATTTGAGTAATACTGTATTTAGTCTCTCTGCATCCTTGTTGATTTCTGACAAATTTTCAGATCCTTGCACAAAACCTGTCAATGCTTTCTGCTATTATGGTTCTTTTTTTAATGTATGACAAGCTCGAATGAATTCAGCAGGCTTTTATAGTTAAAAGGTATGAATGATTTTGCAAAAATTCTCTATATGTACACCAGTGGAAACAGTGCACTGTATGTACATTATTATATTTTTCTACATTTAGCATTCTGTAATGTAAATATACTTACAGGAAAATCTATAGATGTTAAAGAAATGGAGAACACCAGTGTTTATTCATATTAGTATGCTGACAGGTCAAATTCATAAGAAGACTGGTGAAGTAATTCTTCAATTTCTTAATAAACACAGTTTAAAAGATTACATTCCTTCAACCAGGTGCACACTCAACTAAAAGTGTTTTCCTACTAATATGTTGCTCATCTTGCACATCAATTGAAAATTGGGATTTGCATTTAACATTTAGGATTAGGAAAAAGCATTTCATTTTCTGCTATTTTGCTCTTATTGCATGTAAGTTTTAAATGAGGGCAGTACAAATGCTATTTCACTATTTTTAAAGGTTAATCACATGTTTTCAAATAACTCTGGTAACAAATAAAAGTATTAGCACACTTCTGTCATAGATTATTGCAGTATCTTACACCTTGTATTATTTAACTAGGAGATAATCAGGAGGTATGGTATGAAAATTCCTATGGCAAATAAAGTAAAACCTGACACAATTCCTTTTATTTTTGCAATCTTTTTAAAAAACAAAGGATCCATAGTAGAGAAGAGGCACTTATTAATTTTATTTTCAGTGTGTTATGTAAGCCTTCAAACACTTGATAATTTTCTTTTTTTTCCTAGATTTATACAAGTTTTGAAAGACACAGGTATAAACTCCTTGCCCTTTTAGTCATGCATATCTCCAGAAATGTTAAAAGAAATTATTAAGGTGCAGAATAAGGAGAGAATATAATAATGAATACATTTTGTTTTAAAATAACATTGGCATGATAAAAATATGGGATCTAACTCCAAGAGAAACTGCCCTTTGATTCATTTGAAAACTCTTCTCAAAATGTTTTTTATTTCATCAGAAAAATAGGAAAATCAACACCTTTCTTCTTAGGAAAGCAATCAAACATAATAACAAAACCCTACTATGAAAGTTTCCTCTTAAAAGTAATGAAATATGCATGAAAACAATACTTTTTGGAACTTCAAAATTTTGTTATTTTCAGCTGAATACCATAATACGCAATAATTCCTCTTTACTATTTTCTTTGAAGCAGTGGGGTGTGCAGCTGTTTAAAGCTGATCTTTTCTTGAATAAAATAATTGGAAAAAACACCACTGTCCATCCCTTTTTCATTTGAAAAATCTGAAACCAATATTTTAAATACAATCTTCAAACTGCATTATAAGTAATGGCTTGGGGCAATACATATTTAGCGTCAGACTGTGCCTGCCATTCTGGTAGTATGAAGGAGATTATAGAAGGCAGAAATTAACTTTGGCCATTTCATGTACTTGGAGAGAACTAGTGTGGAAATAAGATGCGGAACCCTTCTCAGAAAGATTTTGTTTGAAAGCAGGAAACAAATGATGCCATCAATGACATATGATGGTGTGTCTTGGCAAAAAGAATTTTTCAGTTAGAAAATATAAATTTTTTGCAATTATTTCTCCTTCTAGCATTAAAAAAGATTTGTGGTGTTTGTTTGAATTACCATAACTTTGAATCTTTAATTCTGAATTCTTAGCAAGTTCACTGGAGGCTGACCCATTTATTGCAGATAATCTTTCTTCCAACCTGAATGTTGAGCACAGATTATATAGAAGCACTACTTACACAAAAATAAATATTTTTTGCAATTAACTACTTTATTGGCATTATCACCAATTTTTTGCTCTCATTGGTGTCTATCAGATCTATAAAACAGACTCTGCTTGTTTTGATTGTGAATGCTTACTACTTTAATACTTAAGCTTTTAAATTATAATCCCAATGAGAACAGAAAATGTGTTTATTCCCTAATTCAGCATGTGGATTTCATAGATATCAATTTGTTTTAAAGAGAACTATAATGTTGGAGGCAATCATATTATATGTTTGGTATTTAATATGTCGTCTTTACCCTGCCCTTCTAATTACTCTGGCAGAGAGCTAACACCAATGGAATTGCTTAGCAACAGTGTGACCCCAATGCAAAATACGTGTATGTATTTTTCCCTATAATACCATCTGGATCCTAATAATTTTAGCTTTTTTTCCTGGCTGTTATCTTGGCATGCTTAACTGTTGGATGTTCTCTCATGGTGGATTTGCTTAAAAGGACAGCTGAGGGTCAGGCAGCTGATTTCCTCTCTTGTGTGTCCAAACATAAT
The DNA here is from genome assembly GCF_030936135.1 of Gavia stellata. Taxonomy (NCBI): domain Eukaryota; kingdom Metazoa; phylum Chordata; class Aves; order Gaviiformes; family Gaviidae; genus Gavia; species Gavia stellata. Next base: position 45,249,533 of record NC_082596.1, read on the forward strand.
TCTTGTTTGGTAGGATCTTGTGTGTAAATGGTGTCTCTTCTATTCATATGTTAAAAAGCTTTTGGACAAAGAGTATTTCTAAGACACGTGATATCAAGGCTTTAGTTCTCTTTAACCCCCTTCATCAGAAGAAACTGTCAGCACTATGTCTGCTATGTTTAGGAGCATGAAAAAGACAACTGAGACAATTCATTATTATACTAAGTATTAGTGTGCATGTATATTTTGTCATTAAATTAGTACATACTGCAAAATGCCAAATGCAGCAGATACTTCTCTAAGGAAGACTATTCAATGTGGATATTTCCATGTCTATATTTGTTAAAGTAAAATTATAGTTTGAGTCTCAAGTCTCATTTTGGCTGATGATAGACCTAAGTGCTTTCCAGTGAATTCCCTTAATGGAAATCAAATCACAATCATCTTCACAGTAGGTCTAAAGTAATGCATTTGTTTTGCCAACTTCAATGCACATAATCTTTTCTCTGTCAGCAGCATTTCGTGTTGCTTGGATCAGAAATCTTGAAATTATTTTCTCTCAGTCGCTATTGGCATTGCTATTATTATTTATATTGTCATAACACCCAGAGGTCACTGCCACAGTGTTAGGCAGTGTCAAGATATGTAGTACTACATGATCCATGTTCTGAACTACTGAGAACTGAAAAGACAAGGAACAGAAGGCTCAAGGGAAATTGCAGGCTGATGGTAAACATGGATAGTGATCTTATTAATTTCCTTTTATACCTGGCTCCATAGAAAGCAGTAGAGTGAAAAGTATGGGGAGACACAAACAAATTAAATATGCCATCTTCCATATGTGTATGCCATATATATACTTATATGTGTATCCATGTGTGCATGTACATGTGAACGTACATACATACATATGTATATCCACATATATCCACATATGTTACACCTACAGTCACAGTTAGTAAACTTCAGCAAAAATACACATATAGTTTTTCACCTCCGGGTAACTAATGGAAATCTTTCAGAAAACTATTCTTGAAATAATATGTAAAAGAAAATGGTAGGGGAGCCTCACAAAATTGTTTGTGAAAGGCAGTAATTCAATATTCAGTGGATACCGTGATGGGTAATAGAATAGGTATTTGTGAAGTGGGAAAACAGACTCCTAGCCCTGTGCCACTGTATAAATCAAGAGTTTTAATGCAGAGAATAGAAGCAAAATACTTCTACAATGATCTGAAAGTGAAGAAAAGAAGTTTAAATTTGTTATACAAGGAAAAAAGAAATTATAGGTATGTATTTAGATTGACAAAGTGTGGTAAGTGTGACTGACAAGATAATTTTAGTATTTTTTTCTTTGTTTGTTAGTAGCTAATGGATCTGAGCAATAAAAGGAGCCAGAGATAACAGGAGGTTGCAGCAACCAAAATTAGAGACCTAGCCTTCATATTTGTGGGGAAAAAAATGGTTTGTAGAAGATTATTTAGGTGCAGTTTAATAGAAAAATTTTGGTCCGTTTAGAACTGATTTGGAGACAGAACATAAGACAAGCAACAGACACAGACTGCAGAAACAAAGGTGAACTACAGAAACAGGGCCAATGTTCAGGAAGACAGTTCATATTGGAAAGTAGGAACAAGAAACAGAACAGACGACTTGGGCATGTACATTGCCCAAGGTACAAAGCAGTGGTACAGCAGAAGAATGAGAGCAAATTCAAGACCTCAGCCGCAATCTACTGCAGGTGAAGGAAGAGGATGGTCCTCTGGCAAGGAGCACCAGAACAATGGAGTTGAAGGGAAAGCCAGGATTTGGTTAATTTACCATTTGGTTACTGACAAGGACATGATTCAGTGACCTGAGATGATCACAGATGGAAGCTGAAGCAATGCAAATTACTAAGATTTGTTCTAAAAAACATTTATATTACAGCTTTTTTGACCCTGCTATCTACAAAGATAGTGGCTGCAGAGTGTAGTGGCAATGGCCCCTACTGTGGGTGCTTTTTGATTCTTAAAACCTTTTGTTATTGTAGTAGTTCTTGCAATCAGAACTTGCTTTTTTTTTTTCCTAAGGGTTTATGTTGTAACAGTCATTAGTTGTATAGAGGTGACACCCATCTCCTGGAACTAACTTGGGAATATCAGCGTAAGAATGATAAAGGAGCTTTATTTGGTATAAACCGTGATCTGTTGGTTCTCTGAGTTACGGACTCTTCTTTTCTGCAGAGCCTACAACCAACTCCTTGAAGTAATTCAGCACAGAAAGCATTAAATTCTAACAGTTACTCAGTTACTTTCACACTGTGACCCATCTGTAAAGGTTTTCTGTTTGCTCTGTGAAACCGCTTCTTTCCTATTGACAAGTTGTTTGGTGATCTTGCAAGGATGCTTGGTCTAATTGTCTTTCACTAGTTTTTTCCTCCTTCAAATTTCCTTCCTGTCTTTTCTCTCTCAGTAAAAACAAACATCTTTCTTCCATACACAAATACACCAAAATTGTCAAGCTGAAATTAAGAAAAATACACATTTAAAAACACAGAAACTTACAAATACACATACCTATTTTACAAGGTTGTTCTGTGATGTAATCCATCTGTGGTGATTAAAAGGGCAGATGAAAGAAATCATTAAAGTAAGTGTTGTCAAACAAAACCAAAGTTGCAAGTTTGCTTCATAAAGCCAACAGGGGGTAAAATGAGTGGATTTGTCTGAGATACTGAACAAGATGTCCCATTAAATCACAATTAATAATGCTAAGATGCGAGGCTGGATGAATTATGAAATAGCTTGCTGACAGTTTTATTGAAGTTGTTAATGGAGCTGTAAAATGGGCTAGTCCTAGCTCTTAAGGAGTACCTCTTCTATCCTAGTTCAACAGATTAGACAATGAGTTTCTGTGTTTCCGGAGGCTGTGGATGATGCACATACTGGTGAAGCAGACACTCTGAATAATGTAATACTTGGAAGAATTTAATTGCCTGATTAAATGGCTGTAATAAAATATCATGTGTCTTAATACAAGCAGAAGTTGAGAAATTATCTTCCCACTGAGTACAGCTCTGGTAAAACTGCTGCCAGAATAAGGACTCTAATTTTATTAACCCCAATTCATGGAAGTTTCTCATTTAAAAATAATGCAGGCACTGTAAAACAAGTCTTATAATCACAGAATCACTAAGGTTGGAAAAGACCTGTAGGATCATCAAGGCCAACCATCAACCCAACACCACCATGCCCACTAAACCATGTCCCACAATGTCACGTCCACACGTTCCTTGAACATCTCCAGGGAGGGTGACTCCACCACCTCCCTGGGCAACCTGTTCCAGTGCTTCACCACTCTCAGTAAAGACATTTTTCCTAATACCCAGTCTAAACCTCCCCTGGCACAACTTGAGGCCATTTCCTCTTGTCCTGTCACTCGTCACTTGGGAGAAGAGACCAACACCCACCTCTCTGCAACCCCCTTTCAGGTAATTGTAGAGAGCGATGAGGTCTCCCCTCAGCCTCCTCTTCTCCAGACTGAACAACCCCAGTTCCCTCAGCCGCTCCTCATAAGACTTGTGCTCCAGACCCCTCACCAGCTTCTTTGCCCTTCTCTGGACACACTCCAGCACCTCTATGTCCTTCTTGTAGTGAGGGGCCCAAAACTGAACACAGCATTCGAGGTGCGGCCTCACCTGCGCCGAGTACAGGGGCACGATCACCTCCCTACTCCTGCTGGCCACACCATTTCTGATACAGGCCAGGATGCCGTTGGCCTTCTTGGCCACCTGGGCACACTGCTGGCTCTTATTCAGCCGGCTGTCAATCAACACCCCCAGGTCCTTTTCTACAGGGCAGCTTTCCAGCCACTCTTCCCCCAACCTGTAGCGTTGCATGGGGTTGTTGTGACCCAAGTGCAGGACTCGGCACTTGGCCTTGTTGAACCTCATACATTGTTCCAGCCTGTCCATAATCAAGATTTATGCAGCTCAGATGGTTTTGGTCATTAACAAAAAGAGTGAGTATTAACTTCTAGTAGTTACTTACACAATGGAATTACATCCCAGAGTAGGAGAAAGTGGGCTTTTAATCTAATAAACTGAAATTAGGCAACTGCAATCTGGAACAATGTCACAGTGCCTTATTGCTGAAGATAATTAATACTAGAGCAGTTTGGGAAAGGTGATGGGTGAGGTTTCTTCATTACCACCTTGAAGAACAGTCTGGATTTTCTGAGAACTGAAGGTAAACTTAGCTCCTGTGAGGAATTCTGTATCTTCTGTTATTGTTGCAGAGACTAGACATTCTGGGGGACTTCTTTTTATTGTTGCTGATCCACAGCCTTAGCCCTACAGTACTGAACTACTTCACTTTGATATATTCTCTGTAAACACTCTCTGATGCTTCAAAAGAGGGAAAAAACCAAAATCTGACAGAAGAGAAAAAAATATTTCTCCTAAAATCAGCTTCTGTGGATTATTCTAGCCATCCCCTTCCTTTAAGCTAAGAGCTTCTGTATTGCTTTTATTCTTATAGTACTTGTAAGTCTATTAAGATAATGATTAAAGTCTCATGTTTCAGAACTTCAGCTAGTCATACTCTAAAGGTCAGAAAGGACTTTTTCCTCTGTCTGGCTACCTATTTTATTTAGTTTTGACCCTCCTCCCTCTGAATATGGAAGTGGAATGAAGGGTCTGCTTTGTAACATCTAACAGATGAGGGGGAATATCTGTATCTGAGATGCTGACAATTACAGCCCTAGCTGTATGCCCTATCCCCCATGCACAGATATAGGAGCATCAATTACAACATAGCATTTTAAGATAAACTATCCCTAGTTTTGGTAAGCTGCAAAATGCTTTGCTCTTAACTGTGGCAGTTTAAAAACTGATTGACAAACAGGTCAGGCATCCATGCATGGAGGGTAGAGGGGACAGCAGGGAGAGTAACCTTGTCAGCCACTGCAGGTGCAGCAGCCTCTGCTCATCAGACACCCTTCGATTCCTTGCTGGTATGTTTTGCTCCCAGGATCGGGATCAACTGATAGCTAGACTTGGGGTCAAGGAGGAATAATCTATTAACACTCAAGGCTGACTTTATTTTTCTTCAGAAAAAAAAAAAAGCCTTTTGTTTCCATTCTCCTTCAGAGAAAAAAAAATAGTAGCAGCCAAACTTGTTCGAATTATCCCTAAGTAATTTTTCTTTTCTTTATGTAGTCCTGGAGATAGTAGGTTTGTGCTTATTATTAACTAGCTAATTTTTGCTATTAAAATATCACTGAATAATAGTCAATCAGAATGAGCTATCTTGTATAACAGAAGTCAATGACAATGCAAATTATTCACTATGTGTTCAGAATAGGTCAGATGGTACAAGTTTTTAAAACATCAGCAATAAAACCTTTCTTTGAGAGATTCATTATTATTGTGTTAGGAAATACAACCAGATGTACAAAGAATTGGGTTTGTACTGTATAAAAATATTTTTCTGTGGTCTTTCAAATGCTTTTTTGAAAGAAAAAGTCCAATTCCCACTTTTCTCCATCCTTACAAGCATCTGCTTTGGTTTACTGTTCTTTCTGAAAGGAAATTACAGTTCTCTTTGAACTGTTGCATTATTCAAACAAGTTTATTCAGTGTTAAATATCCTATCTGATTTCCAATTTTACTTTGAAATTACCTGTGCAAACCCAAGGATATTAATTTTTCTCTTGTAAATTTGTTTTTCAGAATCAAGTGTTACAGATAAATTTGGGACCTGCAGCAGGCATCAGCTAGCACTCATTACAGCTGTTGGGAATAAATTTTAATTTATAAAATGTTTGTGTTCATTGTATTTGTTCCTACTAGAACCAAATCATATGGCCCAAACATATGAATAACTCATAAAATTCTGTAATAATACTTTTCATAGGCGAAGCACTATACTAGACATATTTAATCAATCCTTGATTACTTAATGGAATTCAAAGCCATTTTTTTCCCTACTGCGCTGGGATTGATAACTCCTTAATTATGTACTTACCCAATCCTCTGCATTTTAAACAACTTCATAATTAAGCATATTCCTGATATTCAACAGATGCTCTAGTAAGGAATATTTTCATCAAATCCGTAATTAGAGACTTTTAAATATGTATCCATGTAAATAATTTGAATGAAGGGTCTTACAAAGACTGAAAGAAGAGAAATCTCCTCCACACAACTCCTGTTTAAAGTCCAAATTCATTAAGGAGATGAGGTACTTCCTACCAGTGATGCCCTACCTGAAAAGACAAGCCAAGGCAGAAGACAGCTGTGCACAGATGGAAGAGTGTGAGCTTTCTATCATACTGTAATGGCACTGTAAGTGTCTTATGATTCCAATTTGTGGTGAGGAGGAGGAAGAAGGGAGAGAACAGGATTAGTAATTAACTTGGAAGTACTCCGTAATGAAACTAAGGGGAAGATATAGCATACACGTACACATACTCACTCCTGTTACTGATCTTAGGATAGTAAATGCACAAACAAATAGCTCAGATCTTATTGAAAACCATGCAGTTGTGCATGTATGCCTGTTTTCATTTTTAATAGTGATCTTTAATTACACTTTCTCCAATTTCTAGTAATTTCTTAATGCTTGATATTGGAAGTGTGCTTTATTTCTTTTAGGGCATAATTAATAGCGACTTGCTTTAACAGAAAAGCAGAAACTAGATGTATTTCATAAATCATAAAGAGTGTGTACTAAGTGATTGTCTTCTGCCAGAAGACAAATCAGGATGAAAATTGTGAAGAGATTTCATGTTTATCTGTGGTTATTGGAGAAAGAATGAGTTTTAAAACTCATTTAGAAGTTAAAGTTTTGAGAAAAGGACATGCTGGAGACCAAAGCTACCACTGACTTGAAATGAACCTCAGCAGTTATGTTAATTAAGCCTGCAGGAGTTTCAGCATCACCCTCTGATGCCTTCTGTTTAATTCCCTTCAAGAGGAGATGAGTACCTAGACACCCTGAGGACCTAGCTGTCAGCGATTTGTACAACCAGACCTGTTTCTGCATCTTTGAAGCTTATGAGGGCTGTATCACGGTGGCATTTATGCATATAAGTTTCTACTGATATCAGTAGACAGTTGGGAACTTAACTTTAAATGGACTACAGTATGGATGTATATGTCTATCTAAGCCAGTCATGCTAGGCTCCTATGAAGAGAAGTTGGGCCCTTCCAGTGCACCTCACTTGAAAGTTCACATCAAAAATTGTTGAGCGTATCACATTCTGAGTTCACCTGTAAGTAAGTGAGATGGTAGTTTCCCTGTAGCATGCTACTTAACTTGCTTTAGTGGTTAGGACTGTTCAGCAGGAGCAACTATAGAAATAATTAAATACCTTCACTTAGTTTCCTGGGCATTTTTCTCATGCTTTTCTCAGAGTAAAGATAGGTCTTTCATGCCTGTGTCTTTTGTTTGACATCAATTTTTATTGCCTTTGTTATTATTATTTTGTCTTCCAAAAGGCAACATTTACCTCATATTTTCAGCATTCACCAGAGGAAAATATAGGGTTAAAACTGAAAACCGCGTTATGAAAAGAGGAAAGTTGAAATATTGGACTTGCTAGTATGAAGTGCAAATGTTTTTTTCTTTCCTCGGTATGTTTATTCAAGCAGTGATCTCATCATACCATTCACTGGCATAGATCAGAATGTCCCTTTCTCAACAGTACGCACATATTCTTTCTCTATGTATAGATACACACAAAAGAAGTAGAGGGAAGAAATTGAGATAAGTGAATTTATTTTCAGGTTTTCATTATGCCACTCCTCTTTCTCCCTGCTTGAACAGGTGATAATGTACTGTGAATGACAGAAGTAGAAGCATATTCTGCATTATTGAAATCCAAATGAAAAGTACCCTAAATAACATGTACTTTGCCAGTCAAGACATCTGGAAGATTTGCAGGACACAGAGATAAAATTTGCAGGTATCAAGAAGCAACAAATGTGTTCCCTCTTTCAACACTCGCATTATGTAAGTCCTTAAAGAAAGTAATTATTTTTCCTAGTTTTTTTCATTCTTCTTGTGGTCCAGTTTGTGATTATCTCCTACTTTTGTTCACATTCATTATATTTTTAATTTTAAAAAAAGTATTTTTATCTGTTTCCAGACTTCTAACATATTTCCATATACTTATGTTTGATTTTCAGCTGCCGTAATATTTTTTTTACCTGCAATAAAATCCATATATTTCTCAGTTGTGTCTATGCTAAACAAAAATTGATTTCATGTTCTTCTATACTAAGAGGGTTTGCAAGTATTATCCCTCTACACATCTCTTCTAGGGTGGTAGTTCAATAGTGTAGTCTCTGGACCCCTGACAGCCAGCAGACAACTTCTGAGGTTCTGTGAGAGACCACTTGGAAAAGTCTTTTGCCAGTAGGATTGTGCTGTGATCTATCCAGGGACTGAAGTTAGGCTGATCTGGATCCTCCTTGTCTTTCTTGAAAATGGGCATAATTCGGCCTTTCTTATTGACAGGGACTTCCCTTGATCACCATGATTTATTCTGATTGGGATGATCTTCAAACAACCTTACATGAACCTCATCCAACCTTGGGCATCTGAGTGCATCCAGCTTATCTAGGGAGTCTCTAAATTTTCTGTTATCTGTCACTTGGTCAACACCTGCATTCAGTAGGTCTATATTTTGTTTAAATACAAATACAAAATTTCAAATACACATGACAGCTAGAGCAGTGATGCAAAACACAGAAACACGATGGATGGTTAATCCACTTGAACTCTGATCAATATATTGAACTTTGAAAAGGGCTCATCAGAATATTTAATGTTTATTTCTTCTTACTCAGTGTTAAGGTTTTGTGAGGTCTGAGAAGATTTGTAGCACATTACATTTTGCACAGAAAGCAAAGTTCACTTTCTGAGCAGAAAAGACAATTTAGAGGAAAAAACATCTTGAAACCTAAGTCTACCCACTCTGAGGGAAGATATATTATAGTTTTGATGGTATACAAGAGAACAAGAAATATAATTCATGAAGTGGGACTTCTCTTTTTCAGACATAGCAGTGGTAAGCATCTGAAAAGATCAATCTTAAGCTGTATATGTAAAAAATATGCATCATGCTGTTGAGGACTGTGGACAACAGATTTGAAATATTGATGCATTTAGGATTATATAGCTAATTAGTTTGAGAAAAAAGATACGAAGTGTTCTTTTATTTCTAAGGCAGTATCGTATTCACTCAGTTCTCACATTTTCTCTCCTGAGTGGGAACTTCAAAGTTTTAGTTTCCAAGAAGGTTTTACTTATTACCCTTTTTCAACAAGTTTGAACAGCGTCTGTCATTTGTTGAGCAAAACAGCCCAAAGAGGACATGTTTCCACATTGTGATATCTAAAAAAAAAGAATCTTTTACAGAAGGATATCTTTTGGCAGATAATTGACTTGTTTTTCAATACTTCTAGCTTCTATGCTATTCTGAGGTACATCTTAGATATCTTGAAGGTAAGGATCATAGGAAGGAAATTCTTCTATGATAGCAGAATACCCAACCTTCCTGCCAATCACAGACAGATAAAAGAAAGTGACTTTGATAACCATAGTTTCTGTATTTTCTGGTGACAGTGACAAATCTGGGGGTCTCCTAGCTTATAATATGAAGTGATTGGAGAAAATCAGGTTTCTACAGTGCTGGTTCCACTTCAAAGGTTCCCTTCTTCTCATCAGGATTTAGAGGATCCTACCTGGTTTTATTTCAAACTTTTTGCTTTTTAGCAGCTTGCTCCCATTAGTTGTGTAATTAAATACTAAAGATCTTTCATTTCTCCATGAAATGGCAGAGAAAATTCCAGAATAGAGAAAAGCAGATTGTTTGCTGTTGACAAAACTAATGTTACAATATCAAACTTAGAATTTGGACTAGAACTGACAAAGCTAATGAAACCTGTCTGTTCTTCTGCTTCTGCACTGTAGCCTGTCTTTATGTTCTTCCACTAACATTGAGCTTGGGTTATTTGCAGTGAGTGATGCTAAACACTTATTTCTAGCACAATCTATACTCATTATCTTTCTGGTGCCTGTATCGGACCAATTTCTCGCAGTCGGCTAGGTAGCATCGCAATTAGAATTAAGTTAGCCCAATGGGAAATGCTGTCCTAGGCAGCTATTGGCAAAATACAAGATTGGTGAAACAGAGAGGAAAGAGGAAATTCGTATAAACAACATTAAAATGTAATGGAGATAACATGGCTGAATAGTCTAGAATGAAGGCTTCATGGTCTTTTAACAGGACTTTCTAAATACCACCACCAGGACCAACAGGAAGAAAAGACTTCCCCTGAAGCCTGAGGTGCTATTGCAGATCTGCTTCACCGCTCTGCAAACTGAAGAGGAAAGACCCTTCACAACAGGAGAGACACTGGAGCTGCGTAAGGCAGCCTGATCTGTTCCCCATATAACAACCAGTGCAACTAAGAAAAGGCAATGGGTGATAGTAGTAGGAGACTCTTTTCTGAGAAGTATGGAGGCACCTATTTGCTAACCTGACACACTCTCTAGAGAGGTGTGCTGCTTACCAGGAGCTCGTATGAGGGATGTCACTGAGAGACTGCCAAGCCTCATACAGTCCACTGACTATTATCTGCTGCTGTTGTTTCATGTGGGCACCCGTAATACAGTCAGGAGCAGTCTGAGGAGCGTCAAGAAGGGCCCTGGGAGAGGCGGTAAGGGACTCTGGAGTACAGGTACTTTTTTCATCAATCATCCTGGTCAAAGGGAAAGGGTTTGAAAGAGCCAGTCGAATCTGGCAAATCAGCAAATGGTACAGGACTGGTGCCACAGCTGGGGGTTCAGCTACCTAGACCATGGGACTTGCTTCGAGATACCTGGTCTACTAGGGGCTGATGGGGTCCATCTGTCAGAGAGTGGGAAGAGCGTCGTCAGTCATAGGCTTCCCAAGCTAGTGAAGAGGGCTTTAAAGTAAAGTTGCTGGGGGAGGGGAACCTCAATCCATCCTGTTTCTACTAGTTTGATGCTAGTGCCAGCAATAGATGCCCAGAGCCTGGAGAAGGATCACAGGTAAACAGGAGACCACCTGAAGAGCAGCACAAAGAAATTCCAACCACTCCAGCCAGTGGTGTTGATGGTAACTTCCTTCTCGAAGTAATTGAAAAGCCAACAAGGAGAGGTGCTATGCTGGACCTTTTTCTCACCAACAAGGAGGAACTGGTGGGGAATGTGAAGATCAAGGGCAGCCTTGGCTGCAGTGACCATGAAATGGTGGAGTTCAAGATCCTTAGGGCAGCAAGGAGGGCACACAGCAAGCTCACTACCCTGAACTTCAGAAGAGCAGACCTTGGCCTCTTCAGGGATTTGCTTGGTTGAGTACCATGGGATAAAGCCCTGGAGGGAAGAGGGGCCCAAAAAATCTGGTTAATACTCGAGGATAACCTCTTCCAAGCTCAGGAGCGCTGCATCCCAACAAAGACCAAGTCAGGCAAAAATGTCAGGAGGCCTGCATGGATGAACAAGGAGCTCCTGGACAAACTCAAACACAAAAAGGAAGCCTACAGAGGGTGGAAGCAAGGACAGGTAGCCCAGGAGGAACATAGAGAAATTGACCAAGCAGCCAGGGATCAAGTTAGGAAAGCTAAAGCCCTGATCGAATTCAATCTGCCCAGGGATGTTAAGGGCAAAAAAAAAAAAGTTTCTATAGGTACGTTGGTGATAAAAAGAAGACTAGGGAGAATGTGAGCCCTCTTCGGAAGGAAACAGGAGACCTGGTTACCCAGGATATGGAGAAGGCTGAGCTACTCAGTGATGTTTTTGCCTCAGTCTTCACTGGCAAGTGCTCAAGCCTTACCGCCCAAGTCGCAGAAGGCAAAGGCAGGGACTGGGGCAATGAAGAACTGCCCACTATAGGAGAAAATCAGGGTTGAGACCATCTAAGGAACCTGAAGGTGCACAAGTCCATGGGACCTGACGAAATGCATCCAGGGGTCCTGAGGGAACTGGCGGATGAAGTTGCTAAGCCACTATCTATCATATTTGAGAAGTTGTGGCAGTCCAGTGAAGTTCCCACTGACTGGAAAAGGGGAAACATAACCTCCATTTTTAAAAAGGGAAAAAAGGAAGAGCCAGGGAACTACAGGCCAGTCAGTCCCACCTCTGTGCTCAGCAAGATCATGGAGCAGATCCTCCTGGAAACTATGCTAGAGCATATGGAAAATAAGGAGGTGATTGGTGACAGCCAACATAGCTTCATTAAGGGCAAATCGTGCCTGACAAACATGGTGGCCTTCTATGATGGGGTTACAGCATTGGAACGTAAAGGAAGAGCAACTAGCATCATCTACCTGGACTTGTGCAAAGCATTTGACACTGTCCCGCACGACATCCTTATCTCTACATTGGAGAGACATGGATTTGACGGCTGGACCACTCGGTGGATAAGCAATTGGCTGGATGGTCGCACTCAAAGACTTGCGGTCAAGAGCTCGACCAGTTACAAGTGGCGTTCCTCAGGTATCGGTATTGAGACTGGCGCTGTTTAACATCTTTGTTGGCAACATGGACAGTGGGATTGAGTACACCCTCAGCAAGTTTGCTAATGACACCAAGCTGTGTGGTGCAGTTCACACGCTGGAGGGAAGGGATGACATCCAGAGGGACCCTGACAGGCTTGAGAGGTGGGCCTGTACAAACCTCATGAAGTTCAACAAGGCCAAGTGCAAGGTGCTGCATGTGGGTTGGGGCAATGCCAAGCACAAATAGAGGCTGGGCAGAGAACAGATGGAAAGCAGCCCTGAGGAGAAGGATTTGGGGGTGTTGGTTAACGAGAAGCTCAACATGAGCTGGCAGTGAGTGCTTGCAGCCCAGAGAGCCAACCATATCCTGGACTGCATCAAAAGAAGTGAGACCAGCAGGTCGGGAGGTGATTCTCCTCCTCTACTCTGCTCTTGTGAGACCTCCACCTGGAGCACTGTGTCCAGCTCTGGGGTCCCCAACGTAAGAAGGACATGGATCTGTTGGAGCAAGTCTAGAAGAGGGCCACAAAGATGATCAGAGGGCTGGAGCTCCTCTCCTACGAGGACAGACTGACAGAGTCGGGGTTCTTCAGCCTGGAGAAGAGAAGGCTCCAGGGAGACCTTATAGCTGCCTTCTAGTACCTGAAGGGGACCTACAAGAAAGCTGGAGATGGACATTCCTGAAAGAGGAAGTGGAGAGGCTAAGGAGTATTAGGGAGTTCAAGAGGGAGATAGATTGGTGGACCACACCCTACCATCCCTGAAGGAAAGGCAGAGGACAAAGCCTCCACGCTAAACAGAGGATCCTTTACCCTCTTGCCTCTGGCTGAAGGAGGGGACCTAAAAGGCGAAGGGGAATGGAAACAGGTCCCTGCTCGGGGCAGCAGGCAAATCCCCTCCCAGCCTCCCTCACCTTCCCAGCTGCCCCTACATAACAGATATGGGGCTCTGGAACTTGAGGGCCAGGCTAACGAGGATATGGATGAAAGTCCTTCCACGGGGCTGCCTAGGGTGAGACAGTCTGCCCCACACATCACAACCACCTCTACTAAGACAAAAGGGAGGCTGGACCTTCTTCAAGAAGGAAATCTTGAATGCGCAGGAGCAGGCAGTCCCCATGTACCGTAAGAAGAGACAGCGGGGAAGACAACCAGCCTGGCTGAACAAGGAGCTTTTGCTGGGACTCAGGAAAAAAAGGAGAGTTCATCACCTTTGAAGAAGGGGCAGGAAACTGAAAAAGAATACAAGGACCACGTTAGGTCATGCAGACAGGGAATTAGAAAGACAAAAGGCCAGCTAGAGTTCAGTCTGGCCATGGTCGTAAGGGATAACAAAAAATGTTTTTTCAAATACATTGACAAGAAAAAGAGAGCCAAGGAGGGATGCGGGAGGGAATATTATCACCAAGGAAGAGGAAAAGGCTGAGGTACTTAATGCCTTCTTTGCCTCAGTCTTTAATAGCCACACCAGGTATCCTCAGGGTATCCAGCTCCCTGAGCTGGAAGACAAGGGTGGAGAGCAAAATAAACTCCCCAGGATCCAGGAGGAAGCAGTTAACGACCTGCTATGCCACCTGGACACTCACAAGTCTATGGGGCCTGATGGCATCCACCCAAGGGTACTGAGGGAGCTGGCAGAGGAGCGTGGCAAGCCACTCTCCATCATTTATCAACAGTCCTGGTTAACAGGGGAGGTCCCAGCCAACTGGAGTCTTGCCAACGTGACGCCCATCTACAAGAAGGGCCGGAAGGAGAATCCGGGGAACTACAGGCCTGTCAGCCTGACCTCGGTGCCGGGGAAGATTATCGAGAGGTTCATCTTGAGGGTGCTCACAGGGCATGTGCAGGATAACCAAGGGATCAGGTCCAGCCAGCACGGGTTCATGAAGGGCAGGTCCTGCTTGACCAACCTGATCTCCTTCTATGACCAGGTGACCCGCCTAGTGGATGAGGGAAAGGCTGTTGATGTTGTCTACCTGGACTTTAGTAAAGCCTTTGACACTGTCTCCCACAGTATTCTCCTGGAGAAGCTGGCGAATCGTGGCTTAGACAGGTGCACTCTTCACTGGGTAAAAAACTGGCTGGATGGCCGAGCCCAGAGGGTTGTGGTGAATGGAGTGAAGTCCAGCTGGTGGCCAGTCACAAGCGGAGTCCCCCAGGGCTGAGTTTTGGGGCCGGTCTTGTTTAATATATTTATCGATGATCTGGATGAGGGGATTGAGTGCACCCTCAGCAAGTTTGCAGATGACACCAAGTTGGGTGGGAGTGTTGATCTGCTTGAGGGTCAGAAGGCTCTGCAGAGGGATCTGGACGGGCTGGATCGATGGGGTGAGGCCAATTGTATGAGTGTCAACACGGCCAAGTGCTGGGTCCTGCACTTGGGTCACAACAACCCCATGTAACGCTACAGGCTTGGGGATGAGTGGCTGGAAAGCTGCCCTGCAGAAAAGAACGTGGGGGTGTTGGTCAACAGCCGTCTGAAGATGAGCCAGCAGTGTGCCCAGGTGGCCAAGAAGGCCAACGGCATCCTGGCCTCTATCAGAAACAGTGTGGCCAGCAGGAGTAGGGAGGTGATCGTGCCCCTGTACTCGGCGCTGGCGAGGCCGCACCTCGAATACTGTGTTCAGTTTTGGGCCCCTCACCACAAGAAGGACATTGAGGTGCTGGAGTGTGTCCAGAGAAGGGCGACGAAGCTGATGAGGGGTCTGGAGCACAAGTCTTATGAGGGGCAGCTGAGGGAACTGGGGTTGTTCAGTCTGGAGAAGAGGATCCTCAGGGGAGACCTTATCGCTCTCTACAACTACCTGAAAGGGGGTTGCATTGAGGTGGGTGTTGGTCTCTTCTTCCAAGTGACGAGTGACAGGACAAGAGGAAATGGCCTCAAGTTGTGCCAGGGGAGGTTTAGGCTGGATATTAGGAAAAATTACTGAGAGAGTGGTGAAGCATTGGAACAGGCTGCCCAGGGAGGTGGTGGAGTCACCCTCACTGGAGGTGTTTAAGGAATGTGTAGACATGGCATTGTGAGACACGGTTTAGTGCGCATGATGATGTTGTTTGATGGTTGGACTTGATGATCTTACAGGTGTTTTCCAACCTTAGTGATTCTGTGATTCTGTGATTTTACAAGGGCTTGTAGTGATAGGACAAAATTAATGGCTTTAAGCTGAAAGAGGGTAGATTTAGGTTAGATATAAGGAAGAAATTCTTCACTATGAGGGTGGTGAGGCACTGGAAAAGGTTGCCCAGAGAAGCTGTGGATGCCCCAACCCTGGAAGTGTTCAAGGCCAGGCTGGATGGGGCTTTGAGCTACCTGGTCTAGTGGAAGGTGTCCTTGCCATGGCAGGGGGGTTGGAACTAGATGATCTTTAAGGTCCCTTCCAACCCAAACCATTCTATGATTCTATGAATTAAGTGTAGCTAATGACAGTGCAAATAGTCAGTTTGTAAAACCAAATGAGAACTGATTGTAAGTGTTCGTAAGTAATTTGTTTGAGGTTTTTCAGCCGATGTCAACTGTACTATATGTTGGGAATTAATATCAAATGTCTTTCAGAAGTATTCCAGTGGTATCAATCATAAAAAAAAAAACCAAAACCAAAAACTTTTCTATTACCTAAATGCTAGGACATTTGCCTGTATGTCTGGAATAGCCAGAGATGGTGGACTTTTCTCTGGAGCTGGTTCTGAAGAGATGGGAACAGGAAACCAGCTTCCTTGCTGTAGGCAGTATGGAAATTACTTTCGTCTTGTTCAAGAATACACTACAGTTTTAGCTTAATGGCAATCACCTTGCAACATACCCCAGTAATGAAGCCACTTCAAAATCATCATCATGGTTTCCAGGATGATTATTTGCCCTTTAGCTATGTGACCTGTTACTGACGTAGTCTATTGGCATTACACACGCCATTGTTGTTACCTAAAAGGCTCCCCAATTTATTAATAGTCTTAATGGAAAAATGATTCCTAAGTAATTACAAAATACTCTTAAGTATTTTATCTTAGCACTGTTTTCTGTGGCATTTACCCTAGTATTTTGTGAAGCTCATTCTGTGTTGTTCTTTGTTAATGATATAGCTAGAAGGTAGATCTACCACTTTTTTTTTTTTAAATGAGAGTGACAATGTTCATATATCTTGAGTCTTTTGCATCATCTGTTCTGCTTGACCTTCATTTAGATAAGTACATCAAGAACCTCTGTAGATACTATTGCTGTTTCTACAGTGTGCCACGAGATGTCAGTGTTTCAGAGTATTACTTTTGTCACAATCTGCTATTAAAAACCCCATTCTGTGCTCTGCATTGTTTAAGGCAGTAAATGGCTGCAGTAATGGCTGGCAGTAATTTTTGATATTTTGGGACTAATAATATAAATTGATTAAATCACTCCCAACTAGAAATGGAAAAGAAAAAAAAAAAATAAAGAAACCTCTAAGTGTCCCTCTAGAACCCTATTTTTATTTCTTCTCCAAAAAATGGCACCTTGAACAAATCTTTGCATTCTTCGTCTATAGTGGGTACTTAGTCACTGGGTTTTTTTAGAAATGTCCTTTTGTGAATTACAAACAGCACTGCAGCTCCTGGGTTCAATGTGAGCCAGCAGATAAGTCAAGCCCAGGTCTGATGCTGCATAGCTTGAGCAAGAACAGACTCATAATCTGGAGTTTTATAGCTGGGGAATTCACTTCCTCAGGTTGAAACCCCTTAGTAACTAGCACCAAAATGCTGCAATTGTCCGAATGGAAAAAATTTATGTCAATGGGGTGGGGGAAAAAAGGGCAGTGAGTGAAAAGGTGGCAATATGATCTTGCCAAGGTCTTGCCTAAAATTCAAATACATATATTTTGCAGTAGAATGGCATTACGTATTTTTCCCTCAGGCTTTAGTAACCTCTGCCTGCAGCTCTAAACCAGTTTCCTAAAGGTGAAAATACACTATGAAAGCTTCCAGTTCAAGAGTAATTTCTCAGGTAGGTATGTGCTTAATCAGTAGATAAAGCTGTCACACAAGCTGCAGTAAAGGATCAGGAACATTGGCTTTAAGATATGTTCTTATTAGACGAGAGGCAGAATTTTTTTCAAAGGGAATATAAAATTCTTATTGTCCTTTAGCAACCAGAGGGCATAAAACAAATGAGGACGTATGGCATATGATATACATAGAATTAATCATAGAGTATTTATGGAAAAAATAATGAAAAAACTGGCAGTACTGCCAAACATGAGTCTAACGTTAGCCTGATAAACCAAAAGCATTAAAAGCAATTTCGTCTTCTGGAAACAAAAGAGGTAAGTATATTCAGTTATAGCTAGCTCTGGTAATGTCACCAAGGCAAAGACACATTGGCTTTTTAATAGAGGGTTGGTTTTTTTTGATGTCCACCGTTTGGTATATAACCTCTCCCATTGCCAAAAAGGCTGAAATAATTAAAAAAAAAATGTATAGTCATCCTTCTGGTAATGATGTAAGGAAACCAAATCATGAGTCTAGTGCCCTGTTTTTTGAACCATTCTGTCTCATGAAGACTACCACCGTCTTTTGCAAAAATGGTCTCATTCCCCCTTAACATTTTGCTTCCTCAGTATAGATTTTAAAAGGCTCCTATAAGAGGACAGTGCTTGCCCAAAATGCATAGTTACTCACCCTGCCACTGGCCGACAGCAAGTTGGGTGCATTTCCCTGCTGCTCCTCTTGGACCAGTGTCTCACCTGCATTGTCTGCAGGAGCCTCCTGGCCTCTGAGTCCGTAATTTCACTTTGTTCCTTCTGAAATGGGAACTCCCTTGTGAGTACACAAAGAAGGAAAGGGAATAATGAAAAGGAAAGGGAATAATGAAACTATAACTTCTTACTTTAATTCCAAAATATCTGCTTTTCTTATGTATCTGTCACTTCAAGTAACTGTTGTCAGGAAAAAATGCTTAAAATTACTATGTAGATATATTTCTTTATCTATAAAATTCACTAATGAAGATTTCCTGAGAGGCAACAGAATTTGTCTGCATTCCACTCTCACAGAAAAGCAAATCATAGTAAGTGCTTCAGCAGATTCTGAAGCACCCGAAAGTGCTGTGGTGACTGATAACCAGGTAGGTTTATCTGCAGAAGAAGAGCGCTCCAGCTCAGAAAGGAAAATACAATTAGTTCAGCTAGTCTGCTGCCTACCATGATCTGCTGATGATCTAACACGCAAAAGAAAATCAGGCTGAGATAGCCATTGCTGTTTGGATTTGCATCAAATGTTTTCTTATTCAAACTTTATTAAAAAAGATTTTGACATTAATAAGTTTATTCTCTGGAGCAAGTTCCCTACTTCCACTGCTCACTAACAGCTGGGGGTTTTCACGCTCAATGTTTTCTGTCATAATAGTCAATAAAACTAGGCACGAGATTGTATTGTCATAGATGGCTGTACAGTTTGACTGTTCCAACCAACAACAGGAAACTATTGCACTCGAGGAAAAACATGATTTTCACAAAGGGACTGCTAATATTGCAATAACAGCAGAACAATTAGAAAGCAAGTAATTTTAACATACATCACTGATTTACACATACATGAACACACATATAGATATATGTATATACCTTTATACCACTCTGTATTTCCTGTATTAGAATGGTTCTCACAATGATTTTGGATAGTTTACATCAGGTGCCTCTTGATTTGCTAGGGATTTTTTTTCTATAGAAGAAAAAAACTTGAAATACCTGAAAATAAGCAGAAGTACTTTTTTTTCCTTTCCTTTCCTTTCCTTTCCTTTCCTTTCCTTTCCTTTCCTTTCCTTTCCTTTCCTTTCCTTTCCTTTCCTTTCCTTTCCTTTCCTTTCCTTTCCTTTCCTTTCCTTTCCTTTCCTTTCCTTTCCTTTCCTTTCCTTTCCTTTCCTTTCCTTTCCTTTCCTTTCCTTTCCTTTCCTTTCCTTTCCTTTCCTTTCCTTTCCTTTCCTTTCCTTTCCTTTCCTTTCCTTTCCTTTCCTTTCCTTTTTTTCTTTGTGGTTTTTTTCTTTGTCTTTTTTTTTTTCTTTTTTTCCTGTATTGATATGATTGGACTCCCTGTGGCAGAGAAGGGTTATTCTTCAAACATACAATTTACTGTCAAGCCCTAAGCAATAGGTGTTTAGTGAACTGCTGCTGCCCTAAAGCTCAGAGGGAAAAGTTACTTGGGTTTGAAACACTCAGACGTTGTTGGCATCCTTTTGAGGAGCACTGTACACATTAAGAGCCCTGGTTTGACCTCTGTGGTAGCTGTGAGACATCAGTATGTCATAGCTGCATGTCCTGAGATTGCGAAGTGTCAGCAGTGTGCTCTGGGTCCTCACCTCGGACACAGCTTACATGTATTGGGAAATTTTGCATAATGGCCCTTGACCTGAAGTGCTATACTCCAATGTGCTATTTTGAAAATGTTTTCCAACAAACAAACAACACTCTTCACCTGGAGATGTTAGGCTGTAGATGTGTCTGCTAAGTAGAGCAGCTGAGAGAAAGTCTGTGACTTCCAAATTAAGTTCCAGCCCCAGCACCATTCTGGTGTTAATGCTGAATATTCATTATATGAAACCTTGATGGTTCCTTCTCATGGGTACCTTAGCTGCTCGCTGAACCTCAGCACTTAGGTTATGACCCTGTGTTGCATTCAATTTTATAATAGCTCTGCCGAAACAGCACAGGCTCAAAAGCAGGACATAAAGCATTTTTTAGAATTTTATCCCTACACTGGTTATTTTGTAGTTTCCATCTACCTCCTACACTTATCTGTGTGGAGGCAAAACTGTGACCATTTTCCATGCAGGAATTCAAAGTTTGTCCTATCCTGCCACTACTGTGCTCTCATTACTACCCTAATGGCCAAGCTATAAATATTTATAAAACTGGAGTTTGCAATTTCGTGGTATTTCAATAACTTTTCCTTCCCCAAAAGCTTTGGTAATTGTCCTGCAGCAAGTGTGCTGCAAATCTGTACCTTTACCTTCGGTTTTGAGACAGACATTCACAAATGTCCTCTTCTGTGAAGTACTGAGAGTATCAGGGCTTCCTGCTTCAAGCCATTGCAAGCGGTACCTTGCCAATCTGACTAGGTGATTCAAATTAACATCAGGCCAGTAGCCCTACCTCCAAATCCTAAATTATAACAGTTAGCCACCTCCCTGTGTTGGCTGAAAATACGAAAAAATTTTAAATACACCCTAGACAATGGCCAGTATCCCTGAACTTTGGGCTATTTTGCCTCTCCTTTTCTTAAGAGCCAATCTACCTATTTCTTTTGGTGTTGCCAGGCAAAGCTGAGATCCTCATCATTATGTCCTCAATTTGGTTCCCCTTGCTCTTGCACTATGAAGTGCAAGGAACACTTTGCAAAAAATCTTTCTTCATGTTTTGTCCATACGGTTGATGAGTGTTGGGAGTAGAGACATTCCCCAGTGGCATATTTTGACATGTCTAAAGTTGTAATCTGCCCTATAGAGCTGGAAAAACACGTTCTCTGTACCGTTCTGAGTGTTTTGCTAGTTGAGTAAACATCGAAGGTTGGAATGATGACAACCATGTTTTCATAGATACTAGATTATTTTTATGACTAATAGGTTTGTAAGTTCAAAATGATTAACAAATAATTCTTAACCAAAGAATGCATCACACAGTTTTATACTTGTACTAAGCAAATAATTAGAGATGCTGATAAACGTTTCCTAATGGTATAGTCCATGTGGCTAATGACAAAGCAAGTGTTTTGCTGATTGCAGCTCCTAATTTTCCTCCTGTTGATGCTTCCAGATTTTTTCTCAATAATAAGAACACAGAGGAATTCCTTATACTTTTTTTTGATTGCAAGTTCATCACTTCTTCACTGAATTAATTAATTTTGGATCTTCTATTTCTTAGGAATTCCAATATAATTTTAATTTTTTTTTCTAGAAGGTAATTTTAAATGCCAGCATTTTTCAGTAGAAAGATTAAAATAAGATCTATGACATTTTCCATTCTAACATTTTCAGAGAAAATTTAACCTTTATTTTTCAGGCAATAATGTTTTAAAACATTGAACATTCATTTCCCTTCACTCTGCATTCATCTTATGCTTTATGGGAGTTTTTTTAAGGCAGTACCATTGGCTAAGGTTTTATGGTGGACTAGCTCTCATAATTCAGTCAGAATTATGGTGCCACAGAAAGAATATAGAAAGGTTATGGTGTCTTCCAGAAAGCCCAAGCCCAGGAGTAATGTGGGGCCACAACTTGTATTCCAGTTTTCCCATCCTGAAAAAAACCTTCTGAGAACCCCAAAATATCTTCATCCTACTAAATCTACTAAATTACTACTTGTTAGTCATGAAATTGGTAATTCTACTAAGATCTTGCATATTTCAGCAAACACAAAGGCTCTCCATGGAGCTGTGTTCAATCAGCTCTGAGGGTGAACAGAGTTCTGCTCCCAAGACTTCCCCCAGACTCCACATCCCTTGGAGATTTTTGACAGCTCTGAACAGTCCCTTAGGTTAGGGAAATGAGAAGTTGAGAGAGGGTGCTGGTCTCAAAGCCACTTTGAATTCTGGGTTTTCTGGTTAATGTGCGGATGGAAAGTCAAGCTCTTTTGTTGCAGGGACGTAAACAAACTTGCACAGCAGCAAAAATTTCAGGTAATAGATTGTTGGAATAGGGAGGGGGCAACCAACACTGTTGTGCCCAACAGCCCCTGTAGCACCCAAGCCTGAAGCATTTCTCACTCTGGATGCAGCTGGAAGCTGAGTTACAGCAAACACTGATGGGATTGTTGCAAATACTCTGATTTTTAAATAATCGAGATTTGATCATATAGAAAGGTTAAGTTTGATTAATAAATAAAAGAATAAAATACAAATGTGTAAGTTAGGTTTGTTAAGTTTGAAACAATAACCCTAGGAACCTCACCAGGTAGTCACTGTTCCGTATTAAGGAACTAATCGTAACGAGATGGAACAATGAAGAATCAAATAGAGAAGTTTTATTTGACTCCTGTAACAATGTGACCTGACATGCACCAGTGATGCAGCTTGGAAAGTTCCTTACCTTTCCCATCTTGATTCAAATATCAAGAATGCCAATCAATAGATATTAATAGAAATAACCGTTGATTATTTTAAGTATGGATATTGATAGAATAGTATAATCAAGAGAGCAATTAATGAAAAATTAAATTATGTATTTTGTGTGATGGTAACTAGGTATGATTTATCTGTGATTTAATCATAAACTAACAGTTGAACAATGTAGCATTATGAATAGGTAGGATTTGCTTGTCAAGAGAATGATAAGTTGTAGGTCTGGTCAGTAAACCAAGGAAAACATAGGAAGATTCCAAGAATGGAATTTTGCAACTAAGCTGAGCATGCGCAAAGATTGTGTTTAACTAGCGGACACCATGATGAAGACTATGAACGACCACCAGAGGACCTTAGACAACAGCCTGTGTACCTGGAGGCGCATGTGTCACGAGCATTTACATATATTAATGAGTTCTCGGAAATTGTATGAATGTTATTTTTTTCTTGGAAATATGATGAATATGTATACTATGATTGTATATAACTTTTGTAGTGGAGAAACTAAGCACGCACACTAGGTGGAGTGATCCCCTGTGTGTCCAGCATTACAATAAAGTGCTTGCTCACCTACATACATTGTGTAGATGAGTTTTTCTATTACAGATTTGTAACAGGATCACCCTGATCCACTCAAAGGCATCATGCCCTTTCTCTCTGGCAACTGAAACAGGAGGAGGTTCTGAACTCTTTCCCTTGACATACTTTCAGTGCAGGCAGAGTGGGGTCAGTGTTACTGTAGGACCTTCTTTCTGCTATTTCTGCTCTCACTGCCTATCACCAGCTTTATGCTCTGCCCAGGGTTCAAGAGAGAGTTTCTCTCACAGCATAGTCCTAGCCATCGCATGAAAATACATTACCGTTGTCTAGCGAGCTGTGGTTTTCAGAGATTGAACTTCATCCATGGCAGCAATGGACCTACCCCAGTACACACACCCTCCTGCAGTGAAGGGTATTTGAGCCCTCGGCAGATGGCCCTAGGCAACTGTCCCATGTGTCATATCCTCAGAGAAGTTAAAAGCCAACAGGCTGTCTTCTGTCTCCTCCATCCATCCATCCATCCTCTCTCACAGGGTATTCAGCCTTGCACTGTTTCAGGCAATGTTTACCTTCTGATGATATCTGGGTGGGCATCCTAAAGCATCTCAGGGCTGAAAGAGGAGAGGAGTTAGATTTTGGAGGCTGTAGGAGACAGGACCATGCCAGATGTTCAGCAGGCCTAATGGGAGTTCCTGGCCCGTCCAAATGCCATCTGACAGAATCAGTGCACTGGAGCAGTGCTGGAAACAGCAGCTCTTGTGGGAGATCTTCTGCCCCCATCCAGACCCATTAAACTGTGCTCCCAGGCAGTAGCTGATGGGCTAGCAGCAAGAGGAGCTGGGGGAAAAGGAAGGATGCTGAGGATAAACCTCTGCCATCTCCAACAGCCACCATTGATCTCAAGTCCTTAGATACCGTCTTTGAGTGCTCAGGTTGGGCTGGAGGACAGGTGTAGTGAGTTTAATGGGTACCTAGCTCTCTCATATTTTCTTTGCTGTTTGTGTTCACATGGTCCACCAATTATCAGTCGCAGCTGTCTGTCAGATTAGCTGGAGTTAATCAGATTTGGTTATTGTTTATTGGCTTCATGAACCCTGATACACAAAAGAACAATCATATTTTTGGCCACTTTGATGCCTTTTACTTATTCTTCTTCCAAAGACTCTTTATAAAAGTCCTATGTCATGCTGATACCTTCACTACTTCGATTGTTTCACAACAACATGTTGGCCATACTGGGGAAAAAAATCGTTGCTGCCTACCTATTCTTACTGCCCTAATTTATGTTTAGCTTTAGCTGTAAAAAAAAAAGATTTTTTGACCTTTGCCTGAAACTATATGACTTCCTCACCTGTGTGTTCCCTTGGCTGAGGCAATGGGAAGGGTAGAATACAGTGTTTTTATTGCCTTTCATCATGGTCCTTGATGAAAAGTTGCCTTTGGCATGAGGGGTAGCTATGCAGAGAGCTTGACCACTGAGTCCTTTATGGGCAGGAGGGTGAGAATATTTTGGGAAAAGAATTTGCAGCTACGGTCACGAGCCATAAAATACAGAAAAAAATGAAAGTAATACAACTTATCTCAAAAACTGAAATAATATTTTATTATTAAAATAAAAAAAGCAAGTAGGAAATATTATGGGGGGTAAATGAGAAAACCAATAAAGCTTCAACAGATTCTTTCTTGTGTGTGTTTGAGCATGTTTGTAGATTCCTGTAGCCACTGCTGTTACAGCCAAGGGAAATGGCATGGGGTTTCCATAACCTGGAGAACACTAACGAGGACATTCACTCTTTAGCAAGTGATGACAGAAACAGGCATCTCCACAGTTTCATTGTAGCATGGTGTCTTTAGTATTTGGTGGGAGGTCAGTGTGTCTGAGTTAAAAGTATCCATACTCCTAGATGCTTTGTGTTTTAGGAGCAGGAATTTTAATTCTATTGTGATATAAATGAGGAACAAGTGAAGTCATGTTCTCACCAAGCTTTGCTGCTTTCTTATTTCAGTTGCAAGATGAGTCACTACCCTATAAGTCAATCACCTACAAATAATTATCATGCTATAGATTGAGCACTATCTTATCATTAAAATGGCAGTATTCCAAAGTTTTTCCTACACTGTCTATATGGACCAAAATCCAAAGGTTTATTTTTCATGGATAAAAGGAGCAAGTGGCTGCTCTCATTCTAGGCCTACCCTTCAGGGGGGTACCTATTCATGGCCCAGTAGTTTTATGGACTTTTTTATGACCAAATTTGAGAATGATAATGAATCCAATCTGCAAAAGAGAGGATTTGAGTATGATACTGAAAATCCATATTAAGAAATGTATGTAATGAAAGTCCAGTAGTCTCAGATATATAATAGTTTTAAGCAATAAATTAAATCTGGTAACTTTCTCAGCTTTCAGCAAGCTTGCAAACTATTCCTGTTACCAGAGTTCACTGCGATACAACACTTTTCATTACAAGTAAGTTTAATAATCTACTATCCTTTCCATTGCAAACTCTGTAACATTTAAAAACTCAGCGATAACATTTCAGAAAGAGACAATCTGGCTCACAAGGTCACATGTAGCAGGCATCTTTTTTCTATGTTTTTAGGAAAAATCATTGCTGTGCTTTTAATTTTAAAAGTACCAAGGTTGGCCTTATTGCTGCTGAAATCTATATTTAATGCTGGCACAGAGCTACATCTTAGGGTGATGTGGGATGAAAATGCAGACCACCATGAGAAAGGGAATATGGAGAGAGTCCATTCTTTTTTGAAATAGGAGCTCATATTCCCAGCCTATTACTCTAGCT
Source organism: Gavia stellata (assembly GCF_030936135.1). Lineage (NCBI taxonomy): Eukaryota > Metazoa > Chordata > Aves > Gaviiformes > Gaviidae > Gavia > Gavia stellata. The sequence goes on from NC_082596.1 coordinate 45,275,443, forward strand.
AGTGTTGCTGCTGTTGTTAATTGAGGCAAATAATGTGAGGATTATTAATACTGTAGGGTGCAGTACCTTTAACTATTTATGACAAGTATTTGATATTGTAAATTGGATCCTCTGCATGCAAAGTGAGAATTGTATTCTCAGAAGTGTATTATCTGAGGAACTACAGGCCTGTCAGCCTGACCTCTGTGCCAGGGAAGAGGTTCATATTGAGGGTGCTCGTAGGGCATGTGCAGGATAACCAAGGGATCAGGCCCAGCCAGCACGGGTTCATGAAGGGCAGGTCCTGCTTGACCAACCTGATCTCCTTCTATGACCAGGTGACCCGCCTAGTGGGTGAGAGAAAGGCTGTTGACGTTGTCTACCTGGACTTCAGCAAAGCCTTCGACACTGTCCCCCACAGTATTCTCCTGGAGAAGCTGGCGAATCGTGGCTTAGACAGGTGCACTCTTCACTGGGTAAAAAACTGGCTGGATGGCCGAGCCCAGAGAGTTGTGGTGAATGGAGTCAAATCCAGTTGGCGGCCAGTCACAAGCGGAGTCCCCCAGGGCTGAGTTTTGGGGCCGGTCTTGTTTAATATATTTATCGATGATCTGGATGAGGGGATTGAGGGCTCCCTCAGCAAGTTTGCAGATGACACCAAGTTGGGTGGGAGTGTTGATCTGCTCGAGGGTAGGAAGGCTGTGCAGAGGGATCTGGACAGGCTGGATCAATGGGCCGAGGCCAACTGTATGAGGTTCAACACAGCCAAGTGCCGGGTCCTGCACTTGGGTCACAACAACCCCATGCAACACTACAGGCTTGGGGACGAGTGGTTGGAAAGCTGCCCTGCAGAAAGGGACCTGGGGGTGTTGGTCAACAGCCGTCTGAAGATGAGCCAGCAGTGTGCCCAGGTGGCCAAGAAGGCCAACGGCATCCTGGCCTCTATCAGAAACAGTGTGGCCAGCAGGAGCAGGGAAGTGATTGTGCCCCTGTTCTCGATGCTGGTGAGGCCGCACCTCAAATACTGTGTTCAGATTTGGGCCCCTCACTACAAGAAGGACATTGAGGTGCTGGAGCGTGTCCAGAGAAGGGCAACGAAGCTGGTGAGGGGTCTGGAGCACAAGTCTTTTGAGGAGCGGCTGAGGGAACTGGGGTTGTTCACTCTGGAGAAGAGGATCCTCAGGGGAGACCTTATCGCTCTCTACAACTACCTGAAAGGGGGTTGCATTGAGGTGGGTGTTGGTCTCTTCTTCCAAGTGACGAGTGACAGGACAAGAGGAAATGGCCTCAAGTTGCACCAGGGGAGATTCAGACTCGATATTAGGAAAAACGTCTTTACTGAGAGAGTGGTAACACAATGGAATAGACTGCCCAGGGAGGTGGTGGAGTCACCCTCCCTGGCGGTATTCAAGGAACATGTGGACGTGGCATTGTGGGACGTGGCTTGATGGGCATGGTGGTGTGGTTTTTTTGTTTGTGTGGTGTGTGGGTTTTTTTTGTTTTTTTTGTTTTTTTTTTTTTTTGTAATGGTTGGACTTGATGATCTTACAGGTCTTTTCCAACCTTAGTGATTCTGTGATTCTGTGATTCCGTGATTTTTGTTGTTATTGTAGTTATTTATGACTATTTTTCTGAACAGTGTAGCTTATTTGTATCACTATTTATTGAGTGTGAGCATCATAATATACCTGGAAGATATAAGGTAAGAATCGAGCTGATGTGAGGTTTACCATTGATTTCAACAAATGTTCATTGCCTTAGAAGTGTGCAACGTGAAGAGACAAACTAACTCGACAGCGGGTGTTTTGGCATCCGTAGACAATGGTTTTCTTCATTTGTCTTAGTGAAGCTGCCTCCTGTTTGCACTAGGAAGCTTCTGGACTGGAGCTGCATCCTAGCCAGGAGACTGTGCATAACTGGTGCACACCTATCCTCTTCACTTGTCCATACAGATGTTCCCAAAAAGCCCCCAAACTAGTTTACAGGCCTTTTTTTTTTTAATAACCTTGTAATATTGCTTTACCATTTTACTGCAGTAATTCCTAGAAGGCTCCAACACAGTTTGCCTCCCCAAAAGAATAAGGGTACACTACAGGCTGTGGGAGACTGTGGTGTATTGTTCATGTAGACTAGGATGGAGGGAGGTGGTGAAGACAGCAGTCATGTCAGATAACACTATTAAACACTTAGGAGAGTTGAGCTTTGAAGTCAGCTTTGAAAGAGTTTCCTATTGATAAGGCATATCAGTAAAGGGATTAAGGAAGGGGCAGCATGAAGCTCAGATGTATCGCCTGAATGCCAGTGTACTTAAGTCCAGTAAATAATTCCATGATGTCTTACAATCCATATGTTTTACCATGACAAGCTGTGATTAGACACATTTTGTTTAATCTTTTTAAAAAGCTGTCAGCCAGAAAACTAAACTAATTTGGATTAGTAAATAAGCTTTTTAAAGTCATTTTGAGGATTATTGTTAGAAGGGTCATTCATTTCTTCCAACAAGGCAAGCAGTCACGTCCTCTTCAGATGTTGAACCTACGTACAAAAGTCACTTACCCCTGTATCGTGTCCTACAGTAGTAATCATCTATCTGTAAATCCCCCTGTAGTGTAAATTTCTAGGCCTCAGTCTGAGAGGACATCATGGCAAGAAACTATTAAAACGTCTGTATCAACAGTTTGTTACACTTTTATCTTTGCTATGTTCGTTTACCTTTCCAATCAGATTTTTTGGAGGGGAGGGAGTGTTGGTGTTTTGTTTTGTTTTGGAGCTGGTTTGCATTACATCTCTGCTTCCATATTTAATGCACTATTTCTCTGTTAGGACACGTAAAGATTTTATTTTAAAGTATGCTTTCTGTTTCATAACTCCAGATGCAGTAAAGATTAATAGATATTAATTTTATTTTTTAAATTAAAGTCAGTCTAACAATTTGGTTCAAATACCTGCATAGAAAGACAATATCAACAATTTTTACCATTTGATCTATCAAAGCTTATTTGTAGATGACTATTTGTAGATTTTCTACTCCTAAGGTGAAAAAAATGGTATAGAAGAATTGTTGTCCTCATGGAAGCTATTAGATCACACAAATACTATATGAATTATTGCCACCATATAAGCATGGTTGTGAATTTGCTGCGTGTCGTCTGCTTTGCTCTGTGGTAACTACCCTGTGCATGATCCAGCTCTGTCAGAAATGCATGGTGGCATATATCCCTTCACGACAGAAATGCAAACATCTTCAAATTATCTTCAGTTTACTCTGGGATAAGAGACACATGGAAAAAAAAAAGTCTAGATTGTAACTTACACTACTCTGTGTAGCATATTTAAGGTAAAATTTATGTGAAATAATGTTAACACCAAAATAAACTTCTTTGGGGGAGTGCTCACACTGAGTTCATTCCCTCATCAACTTACCATTACTATAACTAAAGCACCAGGAAAACTAAAAGACCAGTTAATTATTTTTTCAAGACTGAGGAAGTGACATTGGAAGGGAGTAATCTTTACTTCTTTTCTATAAATTGATTTTTAACAAAACTTGAAAAATAGGCTTGTCATCTCTCAAACCTACATCTATCCTCCCCTGAAAACAACTGGATAACAGAGTAACAGCAGAAAGTTGAATGAAACAGCAATAAAACTGTGCATGAACTGCCAAAAATAAAGTTAATGCAATATTGAGATAGTGTTTCAATGTCCATAAATGTAACAAAAGAAATGAAATATCAGTAAATCCCTGTTTATACTGACAGCTCAAAAACAGCTTTATCTCCAATATCTCCTCTGCTCATGTGAATACATAGTAATCACAATATGTACGTATATTATTTTTAGGAACCTGGCATATGAAGGAGTAGAAAATTTCAGTCAAAGTTTTGCATTAATCTTTTCTATGGTAAAATAAAAATATAATATTACATATTTTTATATAATAGGAAACAAATTAACGTTTTGCACCTCAAACTTCACCAATCAACCAAATAAAAATTCTCAAAGTAAAGTCTTCTCTGTACATGCTTCTACACTGGGAAAAGAATAAAAGAAGAAAGAAAATGTGAATTTTGTTACTGCACTATAGGAAGTCTTTCAGACATGATGCAGTGGTAAAGTGTACTCAAGAATTTCCTTGATGAGCACATTATCAACAACTTTTTGAAAAGTTGTTTTGACAAGCCCATGAATTACTGAAGACAGTAAGAAATGTAGAGATAACCAGAACTTTTTAGTGAATAAAGAAAGTGTTACTCTTTCTTTAAATTATCAAGAAAATAGGCAGGTTGTGCGTAAATGGTTAAAAGGGCTTCAGGTCAAGATAAAGGGGATCTAGATGCAAGTAATTTTTTTCACAGATTCTCTGTCTGACCTTTGAAAGTAATTTAATCTTTATGTAAATCCATATCCTACCATTCTCCAGTGGGCTGTATCTTTGGTTTGACCAGACCCTCTGTTCACCAGGACAATAACTACATCTCAGTACCTATTTGTGCAGAGAAAGGCTTTAACCTCTTGAGGTTGCTTTGGAATTGTGACAATGAATGTCAGACTGACTTTTCTGTCACCATATATCATGTAAAAAGTAGTTAAACACTTTATTTTATGTGAAATTTTCCCGTCATACTTGGTAGAAAGTATCTTCTCGTTACTCAACTGACAGTTGATGGTCACTTCTGTTTGGGAAAGTCAGAATATGTTTTCCCTTTGCCACTTAATCATATTGTTTCTCTAGAGACTTCAGTCTAACCACTGATGTTACCTGATAGTTGTTTTCAAATCTATATGTATATTTATGGCTATTCGTAGATTCTTGCTTTTTGTTCAGGTGACTAGCTGCAAGATTTTTTACTACAGAAGGAAAATACTTAATGGAGTTAGATACTAAGTATTTACAAATGGTAGGTGAAGTTCTTTTTCTCTGGGTAAAGGGAACAAAGAACAGCAAGGGGTGTTTTTGCCTGCTTTCTCCACCAAGCAGGTATCTTTCAATGTCTTCTTTCCTGGTATTTCACCAACATCAAAATACTACAGTTCAGTGGTGGCACATGAGAAAGGGGCACTCCTACACCTCAGAGAAGACTATTAGCCACCTATCTTAAAATAGTGTTATATTCTTCCAAATTTCAGTGAGATTTAATACAAACCATAGCAGTATTCTGTATATTAACTGAATGAATGAAAACAGCAGCAAGAAAAAAAAATGTGGATTTCTCTATAGCTTTACAGAAGTATTCCTGTTCCCACTCTGCTTTCCAATAATATTTTCAGTACAGGTTTTCTTTTAAAACTGTCCATGCCATGTTTTCATTACTGTTGTTTCTCTATGATTGCTTTTTTTACATGGGTAATACAGAATAAGCTCACATCAGAAACGTCTGTGCTCCTCCTGGGTTTATTATATTCTGTCAATTATTAATCTGTTGTCTGTGACAGTCCATCCAGCAATGTGAGTGTTGATATGCACATGCCAAAGAAATCTTGAGTAATGTCTCAGCTCCTCAAGCAAATCAAAACTGTTAAAAACTCTAACCTCATTCATTTAATTCAACCTCCTAATTTAAAGACATAGCTGAGAATATTGTTAAGAGATTCCAAAGTCCCTGGCTACTTTAAGAGTTGCTCCTCATGAACTTACATGGAAGAGTTATTTAAGAGTGTTGTGCAACTTCCTTAGCTGTGTTCAGATTGGTACAGTTCGCAGAACAAGATTTGTCTCAAGTAAGGATAATCGATCTCTTGGGAGAGAAAATGGCTGGTCCCTGGTTTTGACATGATTCATGTCAGATACAACTATTAGAAAGACAACAACAAAGCCTTCATCTGAAGTGAGAAAGAGATCTACTGCCCTTGAGAAAACACTATACTATACTCCTTGTATTCCAATGTCTTTCTCTCTTTATATGTACATGCATATAAAAAATATCTAGTAGGATTCAGACACTTAATCATGTAAGAAGCTCTAATGGAGCTATATAGTTTCTCTCTTTTGGTGCTACCTGGCATGTGTGTTCCTGTCCCCAGCAACTGGTTGTGTCCAGCACCTTCACTCTCTAACAAGGGTTGTGCCTGGCCCAATCATCTTACAAAAGCTGACATGATTACCATGTCACACAAACTGCACTAAATACCTGTATGCACTCCTTTAACACCATATAACAGCTTGTGATAAAAGTGAACATGTGATGCAGGGTTTAAAAGATGATTCAAATCATCTCACTGTTGCTCATACCTAAGAGCATGCATACAGTTTCGGTGGTTCATCTGGTGGTGTTCAGTAACATTTTAGGTAACAGTGAACGGGCTCTGTATCTCTTATTTTGCATGGCGTATGTACATATGGAAGACTCAGACTTTGTGAAGCACAACTTGGCCTTTGTGGGTTGTTGGGAACATACAACGTATACTCTAGTAGCCTGTGGAGTTATTTTCTGTGAACTGTTTATTTGTGACAGAGGAGATAATCGGTCTAAACCTTGACTCTTATCATATGATTAAGGCTGCCAGGGAATAAACATTAGTCATCCTGCCTGCAACTCAGATGTACCACACCTTAATCACAAATACAGAATCAGAACTGGAATATGTAATTTTGTCTTATGTTTAAGATCATCTACATTTCTCAGCTGTCTGTATTTTCTGTTAACGTGCTACCTATTTTCATGACATGGCACAATGGGTGTCCCATAAAATTAACAACTGAAAATCAAAAGGTAAGTAAGGATTCAAATTTTTGATGCAAATTTAGCATTTTCTACAGAGGTAGGACACATTTTACAAAATAATGCAATTTAAGAAATTACCATTTGAATGTTGTTTTAATGGAAAAATCTTTAAGAAGTTCAGTCTTTCCATTTTACATACTTCACTTTGACAAAGATTTTCCTTTATCTGTACCCTATTCAGCTTGCTCAAAATCAATGTCTATAGGAAGCTGCCAAATTGTCACAACATTACTTTTTCTTTTTGTAATCCCAAACTAGTACTATGTTTAATGTACATAGGAATAAAGACCGAAAGCAATTTCAGGGATCATCTAGCCCAATCTCCCACACTTGGAGGCTTTTAAGTCACAATATTTTTCATAAACTTTGCAAGCTTCATATAAAATGAGCTTGCTTTTGGCCCCCAAGGTTCCTCACAGAAAGCTTTCCAGACCCTCATTTCTCTGATAGTTTAGCCTAAGTATATTCATGGCCACTGAATATGCATTTGCCTTTCTGCCAGCATTGTTCTTCATCCTGAATAGCTTTTCTCCCTCTCTGCAATTTGCCCATAGTAATGTATTTATAGAAAACAATTATACATCCTCTCAGTCTTTGTTTCACTGGGCTAAATCCTTACGCCTCTGAGCTCTCATAATCTCTCCTCATAAAATAGGCTCTCTTGGCCACAAGTTATTACATAAATTTGTTTGCATTTTTTCCACATTCTAGAAAATCCCGTAAGATCATGAAGTTGGGGGTTTTGGGGGGTATTTATTTTTGGGGTTTTTTAAGCTTTTCTACCTTTGTGAGAAATATTTGCCTGATAAAATGTACAACTGCATCTGTATTTTATCATTGGCTCAGAATCAAGAACATATTGTGATCTTTCTGCTTAGTCATTTTCAGTTGGTGGCAGCCAGATTATTACAGAAAATCTTTTGATTAGTCCCTTCTAATTAGTCACCCATATCACACAACTTAAATGCATGACTTGCACTGAAACTAAAAAATACCTTACTGTTCTCGATCTTCAATACTTCCTATTCTTTTTGTGAGGTATCCCATTTTCCCTCACTGTAGTGATGCCTGCAACACTGTGGCCATGCACTCCACCCTAGCATACCTTACCTATTTTGTGTCATGACCAAGGTTTGCAAAGGGACAAGCTCCTTTTCTTAGCTGTACTGCTACATCTGGCAGCTCCAATGAGCTATGCTGAAAGGTCTTAGCTGGGAGCATGGAATTTGACAACTGAACCTTTTCCTTATATCCTCAAATCCCAGTGTGATCTCCGGCCACCTCTGACTAGACTACACCTCTTATCCTCAAATTTTCTCTTCTAGACATCATATCCAATGACACTTTGTGTAAAAACAGCATCCCTCATGAGCTCACATATATGTGGACCTGAATATAAAAAGTATCCCTGGGCTTCTGGATGCAATTGTCTTTCTATTTCTTCAGGTTAATTAATGCATTGTCTCAGTTATCTTTTCATCTTCCCTTCCTCTCATCTAACTTCAAAGCAAAATACAAAATCTGTAAATCCTGAATGCAGAACCCCTTATACACTTTGCTGAAGTTTCTGGGAATGTGGTTTGTAAACGGTGTTAGGCCTTTTGCTAGGTTCTCAGTGATAAGCCATCGATCAGCCATGAAGAAGGACGTTTCCTTGTTGTCATATACACATAAAAAGATGTCCTATCTATAGCATGCTGCACTAAGTAGACCTTGCAAACTTCAGCTAAAACACAGACCAGCCAACAGGTCAAACAAATCTCAAAAAAGCATGACAAACAACATTCAGCTAGCCAGAGCACAGGGCCTGCCAAAGATGCATCAACTGTTAGTGGCACCTTAAATTAATTGCTTCATCTTTAAAATAATTATATTTTACTTCCCAATATGGGATATAATTTCAATTGCCATTAAAACGGGTACTATTTAAACAAATAAAAAGTGTTAAGGAAAACATAAAGGTATACTTTAACAGGTATGTTGATTCATTCATGTATTCTTTCCCATATCTATTTCCACTGCATTCATACTATGTTGTTACATCACTCAGTCCAATATCTTAGAGACTATTTAGTTGTTTTTATGAAAAAGAAAAATTATTGGGAATTAAATAACTTTGATGAAATCTTGCAAAATGCTTCTTCTGAACATATTAGGAGTCAATCGGTTCTTTTTTCTCTTCAGCTTTTTGACCAAATGTATTTATCTCTATAGTCTGTGCCTGATCATTGTACCAATGCCTCTTTTTCGACTGCTCTTTCTTAGCTCTCTGATGATCTCTGACATACAGCTCCACTCAGATTAGATCACAGCATTCAGTCCAGTCCTGGGACATCTGGCAGTTCAGAAGTTGTGGCTTTCTGTCATTTTAGCTATCATTAAACCAAGAGGCATTTAACAGTTTCCTTGTTTAGCCTGACTAAAGAGCAACTTCATTTTCACCAAATGCAAATAGATTGTGAAAAATTTAATGGAAGCTACGCAGTATCTGGCCCACAAGCATTATACTCAATATTTATAGAGAAGTTGCATGCAATTCAAATGAATATTATGGGTTCATCTTGGAAAGTCTTAGGTGGGCTTAATGGTCTTCTTTTAATCAGAAGACAAAGATACGATGTCATGATTTTTACTTCTGCCTTTCAAAATTGAGAATTTGAAATAGATTCTTTCAAACTAAAGTTACCATAGCAATTACTCCTGTCACTGGCATGGCTACACAAAAAGTTACACCAGATTACCTTAGCTAAATTTACTAAATTTGTTTAACTGCACCACTGCATAGATCTATACTTGTTCTTACACTACTTTGATTTAGCTGAAAGTGACTGACTCTAGGTTTAAATCTAACCATAATGATACATAGTATCAGTTAAGAAAAAGAGGGTTTAGTTAAATCACCTCACCTCTCTTGTAGTCAATAACTGAGGGCAATGTAGTCCTCTGGTTACTCATGTTTAGTTTGCTGTAATCTCCTGATTACAAGAGACATACTAGCATTAACCCTAATCATGAACCCTTTTCCTAATGCCTGGTTTTGGGGAGTTGAGACAGAGAAGGTAAAAGCCATGAAAGTGTCACAAAGCTATGAGGTTCTGAGGATAGTTCAAAACAGAGTCCAAAAGTGGTGACCAACGAGCTGAACAAAAAGCAGGAGAAGAGAAAAGGTTCTCTATAGCTGAGAACTCCTTTGAATGCTCACCACAGTAAAACAGCCTTAAAGGAGAGTGCACAGTTCAGGAATTGCTATATTTTCCTTACAACTGAACCATTACAACAACTGCCGCAGCCAACAGCCATTCATTTAATCCTGTGTTCATTGCTCATTACTGACAGGGCTGCTAGATAAGTTAGGGCTCTCCTTTTCTGCTGTGAGATAGTGGTGAGAAGTGCAGATAGTTTATGGACAGCACTCAGGCAACTAATCCATAAAGTGAGAGCATACTTGATTTAAGAAACAACATCTTTAAATAAAAAGGGATGGTCTGTGCTAAGATTCAGTGGGTATTTGCAAGGCTTGGAGTCTGCAACTTTTTCTTGGATAGATGGGCATTTTTCAATTTTAAGTCATAGCAACAACCTCCTGTTGAGAGAACTCAGGTTGTTTAGCCTGGAGAAGAGGAGCCTCAGGGGAGACCTTATCCCTCTCTACAATTACTTGAAAGGGGGTTGCAGAGAGGTGGGTGCTGGTCTCTTCTCCCAAGTGACAAGTGATAGGACAAGAGGAAATGGCCACAAGTTGCATCAGGGGAGGTTTAGATTGGATATTAGGAAAAATTTCTTCACTGAAAGGGTTGTCAGACATTGGAACAAACTGCCCAGGGAGGTGGTTGAGTCCCCATCCCTGGAGGTATTTAGAAGACTGGTGGACGAGGTGCTTAGGGACATGGTTTAGTGGTGGACTTAGCAGGGTTAGGTTAACAGTTGGACTTGATGATATTAAAGGTCTTTTCCAACCTGAATAATTCTATGATTTTCTGATCAGTACAGTTACAGCTGGCTGATCTCCTAAGGTAGGAGAAATCCTTTTTGTAGGAAGGTCACTTGGTGGTTTCTGTGTGACAAGAGCAATGCTACTGTTGGGTTTAATAAAAAGGCCGTTATGTGACAGAGCTCTGTAAGCTTCAAAAAAGTTTGAAGTCTCAAATTAGAGAAGACTCCCTAAGCCTTTTCATCCCTATGGGAGACAAAGGTATCCTGCAAATTAGTACTCTGACACTAACCGCACTAGAAGGCAAAATCTCACCGCCTGACAATGGCCTAAGAGGCAGAGTTTGAGGCTGATTGTCAGAGGCAACCTTGACTTGTTTGAACAGGCAGATCATGATGGGAGTCAGAACTGAAGTTCAGTTCTCTCTGTCCTCATTAGGCACAGATAAATAAGCTTGGTTGATGGATGCAGAGCAAGGTGTCTGCTCAGAAAAATCTCTCATAGAAAGAGAGAGGTTAGCCTGAACAATCTCTGGGAATTGAATGTCCTGTGGTTTTATGTAGAAACAGACATGAAAACACCAACAAAAAAGATCAGTTTTAGGATTTGACAAAGTTAAGGTGGCTGGAATGATCTAGGAAGGGAAATTCAGACTGAATCACTGCAGCAGGTCTTGAAAATCTCATATTTAACAAATCCTAGAGAGAAAGAGGCAAGTCATGCTGGGGACCTCCTAATGCCCATGACCTTAAGCAAAGAATTGGATTTGGATGGATCTTGTCTGGCAGGTTAGACAGTCACTTACCAGCTAGTAAAATTTCAGAGTTGCAGACTGAATATTGGCATGGCTTGATAGGAATATTTAAAATAAGTGATGCTGGGGGGGGGGGGGGGGGGGAAGCTTTTGCTTAGGTTAGGTGATCTCACAGTTTAAAGAAAAAGCTGGAAGATAGAATGACTGCAATCAAAAAGAAATATTAAGAAAGTGTTTTTATATAATAACAAAGCCTATTTGAAATCAGAAGAGCTATAAATAATTCTTAGGACTATGACAAAACAGATGAAACTCAAGTGTAATAAGTTGCAAAGAAAAACAATAATGATAAATCCATAAATGGATTTAATTTCTTTGAAGTAGAAAGGAAAAAAAAAACCCAATACTTGTGAAAAGAGATTTGAAAATTAAACTACAAATAATTTTGGCAAAGTCCATGTTAAAGTGTTTTTGTTAAAGAGAGAAAAGGGAAGAGTCAGCAGAGGATAAGAATAGAAGGAAGAGAATAATTTTCATAAATATTTGCTGTATGTTTGTCTTCTGTTTCTTATCATTATTTGGCTGCAGGTTTTAGCTTGTAGCTTTCAAAATGGTGTGGAGTGCCCAAGTGACTTGGTAGAGTGACACTGATGAACAGGTTTCCCATAAGTGGGTTTTTAAAAAAAAAATCTTTGTGGCTTATAACCCCTACAAAAGGCAGAGCTTCCAGATATATTCACGATCATCTTCTCTTGGCAATTTTCACAACTGGGAGAGGAAAGTAATTTCCTTGTGGGAAGGTATTGTCTATTTTCCTTTCATTTCAGTTTGGAAAAACTGTTAATAAGTGGAAAGGAAGCTTTATGTGGCCTTTTCTGAAACAACATTATGGAAAAATATAGTTTTTTTATATACTTTTTATAAATATCTGGATGTTGAAGATATTGTTAGCTATAACTATGTAAATAAATGGTTCTCAAAATAAAATTTGGAAGAAATAATCATTTTGCATCAATCAAAATGAATTTGGTTTGATTTTCATGAAAGCAGTGTTTTGGTTGGAAAAAACCCATGCGATTTATATGTTCATATTTGTTTCAGTAGGGTTTTTAACTTTTTTTGATTACTTACCAATTTTCATTCACTTTTTCTTCTTGTATGGCATTATGAATCAAATCTGATGCATTTAATCAATGACAGTCTGGCTATGTGGACTTACAGAATATGATTTGCAAAAAATATGCTTCCTCAACTCCTGTTATAAAGGCACAAGTCCAGAGATTTTTTACTTAGTAGATTTGTCTGCTACCAAAGGGTGACAGAAGGAATTATGTCCCACTGAGGCCACTCAATTCAAATTGTCCAAACGACAAAGAGTCCCTCTCCCCTGCTTTTTAAAAAATTGCTTGAGCTTGAAAATCCAGGTTTTAGACTGAATCCATGTGATGTACACATACAAAACACCATCTTTTTATCTCAGATTTTTCACCAATCAAACTACAACTTCCTATTTTCCTGAGCATAGAAAATAAATTAGATTTGTTATATGGTTAATCTCAGAGGCCTAAGATAGGTGAAAATTGGAAATAATTGAAGACCCTGTTCTGTCTGTGTTACAGTCTAGGAGCCTAACTTACTTTCAGAACCACACAGAAACTTTCATCTGAGTGCGAAAGGGCTGGGAGATTGCCTGGTGCTGATCTGAGGAACTGGGAAGAGGAATAAATACAGACCTAAATTAGAAATTATATCAAATGCAGCCAGACCTGCCAAAGGTAGACTTTGATACATTCTGGTGTTATTTGTTAAAATAACTAATTTTTATACATATAAAATACATAGGATTTATTAGTTTTGTCAAGTGACAAGTCATTATCTTCTGGGCATTAGTATAACAACTATGAGAAATGTAAAGAGAAATGAGCATAGCTTGTGCTCATAATACAGTGGAAAAAATAGAAGAATCTTTATACATTTTTGGGGGGATGTATCTTCTAGACTGTTTTCATTAATGGCTGTGGTAGGCAAACACATTTCAGAATGAAATACGTTAATGGCACAAATGTGGTCTACTTAATACTAAGTAGAATTGGATTCTATATGCTTCTTCCTATGCTATAGGAATATACTATATACTTTTAATAACAGAGTGATCAGTAATCAGTATGAAGTAAAAGGGGTGATTTTTAATAACAAGACTTTTTGATGTGGGCTTGGAGCTCACTGTGTGTGAGTGGCTGAATAGGAATTAAGACTTGCTTGATTAATTGCTTATGGAGTAACTGTTGGCTGTGAACAGCACATGGCTGTGAAAAAGGCATTTGTTTTAAGTCAGGCAAGATACATCCAGAAAAGATACAGAAAAAAATATTCTGTTTATGGAAGGCTGACATAATTCCATCTGAAAGAAACTTATTTTAATCAGATGTCATCACCCAGTCTTCAATCATGACTAAGGCTGGAATAGATACAGAGGAAGATACCTAGGCACTGAAACTGAAGAACCTATTTTAGATGCAAGAAGAGTACAGCTTCTCTTGTACGGCCCAGTGAGATGATGACTAGGACAGGATATAGTTCTTTGTTCTGAAGGTATAAGTGGGATTTATGCACCCATCCACCACACTTACCATTAGGTGTTAGTACTGAGATCTCCGGTGGCAGCTTAAGTCTGCAAGAGAAGACTTTATCCTGGTATTTTACCTTCACATAAAAATCATTCAGTGACATTATAGCCTTTGCATTTACTGCACTCTGGTACTAGTAATTCCATTGGTTCTGTATTCATGTGAGTAACTGCATTAATGGGTTGGATTGCTCATAACTGGACTTCAATTTTGCATCATACAAATGGTCTTCACCTTTCAATATCTATTGATTTTATTTTGCAGTTGATACTTTGCCCTCATGAGGCAATGAATATTATCCAAAATGCTGGTGGTAGGCTTCATGCTAAGCTTCTCTATACATCAGGTACTTCAAGCTGATAAATCTTTGTAGGACGGTGAGATTAAGCTTTCAGGAATGTGATGGAGAGGTACTGCAATCTCTACATTCTCTCTCTCAAGCACTATGCATTTTTGTGATCTTACAAAAGGATGATTTTTATGGGAGATCTGCCATTCTGAAATTACTTCGGGATACCAGGTGCAGTTGACATGCCGAAGCTCCTAAAACTAGTTAGTTATGAGGATGCTATTTCACCCTTGGCTGAAATATTTGATGTTTATGGCCTTCAGTGCAAGCAAGCTAACACCTTGCTTTCATCGCTGGGCTGTTTTTAATTGCATTTTCAGACTTCATAGCACAGTGGGTTATGTATGGTCTCAGTACATTCTCAAAAAGACCTTACAGTCCTCCAGTCTAAACGACTGTGTTCTCTTCTTATGCAAACGGCACAAGCATTGACAAAGATTGCTGCAGTGGTGATAGGAGGATTCCCCCTGTCTCCGCAGTTTATAAACGTGTTACTTCTGCTTCTTGCAATCTAGGGGTTTTAAATCATCAGCAGCAAAAAAGTAAGGAATTGTAACTAACATATTTGGTAAAAGTCATATTTATTTACCATCTAAAAATATCTGATACTTAAATTAATGGCAGACCTAAGAGGTTGTTTTTATTGAAACCTAAAGGTAAGAATAAAAGAAAAAGATGTTAAGTTGAAAGAAATCAAACTCCCAACGCAGTCATGAGCCTAGAGGTCTGTGGATTTGATTAATGAAGCTTTTCAAGATACACTCACTGGAGATCTGATAAATAAAGTAAGCATTTTGATTTAATTATACTAGAAAACCAAAATGTTTTAAAAATCATTTGAATATTTCTCTAAATGTAAACACTTAGCTCCTTCGTAGCAGACTCTGTGCTAGATCTTTACCCAAAAGTACAGCAAACAGTGGGAATTTTTTTCACGTCTTTGTTGATTTAGATGATCCCAGGCAGCAATATACAAACAGAAAGCAAGCTTAGAATATGATTGTGTCTTAAAGTATGATTGAGTCTTCACTTTGGGGAACCGTATTGCTAACTTCAGATCCATAACACTTGACCAGCAGACATATTATTTTCAACATTGTAGGAACCACTTTAACAAATATTGCACTTATAGTCATTCTTGGCACACATTCTTTCTGACTCACCTGTAGCAGCCAGAGTACATAAGGAACTAACAAAAATCCTACAGCTGATAATTCAGGTGTTAAGCACATTAGCTTACATTGAACAGAATTATACATTTGTCTCTTTAAAGTTCTTCATTCAAAGATTGTGTCAGTCAAATGTGGAATTAAAAAAACCACACCTTAAATAAAGTCTTATTTTCTTCAGATCCAGCATTGCTGTGTACCTTCACTTTCCATTATTCAGTTTCAGGCATACCTATCTATTCTTGTTTTATCTTCCTAGGTTTTTGATTTGGCCAAGAATGATGCTTACATTTATTGTCTATGAAGAGTTCTATTTAATTTATTGGAATTGCTCAGTATATGCATCTGAACAAGTGCACATCCTGTTCAATTATCATTCTGCATCTTAGGTACTATAAAAAGATTTTCATTATTCACTGACACTTTCCACAGTTACTGAACAAGAAAAAAAATTATTCCAATGAACTTTCTTCCCTGGAGCTGTGTAACTCAAAGGCATGGTTTCTAATGCCAAAGCAGCCTTCTGGGGCAAAACTTAATAGCAATATTCCTTAATAAACAATATTAATATATCTTGACAAAACTCTAGTTGTTATTCTGCAGTCTACTCTGACTGCAGTGTTCTGTATTCTGTAGTCCAATGTGTGTCATGAATCCTCTCTTGAAGCACTTAGTTGGTTCTCAATCTCTCTCACAGGACAAGAACTCTTTCCATTTTCCCATGGCTCGCTACTTTACAAATTCCTTATCTTTTCCAAGGCTAATTTAGAATCTCCAGTGGTTTTGGGGTTGTTTTGATCCAGTTTCGGCTACAAGGTGGTCTGTTATCCTGGAGGCAGTGTTTTCCAAGATTACAAGACTACTTCCTCTGCTCTACCGCTCACATATTTTCACATAATTTATTTTCTACGATTCATTTAAAAGTACATCTCCTGATTTGCTTCATATACATAAGGAATGTATATTCTTTATCTTTTTTTGAAATACCACATAATTAATTCTTTTTTCCGAAGATAACTAAAAGCCATTAAATACAGCAGTCGTGACCTACTCTGCCAGTCAATAGTCTGTTAAACAAGATTATGAGTTAGGAACCACGTCTGCACAAGGCTTAGTGCATATTCTGTAGGGATAGGTTAATTCAGCCCAGGTGTAATCTCAATTAACCTGTGGAAGTATTCCCCCACCATTGACAACTGATAGAAGCTAGGGAGAGTAGGAACCTAATACAGGTTCCTTACTGAAGTGAATAAACTAACTGTAATGACTTTAGACAATTGGTGCATTAGAACCTGTTATTGTGAGAAATAGTCTTCCTGCTGACTGTCTGTCATTTCATTTACCGACTACTAAGGAGGCACTTTGTTAAATCTGGTCAAGACATCATACATTTTTTCAGGTTAATTCTGGATCAGGGTTTTGATTAGTTTGTTCTTCCATTCTTGTGTTTATTTTCTACTTTCCTCTGGGACTACTCAGTTTCAAGAAGTCATTGTAGTCCTGATGTGCTGAAAAGAAATTTATTTTGGTTAGTGAAAGAATTCCACAATAACAGAACATGCCTTCTTACAACACCTTACTTCCAGTCTATTTGGCTTAGGAAGCTGTAACTGTAAAATAGCTAACACCTCTGCAGGACTAAGATATAAACAAGCCTATGACCTGAGCTGAGATAAATACTGGGAAGTATTTATCATCGGGGTTTTTTTTAAAAAGCCTAATCCAGACCATGATCATATTGTGATAAGTCACTGTGTTGCAGGAAGGCCACATCTAGAACAAAATGAAGAAAGAAAAATGAAGATTTATGCCAACTGATTAATGAACTACTGAACTACCGAAACTAATACTTGTTTGCAGAAGCAATCAACACTTCAAAGAGACTGGCAGAATTCTTGTAGTAACAGCTTTGTAAGGATGAAATTATTTCGAACAGTGTCTACAGACTATTAAAAAAAATGTAGTTGCTTTCATGATTAACCCAGTATGTCATCCTGCTTTACACCTTCTGTTTTACAGTTGCATCTCAATCTCAGTTTATGAGCTAGAAATACATGTATTCCAGTCACAAAATAAATATATATGGGGGAGGGAAGGGCAAACAATTGAGAAGCATGTTGCATCAAATATTTTATAAGTATGATTTGTCTATGATTGTGAATGTGTTTAACAGAATTCATAAATAGATCCAGGGGGAAGAAAATAAAATAAAAAAAGAAGCAAGAAGCATATTCACCAGTTTATGTCTTATTTAATTGGGCTGTGGAAGCACAGAGAAGCAAAGTGGATTTTAAATTGCACTGTGACTGAATGTTTGTTTGTAGAGGTCATTTATTTTGCATGTTTGAAGTATTTGTTTACGGAAATAGATGAGTCATAGAGAATAATGGTAAGTCCTAGTTCCTATATAGAGAAACTGGTTTTCAGTCACTAGAGAACAATACAACCAAACTATCCTTCTCCCCTCTCCTCTCTCCCTTTGATGCCCTGTAGACATTATTTTAGTTGACTTTTATTTCACCTAGGTTATTGCCTTAGAAATCTTAAAACATCCATATACTTTGTAGGATTAGTTGTACAGTTGTTTTTGGACAGTTTTGATTCTGAGGCTATTCTCCCTTTTCAAGAACCCACCTTTTATTACAAATATGATTCATACTTTACCATTACAGTTGAACATATTTAATGCAGATGTTTGGAAGTTCTATTGGGGATCTTAGTATGGGCAGATTCTTCTAAATACTAGTGGTATATGAACCTCACAAAGAGAAAAGTCCTGTTAGAAATAAACGTAAAGATAAGTAATACAAATGAATTTGAACAGAGCCTGGAAAACTTTAAGTATGTAATGAAAATAATTATGCTAAATCTTGCATATTCTCTGTTGGTAACAATAACTAGGGACTGAGTATTCAAAAAGTGAGCTGCATGAAAAAATAACTCATTTTCTTTGTCTGAACAAGGGAAAAAAAAATTCCGTCTAATATAAAGTGAATGTCAAGGCATTTGTATAGGAGGGAGAAGGGGCTGAACTTTTTATTGTGCTACTTAAAACATGACCTTTGCTTCTCTATTTCAGTTGTTAATGTAGGTGGCGAAGTAGCTTACTAGCAGAGACTCTAGCAAATCACACTAGCAAATCACACAAGACAAACCTTCTGAGACTAACAACATATTTTACCTTGAAAGTCTGTTATGCATTTTGTCAGACCTCCATTACCAGAGTAATTTGCTACACAGTGAAAGGAAGGAGTAATAACTTCTCTTCATTCATAGAGCTAATGAATATTGTTATATTCATAAGTATGGAACCCTCTGTTAGTCTCAGTTCAGTGGCTAAATATTTACATTTGAGTTATACCTAAAATAAAATAAAATGTCTGTGCTTCCCCTAATCATTATTTGGTAAAAGCAAAGAATCTTGTGAAATAAGTTAAAGGGAAATCTCTTGCAGTTACTACAAACATGAGGCCAGCATGACTAGTAGAAAAGGAAAAAGGTGTATGATTAGGTCTTTAATCATCGATATTTTACTTAAGCACATTCATATTCATTATCTATTGATGTATGCACATATATAATTTAGTAAGACAAAAATGTCTGAAAGAGCACAGTGATACTGGCATGTATGTTTTCCTAAATTAATGGATGAACTCAATGTTTACTTTTGAGAGATTAAAGGCGCATCTTTTATATATTACATAAAGGGCCAAATACCTTATACTTTTTGTGTATCTAGAAACTTTATACCACTGACTGTATTAGTCTTACATAATCATAAAGTCATAAAGAGGATATGTTTAGGGTATCTAAGAAACTTTATTCTGTTTCAGTATAAAAATTCTGCTAGAATAAATTAATTATGTTTCTGATTTTTTTACTTTTATTTTTTTCCATCATGGGATACTGTGGTAGGGGGCTTTTTGGAGGAAGAATCAAACATTAAAACCATAATTGATACTGTATTTTAAATCCTAGCTGGAATTTTCCAAAGTGTTCTCCCTTCTTGAAATTGCCATACTCTCATCTCTGGATTTTATAATGCTCTGCAGCTCTTAATTATTGAACAGACTTAGGTAAAAAAAAAAAGAAAAAAGACCATGGTTATGCAAAAAGACTTTCTCAATAATACCTGAAATCCTTAAGGAGGCGGGGGGGAAGGGTATGTTCATTTAATAGGATCTTTAAATCAAGAAAAATCTGCTCTTAATCCTGAAATGAATTCCAGTTCCATTTGAGGATGACTTTTTCCTGGTGCTGCTGTTCATCTACCCAAAGGTAAATCAAAACAGTTAATACCTACTTTTTACCCTGAAGTTCTTTTTCTTAAGTCATCCTATTTAGTGCAGTCATGACAGAAACAATTATTTTCACAGAATCATTTGTCAGTTTTGCAGGAATATACTGTGTGTTGAGAAAAATGTTTGAGTAATTAATGTAATGCAAGTTACTGCTAAAGCTCAGATACACTCCATAAACCTAAACATTGTTAGCTGTTATGTCCATACTAAATCTTAGTATAGCATGTCGTCTATCAAAATTTCACAGCATTCAGTAATAAAATTGACCACAAGAAAATTATAGGTGTTAACGCTTTTAGAGTCCTCTTAATTGCAGGTAATCCAACCTAGCCCAAAGTGGTTAAGTCTCAAATGAAGAACAGGAAATTATGTCTTCTAAAATCTGATTAAAGAGACAGATTTTAATTATCTGAGAAGTATATAAAATCCTTTGCTTTCTTTTAAGCATGTAATTTAGAGAACTGTCTGTCAGAAGAAAACTAGAAAATAGAAAAAGCAAGTGTGTGCTGTTTTGTGTACAACATTTGATCGGAATATTATCTGTCAGCTAGTCTGTGAAGCTGGTTATAAATTAAGAGAGGTTTATGTCTCTTCTATATGTGATTCCTCATCTTTTATGACTTTACTTCAATCGGATCAAAAATCTCTATTCTAGCAACAAATTTGCCAGTAGTGTGATACTGTAATTGCACTTCACTGAATCAAAACCATGTATTTTATCCTGGAGTGTCAGATTTTAATAATAAGGTTAATCAAAGAGGTTCAGGTGCACACAATGTACTTCTTAGTGTAGTGTGCAATAGTTCTGGTCTGTCTCACACAAAACAGATGATATGTACGGTATACAAAGATATCTACTCAATTGTTTGATGCCAAAAAATTTAATTCTGGAATGCCTAAAAAAATGTACATTCAAGATAAACACATACTAGGCCAAATCTTAATGACTGTGCTTTGTAAAGGATCATTGATTAAGACTACTGGCTTAATTGTTTGAGGTTCTTCCCATGCTCCAGAGGCGGACATAATGCCTAGGGCAGAACAGCCACCGTTATTAATGGTGCCTATTTTATTATTAAAGACAGAACGAACAAAGGCAATTAATAAACAATGGTTTATTGGAGAGCTTTCAACAGAAATTAACCTTTTTAATAATTTATAAGGTAGTATCAGAGACATTAGTTTTGTGCTCCATCTAAAATTGCGCTGAAACTAGTCTTCAAATGAACTTCCCTCAGCATATGACAGATAACTAAAGAGTTTAAAGCAGCTCCGTTTACAGAAGATATTGCTCAGTGATTCCTGCAATATGCAATCTTTTCAAATTAGACAGAAAGGAAAGATGTAGGAGGTATAGAATAATCCCAGAATGAGAACGCTTATGAAATGATGCCCAGAAATCAGAGATACAAATCTCATAAAGAAGTTGTCTTGTTCAGATCACAGGATAATGGAATTAAAAAAAAAAAAAGACTGTTTTATGAATTTTGTTGCTATTGACTATGCTGCCATATATACAAGTACCTTAACTCCTGATTCACGACAGGGTGTTATACATTAAATGTGTTAAATTTGTGCTTCTACACAATAAAACAGGCTGAATATTTGTAACATGCCACCCCCAAAAAAAACCCCAACCCAGAATAAAACCAAGCAACCCAGCAGCAGCAACAGCAACAAGGACTACAGCTTGTGGTCAAGTCTGAGTGCAGTCATCTCCTGCATGCAGTTTGGTTGGTGTCACAGTGCTCAGGATCTCACCCTGGCTACCTCAACAGCACCTGACACGAACAACAGCAATAACAATGAAGACTACATGGGCTACTGACCTTGGTGACTACTAACAATGCAAACAACAGAAAGTACTGCTAGGAGTTTTTGATGTCTTGTAAATGTGTACCTTGTGATAACTACTTCTGTTCTTAACACTGATTTCTGCAGTTACTACGTTTGCTTTCTTGTAGCAACGTCATCTGAACAAGGACAACTGAGATTTCAGTGTTAACTTTGTTGTTATTTACTTCCTCTACTCAGAAAAACTGATGCCTTTCTTTCCTCTAACCTCACTGAGCACACACTTTTTTCTGTGTCTTGATTTGGTCATTCACTGACTTAGTTTTTGCTTGGGAGGATCTTTTTTGAACCTTCAGCTCATGACCATGGAGTCTGTTAGTTACTAGTTAACAGTGCTGAATGTGCTACTGTTTTTTCAATGGGAAAGTTTCAGATTTGAAGATTTAAAAGTGGACAATAACTCTTCTATTCTCTCCATTTTCTAACATTTTTTAAAATCCACTATTATTTATAGGGATTTAATTTATGTTTCAGATGAGTACAGTTGTTACCTTCCCTCACAAAGGTCTTTCAGCCATCCGAATAATAATTAAAAAACTAAATAATTATGAAATAAGCTCTTAAAAAGTCTTCACAAACACTTGCTTAACATTTGGGATTATTGTTCAATATGGTTTAACCATCCTTCAGCAGGCCTCTGCTTTAGTTTAATGAATTTACCCACTCATGATGATCTGGGGTCTAATTCTAATTCTGCTTTCTTCTACCATATTATTGTTTACTTTTTTTTCCTTGTTATGACTACTGAATATGTAACTGTTTGTTTTTCTTAGACTTTTTTGGTAAGCATTAATGCTGCTTATGGCATGTTGTTACTGCTTGAAAACAGAAGGAGAAATGTAATGTTCTTTAATTTTTTCTCCTAGAGCTTTCATTGACAAGGGGTGAACCAAAGGTACGTTTTCTCTGAGGTCTCCAACACTCAAGTTCTGTTCAGCTACTTCTGTTTTTAAGTTTTCTATAAAAGACACATTGGGTCTAAATGAGTGGAAAGGATGGCCCAGCAGCTAAGATACTGATCTAAGACTATGGAAACCTGTTTTGTGGAACCAATTTTGTGTCTTAATTTTCCAATTTTCCAACTTTAAAATGGGAAATAATATTTTCTAATCTTTTGACTACATTGGTAAGGCGAAATTTTTTAGAGAGTATTAATTATTAAAGTATAATGATGAAGCGAGTCTCACAATGCTATCAGAAGGTTGGCATCTCATCTCTTCTATCTTCTTCATCAGATTCAGATGATAACTTCAGTTCTTTTCTATTGCCTGAATGAAAAAAATGGTTAAAATACAACATATTCACTGAAGTTCACTTTATAGCTGCGTGTATGAAGTACACAAAAGACAGATGTGACAAGGATAAATTTGCTTTGTTGACCGGGTCTTTCTTCTTCAGCAGGAAAAGTGTGAAGGGAAACCATGGTGCGTAAGTGATGTGAATTACAGGTGGTTAATAACCAGGTGACCAGAACACCACCAGAAGAACCTGAGATTATTCTTTGGGGTTTTTTTTGGCTTATTGTTCGCAGGACAAGTTTTATTATAGTATATATCAGATGTAAATACTTTTAGAGTTTTTATACAGTCACAGGTGCGTGTGTAAGCATATTCTTTTACAAACTGTTCTCTAAGTTAGAGATGTCTGTTCATTTTGAGAGTGGACTAAAAGATAGCAACCACGAAAGGCTGCTTTTCTCTGTCTCTAAAACCATTTATCTTCAGTTTAATTTTGAAGAAACTTGTCTGCACCAGACTGTTACAGCTACGTTGCCTGGTTTCACTAGTGGACTTTTTACTGAGCTTAGCATATTTTTAATAGCATAAAGCATATCTTCAGGTTGCTGGTCATGCTTTGTGTAAAAATGTCTACCTCAAAGCTTTTCCTAAACTGGAGTTACAGGACACAGAGAAATATTTCACAACGTGTTTCATTAAAAATAGGCTATTTTCTTTCTGAAACAAGAATATTCTCTTAAAATGAAGACATTTATGAAAGTTTTTCTTATGGTATAATCTTTCCCAACTGTCTGTTTTGCAGCAGATCACAGATATGAAACCGAGGAAGGCCCTTAGGCTGTAGGAGTACCCCAATTTTATCCCAGGAGGTTCTATTCAACTTTTACCAAAACAAAGCTGATATTAAAAAATTACTTGGTTTTTGGGGGGTTTATGGTCAAAACTATTCAGCAACTTGACAAAATAATAAACGAGCATAAATATTTTAAGGCAAATCTGATGTCCCTGTCAAAGCTGTAACGTACAGGGGGAGCAACTAAGGGCTGACAGAAGAAGGGAAGATTTTCCACAACTCATGAATAGCCCAGTGCATCAGGAGCTTCTGCTTCTTTAGATCAAGAAGAAAGGATGAATTTCATCCAGGAGTCTTTAGCGGTGGTGTGTGGCAAACATCATGGTTATATGAACTCATCCCAGACAGTGAAGTATCACATAACTGAAACAGACATTTTCTTGAGAGAGAAAGAGCATGGGAAGAAAACCATGCAAGAAGGCTAGGGAAAGTTTCCTTCTTTGCTGGTTTGTCATCTGTACCCACCTAATTTCTTCTGCTTCAGAATGAACCATCCCTTACTGCCAGAGAGCAGGCATTATATACCTAGCCCACCTTACTGCAGTGTATGCAGAAGTGCTGTCAGCTGTCAGTATGTTCTTGCTGCTGAGTAATGGGGACAGGTTGCTGCGTTGCACAGAATTTGTCTTTAACTTCACCATGAGTCATTGTAACCCATACAACTTCAGCTCAACATCATTTTCCACATGCCTTACAAAACACAAGGTATTTAATTAGTGACAGCACCCTCAGGTAATGAATTGAGTGAAAAAAATAGGCATAGAATGCCTGTAAGCTGCACGTGAATTTCCTGACTTCTGAGTGCTAGACTTTGCAGCTAAAAGATCAACTTTTTTTTTTTATTATACAGCTTATTATAAACATTTTGTATTTGCTTTTTGAGGTGAATTCTATGAAAAGCGTAAAATGGTGAGAGTAGGCTAGTAGGAGAATGATTTTCTGATTCAAAAAGAACTGCATTAAGATCAGGCCTTATAAAAAAGGGCTTTCATTAAAAAGCATATGAAAAAAAAAAGCATCTAGTGCAACAGCTAAAATTCTGAAGCACGTTCATTTTATTCCTCCTAAAACAATTTTTATGGTGTTCAAAATGGTCAGCAAAAGCCCAGTGGGAAATCCTGTTCCTCAGTTCCTTTCTTAAGGCAAGTCCATTCATTTTGTTGGTTTTTCTTCTGAAGTCTGCCTTTCCACTACCCAAGATTCATTCCATCAGGGGATTCAACTAGATATCAGAAGTGATATTTTGATTTCATTTGTTCAGGATTATAAGAAGCAGTGAAACCTCAGCACACTGACAACCAAACTGGTAGGGTCTAGATGTCCAGCAACTGTATTCTGCCAGCATTTTATTCAATTGAAGTACCTGAAATTTTTTAGTTCAACTGAATGTCCTCATCAGGCTTTTTTCTTTTTGCATTTTCAGTAAAGACAGCAAACAGTCCATCATTTTTCCTGTAATATACTTCCCAAACAGCTAAAGTAATTTCCCTGTTTTCTCGGTCTCTTTTGTCTTTAGTCTTGAGAAGCCCAGTACCTTCTATCTTGTTATATCTTTTAGCTGTCTTAACAGTATATAATATATGGTAAATGCATACTAAAACTAGGTATAGTAGTTTATAGTGTAGTAGTTTATATATCTGTAGTTATGCATTTTAGTCTTATAGTAATTTGTAATAGGTCTCACAATTTTTATTCATATTTTTAAATTTTTAGCAAAAGCACTTAATTGAATTTGTTAAATGTATTTAATTTATATATGTTGCATGATTTTGGGGGATAACTGTCAGTTAGATGCTCCACATAGACAGCATCTCCTTCTTAAGTATACAAAAATGCACCTGTACAGTAGTGCTCACTGGGTATTTTTAAAGTTATTCTTATGTTCACAGAGGTGGGCACACAGCAATTTAGGTTGAGCACAAAAAGCAGCATGTGGCTTAAAAAAAAGAGTAAATTGTAAGATCCTTTAAAAGAGGATCACCATTTTTCCTATTATGCAACATGTAACAACTTTGTTTTTGTTTTGCTAGTATTAACTTGATAATGAATAACCTATACCATTCTTGTTTTCTGTGACATTCCTTTAAAACTCTTGTGAGCTAATGTCACTGTTAAGACAGGATGATAAATATTTTAGTGGGTTTTATAAACTTTAGTGGGTTTTATGAAGTTCTTGTGGGGATAGACCCCTCTGTCCACCAAGTAATAGCCACATTATATACACACACACATGAGATACATAAATGTAAAGCTGATGTTGGTGTGGCTTCAGCTATTAGTTTTGTACTGCATGCTGGCAGTAACTCTGTTTTCTTGCCATGAAATTAGTAACGGTGTTTTGTGTGTGCTCTGGTCCCTGGTTGAGAACTTACAGTAATAAATATACTAAATACACAGACCCTAAACTTCTTGTATATTACTGGGATGATTTCTATCTTGTAAAGCAGTCCTTTTATTGCTCCTTGGAGATAACAAGACACTCCTACAGCATTTCATTCTGTTTTACTTTAAAAGACACTGCACAGAGATGATCTTACTCTAGTCTCTCTTGCCTTTATTTTTTTCCTGCAGCGCAGTGACAGAATGGAACAGGTTTAATTGCCTACCTGATATCTTTCATAGGCAATTTCTTAATAAGAGTGAGGAGGGGAGTTGGAGAAAAATCACCTCTGTAAGCTTTAGAACAAATCAGTTATTTAAAAAAAAATACCTGCACATGTTCCTTCCAAAATTTTTATTTTATTTTCCTCTGTTAGGGTGCAATTTTATGAATGGTTTAGCCAATTCAAGTGTCAGTTGCAAATGTTAGAAAAAAAATAGTTCCACTCTTTCTTTCCCTCAACACAGACACTCATTCACTTCTTTTGCATCCACGTGCCTTTTTTTCAGGGCTAGCTACCCCAAGCCCTTTCCACAACCTACCTTTTTAAGTAACCAATTGTTTAATAAAACATTGTTGTACTTGCATCTAACCTGTTACTGTAGAATAATCTCATGTATACTGACTTTTAAATACTCCCTGTCTTTCCAATTTTCATCAGCTTTTCCTTAAACTCTAACATTTAAAATTCCATAGAATCACAGAATCATTAAGGTTGGAAAAGACCTGTAAGATCAAGTCCAAAATGTCCGTTGTCAATAAATCTGGAGCATTCAGCATAATTGCTTATTTTGATCTTAGGAAAAGGCTGATTTCCATTAAAATAGTCTTAAAGACTTTTAGTGACAAAGGAACTCTTTCAGATTTTGAAAATTCTGCTGAATTTCTGGTATTTCTCTTTTTTTTAACCTCAGATCAGCAGTTTTTGCCTACAGCAGTCGAAATTTTATAGTCATATTATGCAATGCTAGCTATGCTTTAACACTATATTTTTAAAGTTTTAACTGCTCCCATTTCACTTCAGTCTTCTCTTTTTAATAAGTACCTCAAAACTCTACAAAGTTTTTTTTTAATGTTTCTACTGCCTTTCTCCTTACCAAAGAATGACCAAATCAGTCTTGGTCACTTTGGGGATTTTTGCATTACCCCCATTTTAAAGCTTCCATTGCTGATCTATGGCCACATGAAGCTCCCTTATCTGTTTAACTCTTATTTAATAATAGACTATTCTCTGTCCACACTCTTGTGATGGTTACAGTGGGCTGTCCCCAGAGTTTTTCTGTTTGGGTACTCTGCTAATGATGACTGAACAAGAACAGGAATTGAATATCTTTGCTGTCTTCTACATGCTTCAAATTTTATCGTCTCTTCAAGGCACACTGATGCTCTGAATTTCTTTTTTTTCATTTTATTATTTTTTACTTGGCTGAATGACATCCGCTTTGCTCTTTCTGTATGTTCTCTAGTCTTTCCACCTGTTTTTAAAAATTCTTCATCTGGGAATGCAATTCACTATATGCAATTTCTTTTTTGTGCTTATTCCATCTCACTTTCTTTCCTAAAATCAGCCCCTGCAACATGGAATTTATTGCTTTTTCTTTTCTTAGTTTTTACTGAAACTTATAGCTTGTAATTTTCTTCCACCCAGTGAGCTCCCCATTGCTAAGGAGCCCATGGGGAGGGAAATCCTTTGGTTAGCATTCCTCCAGGGAACCATTGTTCTTGACAGTCCTTTAATGGGATGCTGCTCACTCCAACTCCTTCATGACCTAGTAGAGAAAGAAATATGCAAAAGGAAGCATTCCAAACACTCCGCTCCAAACCACACCACTGAAATGTTGGCTTTTCCTTCCAGATTCACCTCTTCTATCAGCCAAGGTTTGCTGAACCATCTAGCTGGCACTCATCTTGCTATCAGAAGAGTCGCTTGGGGTATTTTTATTCATATAGTCTGACAAGCAGCAAAACACTGGCATACATCTGGCTGAACAAAAGCCAGCACATTCTACCCAGTTAGCAGCTTGAATTCAGATTCTCATCCACCACTTCCCCTGTATTCAATATGCATTCAGATAGAGTACACATTTACTAGCTGGCTACAGGTCTTACATACATATTTTGTACGTATACACAGTAATCATTGTGCTACAGGCATGTGTGTTTGTTCATGCAAATATTCTTGTCTTTGTGTGAAACCATTCCAGATTATACATGTTATCAATTATAGTTGCAAGTTTAGCCTAGTTAGATTGCCAAAGTGTGCCTTCCTTTTAGCCTGGAAGTCTCAGCATTGCCTAGTATTATTCAGAACGGAGTAGATTCTTGTGCCCCTGTACTCAGTGCTGGCGAGGCTGCACCTCAAATACTGTGTTCAGTTTTGGGTCCCTCACTACAAGAAGGATATTGAGGTGCTGGAGCGTGTTCAGAGAAGGGCAATGAAGCTGGTGAGGGGTCTGGAGCACAAGTCTTATGAGGGGCAGCTGAGGGAGCTGGGGTTGTTCAGTCTGGAGAAGAGGAGGCTGAGGGGAGACCTCATCGCTCTCTACAATTACTTGAAAGGGGGTTGCAGAGAGGTGGGTGTTGGTCTCTTCTCCCAAGTGACTAGTGACAGGACAAGAGGAAATGGCCTCAAGTTGTGCCAGGGGAGGTTCAGGCTGGATATTAGGAAAAATGTCTTCACTGAGAGAGTGGTGAAGCATTGGAACAGGCTGCCCAGGGAGGTGGTGGAGTCACCATCCCTGGAGGTGTTCAAGGAACGTGTGGACGTGGCATTGTGGGACATGGTTTAGTGGGCATGGTGGTGTTGGGTTGATGGTTGGACTTGATGATCTTACAGGTCTTTTCCAACCTTAGTGATTCTGTGAAAGTGCCTTCTTTCCAAAGAAGGAAACATTGAAATATAATGTTTTTAAAATTTCTTCATAAACATAAAAATATGGACACTAAAATAATAATTTACACCGCGTTCTGATTTGTGTACCATATTCCTACCAAAAATATTGACAGAATTTATGTAGCAAAATTTCTAGTTAAGAAATTCAAGATATAGCAAACAAAATTTTGAGTGTATGAAGCAGGAGTTAGAATGTAAGAGACGAGAAAAACATGTCTTCAGTATGGTATATGCCACTGAAATGACTCATAACTCAGACAATTGGAAAAAAGTTCTGATTCAAACACTTCTGTCACAAAGGAAAGAATAAATTTCTAAGAATTTTATTACAGGAAGCAATTTCAGGAAATTTTATTATAGTAAGGAAGATATTGTTAAAATGCTGGAGATTATTTTAGATTAGCTCAGGCAATTAAGTTTTTGCATGCATGGGAGTCTGTGGGTTATGAGGTAAGCTGCAACATGGTCAGCTGAAATATTTGGTTTATTGGGTGGGATTGGAAAGCAGTAATACTTCAGCCTGGCAATAGGTGGATTTTTTATTTATTTCTGAATGTATACTCAATAAAAAAATTTAAAAAATGTATTTTTTTAAAGCAAATTAAGAACAAATTTTTCTTTTTGGTAATGTGACTGGTAAGCAGAAAATGTACAATTTCAAATACTTTTTCTCAGGAATGTCTTAAAGATAAAATGACTCATACTCCAAAAAGAAGAATCATTGGTTTTATTAGGTCTAAATTTAGCTAATGTTTTGAAAGATAACAGAGGAATATTATTCTTTGTCAGTTAAATACAATGAAAGAATGCGTAACAATATAGAGTATGGCACAGGAAAAATATAGTGCATGGAAAGGGAGTTTCTTTTTATTTTTAATGAATAGTCAGTGTGTGGGGAGATTCACAGTAAAATTGACTTATCTGTTAAAAAGTTCTATATTTTCTGCTTCCAAGCCTCCTCTCTATGTCTATTTTTGTTCACAATGCCATTGCACAACAACGATACTCTGCACTCCCTTGGGACTGGCTGCCACCTCTGTCTTGTTGCTGATTCTCCATAGCTTTTCTAAAATACGTTCTCTTCTTCTCTTGTGAAGGTAAAATCATATTTTTTGTCTTCACTCCATCAAAACTATAAACAAAAGTTTTCAGCCTAAGAAAAAAATATTCAGTCAAGTTCTCTCAATAATTAGAAAAAAATTGTCCCTTCACCTCTGATTGCGTGCTAAGGTGTTCATACTTACTACCATTCATTCAGAGTCATTCAGAAGCAGAATAAGACTCAAGTATAGAGAATTACTTCTATTTTTCATCCTGGGTAGGTTATGCTTTTGAAGCCACACTTAAAGTTACATAGGTGTAGCTGACATGTTTTAGATTCACATTATGCCTTAATCCACATTACTGTGAAATGTAGAACGATCTCTTCAGAAGCGGACTGTATAACACAAACACAGCTTCTTTAACAGGATTAAGGCAAACCTAAATAAGACAAAATGGGCTGAAAGAATGTGAGATTTTGACTTCAAGGGAATTTATGAATTAAATTATTTACCTAATGGAGAAAAATAAAGAAGTCTGATTTTAATTTTCTTCCTTTTCTAGTATCACATCAATAAAGAATAAAGTGTCATCAGTTTTATGCAAATAAAAGCCCAGGTATTCAGCTGGTATAAATTTCTGCAGCTCCCTTGACAGTCTTTCCAGTAGCACCCTTTTTCTCTTAGGTGCTTTTCATCCGTTTCAAAATGTTAGTAGCCACTGAGAAGTTCCTGGTCTCAGGACAGAAGCAGGGCAAATGGGAATGTTTCTGGACTGTGTCTATATAAACTAAGGAAAGTCACTGTGAAATTCTGGGGTATTATGCTGATCTGCTCCATCCTGGTTCTGATGGATGTGGGGTATCCTCCTCCGGGGTGTGATGTAGGAACCCAACAGCTTGGTCTCTGCAAATGATCATAAGGGCAGGGTGAGAGCTTGTAGAAGAACAATTTGCACTTCCCCTGAACTATGAGGAAAGCTGGATCAATTCTGTTTTCCTTAATCCAGTTGTGTACTCCAGACATATAACTAACTGGAGGGACATGAGAGTGAACATGTGTCAGGCTGCTTGGCCAAGTCCTGATTTTCAAAGAAAAGAAACTCTCATCTTTAATTTCTATCAGTAAACCCTTAAGATAGAATTTCCCACCACCCTGTTAGGATCCTAATTCCTGCCTGCTTAAAATGGTATAAGTAATTTTCTGAAGTTACCTACCGTTTTCATTTGCCTCAAAGGACAGCTTTGCAATGTTATAGTTACCAATATATTGAAGATTGCCAAACTTCTGTGCATTTCTGTTTTATTCTTGGAACATCATGAGCTCTTTTGAGCAGCTAATTTAGCACCTGAGAAGCTGTTCTTTTATTATTATTCCTTTCTTACCAGAAAGACTCTGCATGCTACAAGTCATTATGACTTCAAGACAAAGATTTTGTTCTAATAGCACAAAATGTTTTAATATTAAGCTTTGTCTTGTCCTTGTTTAGAGTTGAAGAAAGTACTCGGCTATTTCTCCAAAGAACAAAAGAGGAAGGAATAATGGGTGGGCTAAAATAATTAACACTAGCTCAAAACTTTTGAATATGTAAGAGCTGAAGAAGCCACATTTGACAAAAGTAGGTACTTACATACTGATTTATTCAGTTAAATGGAGAACCGTCCCTCAGATTGGCACTTTTATGTGTAGTAAAATAAAAAACAACATGATGAAAGGAAATTATAGTAAAATTAGTTTGATAATAGACACCAAAATCTTTTGCGTCTCTTAAAAAAAAAAAAAGAAAAAAAGCAACATGCAATATAGAGAAAAGGTGAATATTACCAGCCTGCTTTGACAACAACTTTTTAAAAAAGTAACTTGATTCTTCATTATGTGGCATTTCATATATTTATTCACTCCTGGGCTACTTGACAAAGAAATAACAGCAAGGTTATAAAGTAATCTAGGAGTTTAAAAGCTACTCAGAATAGGAAATCAGAGCAGTATTGTCAAATTTAGCTATGAAACACCCATGAACATACAATCAAAAACTTATTTTTGTTCAGCTTTCAGCTTTTAGAGCTTTTATTTCTTCATAACCATGAAGATACATGCTGGCATGGAGATGTTATTTACCTAAGACTTTCTGTCTCAGAGGAATAACAATCCTAGTGCTTAGTTCATTCCAAAAAACACAAGCCTGTGTCACTTTGGATGAGAACTGCACCTAGTTTTAGGTTCAGTTAAGTTTGACACTTCAAGAGTCAAAAGTGAATTTTAGCTCAAACCAGCTGAAACACAGGGAAGATTTCCAAAGCACATAGTAATCCTAAACAGATTGTCTCTTCAATGCTGTTGCCTGGGTCTCCTCTCCTCCAGACAACAGAGCTACACCATCCTCTTGTCTCATACTCACTTGTTCTGGGGTTTGGAGGTTTTTTCCCAGTTGTTTGTTTAGGTTCTTTTGCCCCACCATCATAATTTTCCTTTTTCTTTAAGAACAGATGCAAATCTGTAGCCATCATGTCACTGTACATTGAGTACTCCCACTCAACACAGGGACAATGTGGGATTTCCACCGCAGAGGTAAACAGAACAAAAACCTGTTAAACCAAAAGATGGCATGAGTAGTTTTAATGTTTCTGTGATTAGTGCTTTGCTGTGTATGAGAGATCAGAACTCCAGGGTAACTTCAGGAACTTGCACTTAGGGCCAGCAGTTTTATTCTAGGAGTTGAACGGATCTCCTAACTGTTACTGACTAGTTCCAGTCTGCTGATCTTTCCACTTTTTTTTTTTTTCTATTGAGATGAATTACAAGGCAAAACAGCCTTGTGCTGTCAGTTTGTTTGTTCCTCTTTCCCATTTTCACTGGAATTTGCCTGTTCACCGAGCATTAAAAATAGCACCTGGAGATACAAGGCAGCAAAATGAATGTATACAGCTTTTCATGAAACAAAATACGCATGACAATAGCTTTTTTACCTGAAACTTGGACTAATGGTATTCTCAAGGATAAGAAAATAACTAAAATAACTAGACTTACTCAGCTAAATATGGGGATGTCTAATGAGTCATCCAATCTCTACCTCCAGGCTGCATTGGTTTAACGTGTTTTCCTTCCCTAATAAATGAGCATAAAATCTAGTGCCTGTGATTCCATAGCACTATGCCACTTTGTTCCTTTTCAGCACTCTACTCAAAGCAGTGCAGTCTCTCTGTTGTTTAAAGGGAAATCAGTCCAAAAGCTTGTTGATTGGTGTACATCACCCATCAATAGCCTTTCAATGGGCATGGTTTACAATTGCACGTTGCTGTGTTTAAATGTCATCTGCATTCTGTAATTGAATTAATGTCTGCTCACAGACAAAAAAGGAAGGAATTGAGTATATATGCCAAGAGCTTCTGTTACTGTGGGGTTTTTTTCACTGTATGTGAATTATTGACCTCTGAGGACCCATCCTGTAGGTGATAACTTTGCATTTACAAAATATTTAAGTGCAGTCTCCCAATAACATATTTATAATTTCCTTCCTTCCAAAATATCAGACAAAGTACTTCGTAAGATTTATCTGGAGCAAAGCAGTTTTTAATAGTACTGATTGTATCCAATGTTCTAATAGCAGTTAATTTCCCTCAACAGTCATGTGTGTATATGCAGTCACATGTGTATATGCAGTCACATGTAAATAAATATAATTATTTTCTTGCAATTTATCAAGGAAATAAGTTAAAAAACAAGACACTAGAGAAAAAGCCAGTAGATTTTTAGAAGCTCTGCCATCTGGTCTATTATAAAATGAATCTAATTATCTAGAAAATGTGTGTCGATAAGCAAAATGTATGCATATATGAATAAATGCATTCAGAACTGAAGTCTACTTATAAGCAACTGTGGCCAGTGCATATTAATTATTCAGTTTTATGACATGTGGAAGTCTCTATCATGATAGCAAAGGCAACAAGAACCTGAAAAGCTCTCT
This sequence comes from Gavia stellata, assembly GCF_030936135.1. Classification (NCBI taxonomy): domain Eukaryota; kingdom Metazoa; phylum Chordata; class Aves; order Gaviiformes; family Gaviidae; genus Gavia; species Gavia stellata. The sequence goes on from NC_082596.1 coordinate 45,309,500, forward strand.
TCTATTTCTTACTATCTTTGTTCTCAGTGTTTAAATCAATAGACTATTTTCTTAAAATCATGGGGCACAGAGTTCGAATACGAACAGGTGAAGAACTGGCCTACTAGACAATGAGCATAAAGGACAGCCTACTTTACAAAAGAAAATGGAAATATTTAGTAAGAGCAAACCTTGGAAGAAATAGAACTATTCTCTGTGAATATTATAGGGAGTAAATTCTGGATAATTAATATTTAAGCAAAAGGTAACACTGGCACCAGAACTGATGAGTGTAAGCTGAGCAGATATTAATTCAGCAGAGGATACCTATCCGAGAGAAGAGTAAGCTTCTGGAACAGTTTTCTAAAAAGAGCAGCGGAGACAAAAATATAACTTGTTTTAAACTGAAGCTTGATGCATTTGTGGGAAGGATCCTATGACAGTTTCCTTTTATAGCAAGAGTTTAGAGCTGATGACTTAGCAAATGCCTTTCACTCTTTGTTTTTTGTCATGATATTTTTGTGCTGTGATTTTCAGCACTTTACAGATTGCCATCTGAGCCACTTCATAAATCTGCCTTTACAGCAACTGAATTGATTTTTGCCACTCTAGCAAAGTAAGCCTGATAATCCAGAATTTATTTCACAACAAACCTTTGAAAAATGTATCGTAACTGTTAGTTTTACTGGTTTTCTTTCTTTTTAAAAATGAAAAGCAGACTGATAATAATTTATTTTTAGTGTATTAAATGTCTATATCAATTACATTCAATTATATCTGTAGCCCTGGGAATTAATCTGACAATCATATTACAATTTACAGCCATTTCCTAGGTAACTAAAAGAGCCACATACATGCAATGAAGCCATTAGAAACTTTTTCTTTTCCCTAGTGACTTCTCTTTTATCTTTCAGCTCTTCCATATGCACTAAAATATCCATGCAACATTGTCACTACTTTTTGTAATGGTAGACAGATGTGAAATGCATTAATGAGCTGTGGGAGAGCAAAAGAACAAGGGAGACTAAAATGTTTCTATTAGGAACCATGAAAGGTAAAAGGATAGAGACCAATCTGGGGGAAAAAACAGCAGCTGTGAATAAAAATCAGTCAAAACTTGAATGCTTGTTTGAATTCACTTTGATTTGCAGGAGAAAGAACTGGTAGCAAAAGATGTTATCTTATTTATTTAACATGTTAATACATTCAAATCTTGCTTTATATGGACAGTTGGGCTCCTGAAGAGAAAACATTTTTAATTTAGATATGACAAAACAGGCCAGTCCAAAACTTACTGCAAGACAAAAGGCAAGAGCTACAGTAGCAAGAGTACAGAGTGACTCAGAGCACATTTTGTTGATTTACTGTGGTTTTGCTCTTGAAAACTTTGTGTGTTCATCCATGCATTCTATTGATTCGTTTCTTTTTGTAAATGCGGAAAAAATTGGACTTGCAGATTATTTGGAAAAGGCCACTGATGTTCAGGGGAATTGACAGCTTAGGTCAGCCCCAGTGATATCTATTTACAATTCATGTGATTTTGGTTATCATAATTCTTGTGCCTCATCACATTATTTAATTCAATAAATCATGGGTTTAAAAGTTTACTATAGTTTGGTTTGTTTTGTTTCCAAATAGCATTCACTTACCTATTGCTTTCACTTTATTTGCTAAGGTTTTGTGCTGTGCATGGGTAGTGTTTTCATTTCAATGTGTGCATAACTTTAATTTTCTGCGGTTTGTTAGTGTGTCACTTGTCTATTCAGTCTTGGCTGCAGTGAATTTTTCTGAAGAGTTTCTTCTTTGGTGTCAATGCCATGTGTGCAATTTGTTTTAGAAATCTTTTTTTTACTTTTGATAATATTCACTTACTACTTATCTTGAAAGTTTTCTGTGTTAGAATATTGTCTATCTTCTGAAAAGATGTATTCAGCAGAAAGTAGAAAACGAGAGGAGGAATTCTGAGACGGCATCAGAATTTGTTTTCCCAGGCAGATAGAATGGTTTGTATATCAATGTTTACAAACACAGAAAAACAAAGGGTATTATTATAGGGAAACAGATATAAAATAGCTTGAACTACAGATATATGTAGCCATACATGAGTATGTACATATATGCTTCCATAAGTAGATACTTACATACATATATTTGCGTTGCTTCCAGGTATCTTCACTATTGATGTTATAACCTTCAATGCCTGTTACATGCATGTGTCTTCCTTTTTTGGCTTCCACACAAAGTATAAAAATTTTTGTCTCTTTTTACCTCTGGAAAGGTCTTTTTTCCTGTGAAAAATTAGGTAGTAATTCCAGTAGTCTGTAAATGGTTGGTCTTTCAGTTTTGTTCCTCTACTTGAAGAATGCTGTTGGGATGACCAGTAATTTTCCAGACCTCCAACAATAAGAGAACAGAGGGATGGCCTACTTTCTAGGGGGACAGACGGAAGAGGGCGAGTGTAGCTTTGCTATTTTGCCAAGCTGGAGCAATTTCAGGGCACAGGAGTTGGGGTTATCTGGGACAGCAGCAGGGCATCACTTGTTCAAGTTGGCTTCCTACTGTTTGGTAGTGAAGAAGCCCAGAGGTTAGAAGAAATTTCTATGTATCTACTAGGCAAGAGGCCCTGTTGTGTTCTGGAGTTGGCTATTACAGCTATTTGGGCTGGCAGCTTTTTACTGCTGGCAGCAGTAAGATGCAGATGTTCACATTGGATGTTAGGACTGATGATCATGGTCTGTTTTCCTTCTGTACATGTGCTGAAACTCTGAGTAAATTATAGAAAAGTAGCACATACTGTGTTTAAAGGGCAGTCTATATACATTTTTAATGATTATTTATTTTTTTATTTATGTTTAAATATACAAACAAAATACCTCTTGTGGGCTATGAAGATATTCAGCGGGCTCCCATATAGATACAGAAGCATCAGATTTTATCTCGTCTTTGTCCTTTTTAGAGAATGGGGATGGGTTCTTGGCTTGAGATCCCTCACTGTCGTCCAGGTGGCAGTGCTGCACCATATTTAGCAGTTCCATAAAGTCTGCAGATTCGCCTTTACAAACTTCAAGGAAATGTCAGAATGCAACACCATCAATGCACAACATTTGAAGAAGAGGCGGCCAAAATTCCAGTCCTTCTTCACTAGGTGCATGACAATGGGAGGCTTTCACTGTTACTTGTCTTAGTGTCAACAGCAATGAAGTCACATGAGATGTGAGAGAAGAACGTGCCAAGCAAGATAACAGCTTCCTACCTCACACAAGCCAATAATAGTTTGGTGGACAGAGAGGAAAACAGTTTGTTTTGAGCTGCTTCACTCCTCTGCAGGAAATGACTGCAATGAAAATTGCTTCTTTATCTATTTCTTCCTACCCTTTCCTATTAGGTAGTGGCTTTGGGAAACACTAATTCTTTCTCCTTTTCATGCCTTCATATTCAATTAAGAATCAAAGGCACTTTAAAATGCACTTAAAATCTCAGAATTATTTCTGACATTTCCTAACTTTAGATTCAGAGTTAAAATTTATTCTGCAGTCATTTTTCTCTTGTTAAAGACGGGGTATACTTGCAGCTATTTTTCAGCCTTTTTTGTGTTACTGAGTATAACAAAATAAGCTTTCCAATCAGATGTGATCACTTTTCCCCAAAACACACTCAGCTGACAAATGCCAGTGATTTTATATGGCTACAGTTTTACTGAAGGATCACAGGGCATTTTCACCTCCTAGGCTGGATTGCGTGCTCTGGACATGCCTTTTAATGCATGCCAAAATGAAACCTGGGAACACAGCAACCTTTCTAGTGCCTTGCTTTCTGCTCATAGATATTCTGGTCTGCAGAGTGGTGATCTGCATGACAATACATTCCCCTTGTCACAAGAAGCAGCTGTCAGGATTGAACCTGAACTGCCAAGTCCACCTAGTTATCAGGTTATAGACAGGCAATGAGTCTGAGAAAGTCAAAATGTAAAACTGAAGCTCCCTATCATTTTTCAGTAAGCAGAAGAGAAGAAAACGCAACACGTGAAACTAGGTAGAGGGAGCTATGAAAAGAACTGTCTTCATAAGCAGCACTCACATTTCCTCTTAGGCAACTGATTTTATGGAAGAGCATGAGGGACAAAGTGAAAAGGAGATGTGTTCAGCAGAATTAGTCTCTCACACAAAACTGAGCATGATTATCATGTAATCAGAATGGTTTGGGTTGGAAGGGACATTTAAAGATCATCTAGTCCACTCCTTCTGCCATGGGCATGGACATCTTTCACTAGATCAGGTTGCTCAAAGCTCCATCCAACCTTACCTTGAACACTTCCAATGATGGGGTATTCACAACTTCTCTGGGCAACCTGTTCCAGTGTATAACCACCCTCATCTTAAAGAGTTTCTTCCTTATCTCCAATCTAAACCTACCTTCTTTTAGTTTAAAACCATTGCCCCTTGTCCTGTCCCTACAGGCCTTGATAAAAAGTCTGTCTCCATCTTTCTTATAAGCCCCCTTTAAGTATTGAAAGGCCACAGAAAGGTCTCCCTAGAGCCTTTTCTTCAGGCTGAACAACCCCAACTATCTCAGCCTTTCTTCATAGGAGAGGTGTTCCAGCCCTCTGATCATTTTTGTGGCCCAGTTCTGGACCCAGTCTAAGAGGTCCATGTCTGTCTTTTAGCAGGGGCCCCGGAGCTGGATGCAGTACTCTAGCTGGAGTCTCACAAGAGCAGTGTAGAGGGGGCGAATCACCTCCCTTGACTTGCTGACCAGGCTTGATTGATGAGACCAAATGAACTATTGCTGTTTTCTGAACTCCCAGCTATAATAAGACAAATACATTGAAAAATTTGGGTAGGGGATATTCAAGAAGATACTTTCTCGGGGAACAGGAAGCAGGACAGAAGTACAAGCTTGCATGGAATTCCTGTCAGTTCAGCAATGTCTTTCTTATCAGATCCTTACAGGATGGACAGACACTTTGTTATTAATTCAAGTGTGTGAGTTTCCAGTTTTGAATATAAGACTAACCCAGCACTCTCATGTCTTCTGTGTGCAAGCAGTGCAACACTGCTTGTCATGTCAACATTATACACTGTATTTCTGTGCTGACTTCACATTCCTCGTAGTCCAAATTCTAGGGTGGTTTGGGATATTTTCATCCCATCTGCAATGCTTCATTCCTGTTAAAACCAAACCTGAAAGGATACCATTCTGATTATATTAGCCTATTTCTAAAGAGATGAGAACTCACCAATATTTTTCATGGTGAGTATAATGACTCTTGTATCTTTTCATATAGTGAAGCTGGTAGCTATTGGCCTTTGCTACAGCACACATTTTTCTGAAATTTGGCTTTCTCCTTCATGTCAGGTTATTGGTGTTATGAAATTATTTTCAGGAGCTTCTCAAATCATTTGACTGATACTTAGTTTTGGCATTAAAAGTGATTCTGTTGACCACCAGAGTATCTATGGCTGGCTTTGCAATCTCAGTTTCTTGTGCAAACCAGTCTTTTCTGTCAAAGAATCGAGGAGACATAAGGCTTGATTCAAAGCCTATGAATAATTTTTCTCATGGGCTTTGAAGCATGTCATAAATCTCCTGTAGAGAAATTTCAAAATTCTTATCTACCCTTTGAATTAGTAAGGTTTTAAATTGGAACAGTCCTTTAACAGACCAGTGAAACATTCTTTCACACAATAGGGAATATTTCTTCTTTGTACTACTGTATTTTGAGGACAACTAGCAACAATTGATTATTTAATTTCTCTGTGATATATTACTTGATTGTAGAGCCAACACAACCATCTACTGCCATCAGTATTAAAATCTGAGTAACTTCTTTCCATTATGAAATTTAGTTTGTTTCTTACTTGATTTCTTATTTTCAATTTAATTCTGTAACATGGTGATTGTGGGACAACAGGCACCATTCAAATAACTTGAAAACATAAATGGCCACCACATATAACACACACAATCAACTAACTACTGCAGTTTGAAATCTCTGGAATCATAAAGAGGTTGTACAAAAAATAACCTACAAAGAAGCAACATTATTGAAACCACACTGTGCCTATCATTGACTCCAATCACATATTGAAAAACTAGGATGTTCACAAATTAGGGCCAGATTGAATTAAGAACTGTGGCCATTTTTTTGAGTAAGACTTTCCATGAAAACAATGAAAGCAGAGTTGAGGAAGACTTCAGTGGAGGATTCTTCAGGATTCTATTCTGGGCTGCAGAAATTGGATGAAAGTTTAGTGTGTTCAGTAGTGATGTTACAGTTTATATTACTGCCAGTTGGAGAGCCAATGTTTTTAATTTTAGGTTGTTTACATTCGGCTTGAATAGGCATTTAAAAATTGCTGGTAAATACAGTGAAACACTCAAATAGGATACAGAAAAAATAAAATGTGGCAATCACAGAATGATTTGACATGATGAGATAACAATACAAGCTGGTTGTGTGTTTATTATGTTGTGGAGTTATTTCTCTGATATTAAAAAGAAAAAGAAAAAAAAAGGAACAAGGGCTAACTCTGACCATATGTTAGTGGCATGGAGGTGCATTTCATGATTGCATTTTACATATGATAGGCTAACTAGTAAGTCATCTTTTTTATCACAATAAACCTGAAGAAGATATTCAGCAAACTGTAGATCATGTCATATTTAAGGTAAGCAGCTTTTCATGCCTCATGCTCACTGAGTGTGCCTTTGACTAGTGTTGACAAGTGACTAACTACCAAACTGACACTGGAGATGTTTATATGTGTACAAATGAAAGGAAAAAAAAAAAAAAAAAACTTGATCTGAAAATTTTCTATCTACCAGAAAAGGATGTCATGTAAGACTTGCTAAGGACAATTAGCAATGATTTTGAGCCCTTTCAATCCTAGGTCATTAAGTCTGGTGTGTGTTTGATGTTTGCTTTAAGGCATTTAAGTGTTATTTTCTGACTTGTTTGCAAGACTGAAATGATTTCAACAGTCCAATCAACTCAATTAGTTACCACAGGACAACCTAGAGCATAGATTATGCCATCTGTTAAAATTTGCGTTCTGCTGTTGTGTTAGGTATCTGCAAACTTCTTATAAAGCTATTATTTCTTCACTGTGGATGATCAGACTTTGCTCAGACCAGCTTGAATAGTAACCTAGAAAAAAAATCAAAATGAAAACTCAACAAATCACCATTCTCCCATTATGTTGTACCTTCCTTAAATAGACTCCAGAAAATATAGATTTTGTGTCTGAAAAGTCTGTAAACAAGAAGTGATTGATGCCACGTGCCTAAACACTACTGTTTGAATTTTACTCAACCCTGTTAACAATGTGTTGAAATCAGTAGATTACTCCCATAGAAAAAAGGAATCTTCAAAAGAACGAACCGTACTGATTTTTGTTGTGTTTTAAATATGTAAATAAATAAATAAGCCTGAAGAGAAGCAGGTATAAAAAGCCTGAGTTCAGCTTTACATTGGCAAGGTTCTGTTGCTTTCATAACCTGACCAAAGAGCTCTTCAGTAATCTGTGCCATAGTACATTGGACAACCTGATCATCAAGAGACACCTGTCCTTGGTATCTCTCCACCATTTATGTGCATATGTACTTATCTGTTACTAAGACAAGAGAAGGCAGAATGGGGAAGCAATAAACTCCCCAGACTGCTAGGAACTTCGGGGAAGAAGCACAACTGTTGTTGTAAATAGTAGTAAATTTGAATAAAAATAAGGAAGAATAATTTAAGAAATAAGTTTTATGAGAAAGTATCACATTATGAAGATGGAGATTCTCTGTTAAGATAATGATTTTAGAAGTTTCTTAAGAGTAGTGTTGAAAATACTGGTATTTATTAAGCTGTTTGTCACCAAAAGTGTGTTTCAGTAAATGAGATATTGGCATCTATTTTGAGAATAATTCTGATAAAATGTGAAAAATTAAAAATATTTCCAGTGCTTCAAAAGGAAAATAAAAAAGTCTTTCTGAAATTTTCCATTTGCAGAAAAGATCAAATTTTTTGAAGCTAGAATAGACATCCAGTAAGGTCAACTCATCTTTTATGAGATTACCAAACCAGATATTATATTTTCTGATACTATTAATATTAAAAGCAACAGAAATCACATGAAACTGGATAAGAAAGATTTTATTTTTCAGCAATTTTTGTCAGACTTCATTGTCCAGTTAATGTCACACAACTCTCAACATAGTTTAAATCTACTAAAATCTTAGGTACGAATTCTTTTCCATTCTTATTAATTCCCCAAATGTCATGTCCTTTGCTGTATGGTGAGTCAGGCTGTGCCATTCATATAGGGATTAAACCTCACTTTATGGTAGATATTTTAATAGCAACCAAATTATGTTTTGACAGGTGGCTTGAGCATTGTGTTGCGTGCGCTCGTTGGCCATGGGAGATCAAGGAGTACTTCTGAGTTCACAGATTCAGGGAAGGCCTCAGCCTCATCCCAGTTCGATCTTGAGAAAGTTGTCTAAGTATATGCCAGGATGTTTACTGTCACCCACAGCATGTCTAGGTTTCTATAAAGAAGCAACCATCGGTCCATAATCTAGGCATTTAAGGGCACTGGTCACAAAGTTCACTTATAGCCATTTATATGAAATCGTGGAAAAATAACTATGTTATGCTCCTTAAGAGAAATTTTATAAGACAAATAATGGTACTTGCTTAAATTAAATTTCAAAATCTGATAGAACTAAATTTAGATAAAGTTATCATAAAAACTTTTCAAATTTATTCTAATAGCCCCTTCCAATCGCTAAGTCATTGTAAAGTCTGATATTGCTTCGTGTGTTTCCTTCTGACCGAACTTCTAAGTAACCTTTTAAAATTAATTTCCTTTATCTTGGAAAAGGAGGTAAGCTATAGAAACTTATAAAAATACTCCAGAATAGTGATGACTTTTTTAACTAGTTAGAAATTCAGATATTTTTGTTGATAATTTGAATAAAAAAATCTCTGACTTACAGAGCTTTCAGTATGAAACCTTTTCAGTGGTATCCATCTGTTGCCTTTCTATCTCACTATTCCTTCTGCACTGTGCCTCTGATTCTCTCAGGTCCAAAATAAAATAAGTTTATTTAAATACTGTACTGTGAGAAAAACTGTGGAAATTATTATTTTTTATCACTGGCTTCACCAACACTTGCATTAAAAATACTTTCTCTTACTATTACTAGTTCTGTATTTCAGTGTCTTCTGTGGAATCATATATGATAGGAGCAAAATACATTTAACTTGATAGTTGTTCCTATAAATTCAGCTAAGTTGTAGCAACTGAAGAATCTTCTTGAGTAAAAGCTTACCTATGACATAAGCTACTATATTAAAACAATCTAGGCAGAAAGTAATCTATACTTACAGAATTGGGCAAAAACAAGTTACTTTTTAAACTTTACACTACCTGCAGCTGGGAAAATGAAAAGAAATGATCTGCCAACAAGACTTACTTTATTACCATTTTAAATAATTGCAGTCTACTTCAACTTTACTGTCAACCGTGGAAATTTTGGTTTATCATGAAAAAAGTTTGATTGTTAAAGTTGGAGCTTGTCTCTGACGGCATTTCTTTTCCTGACTGTAGTTGTCATTTGTGTTAGAAATAATTACTGTACTACTAAGAATTTGGCATTCAAAAAATACACCTGGTGGTTTAAAAATGCATGGCAAGGATTATTGACAGGTGCTGTCTTTAAACTCGTGAAAAAATAGGCCACATTTTTGTCCCTTTGTTCATACTGAAATCAATCAGATGCTTAGAAATGTGAAGCATAGTTAGCATAATATTATCGGACTCTGGACCTTTGTAACAGTATCTGACCATATGTTTTATGACAGCTTTTTCAAGAAGTGCAGTCTGTCTGCAAATTATCTGGAAAAAAGTTAAAGTTCTCTGAAATTAATTTGCCGTTTGATTTATTATGAGATAATTTAGTGCATGTCTGTACCAGCAGAGCAATTGGCTCCATGATAGCTATTTTCAGAACTGAAAATGCAGGGAAATGCAATGAAACTGATGTGCAGAGTTTGTTGGCCTGGACACAGAATCCCATAAGCTGTATTTTTTCTCAATGTGATCTGGCGCATTCGCCAGTGCTACACTGTGTTATAAGCATTTACCAAATCACATCAGCTGTAGCTTAGATAGTTCTGCAACACTGTTCAATATCAAGATCACTTGACTGAATTATATATAGATTCTTTGTAAGTCTTCATTATGAATATAAAATACCCAACTGTTCTTGAGGTAAGATAATATGTTGAAGGAAAATTTTACAAAGTAGAAACCATGTCACAAAAATGAGAAGAGAACCAGAAGATGATGATGAAGGCCAATGGGAGGACAAGAAGTTGAGATGAAGTTTTATTCATTTGATATTATTTGTTGCTGTGATCATTCCTACCAGTAAAGCTTGGTAGTATATTCTGGGAAAGTGAATCCAGATGGAATATGAATATGAAGAAAGCAGATTCAGTTCTCATGAGTGAATTTCTGCACCTGATCTATTTCTGATAAATTAAAGACTAAGCAAGGAAAAGTTTGAAATCTAGTTCACTGCAGGCAAAGACTTTCAAGAGTTTTAAAGTGAAGGCATGCAGTACAAAAGAGCTTATAAAAGAATATTTAAAGATTCAGCAGAAAGTAAATCACAACAATTTCACTGATTCTCAAAATACTTGTACTCTATTTTACATGAATAAAGTTTTTCCTTAAAAACATGGCAAAATGTAACAAATATTAATTTTCAATCTGCTTCACAGTAGGATTTTCAAAGAAAAATCTACAAAACACATCATATAACAGTAAAAGAATTGCTTACCTTTTCAGCAACACATGTAGACTGCTACTGGAAATACAAGTATATGAACCAAAACCATAATCCAGATATGGCAATTTTATGTCTATCCCACTATTGTGTTTAAATAGTGGTGGAATATTTCAGAACACTTGTAGGCACACACTTATGATCTAGTTACTGTAGCTCACCAAGCTCTCATGTACCTGTTTGTATATACTGTAACCAATAGCATATGCACAGGAATGCAACGTAACTGAACAATTTTTCATTTCTGGCTAAGCTAAGCTGAATTTATGATTTGTCCTCCTTTCCTGTGGGTGTTCAGAAAATTGTCTTTTGTATTTTTTTTGACTGACTGCACCTGGTAACCTGTACACAAAATAAACAGAAGTAGCCAGTAAGAAAAACTTCGTAAATTGACAAACAGCAAATTTAATACTGGCAGCTGACCCAGCTTCATTCTGGCACATCCTCTGTAGTAAGCCCTGGTGCTCTGCAGCAAGCAAACAGCAATAGCTTTACATGAATGGGGAAGGAAGAAAAAAACCCAAAACAACAACCCCCCCTCCCAAAACAAACAAACAAATAGAAACCCCAAACCCACAATTTAATTACTCAGAAAACTGTGTAGCTGCTGTTGAAATTCTTTATGTATGAGTATTTGAATGAGCAAAACAATCCCTCTTGAAAATATTCTTAATGTGGAGTACAAAGAGATAGAATTTCACCTCTGACTTGCCAAAATTATTAATAGATAACTTTTCCCTCTAGTCATCATATTCTAATTGGAATGGGCCTTATCTCATTTTTACTTCTCTTACTCATTGAGTGAAGATGAAATCAAAAGCGCAAGTACTGAAACAGCACCAGATGTTATCATAATACTTTTATTACACAAAGAAATAGGAGGTGCGGGTAGGCTCATCATATTTTCAGACCAGTTATTTAAAATGACACTGTTTTGTTCTCATGTAATCAGGAATGATTCCACCCAATCAGATTGCACCAATCGTGATAAAATCAGAGAAAAGCTTCAGAATATCCTCATACTTCCTGAAATGAATTTTAGAAGGATTGTGACAAAAGATACAAATAGATTCAGTCTTCAGAAAGATCTGAAATGGAAAAATATCTTTCTGTTCCAAGCGCACTATTTTGTTCTAAGCTACATGTCCTTTATTGTTACATTGATCTCAGTATTGCATCCATAGATTAACTTTAATCTCATCTGTGTAATGCATTTAACATTTTAAATAATTTTTACAGAGTTCATACTTCATGCAGACTGAAGGATCTGAATTTGGACTATCTCAGCTTGCCATAGGGAATCTAATAAGAAATTACCCCTTTAAAGTAGTATGTAGTAGTATCCCATACAAATTAATACACTCTGTAGAAATAAGTGAGTTGATATGAATGCAGACATTTGCCCTGAAATATTAATTATGAACAGATGCACATGAAGACACTCTGCTCTGGGAAGATAAGGTGCATGCAAGTGTTATTGTCTATATAATGAATAAAACAAACAAAAACAGTCTCCCAGACTCATTCAGAAAATGAAATCAATAACACAAACTAATTAATGGAGATTATTAGGAGAGGAATCTTTTTAAAGAAGCCAGAGTGGAAGAATTATTCCCCATTTTAAGAAAACATAGACATTTTGACACATGTGAGACTCCTCTATCTTGTCTTAACACTTTCATTACAGTTAGCTGGGGTTTTGTTCACCTTTCTAAATACAGTGCCAATGCAACTGTGATGACAACATTGAAAGATTTTTATGAACTTGGTTAGTCTCTGATAAGCTTGGCACCAGTTAGGACTTACCACATTTAAAAATACTGAACTGCAAAGATGCAAAATTGCTGGCAGAACTGAACCAGGCACGCAGTACATATTCTGTCAACATTTGTGCATAACCTGGGGAACTGACATATCTAAATGTGTAAATTGAGACTGACAGAATTCATACAATTTGCCTTTAAACTTTTTCTTTGAAAAGCTAGAGCAGCAATCCAGTCTACAGACTCCCTAGCAAGTTTTTTTTAACTGTGCATAAGAAAGAGATTGGGCAGCATTCACTTTAAGCATACATTCCTCATTAAGTAATGCCAACTAGTCACCAAATGGAGGAAGAAGAGCTTTAGATTTCACTGACGTAACCAGTTATTTAACAATCACTTAGATGCAGGAGGTGGTTCCTGGTACACCAAAGAGCCCCACGGAAAGGAAGCAACTTGCATTCTGATGAAGAGGGTGGCTTCCTATTTAGGAGGAAAGAGAAGGATTTGCAGTGAAATATAAAACCAGTCTAAATCCTTTAGAAAAGCCTTAAGAGAGCTAGGCTGTAAAAGCAAAAATGTCTCACCGAGAGCATGAGACATACACAAGATCTGCAACTCCAGCTACTGCAATTTCAGGATAACAACAGTAAATCAGGTCAGTGAAGGAAAGAAAGTTCTTTCGGTAAGTAATTTAAGTAACTATTTTTTTTTCACTTCTTTGCTTTTTAATTGTTTGTGACAGTCCAGTTTGTTTTGGTTGTTATTAATAATTGTTAATATTTTCAATTTTATCTCTTCTTGTTTTAAGGTAAGCAAGTGACACGGCTTATCTGATACAGCTATCAAGAATGGTCTTGAGAAATTTTGGCAATAGTCTACCCACTCGAGCACATGTATATGCAGTACTGTATGTACTGTATGTACCAGGGGAGGTTCAGGCTAGACATTAGGAAAAAGTTCTTCACTGAGAGAGTGGTGAAACACTGGAATAGGCTGCCCAGGGAGGTGGTAGAGTCACCCTCCCTGGAGGTATTCAAGGAGCGTGTGGATGTGGCATTGTGGGATGTGGCTTGATGGACATGGTGCTGTGTGGTGTTGGGTGGGTTGTGGCTTGTTATTGTTGTTGTGTGGCGTGGGTTTTGTGGTTTGTTTTTTTTTTTTTTTTCTTTTTTTTTTTCTTTTTTTTTTTTTTTTCCCCCCCCCCAGGTTGGACTCGATGATCTTACAGGTCTTTTCCAACCGTACTGATTCTGTGATTCTGTGATTCTATGTATATATGTATGTATGTATATACAGCACTGTATATGACACTAGCAAAGTGGATTCTCATGTGAAGATCTTGCACATAGAGAAACGTCACAACGTGCTGGACAGTAGGGAGGGAGGGTATTTTACAGTGACCGCGGGTGTCAATACCAGGCTGCCCAACATGCAGCAATGTATTGGACCACATGATTGAACCATAAGGGCCATGGCAGGGGGAGAGGAAGTAATAATTAGTGCTTTAGTCTTTTATCCTTTTATTCATATATCCTCTTAATAGCTTTTCTTTGAAACTGCAGAGCTGTAAATCTTTAGAACTTAATTATAACTTTGCATAGCATCCCTAGGCAGTGCTGTGCCGTTGAAGGTTGCACAGATATTGAAGAGGATGTCCCACTGCCATCTCAGATCTTGTTCTTATCAATCCCCGTGACCTCCCACTTAGTTTCCACTACATCTGAAGAGGCTCCTACTTCAGCATTTTCAAAGTTTCACTTTTCAGGCTGCCTGATTCGAAACCTGATTGTATTTCAGACCATTCTGGGCAAGAACCCTGGCTTTGCTCTGGAGTTCTGTCCCTTCTAACACTGCCTTCAAAGTAAAAGCAAAACATAAGCTTCAGCAGCAGAGATGCAGCTCTTTCATCTGAATAGTCTGACTATGACAAAGTGAGTCTGAGTTTCACTGAACCCCTTCTTTTCTCACCGACAATACTTAATGTCCCTAACTCTCAAAAAATATGACATGCTTGCTAAGAAAACCTGGCTAATTATTTCACTTGATTGGAGGAAGGTTTTGTTTCTTCCTAGGAATCAGGCATACCTCTTCTAGAATGTAAATATAATAAATAAACTCAGATAATATCATGATACCATCATGTTTGCATGGAGACTACTAGAAAAGAGTGTTGTTATTTGTATTGTATTAGGGTGATGATCACTAGAACATACTAATATCATTTAATAATGCAACTATTAGTTTTTCATTAGTATCTCTCTGTTTGGACACTCACATTTAAATTATTGGAGTTCTGTATGTTGAAATTTATCAACAGTTGAATACTATTAGAAGCGCTCTACAGAAATATATAACCCTAAAACAAAGTGTAGGAGAAAGGTTACTGCATGAACTAAAAGAAAAACATTTAAAAAATAATTTTAAATATATTTTAATACTTATTTTACTGTTAAAATTAATTTTACATTGCTTTTACCTGAAGGACCTGTTCTGGCAATTTCTCACATGTGACTGAATGCTACACTGCAGTTCCTATTCAAAAATATCCAAATTCTAACTCTGATTTTTTAAAGTAAGGAAACTTTCCAATTATTTTCAAAAATGTCTATGATGCATTGGTACGTTCCTCATGTAGGCTTTATTCATCAAAATATTTACTCATTAATCACATGAAAGCATAGAGAAATTAATTATGTTCAGAACACTTGAGTATTATTCCTAAAAGCCTGGGTAGCTATATTAAAATGGCTGCCAGGTCTCAAAGTGTTCACTTTAGTTGCAGGTAGATGAATAAGGAGATACACAGAAATGAGAAAAGACAACCTCCTAAAACATAAGTAATCTATATACAATTTTGGCCATTGCTGAGGAAATTGTTAACTTGCTGGAAGACTGCATGAAGATCATGAGACTGCTTCCTGTGTTTGATTAACACATTATGAAACTAATTTACGAACACTGCTGATTTGTGAAGTGCCTTTGTGTACACATTTTACTAAAAATATATTCAATGCATATTCATCAGAAAATGGCTTTTTTAAGCCATTAAAGCCCAGAGAGAGGCTTTTAATCTTAAAATATGTGATCAGATCAAAAAGTTAGTTCACTAACCAGTTGGCCACGACTGGGAGAACTAGCCTGCAGAGTGCTGGTTGGGAGTGAACATTCCTCAAACAAGAAAAAAAGGGCAGAGGTGACAAAGGATATATGATACATTCAAAAACTTGGGGTTGGAAAGTGTGGGAAAGGACTACTATCAGAGGAAGACCTCTTCTTTTTAGGTGTGGGACCAAAGACTACAAGTAGTGTTATTAAAACTTGTGGTTCAAAACATAGGCACAAGAAGGTTTCTGGACCAGAGGTCTGATCTTGTCCCTCAGATTCCTATAGCTAATGAGGAAATGGGAGACAAAAAACGTTACTATTCTATTCCATTCTTTATGTTGCTTGCTAAGAATGATAGCATTTTTTAAACCCATACAAAGGTTGCTTGTTTATGAGTGTGGGGTTTGTTGCTTATAACTATTTCTCACCATTGGACATTCTTTAAACCTCCCAAGAGAAAAAATCTGCAGTCAAGAGTGTCTACCTGGATAAGTCTCTGCTGGCCAAAAAGCTATTGAAACAGTGGATGACTCTGGAGGTAAGAGCAGCTGATTTATGTGGACTGTTCTCAGGTGGAGGTGCTGAACAGGCGCCTTGTCTCTTGGTGTGTTTCTAGTGATATCAGCATGCAGGTAAGGACATTTTAGAACTCAGTACCTTAAAATCTACAAAACCCAATTGGTTAATCTGGTGTGCTAAACAGATGTATTTTATCTCTGTTTAGCAAGAAAGTAGAAGAAATCATGCAAAGCCATTTCTGGGAGCTATCAGGTTCGGGATTTTGTGCCATCACAGAATAATTAACTTAAATTTGGAAATGGAATAACCTAAAGGTGCTGGGAATGGAATTAAACCTCTTAAAATCCAGCACTATGTTGAGAAAACCTGTCTTTTCTAACTCTGTAACATTTACTTAAAATAAGGACCATGATGCCTTGAACATAGATCAGCTCTAAAGGACTAATTTATGCCCTTTACCAGGTGGAATAGATTAGAAATAGTTTAAGAAGTTGTGTTGACTTAAACTGCCTGTAACATCTTGATAATTCCCAGACAAGTAAAGTTTGTAACGTTGACTAATAAAATTCATTTTGAGCCTCATCTTTTTTTTTCTGAACCTCTCTATTCTCTATTAGCTATGTGCAAGCTGTAACATGATGTACAGACTTAAAGCAGCACTTTAATATTTGGCATCAACAAGTGATATGGTTAGATATTTTAATTTCTTACAAGACAATGATCAACCAAGACGCAGTGTAACAAACTGTTCTAAGCATTTGAAGAAATGTCACCAGTGCTCACTGAAGGTCAGAATCAAGAGATGTAATGACATCAGTTGTGTGTTGAAGTAAAGGATAATTATGTTTTAAATCTGTAAGGTACTATTAGCCATGAGACCACTGTCACTAATAAGCTTTCTCTTATTGTCTGCTAAACTGGCACAACATCCCCATGTGATCTATTAATACATATTTCATATAAGAATATGAAAATAGCATGAGACATTTCAAGCATATGAGTGGTCATTCACCCTTTAATGAAACCTTTATGAACTTCTAATTAATGAAATGTCAGGATTAAATGTATGATTTTAACAACCTGATAAATGCTCATGAATATTTTCTGACGAATGTCTGAACATTCATTTATTCGTGATTTATTGAATGTATACTCAAAAAAATAATGTTCCATTATGAATCAGAGAATGTTTTCTTTTGGCAAAAACCCAAAACAAAGTAGCGTATGAGTAAAGTTTTGGTTTGCTTTGCTCTGTTTTGCTTTTTAATGTAGGTGGTTCTGTCTATACTGGGATGCCACGTGTAACTAAAATGGAAAAATGTACCACACGTATTCTAAAGGTTTTTCTCAGTGGTAGAATAAGAGATAAAGTTATTCCAAAGAGATGCAATGTATGAATCTTTCAAAATCCAAAATGACAAAAGGTGGGTTTTTTACTTCCTATGGAGGTAGAAAAAAAGCCCATATAATTTTGTTAGGATATACAAGTTACAGAGCAATAGCTCTGATTTCTCCACAAACCTTCAGAAGTACCTCTGAAGGCCTTTTCAGGACAGCTATTGTTAATTTGATGTAAAATGGTGCAATACAGAGAGAGAATACGTTTGTTACAAAAATCTTGAAGGATGTTTTTTTGTGTTCAGTCCTGGTTATGTCATTGCAGCATATTTAGGAAATAAGAAAATGATCACTTATACCAAGTATGTGGGTATAAAGTGAAATGCACTTATTTATATCTTTATATACACAAAATTTCAATAAATGTACAGGGAAGAAGAAAAGAATGAAGACTGGAGAATACTTGGAGAATACATTGTATTCAAGATGTTAGTGACCCTGGGCAAGACATTTCTGCTCTATGGGCCCTGAAAAGCTCATGTGTTGGCATGAACTTCTGCTGTAAGGGAATGTGCTGGAGTGCCTTGTTCCAGCCTGCACTGCATGCTGCTGGACATTATGACAGAGATAGCATTCCAGCCTGTTAAGAGAAGATACATAGTTCTGTTTTTTACACAAGATAAAAAGCACCATGGTGTGGGACGGAGGCTGAACCTCTGCACAGATGGGGTCTGTGCAGAGTGCCATGGGAAAATCCATCTGGGGTCTGTGCGATGCTCTACAAAAGCTGTGTTCCCAGCAACTGGAGGGACATGAGATTTACTCCCTGTCTATATTCTTCTTTTTATTCTATCTTTATGCCATTTGTTGTTTCTCACTGAGATCCAAAAAAGCCCTGCACTACGTCCCCCTCTCCTTTCCCTGTGCCCCCTTGCAGACCACCACGTGCCTGACAGGAAAATGCAGTCATAATCATTTTCTGCAAACTACAAGCCAGAACATTATGCAACAGTTTCTGGTTTAAAATTATCCCAAAGGAGTACAAATAAGTTAGTTCTCTCATTGGTGTCATGTTCAATTATTGTTCTCAAACAGTAAGTGAGAGGTTGAGAGGAAATTCTAAATTGGCTTCAAATGCTAAAACTTAAAAAAAACCCCAAAACCTTAAAAACCAAACAGATAAAAACCCAAAACCCTGCAGTAGGGAACTATTGCTGGTTTAGTTCAACCTACTTATTTTTTCTTTATCTTTTCAGAAGGGTTTTTTTTTCCTATTCTTTTGTTTAGCTTGCTTTTCGCCTTCCTTTATTTGTAGCAGCAGCAGCAAATGAAAGTGAGTTTATTTCATTCTAAGACATTATCCCTACCTAAGGGATGGTTAAAAAGCAAAAAGGAAATATATTTGGTCACATTTTGTAACCATAATGAGCAGAGTTTGAGTTGAAATTTGAATGGAAAATCTCGAGGGGCTTTTTTAAGGTTATTCAGAATTCTTTCAATGAAGTGCTTAAGTGGAAATACTTAGGGAATATGGCATGTGGGTTTGGTTTTTTTTTTTTTGTCTTTGAATTTGTGAAATCTGTTGGGGGTTTTATACAAACCCCTAAAGTACTTCAAGAATGTAAGGAATCAAGTATTAAAACTGAGGGTCCTGGAAATCAATCAACTCTGAATGATTTTTTTCTTCCTCATGTCTTCCTCCATCTAGCCTGAAAGCTAGCTATAAGATTTCAGGTTTTATACATTAATTTTATTAGAATACATTTTCTGTTCCCTCAGAAAAAGTGTAAAACAGAAAATAACCTGCTTTTTAGATAACATAACACAAAATCTTTGTTAAAAGTTATGAAGGCTGACAGAATGCTAACTCTGTGTTATGTCATCCCATCTAACATTTCAAAACTTGCCGTGTACAAAGCCCCACAAAATATTAGAAAAGGTCCTGTCATGAGGGGGAACAGGGGGAAGGAAGGGTACATATTCTAATGCACATGTGTATAAAAACTAAGGGTTTTTAGGGACCTTGCCAGATGTGTGCACACCCTCTCCTTCTTTCAACCTCAGTAAGTGTTCAAATTATTCCTTTCAACACAGAATTTCTGTTGGATGAACTGGGATGACCTACATGAGTATTTCATAGGTAGTTGGCTACAGTAAAAAAGAGAAGTGAATTGCCATGTAAATGCCTTTATAAAAAGGTAGTTGTTTAAAAGGATATTTCCTCCTCCATTTTGAGAATTGACTTATGTATTTCATGCACATGTAAAACAGGATTAATGGTTGACATCCTAATAAAGATAAGCATCTCTTCTACCCTGGAACGGTATGACATTTTGCTTTGAAGGTGGATACCTAACCCCACTCCTCAACTGTTTGCTAATTTACCTAACTGCTTTATCCAGTAAGATGATTTAAGCAAATACAATGAACACTGGAAATTACTTGAAGAAGAAACCACAATTATTTGTATAATTATAAGACTTACAGAATAGGTTGAAAACTGTAGCTCTGTACCATTTTCAAATTGACTAATATTTATATCTTCATTCACAATTAGTACTTTTTTCCCAATCCTGTGTATGTCAAAGAAGTTAAATGCATTGAGATGCATTAGTTACAATACAGGATAGCAAACTTTCAAATAAAGCCATTTCAATGATGATTCTGTTGTAGGATTTTCTTACATTTAATTTCTGTGTATATCTTTTTCTGTATTTACCAAATACTGATCAGCAAGGATGTTGAAATATCTTCTGCAATGCAGCTTTAGTTCAATTCTGGTAAAGGAATTTGTAGGATGGAGAAAAAGCACCAACTAGCAATAACCTTTCTATTTAGTTGTAGTTATAGGAATACAGGCAATAACTATAATACATTTCAGTCTGCAGTAAATATTATGTTTTATAATTTTCAAGTACCAACACAGATGGAGAAGGTGGTAGTGCTCTCCATAGCATTCTTATCAACAAACATTTCACTATGATGACTGTCATCTTCATAAACATGGGTCTTGATAGGGCAGACTGATAGAACACACAAAACTTCCAGATGGTAACGCTGAAGGTAACAATAAAATTCCCAACAGTATCAGAAGACCTCTACATTTCTCCGTGCAAGTTCCTCTGCATGACCAAATCATCCTGGAAGTGAGGCCAACCCTGCCAGAAGTGACTGCTTCTGAATCAGATGGAACCTTAGATGATTGAATTATTTGTGGTTATAGGAATACAGATGATAAGTATGATGCACTCTAGTCTGCTACAATTATGTTTAAAAAAAAAATTCAAAAAACATTCTAAGTTCTGTTGTCTGCTACAAATACCATTCTAAATACCATTCTATTATATAGTTAGGTTCAGGATTCATCTTTTATGCAGTCCAGAAGCTCATGCAATTGTAGCATACATGAATTTGTATTTCACTGCTTTGATCACGACCCAAATATTGACATCAGATTTTTCAACTTTCGGAGATAAAAATGAAATGAGTCTTCAGTTCTTTATTTAAACACACATTTAGATTTCATTATTACCCATCCTATGAACCAGTGATAAAGTAAATAAACTGATACAGGTTGGTAGTTAGATTACTGCTGAAGTTTGAAACATGCGTGAGTTGTTATATATAAATATGTAATATTCTCAGGAGACAACTAATATATTTCAGTTCGGCTATGAGAAAATTCCAGCCTTTCTCATAACTTCATAAAATTAACAGAGAGCTAAAGACCTTTTATGACTTCAGCTCTTTAACAGATGAAGATAAATGAATAACTGAATTTTATTTTTAACTCAGTCTGTTGAAAAGAATAATCCAGACGTTACAATGCTCTTTTCCAAAAACTTGATAATAATCATATGGTAATTAGAAGAATTTAATTTTTGACAGTTCACATCATCTTCTTAATTACTATTGTTCACTGAAAAATTAATTTTCCCAATACCCAACATGTTATTAATCTTTGAAATTAAAAAAAATCAAACAAACACCCCCTAAAAAACAAAGTTACCTGCAAAATGCAAATCTTTCTCTGAATAATTTGCCTGCTACAAGACTACTGGTTGTGGACCAGTTTAGTAGTATTTTTGAACGTTAAATCATTCTCCTCCCCTCTTTTAAATCCCAGTGAAATAATGTTGTTTCTGTTTTTTTTACAGGTGGGTAATCATCTCAGATTTCTTATGTGGTGATCGAATGCAAACACTACATGTTATGTGAAAACAAATGCTTACTGCTTTATTTTAAAGAGTAAAATAATGTTATTTGAGAAGTAGTCCAAATCTTATTTTAAGTATCATCTCATTTTTATTTTGTTGTGTAACATTAATATTTCATTATAAGCTTTAATTCAGTATATGTGTGGGAGAAAAGGTGTTGTTTTCTTAAAAACAGTTGAAGAGTACAACGACCAAGGGCCAAAACAAAAAAAGATTATATTTTTGAATCACAAGATGCTGAAGAAATTCGTCATGAAGAGTTAGACAAGGTGGAATACATTTTGGAAAACACCATGTCAAATCAGGCATACTTTTCCTAATTTTACAAGCAGGAGCCCCACCATACTGTCTTTTTTTCACTAGATTTGCATACTAGAAGTTTGAAGTTTAGCCACTTAGAATACCTAATTCAGGGATTTACTTTAATCACAAAGCAAAGTGGTTAGCTGTGCTTTTATTTGGCAATAGCAGGAGCTAGTAAAAAAAATATGTGTTATATTCTGATTTCTATATGTGGTGTGGGGAATAGAGATAGAGGGATGTTCCAGTTTCTGCCTCTCTGTGTCCCTTCTAATCATACATGTTTAGATATTAAGATGATATTAGTACGAAAACCTCCTCTTCATCTCCTGTAGCGTCATGTTTGAAGTTCTTAATTAGCTCTTGACATTTGTGTGGAAACTGTAATTTCTTGTGTGTGAAATTAACCGGTAGCTTCCCTTTCTTTAGAGGTCATAACACCACTAATATTGTTCAAACTGTAGCTTTGCAAGACATAAAAAAATTATTTACCATTTTCAAACTCTTTTTTCAGACTCTGTGTTTTTAAGATAAACTTGAACCTCAGAATAATTTCCCTTCAAGGTTGTTAAATAATTCCTTCAAACTGGCAAAGTACACAGAATAATATTTTCTTTAATTTCTAAACCATTTACAAAAGTATTTGGAAACTCAAAGAAACTAAAGAGTTCATTTAGACTTTCAGACAGGTGAATGATGATTGAGTTTAACCTTCAAAGACATTACAGAGTTTTGAACTCCGAAAAATGCCTATTGGAGTATAGAAAATTTATGCAGACATGGATCTATTATTAATAACATATATATGGTAATATTAAAATTTTATACCTAGTTATGCTTTCCTGTAACATCTAATCATGAGCTACTGACTCTATATGACATTGCCATGCCACCGGAAATGAGAATCACAGTAATCGCTATTGAAGGGAGATAGATTTATAAAGAAACAGTGACTTTGGACTAGGGAACTTTGAAAATTAGTATGAAGTGCAAATTGTCATTATACATCTTATTAAAAAATGTTGGTTAGCGCTGTCCAAGACAGTGTGATTCCACAGTAGGAAATCTTGTGTTTCTCTCCAGTAATGCTAAATTACCCACCTCGGCTCCCTGAGGTATTACCCTGCTAATAACCACACTAATTGCGACCTCAGAATGTGACACATCTAATTCTTGCTCAGTCCCAGCTGGGGTGATAAGGTCATTTCCTGTCTGGGATAGTGGCAATAATTAATGCCAGAGGTACTGTCTGAAGCCTGGCAATTTGCCACCACAGGATTAGCTATTTTGTGATGCTTCGCTTCTGTGAAATGACATCTTACTCCAGGAGCACTGAACTCAGTGCGACTGACTGAACTTTACAACGAGTCAGAATATCATGACCATGGCTAGAATCTGTCATTTTGATGATCTTCCCCATCCTGCATATTTTGTCACAACGTATTTATCTTTGGCTATCAACATGCTGCACTTGAAAATTTCAATCCTCTATAATCCCCTACTCATTACACCACATCCAGTAATGTGTATTGCTGAGACAGTATGATATATTACCACAATTGTCATCATAATCCCATGAATTCATATTTTTAAAAGAGATGTTTGAGATTTTGAAATTTCTGCTACTTTTCATTGCTATGCAAATATCATAACTAGATGATGTATGAGAGGAAAAGTGTTTTCTTAAGTAAATATTGTCCATTTTCAATATCCATAGCTCTAAAAATACTATCACTATAAAGTCATGATTCAATATTTTCAATTTTAATAAACCACAAAAGCAGTAAATGAATACTGCTCTTAATGAAAGGGATTGGAGAGAAATATGTTGAGCTCCTTTATTGTCTTTTCCTAATTGTTAAATTTATGTTGACTAAAAAGTTAATTATCACTATAATGCTACTTACCCTGCTTCCTTAAACATGACCTTTATTACCTTGATTAACTACACTATATTTTATACTGAGAAGCTGTTACTTCCAGTTTTGTTTAGTCAGATTTATAGTCTGTTGCTATAGAAGTTTTGACATTTATATCCTTATACAGAAGAGATATAATTTTAGGTTGACTTTAATATCTAGAAATTTTGACCTGAATAATAAATTAAAACTGAGTAGGGGACTAGTGATCACTGTTACCCTTTAATTTGATTAACAAAGATTAAATGTACTATAAATGTTCATTAACTTGAACATATATTGCTGGCTTTCTTTTAGTGAATTGAGCCCACAGAAGGTTGAGATTGTAATATGTAATTGTAATTATAATATGATTATTAGACGTTGAAGTCTTTGTTTCCTGGAAAATAATCTATTCTCTCTGAATCTATTTGCCAGTTGTGCTGATTCAGAAAACACTAAAATTTTGCAATTGTTTTGACTCAGAACACACAATGTTTTGTCGCCATCCTTGTATCAACATTTTTCAGGTAAACCATATTGCTCCTTTTCCTACTATAAGGAACATAAAATACACACACATCTTTACCTTATTATGTGAACGTTTTCTTTCACACTATCTTCCATGTGAGATGATTCTCAGTAGTGTGTGACTGGGGAATTGAAGCCTGTTCTTATTTATGTTCATACTGATCCTTTAAAAATAAAATTATACTGATTAAGTAACAATATAAATACTGTATTGACATAAATATTGCAGAATGACATTTCAGCCCTGTCATGCACGTAATTTAGAATTCCATTCATTTATCTATTATAAACTTTATGGCTACTATCATAACCAGCCATAAATCTTCTGATTTCTAGTATACTGAAGTAAAATCCAAGAAGCCAAGAGATGACACTGCATTGCTGTTTGGAATAACAGTGGAGCTTCTCAAAGGCTTCCATGCTTCTGCTAGTACACATGGTGGAAAGTGTTGCCAGATTTACTGGAGAGCCATGGGAGGACAAGAATGTACACTGGCACAAGAAATTTTGTAAGGACAGTGAGAACAAGAATGCATTACATATATAGGTAAGCCTTAGCTAAATGCAAACAAGACATTACTTCTGAATTCTATAGCATTTAGAAGTATAGTAAGAACAGAATATAAATCACATGGAAGAACGCCCCTCTCTTGAGAGCATAAACAATGAGTTTACCAGTCAAGACAGGATGTAACACATACGAACAGTTGAAGAAAAGCAGATAGGATATACCCTCTCAATGGGCGAAAGAAGTGTGGACTGTAGCAGAGGAAATATGTAACTGTGCAAATTTGTTCAATATACGAGTATCCATTGCGGGTGAACAAAAGAATTTTTAAATTTTAGGATCAAATATTCTTTCGTAAAGACAATCCAGGCCAAACACAGTAGCAAACAGGCTTCCATTTGGGCCTGGAAAATTATGTTTACCTGAAATAGACTAGATGATCAAGAGGACATTCTTATGTCTCTAGTTTGTACTGTACTGGAAATGCAGTATACTGTCTATAAATCTTAAATAAGAAACTTGCCCATTTGGAAGATTTGAGTATATCAGGCTTATTTTCAGATATTCAAGTAAGTAGTATCTACATTGGCATTTTAGGAGGCACTAGCAGATAAGATACCTTGTGTATTTCCAACTATATTTATGTTTTGATTGGTTATTTTTATTTAGTGTTTATTCTAGTCATGAAGACTATGCTGAGAAGAGGCAAGTTAGACAATACCAAAAAAATATTCAGAGGGCTGGAACTGAAATAGTATAGAAAGTAATTCTAGAAATATAGTTGATAATCTTTCAGGGATTACCTGTTTGTCTTGAAAAAATCATAGAAGTAGCTTAACTTGAAGCAGTAGGTCAATCATACTTGTTTATATTGAATGAAAATTACAGAATCACAGAATCACTATGGTTGGAAAGGACCTGTAAGATCATCAAGTCCAACCATCAACCCAACACCACCATGCCCACTAAACCATGTCCCACAATGCCACATCCACACATTCCTTGAACACCTCCAGGGAGGGTGACTCCACCACCTCCCTGGGCAGCCTGTTCCAATGTTTGACCACTTTCTCAGTAAAGAAATTTTTCCCAATACCCAGTTTGAATGTCTCCTGGTGCAACTTGAGGCCATTTCCTCTTGTCCTGTCGCTAGTCACTTGGGAGAAGAGACCAACACCCACCTCTCTGCAACCCCCTTTCAGGTAACTGTAGAGAGCGATAAGGTCTTCCCTGAGCTTCCTCTTCTCCAGACTGAACAACCCCAGCTCTCTCAGCCGCTCCTCATAAGACGTGTGCTCCAAACCCCTCACCAGCTTCATCGCCCTTCTCTGGACATGCTCCAGCACCTCAGTGTCCTTCTTGTAGTGAGGGACCCAAAACTGAACACAGTATTTGAGGTGTGGCCTCAACAGTGCCGAATACAGGGGCACGATCACTTCCCTGGTCCTGCTGGCCACACTATTTCTGATACAGGCCAGGATGCTGTTGGCCTTCTTGGCCACCTGGGCACACTGCTGGCTCCTATTCAGCCGGCTATCGACCAACAACCCCAGGTTCCTTTTCTGTGGGGGAGCTTTCCAGCCACTCGTCCCCAAGCCTGTAGTGTTGCATGGGGTTGTTGTGGCCAAAGTGCAGGACCCAGCACTTGGCCTTGTTGAACCTCATACAATTGGCCTGGGCCCATTGATCCAGCCTGTCCAGATCCCTCTGCGGAGCCTTCCTACCCTCCAGCAGATCAACACTCCCACCCAACCTGGTGTTGTCTGCAAACTTGCTGAGGGAGCCCTCAATCCCCTCATCCAGATCATCAATAAATATATTAAACAAGATTGGCCCCAAAACTGAGCCCTGGAGGACTCTGCTTGTGACCGGCCGCCCACTGCATTTCACTCCATTCACCACAACTCTCTGGGCTTGGCCGTCCAGCCAGCTTTTAACCCAGCAAAGAGTGTACCTGTCTAAGCCACGAGTCGCCAGCTTCTCCAGGAGAATACTGTGGGAGACAGTGTCGAAGGCTTTGCTGAAGTCCAGGTAGACAACATCCACAGCCTTTCCCTCATCCACTAGGCGGGTCACCTGGTCATAGAAGGAGATCAGGTTGGTCAAGCAGGACCTGCCCTTCATGAACCCGTGCTGGTTGAGCACCCTCAAGATGAACCTCTCCATAATCTTCCCCGGCACCGAGGTCAGGCTGACAGGCCTGTAGTTCCCCGGATCCTCCTTCTGACCCTTCTTGTAGATGGGCGTCACGTTGGCAAGCCTCCAGTCATCTGGGACCTCCCCCGTTGACCAGGACTGATGATAAATGATGGAGAGTGGCTTGGCAATCTCCTCTGCCAGCTCCCTCAGTACCCTTGGGTGGATGCCATCAGGCCCCATAGACTTGTGAGTGTCCAGGTGGCATAGCAGGTCGTTAACTGCTTCCTCCTGGATCCTGGGGAGTTTATTTTGCTCTCTTTCCTTGTCTTCCAGCTCAGGGAGCTGAATAGCCTGAGGATACCTGGTGTGGCTATTAAAGACTGAGGCAAAGAAGGCATTAAGTACCTCAGCCTTTTCCTCATCCTTGGTGACAATGTTCCCTCCCACATCCAGTAAAGGATGGAGATTCTCCTTGGCTCTCTTTGTTGTTAATGTATTTGAAAAAACATTTTTTTTTATCCCTTATGACCATGGCCAGATTTAGCTCGAGGTGGGCTTTTGCCTTTCTAATTCCATCTCTGCATGACCTAACGAGATCCTTGTATTCTCCTTCAGTTTCCTGCCCCTTCATCCAAAGGTGATAAATACTCCTTTTTTTCTTGAGTCCCAGGAAAAGCTCCCTGTTCAGCCAGGCTGGTCATCTTCCCCACTGTCTCTTCTTACGGCACATGGGGACTGCCTGCTCCTTCGTCTTTAAGAATTCCTTCTTGGAGAATGTCCAACCTTCCTGGACCCCTTTGCTTTTCAGGACCATGTCCTGTCTCAACCAGTGTCCTGAACAGGCCAAAGTCTGCCCTCCAGAAGTCCATGGTAGTGGTTTTGCTGATCCCCCTCCTTACTTGGCCAAGAACTGAGAACTCTATAATTTCATTGTCGCTAAGTCCAAGACAGCCTCCAACCATCGCTTCTCCCACCAATCCTCTGTTTGTAAAGAGCAGGTCAAGCAGGGCACCTCCCCTGGTAGGCTCACTTACCAGCTGTGTCAGGAAGTTATCTTCCACACACTCCAGGAACCTCTGGGACTGTTTCCTCTCAGCTGTGTTAGATTTCCAGCAGACGTCTGGTAAGTTGAAGTCCCCCACAAGAACAAGGGCTTATGATTGCGAGACTTCTGCCAGTCGCTTGTAGAATGCCTCGTCTGCCTCTTCGTCCTGGTTGGGTGGTGTATAACAGACACCCAACAGGATATCTGCCTTGTTAGCCTTCCTCCTCATCCTTACCCATAAGCACTGGACCCTGTTGTCACAATCCTTGAGCTCTGTACAATGAAACCACTCCCTAACATACAGAGCCACCCCACCGCCTCTCCTTCCTTGCCTATCCCTCCTGAAGAGCTTATAGCCATCCATCGCAGCACTCCAGTCATGTGAGTTGTCCCACCATGTTTCTGTGATGGTGACTACATCATATCTGTCCTGCTGCACAATGGCTTCCAGCTCCTCCTGTTTGCTGCCCATGCTGCGTGCATTGGAGTAGATGCACTTGAGCTGGGCTATTGATTTCGCCCCTGACATTGGCATGCCAGCCCTAGGCTCATCTTTAGGCAGCCTGGTTTCATCCTCTTCCCCCTTCAAATCTAGTTTAAAGCCCTCTCGATGAGGCTCGCCAACTCATAAGCGAGAATCCTTTTCCCCCTTGGGGATAGTTGAACACTGTCTGCACCCAGCAGGCCCGGTGCCGTATAGACCGCCCCGTGGTCAAAAAAAACAAAATTCCTCTGACAGCACCAGCCTCTGAGCCACTTGTTAACCAAGTTCACTTTCCTGTTCCTTTCAGTGTTCCTCCCCGCCACTGAAGGGATTGCGGGAAACACTACCTGTGCTCCTGATCCCTCAACCAGTCTCCCCGGCGCTCTGAAGTCCCTCTTGATCACTTTTAGGCTTCTTTGCGCAACCTCGTCGCTGCCAACCTGCAAGACCAACAGCGGGTAGTAATCAGTGGGCTATACCAGACCAGGGAGTTTCCTACTGACCTCTCTTACCTGGGCCCCAGGGAGGCAGCAGACTTCCCTGTGGATTGAGTCTGGTCGGCAATTGGAATTCTCCACTTTTGTTATAGTTGAAGTATCTGAGGAATTAATGTGGAATTCTTTAAGATTATTAGATACTTCTTCTTAGAGGCTGGCTGTACATAAATGTTGGTTTTAATTAGTATTTTTTGCAAGCGGTTACCTCTCAATTTACATTTATCTGTACAATAAAATTAATTCAACCGTCAATCCATAACTTCAAAGCAAGAGTTTTGTTTTAGTTTTTTCCAAGGGTCAGATTATTCTTTGTAATGTGGTTTATCCTTAGAAATATAACCACTAAAAAAGCTAGAGGTATTTATTAATTTTCCGGTATTATCTCTTAGATAAGCATAGGATTTTCTGAGAAGCTGTGGACCATTTATCAGAGACTCACCTTGTGTTTCAGCAATACAAATTTCATTGGGTAAGAGACACTAGTAGGTGCAACCTCATGTTGAGTGTAGAATAAGATATTCCCTCTTGATAATGACACAGACCTCTTGTCTTTTCTTTAAACTGATAACCTATTGCTATGCTAATGAGTAGAGATTGGCTTCTGACATTGGATGACAAAGAGATATGAGTCTAATTAAACTGAAAGACACAATTCTACAAACACACTGATACTAAATATGTAAGATTAAGTATCTTCTGGGTTTTTTGTTATTTACCCAAAAATGAAATAAAAAAATAGCTTTTAAGATCTAAGGTTAAGAAAGGACAAGGTAGGTGAATTTGTCCTTGAAAAGCTACACTTGAACGTCTCTGAATCCTTAAGCTGAATATTGAAGTTGCACTTAAACATAACTAAGCAACTACTACAATTCTATATCTGCTTTGATTTGCTTGTTCTGAACTCCAACATTATTTCTCTGTGTAACTTACTTAAGATTTTGGAAGATTCTGTTCCTTCCATTACAACAGCTTTAAAGCAATCTCTTTCAAATGTTGTCAGTTCAAGAAAATAAACAAAAGAATCACCCAAATTTCAGTTAGTGATTGCTGTTTAGCACAATCTTTAGACTTGTGGTATGGTCCTTAAGAACATAGCATAGCTGGCTGATGAAAGAGCAGATCAGCATGTAGGTCAAGATCTTCAAAATGACTCAGATATGCTGCTTTTTTTTTTTTTTTAAATTCTTCATCTTCTACATTGGGACCTTAAATAAACTCAGCTTTTTTGATAAGGAAATCTGAGCTGCTACCATTTGAAAATAAGCTGCTTTAAATGTCCCAAGTTTTTTATTTAAATCTTTATTTTTATTCTGTTCCTTTTCACAGTCCCTCTTCTCCATTTTTCTCTTCTATTGTCTATTTTATTTTGTTTTACTGGGCTGCCTGCCTCTCTGTCTTTCCATCTATTCCATTTTTCTCCCTTGCTGATCCTTCATTCTTGACCCTTTTTGATCTTGTGTTGTTCAAATTCTTTGACTGTCTTTCATGATCTCTTCTTTAACACTGGATCATGCTATCCTGAAACTCTTCTTTCACTTTTGATCTGGTTTAGTTTCCTTTCATGTTAAACTTCAGTATTTCTTCAGCCTAATTTTGTACTCTGCTGAAGAACATACAAATGGAATCAAAAGTAGCTGACAATACCTGAGATATTAAAATAATCGGAAAGTTGGTCTTTGTATCCATTGTGAATTAATTACATATTTAAAAAATATAATTTCCTTTCTGAGTTTTACATGCCTGGCCGCTGCACAAAGATGAAGCAGAACTGAAAGTCTACCAGTGGGATACTTAAGAAAAATAAGTGCTTCCTGATCATTTAAAGTTTTATGAGTACTTTAAAATGTGAATTGTGCCACTCCTGTTTAATATCCAAATTAAAAATATAAATCATTGTCTCAGTAAGAGTGACAAAGGTGGTTATGGAATGTTCTCCTGGAAAAGAGTTGATGGCAAGGAACCATTTCTTGATAAAGCTGAGGTTTCATGGCATTTAAACAGCTCAGTCCATCAAATGCTCATTTGTCTATTTCAAGCTTAACAAGCATTCTCATGCAACTTCATAATTTCTACAAATAACTGGTTGTTGTGACATAGGATGAAAAAATAAGAAAGAAAGCGCACACACACACACACAAAAATCATCCAAGGTACTTTGCAAAATGTTCATTTATTCTTGAGAAGCAGATTGGTTGCCCTCATGTCCTTAGAAAGTAGTTTTGCTTGCACGCACAGCTTTTGCCTTACCTATTACAGTGCCTTTATCTCAACCCACGAGTTTTCTCACTTCTACGCTCCCGATTTGCTTCCCCATCCCACCTGATGGGAGTCAGCGTGCTGCTGTATGGGGCTGAGCTGCCTTCTGGGATTCCATACCATACAACGTTAAAAACTCAGGGAAAGAAGGAGGAAGGGGGGACATTTGTGGTTATGGCATTTGTCTTCCCAAGCAACTATTACCTTTGCTGAGGCCCTGCCTTCTAGGAAGTGTTAACATCTGCCTGCTGATGGGAAGTGATGAATAATTTCCTCTTTCTGCTTTGCTTGTATGAGCAGCTTTTTCTTTCCCTATTAAACTGTCATTGTCTTGATCCACAAATATTTTTGCCTTCCTTCTGTTTTCCCCCTGTCCCATGGGAGAGGGGGAGCAAGCAGCTGTATGGGTGTTTGCTGTTGGTCAGGTAGGCCCACCACAAAAATAGAACCTCAATAGGTATGAATAAACTTTCTCTTCTGTAAATTTTTGTTTTCCAACTCTCAAACAATAAACCGCAATTTAAACTTTGTGCTGTAGTCTTGAATTGCATTGCTTGTTGCACATTTACAGCTATGGGTACATTACATTCCTTTGTTGTTTTTTCCACATGTTGTAAATAGAGGTTGCTTCATTAAATCCCTCTTTTTCTTCTCCTCAGGAGACTTACAGCAGCTCAGAGTATCCAGAGAATATCATGAAACAGTCCAGGAACATTTTATTTATTCATAACCAGACTGGAGGAAGGGCTGTCTGTTAAAGGGAGGAGAACATTGATTCCTAGAATATTTTTTTCTTCCTAAAACAAACAGTATACATAGAAATAAGGGATAGAATTATTCATGTTTAAAATTTTCATACAGCACTACCCTTGTTTACAGCTGTAAGTGACATAAAAGAGTGAAAAGTAATGGTCTAATTTATGAATTTTCTTATAAAGTTTGAAAGAAATACTCTAAATTTAGTTAACAGTTCTGATTTACATTTAGATAAACCATAGGCAAAAATATGCCCACAGCCACTTTTCAGATGTCAGGCTGATGAAAAGTTGATATCTTATCTGAGATCACCACTGACTTTTTTCCTGTCTGCCTGAAAAGCAGTTAAATTTTCACTCTTTTCGTGTAGCACCTGATGACAAGAGTTAATTTGAAATATTTCTTTATTTGTACTCACTTTTACTACACTTTTAAAGATATACCTTGTTCCAGTGAGGTAAGTTCATTTTAATGGGAAAAATAGGGTTTTCTTTCTATGGGGAAAAATGTAATAATGTGATAAAGTTAAAGCAGAAAAATAAAGACATTTTCTTCAGTTTCCTCTAATTTTTACATAATTTAATTTATCCTATTTTCTCCTTTTGTGTTTTTTTTCTTTCATTTTTATCTTGTTGCTTCTTAATGTCTTTATTCTGCTTATTGAAGAAATAACTACTTGATTTTTATCACAGTTTTGTAATTGAGTGGGCAATTGAAATTCTTAGACATTGTTGTCTAGTTCAAAATTTTCAAAAATTATTCATGACTTTGAAGGAAACCTGGTATAAGAAATTGGATTAGCACTATTAACATGTCTGACGATATCTCAAAGTGGATGTAAAAAAACCCATTCACTCACATTCCTCCAGATGGTGGGCCCCCCATTTTATCTGGATAGATCTTCTCTCTGTCTCTCACTCTCTGTCCCTCACATTATAACTGTGGAAAAGGTTTAGTATTCCTCTACTTTTGAAGGGTTCATATTTAAGAGAGCTATCCTTTCGTCCATTTCCTCCATCAGAAAAATTGCCACTCTTTTCATACTGTCTGCCACTCAAGTGCAAACAGTAGATTTGTACCAGCTACACAGACATGAGAAAGACCACATTATGTGAAAATGGATTTTTTTTTTACTCAACAGCATATTGATCTTCAAGGACAACCAATTTGTGCCAGCTGTCATCTTTTCCTGTTAAAATTATTAGTTCTCAGCCTACCTTGGGAACTTTTTTTTGGGTTGTCAAAATTTGTCTGCCACCTCCTGTGACCATCACAAATGTAATTTAGGTGAGAAGGAAGTCTGGAATCCCATGATTCACTCTCCTTTAACATACAAAGAGTATAGAAGATGCTTAGTTTCCATTACAAAAAGAAATTATCTCCTGTGGAGAACTGAGAGGTTCAAGAAATGTGGAAGCTGTCCCTGGTAGGGAAAATTAAACAGGAAGTTGTTGTGAGTCACTATTTTATGCAAGTTAAACTGCTTTAAAAAGGACCAAAAGATGGCAAATGGGACTGATAGATTAATATATCAGTCAGAGTCTCATTTTAGAGTAAGACATTTTTTTCCCACACTATGTCAGAAAATCTGTAGATTTTCTGTTAAAGTATTACACTTCCCTTTAGTTTATCAGACTCTCAAAATTGATAGTACCTCTTGTTCTCTAAATGGCAACTGTATAAAGCAATAAATACAGAATTTAAAAAACAAAACCAAAAACCCAACACCCCAAACCTTTACTAATATATAAAATAAATTATACGTTAGTAGTACAAAAGATGGAGAATGTGGAGGGAAACAATTTACAGGTGAGATAAAGACGTTTCCAACCACTCAGATCCTCAGAAGCTGCTTCATGTCATTTGCATAGTGCAGTGTTCGTGATACTTGGTGATTCCTAAATCTCACTGTGTTCCTGATCTTCTTTCTTGCCAAGAGCCTTCTCCCTCTTTTTACAGCTTCAGTTATTTTACCTACACCCAGACTCCTCTAGCTCAGTGAATGATTTCCCTGTCTATTCCTGAGAACTCCCACATCTAATGGGTAATAAGTCAGACCTTTCAGATTCACCACTAAGCAAGCAGAAAGAAGAAAAAATCCTGCCCTACATTCTGTTAGGGCAGGGATTGTAAAAAGAAATTCCTACACTGGAGGCAGCTATAAATTTTTTTCTTTTCTTTCTTACATAAGACCTTTTTTAGCTCATAAGGAAATAATGGCAACCAGCTTAGGATCCTGGCTATTTGGTTCCCCTACCTCAGCATGCCCTGGCAAGTTCTTTACTTCATTTCTGCTTCTCCTTCTTACAGTTGGCTACCCTGCCTCCAAGAAGATAGTAGGCAAGTCTAGAGTAAACCTCTGAATGTGTTGACTGTCCTCAGCCAAGGTGAGATGACTAATTATGTACTTAACTATATGACATGTTCTAGATGATGAGGACAACACATGGTAATATGAGTGAGTAGGTCATTGCTTCCTCCCTCAGCCCCTTAACATTTTTAAATTAACGATTCTTTCATCTTCTTGCCTGCCTGTTTTCTCCTACAGAAGTCTTATACAGTCAAAATGTTAAAACTTTGTAAATTATGCATTACAATAAACATTCATTTTATAATGACCTCATTAAACTCATAACGTTCACTAACTGAGAGCTGTATATAAACACCAAATGTTCCACAACAGATACTAAAGCTTGGAAAAAAAGGTATTGAGCAGTGCTTCCACTAAACACGCACTAATACATTTTAGAGGATTCTTTTCAGATGTCTTGTTACAGAATTTAGCACATTAGCTTGGGTGCAACACTTTGCATTTGGAGATGAATGCAACCAGAAGACTTGGAATAAGCATAGGTATCTGTGTAAAAGAGTAAGGTTGCAAACAAATAAATATGTATTTTAAACTTCTATAATTGAATGTCAAATCCAGGGTGTGAACCCAGGATGGAAACTGACTTTTATTTAAACAAATGCATTTTATTATCTCATATTTTCAAAAGACAAGAGAAAGCCTCTCTTGTATTACACTGATTTTTATTCATGTTAACTCCTTATCCCTTTGTTTTACTTTTTCTTTTTCCTTTCTTGTTATTTCCTAATATATATCAATCTTTTTTACTACCAGGCCTAAAATCACCTTCCTGGATGTTCTTATGCTTCACCGTTGCATTCTACACCTCATAAATTAGATATATTTTAAAACTAAAAAAGACTTTAAAAAAACATGTAATATGCTGAAAATAAACATGCTAATAAAGAAAAGCAAGAATGTTTTCTATAATATAGAAATAGTTGCCCTGTTCATATCAGAGTTTCACATGGAAATCATATAATGTATATTAGCTGCTCCTTCAAGTATCCTTCCTTAAGTAAAACAGATTATTAATAGAATAATAAGACTAGAATGAGCTCTTAATTCCTCATTTAACACTTATGATAAGAATTATAAGTACTGTTTCTGATTTTATACATCCAAATAAAGCGTAATTTAGTGACATAAGATATTTTAAAAAATCACTAACCTCTCTGAAATCTTGATAAATATTAACTTGCGAACTTCTATCAGCACTTGCTATTCTATTTAGTGCCAGAAAAGAATTTGATGGACTAAGGTAGGATTATCTATTTAATGCACTAGATAAATTTGGATCCAGAAACAAATTTTGTAAATGGATTAAATGCTTAATCCCAGAAGCGTGGCTTACTGGGCTAAGTATCAGGACTGAAATCCCCACATTCCTTAAACAACAGCTTTGAATTTATCTCAGCTTTCTTCTTCTTCCTTCAAAAGGATGGATAGTTCACAATTATTTCAGGCTGGATTTTGGGAACCTGTCTCTCTGACTGAAACCTTTGCCTGCACAGCATTCAAGATTATTGACAATATGTGATCTCCATGGTTCTCACAAATTTTTTCTTTTCTTCCTTCTCCCTCTGCCCCCTGCCCAAGTTTCCACAATGGCTTTTGCCACTGTTTTGCTTGTATGCAGTCTTAATTTGCCAAAGCTGTGGAATTTTAAATTGTTATTTAGATAATTTTAGTAGGTACCTCCGGAGATCAAGTACCTAAAACTCTATGTTATTCTGCTTTCATTTTTTGTGAAAGCCATCTGTTAGACAATACAATACGCTTCCTTATCTTTACTGCAGCTTGCACTTTCTCATTAGTATGATTTTTGAGCATCAGCATGCATATCTGATAAAAATTTTTTAATGTGATATATTTTCCTTCACTTAAATGAGAACTTTGGAAGCTTAACACAAGCTAAATAGCAATATTAAGAATACTAGTATGCCTAGCTCCAAACACTATGAAACCATCTGGGAACATTGAAGTTGTAATATATTCCTGCTGTTTGGTTTTTATATTTGCAAAGTTCTACACTGAAAGGATTTGGGGTAGCTATAGATCTTTGCTCAAGACAAGGAAATTCTTCTTGGGATCTTTGGATTCATTAATCCATTTAAATCTTAAAAAATGGTTGAAAGACATATTTCTTCAAAAGTGGAGAAGAGGGAACCTCTAGAAAGGCAGAAATTACTTGTAAATGAAAGATAAAAAGAAAAGTCTTTATCTCTTTCCCAGGAGATGAAAATAATATTGAGATTGTTCAGTCAGAACGACACATCCCTGCAGTGTCAGCAGTAGAGTTTTTAAAGAAGTGTTAGGGCATGATACATGCTACTAACAACAGGGGTATGATTTGTGTGTAAAGTTAACAGAATTGTCCATTAATACCACAGACTATTCAGGAAAAATAGAAGGTTCTTGAATATATTAATGTAACATGGGAATCACAACATGAAATTTCTCAAAAGTGGTAAAACCAAACCCTGTGATATTTGAAAGACTAAATCTAACTTTTGTGATCAACAAATTATGGATTATGACTGGACGCAAGCATGAAAGCAACTTTAAAAAAATACAACTCAGTTAAATGAAGAGTAGATGATAAATAGCACATAATCACTCATCTTTGTGGTCCTGGGAAGTTATTCTGTTCATTCAGAAGTTATTCTTTTTGATGTCAAATTAATTTTTCTCCTAACAAATACTTCATTCACTTACACATCAGGGAAACACAAATGACAAGAAGCAACACTAGCAGGCAGTTATCTTTGTGAATTTCATCTAAAGTGAACATGGATTTATGGCATGTTGCTGTTATTTTATGTCTCAATGTAATTGGCTGATAGAATGTATCACCATCATATTATGGGCTGTCCATATCATCCCAAGACCACCATTCTATATTTTGTGGAGCCATGTATTTGTGCAAGGCTTATTATTATTCTTGTTTAAGCAGTTTCCAAGAATCAACTGGGAGTCTTGAGAAAAGAATTACAACAGCTGCTTGTAGCTGCCAAGTATACATTCCCTGCAAAGACTGTCTTAATGGTACAAAGTGTTTGAAAATTGCCTTTATTGCAAATGGAAGGGTCCTGCTCTCTCAGTACCTAATCTCTTTTTGTGATCTGGATAAACTTTTGGGTCATGCTTCTGCAATCATTTCTGAGGGCTCTCTGTGCTCAGCAGAGGCGCACCTTTAATGAGCTGGAAACTGTAAGCATGCACTTACTGGAAGTAGTCATCCACTCAGAATCAACACAAACATTGGTTTAAATTGCTATGTTTCTTGAATGACACTGACAGTGTCAGGTAAGTTTACCTCTTGAAAAATACTCTTTATTTGGATTAACATATTCTGTAGATACTAGTTCTTCGTGGACTTCTAAGCCAAAAATAATTTCTCTACCTGTGACCTTAAAAATACACAGTAAAAAAGAAAGAGAACAGGAAACATGAAGCAGAAGGATATTTGACTCATTTTCTAATCTCAAAATACAGTGAGGATTAGTAGTGAGAACATTGTTCTAGACATTACAGGGGAGGAAAAAAGAACAGAGTTGGTAAAAACAAGGCTGAGGCCTGTTCACAGGATATAGTTTTATCACTGAAATAAGTTATAGTAATGAAAACTAGATGGGCACCACTATCCTTACCTGCTCTTTTCTATGATCAATTCTGATTTCAATCTCTCCTGCAACATTGAATCTGTTATGCTCCAATCTCCTACCATTATAAACCTTTTAAAAGTTACATTAGTTTCTTTTCATTCTTGCACTCATCACATACAATTCCTAAGAGCCAATGAAAAACCTTGATGAAAGGATTATCAAAATTAGTTGTCACTTAGATATTCACAGCAAAAGTCATTTTAATTGTACGATTTAACGGTAATGGTTGATTAACTGTGTTTCTCACTGTTACCACTATCAGCGGCCAATCCTTTTTTGCTCAGTAATTGTTGGGATTAATCCATCTTTCTATGGAATAATCAGTGTTTCTCAAAAAATAGAGTTTGACTTGAATGTTGTCTCTTGCATGCCTGCTGTAAAAAAGTGCTTGTGTCACAAAACTCAAAGCACAGGTTTCTCTGCTTTTGAACCATCAGGACAGTCTTTTCAAGAGGAGATCAGTTTCCCTCCAAGCCAGGTATGTATCGCCACTCCAGACGACTTCCCACTTGGGCAGGCAGGAGTCCTGCAGTGCCAAAGCCCTGACCCTGCAAGGTGATGGATCCTACCACTTCCCTCACCCCTTACAACGCTTCTTATAGGCATTGCTTTTTGAATGACTGGCTTTGGCCAGCTCCACCCATTGTGGTGAGACCTTGATCCCGTGCATTTTGACTTCCAATGGAGGGCTCTGCGACCCCATTACAATGCAGTTTTATGTGATTCTTTGAAGAACCAAGACAGATTTTTGGACCTGAGGTAGTGATCTTACTAAGTGGTTCAGATCTTCTTCGAGTTGATAGAATAATAGGGACTCCCACTGATGATGCTCAAGACATTTTACCCCGCTACACAGAGGCACATAAACTTTAGATAATGACAGTAGTATCAGTAGTTTGTTAAAATATTTTCTGCATCCTACTACTTAAAAGAAAATAAACTGGGCTTTCCAAGCTGTTTAAAGAAGCTGCTTTCTAGTTATTATCAGGAATTTAGTTTTCGGACTAAGGGCAAAAACTTTCAGGTTAGCTGAACTCCTCCAATTAATCCTTAATTACAGAGGAGTAAGAATGAACACAAAATAATATTCTGTTTTGAAGAAGCCTTTTAAAGGTGTAGAAAAGCATTAGAAAACTAGTATATGTTGCTGCTATATAAGACCGACACAGTGAAACATTCTACCATAAAGCTTTTAGATGAAGCTTTTAGCTTGGTTTGCCCATGCATTGACTAAGTTGCTTGTTTGATTTTTCTCATACAACTATTCAAGTGCTTTTGGTAGTCTGCAACTTTTTTCTTCTGTTACATGATGGTAACAGAACCACCTCTAGGATATAATCTGTTAAAATCGTAGGCTTGCAGATTAATTTAGATTAGCAGGGATCACTGGAGGCCCTCTCGTGCAATCCTCTTGTCAAACCAAGGCCAGCTTTAAAGTTAGATTGAACTTTAAAGTTATATCAGGTTCCTCAAGGCCTTTTTGAATCCTGTTTTGAGTACCTCCAAGGATGGAGGCTCCACAATCACTTTGAGCATCCTCATGGTTAGAAAAATAATCGTAACATTTACCAAAAACTTCCCTGGTTTCCTCCTCCTTTATTACTGATAATGCAGGTTAATTTTTGATGCCTCAGTCAAGGAATTACATTTATTTTGTTTCTACGCTTCCAGATACCTACATACCTCTGGAACATAGTAAAGTCCAGTGTATTCACTCCATGGAGCACAATGACCACAATGCTGTGTCTCTCTTCTGAGAATAGTTGTCTTCTTGCTTTCTGCTCTCTTTACTATACAGCAGAAGTATGATAAAGAGGAAGACAAGATATAATCAAACCCTACAAAACCTGGTATGCTAAGAAACTATGATAATATATTATACTGTCAAGTTTCTTATCGATCCACTTAAAGGGACATTGACCTTTAATATTAATGTGCTTAGCTACAAATGTCATTGGAAAAGACTATAATACTTAATCTTCAGTGACATAAAATGTGCATGTCTACTGTGAACAAAACCACAGACTGTAGTGAAGAAATGTAGCCTTAATTGCATCATCTAGTTGTCAGGTGGCTCTCACCATTTGCTATTATGAAAAATGGAGATTAAGAGTATTACCAGGCCAAAAGGCTACTATTCTTCATGGAAAGACATTACCGTGAAATAAAAAATAATTAGATTTTTGTTGCAGACAGGAAAGGCGGTTAAATTATACATGTTTATTTCAAAAGATTAATATCAGGATGCTCTTGATATAAAATGAGAAGTACCAGCATGACACTTTACAACAGTAAACAGAAAAGGGTTTATTGATTATTTGATCTGACTGGAATTTATTTTCTTATAGGATATAAAATACAATTATAAGGCATAACCTTTATTCAGAGGCGATGCCGAACAGAAACACCATTATCTGTGCACAAACCTGCTCCAAACCCACTTTTTGCAAGAGTTAGGGGCTCTTAAGAACTCAAGATTTTCTGGCTGTGCTGGGTGCAGATGCCCAGGCGCTGGCAGCAGGGTGCTGCAGGGGTGGCCTCCATGAGAAGGCAGAGCTGCCCTGTGCTGGACACAGCTGGTTCCAACAGATGCACCACAGGGCACAGCTGAGCTCAGCAGCCAAAATGGTGGCACCTCTGGGAGAACATATTCATGAAAGGGCAGAAAATGCTGGAAGAGGTGGGTGGAGAAGAAAAAAATTTGCAAAAACAGTGAGAAACAACTCTGTGAGAGAAGGTGAGAGAAGAAGGAGGGGAAGGAGAGGCTCACACTGGAGCAGGTGAAAAGTGTGAGGAGGAAGGAGCAGGAGGTCCACACCCACTCAGTGGGGGGCAGGTTGATGAGTATGGAGTGAAGTTGAGCTTGGGAGAGTGGGGAGGAAAGGTGTTGCATTTCTCACTACCTGAGTGTATTTTAATTGGGAATAAATTAACTTTCCCCGGGTTGAGTCTGTTTTGCTCATGACAGTAATTGGTAAGCAATCTTTTTCCTACTGTCCCCTTGTCCCACTGAGGAGTAGGAGTGAGCGAGGAGCTGGGTGGGAGTTTGGCCCTTAGTCAAGGCTAACCCACCACAGTGGCCAAAGCCCAGTTTGGGTAATTAGATTTCTTTTACCTAAAATTACTTCTCTATTTTACATCAAGAAACAATTCTTTAAACCTAGACATGAAACACTGTGCTGCCAAATTGCTGCTCCTAAAACAAAAGCAAAACCCAAGAGAAGTGAGAGGCGGTTGAGTTGTAGTGCTGTTCAAAGGATCTGTTGTGGTTTAACTCCAGCCAGCAACTAAGCCCCACACAGCTGCTCACTGCACTTCCCCTGCAATGGGATGGGGGAGAGAGTCACAAGGGTAAAACTGAGAAAACTCGTGGGTTGAGATAAAGACAGTTTAATAGGCAAAGCAAAACCTGTGCATGCAAGCAAAGCAAAACAAGGAATTAATTCAATCCTTCCCATCAGCAGGCAGGTGTTCAGCCATCTCCAGGAAAGCAGGGCTCCATCACACGGAACGGTTACTTGCGAAGACAAACGCCATCACTCCGAATGTCCCCCCCCTTCCTTCTTCTTCCCCCAGCTTTATATGCTGACCATGACAACATATGGTATGGAATATCCCTTTGGTCAGCTGGGGTCAGCTGTCCCGGCTGTGTCCTGTCTCAACTTCTTTTGCTCCCCCAGCCTACTCGCTGGTGGGGTGGTATGAGAAGCCTTGACTCAGCAATAACTAAAACATCCCTGTATTATAAACACTGCTTTCAGCACAAATCTAAAACATAGCTCCATACTAGCTACTATGAAGCAAATTAACTCTATCCCAGCCAAAACCAGCAAAGGATGCATGAACTTACTGAATCAGTTAAGACTAGGAAACTGTTTGGATTACCAGCATTGCTTGCCTTTTTTTTTTTTTTTTTTAAGTTACATGTACATTTATTTTTCTTATTTGGCCTTCTTCATATCAATATATGTGTATATGTATTAATATTGTCTGAGGAGCCAGTAGGAAGTTGTCAATGACCAACACCTAGTTTCTTGTTACTGAAAGACTTAGAAAGTACTCGGCTAACATGACAAGGCAGTCATTCTGATCAAGTAAGAAGATAAAACTGTTCAACAATGCTAGGTCAAGGTAAAGAAGCAGTTAGACAAAATGATAATGGCAGTTGAAATGATAAATAGGTTACAATCAGGTGAAACTTTAGGACACTGAAAGTTACTTTCTGTACAGTTAACTGGACAGTTTGAAAGCTGGCATTGCAGGGTATGAAAAAGAGTTGGCTGCAAGACGTTTTCCATCTGATGTGTGTTGAATAATGCAATCCACTCAAGTTCAGTGGTGTGTAAATGTGATATTCATAGTCTGCATGTATTTCAAATGACAGCATTGATCATGTGTTTCATTTTTTGAAAATTACATTCAATGTATCTTATTCCAAGAAGCTTCCAGCAGAAACATTTCTGCACTTATTCTTCAGCCATTGTTCTGAACCAATGTGTTGTTATGACAGGGTAGGTCTTAGAATGGATTACATGGAGACATCAAGTTTAAAGTAGTAAATATAATTTTCTGAAAGTAGTACCATGAGTCATAGTCCATTATATAATACAATACAGAACAGAGCTGAACCTAGTGCAGGGAAAGCTACACAATCTAATTGACATTATTCCAAATGTTGCTGTCAGTCTTAGTAAAGCAAAGCATAGAGACTTATAAAAATCATTTAATGATTTAATGATCCCAGAAACTCACAGCATGAGCTAATATAAATTGCTGTAGTACTTTCATTCAACTTCTTTAAAATCTTGAATCTCTGATAAACATAATTTGTCAAATAATACAGTGAGAATGAAAATTATATTCATAAATATGTACAAGAACTCAGTTATATTTCTTATACTGCTAATGTTAGCTATGCAAAAATTAGAATTACTTTCAGCCTGTAACAGACAAATGAGGTTGTTATGAAGACCTGTTAGACTATAAGAGAATTGTTAGAGGCTATTATCCACTTATTAAAGATACTGTGGAAGTCTGAAGTATTCTCAAGAATAATTTCTTGTTTTCCCTAAAAGGAGGTTTTTCTCCTCTATTTTTGTAGTCACTAAAGCTAGTCATTTCCATTCTAGGAACT
This sequence comes from Gavia stellata, assembly GCF_030936135.1. NCBI lineage: Eukaryota > Metazoa > Chordata > Aves > Gaviiformes > Gaviidae > Gavia > Gavia stellata. The sequence continues at coordinate 45,352,829 of NC_082596.1, forward strand.
GAAACTCTAGTTACATCCTAGAGCTAGCCCTATACTTAAGATATGCAATCAGTAACATTGCTAGAGGAGCAGATGCTCAGTTTTCCCACTGAGTTCAGTGATTTTCAGCACTCAACGTTTCTGAAAATCCATTCTCTTTGTTGCATAGTAGATATAGTAGGCACTGAGCTTCAGAACAGCTTTGAAAATTTTGGGCTCAGTGTAACTCTTTCCTTGTCATAGACTAATCTTTCTTATTGTATCACTGATTTCTTCCCTGTCTATATAACATCGGACTTTTAGAGACCAAACTATACCTGAGCTGACTGAACAGCTGGAAGTGAAATACTGTGTTTCAGTCATGATGTCTACTCTAGAATTTAGCTGTAGGGGGATATATCTGTGAGGTATGGGAGTAGGAGAGCAGATTCACTTATGTTCACTCCACTGCTTCCCAATCAGTCAGGGCTAAGGTATCCCCTAGCTATGATAAGAGGACCAAAAAAAAAAAAAAAAAAAAAAAATTAGTCATGGGTTGACATCGATATTATTCATAGTCTATACCTTTTATACCTTTATTCAATCCACTCAGACTTCAGAATCTGGTATGGAAAAGTAAATTGGTGTATTATGATTACCACTGATCTAGGACCAGGTAAAGGATACTGGGAATGAGACATAGTATTACTCTTGCTCAATATGCCTAATAGCACAGTCTGTGATGTAGCCTGTTTCAGTAGGAAAATTCTGTAATGACTTCTCCATGTGAGCAAGCAGTAAATTCCTACTTCCTTTTCAAAACAAGGAGTAAACAGGGAAGAAGCTACACCTGAGAGTATAAACCTCTCTGAAGTTTACTGCCTCCTACTCTTCGTGGTTTAAAAGCTTTCTTCTCAGTTTAAAAGTTTTCTTCTCTACCTTTCACACTTCATTTTAGTAATCCCTTTTCACTCCACACAACTTTTGACATAACTTATTCCAGCTGTCATTTTTCACAGCAGCTCCCAGGGAAGAGAAATATACAGTCTCAGAGAACACACTGTGATGACATATATGAACCCACCTTGCAGCAGCCTAGAAAAGGTTAATGAATACTCTCAATATCTATCCTTGATGTAACAAAGAAAATTAGAAACAACTGCTGTAACAGACTACATCAAGAGCAGTCTCAGGAGGAGCTGTTGAGATATTAAGCTATGGAAAAAAGGTGCAATGGGATGAAAATAGTCTGTTAAGTAATGAAGGTAGGAGGAAAACCCAGAGAATCCATGGAAGATAACAGGTAGAAATAGTCTCTTGCCACTTGTCTTGACCTCTATGACAAGACACCTGAAGAAGAGTATATATAAGCTTTGTGTTTTCTTCCAAGGGATGTAGAAAACATCTGGGGATAAAGGGCCTGAAACTGACAGACACCTACCCTGCTTTTGTGAAAATCCGTACTAATTCTGTTATCTGAAAGAGAAAGTGCTGTTTTTTACATAGGTGGAAAGATCACATATGATGGAAAGACTGTTTTACCAGACAGGAAACGGTTATAGCTAACTGCCATATAAAAGATGAAAACAGAACAAACATTAAAACTCCTATTGAAATTGTTGGCAAATGTGCATTTAAGTTCAAAAAGACTAAGGCCCTGACAAAGATTTACTAGCTTGTAGTTAGATACTTGGTCTAAAAATGCTGTTCAGCTGAAAAAGAGTGAGCATTTGGTGTTGACTGATGTGATAGCATTTTATCTGTTGTCGTTAAAAAAAATCGAGGTGGCTAAATATAATAATAACTGCTGCCTTTAAATATGGTTTGGTGGGCATGCGTAGGCATTTAAAACATTTACTTTAAAGTCAGGACTAAAACTTAGTGTCCTACACTAACTTTTACTTAGTTTGAAAGATCTCGTTAAGTGCCACTTTGGCATATCATCTCTATTTTTAATGTACAGCAACTTTTGCATTAACAGGAAAAACTTTCTACAGAACTCTGATTTGAAGCATTTTGTAAATATTTAATAAGAGTGTACAGCAATCATGCGGGAATCTTAAAATGAATAGATACAGTCTGCAGAGCTCTTAAACTGGCTTTTGTAACTATAAGTAAATGCAAATTTTCTACATACGTTGTCTGAATTGTCTGACGCTTCTGTAAAGTATTGTAAATTAAGTTAAATTAAGATCCAAACAAAATGTTTTAAGGTACACAATCTTGAAACTGCAGACAATGTTTTTCAACATGAAATATTGAAGTGAGTTCTAAATGAATCTTTAGCAGCAGGTTGCATGAAAATATACTTCTTCTCATACAATCTTGTGCACAGACATAACTGTCCATAAATTAGATGTTCACTAGTTATGGTGTCCCTCTGGAAGCATCCCAGTACGAAACTTTGTTTACATTCTTATTAAGTCCCTAAATGTGCTTGCAATTTCTCCTTTCCTAGTTTCATCCTGAAAATTAATAAATACAACACAGAGTAATACCAGAACCAGGCAATCTGAAATACAGCAAGGTTCGGTGTCCTGTTGCTTAAACTGGCATGTTTTCAGAATCCTGAAGGGAAAGGCAGGTTTTGGTTTTTGTCTCTTCTGCAAAAGGCTACAATGGATCTGACATATTGTTCCACTTTGATAATTGACGATTGCTAATCACTCCCTGAATTTGGCATTTCCTATCACCTGGGCAAATCACTTTGTAGTAATGTCACATACTCCTAACAGAAAAAATGTCATTGCAGATGGTTACACTAAAGTGTATAGTGTGTAAAATGTCCTTCTTTCCTAATTTAATGAGACGTATAAATAGTTTTTGACTCTTCTTTCATGGTAGATACATAACAATAGTTCTGCCATTTTTTAAGAATTGAAGTTATATCTAAGTAGTCTATGATCTCTGAACTCTTTTTAATAAACAGTACTAGGTTTGCTTGGTTGTTTCAGTCTTCTGCAACATCACCTGTCCTGCAGGGGCTCTGTGCTGGTTTTGGCTGGGGTAGAGTTAACTTTCTTCATAGCAGCTAGTATGGGGCTGTGTTTTGGATTTGTGCTGGAAACAGTGTTGATAAAGCAGGGATGTTTTAGTTATTGCTGAGCAGTGCTTACACAGAGTCAAGGCCTTTTCTGCTTCTCACCACCAGCGAGTAGGCTGGGGGTGCACAAGAAGTTGGGAGGGGACACAGCTGGGACAGCTGACCCCAACTGACCAAAGGGATATTCCATACCATATGATGTCATGCTCAGCATATAAAGCTGGGGGAAGAAGAAGGAAGGGGGGGACATTTGGAGTAATGGCGTTTGTCTTCCCAAGTAACCGTTACGCGTGATGGAGCCCTGCTTTCCTGGAGATGGCTGAACACCTGCCAATGGGAAGTGGTGAACGAATTCCTTGTTTTGCTTTGCTTGCGTGTGCGGCTTTTGCTTTACCTATTAAACTGTCTTTATCTCAGCCCACGAGCTTTCTCACTTTTACTCTTCCGATTCTCTCCCCCATCCCACCTGCAACATTCTTCTTTCTGCTGTTCCAGAGAATGAAAAAATCACTGATCACCTTTCCAGGAATGTCAATGGCAAGGACATGTATTTCTCTTTTCCAGTACTGCTACAGGCAAGAACCTCCAGCAGAGGAATGAGCACACAGTGTAGAGCAGCATCTCTAATTGCTACAGCTACAGTATCAACAGTTCCAGTGTACACGCTCTTTTCTGTGAAGCTCTTCAGTGTTGCAGTACTGGCATTTCGTTGCAGCCTTGCAACCATTTCTAGAACCATATTCTAAACATCAACATATTTATTACTCTTATTCTTGCTTCTGTTAGTTTTTTTGATCTGTTCCTTAAAGATTTTACAACCAGAGGAAAACAGGCATGAACATACTAGTTTTAGAAGCTGTTTGTTGCTTGATGTTGTTGGGGATGGTATTATGGTTTCAGCTGAAAAACATTAAACAGTGATCTTCACCACTTTTGTATATACCTTATTTCAGATTGAAATAATTAAAACTAACAGTCTAGAACAAACTTCACGTATTGCCAAATCACACTTGTAGAAGTAATAAAAATTGAAAACAAATAAGATCCAGTGAATAAATTTTTATGCAGCTTTGGTCAGGCTACGTGAAAAACTTACAAGTTTACCTTTGAAGCAATTACTTGATAATTTACATAGCACATTTCTTTTCTCTTTGTTCCTGATTCTTCTATCTTTTGAAACATCTTTAATTAAAGCAAATTAGCCCCTGGGATCTTTATCTAAAATCACTTCTACTTATCTTATTTTGTTCAGAGTTGTCACACAATTCAAGTTTGGACTCAATAAATACAGCCTTGAGGCAGTATGCAGCTGTGTTTCTTTTTCACCTGTGCCCACTTTTGTAAAAATATCTGATCGTGTCTTTAATGTACCAAAAGCTTAGTGAATCTAGGTTAAGTCCCAAGAGTTTGAGAAGTATCAAGCTGCTTGCTGAATTTTACAATTGGTTCACTCAATATGAATACAGAGTGATCAAAATGGAGACAAGTGCATTTGTGATCATGTGTTGCTCCAGATGATGCTAACAGGAAAGCTAAAATTCTTTCTCACAATGCTCCGCTCCTTCTTCTCCTCCTCTTGACAAACCTGTACATAAACATAATTAGTAATGCCATTAAACATTTCATATGTACTTCTTTTATATTACAGTTCTAAGAGATTCAGACGTCTGAACCTTAGAGTTCAAATCCTGCAACTTCTGAAAATATTTCGTCAAACACTATAAAAGTGTATTTTTCTGATGTTGACATTTCCACATACCAACCAGTAAAAGTAACTAACCCCACTAGCTCTGGTTCACCACAAATCTCTTGACAAGGCTGACACATATTAGTATACCCTAAACTTCTACTGTTACCCTTTAACAGTCTCACAAAGGAAGAATTCAATGTGTTTGACTTACGTGTGAACAATGAACAATGTCACTGTGCAAAACAAATAAGGCCTTTGATACAAAAAGCTGATTTCTGCAAATTTATGCTTTATAAGAACTATCCACTTACATCATCATATCTGCTCCTTTCATAAATATATGTGTGTGTATAGATGACATGTGAGATTCATCATGAGTCAGTTCCAGTTTGCTTTTCTTTGGGCTGCAGAAGGTAACTTTGTTGCCAGTTACACTTTGACCTACATGTAATAAAGCATTTTCTGGCCAAACACACGTACTATTTCAATCAGCGAGTCATTGTCCTTGGAAAGTCAAAATATTCACTTGTTTCTTTCTCCTTCACAATAAATAAATAATTAAAAAATAATGTAGGGTAATACTTAAGGAAAAGGCATTCAATTTGGGATGAAGTATTCTAAAATTATATTAAATGAAACTTCCTTCTTCCAAAAGAAAAATTAATTCTAGCATAAAATCTATCTTTAGCAGAAGAAATGCTCAAGTAGAAGCAAATCTTGACTGTCTGCCAAGGACAGGTAAAGCAATCTTTCTAAATACCTATTTCATAAAGGTTTTAAACTTGCCAAGATTCTTCATCGTGCCAGAGGTAAAAATAATGTGAAATTTCATGATGTCATAATTCGAAGGATATTTCAATTTTATTTTCTATGCCATCTCCCCCCATTCAGTAATCATCTTGAGTTTAAGAACCAATACTTGTTAAACTTTAATATTCTGGAATTAAACATTAATTCCTCTGATTTTTTTCAAAATATGTTGTTTTTTTTCCAGGCACTCACAGCGACAAAGCAGAACAAAACAAAATAAGTCACAGCAAGAAAACACATAAGAGAACTATAAATAAATGAATACAGCACTGATTATAATATTTCACAAGGTCAGAATTATTTATTATTTATAAAGAATTGAGAACTAAAGGTAAAGAAGAATCAGGCACACATGATTCTATTTTTTGAAATCTTACATCAAGAACTTATACTTAAAAAGATGCCAGAATAAGCACACACACATATATATGTAAAATTTCAGCTATCAATAAAATTACCTATGTATCTACAATTTTTAATCTCTTCATGCAAACTCTAATGAAAGCCATTTTTCAGGAATTTTAATAGGAAGCTGAAACTGTTTATCATGCAGAGAAAAATCTTGAAGACCTATTATTCCTGTCTCCTATGTGTGCATAGTTCCCAGTTACTTCAGCAGGAGATGTGTTATGTGTACCCAACATGATGTCCGTGCCCCAAGAGTGTGGATTAATAACATGCAGTACGTAAAACTTTTTGCATGAACATTTTAGTTTTGAATCCTGAAACAGAGTTCTCAGCTGTGTGCTGGGTATGCTAGTGACTTTAGTGTGATGCTAATAGCATCTTATGACACTACTTGCACATCCGTAATAAATTGGGCTGAACAGGTTAGAAATCTTTAACTTCATCAGGTGGAAAGTCACAAATAACAATCAGACATGTTCAGGTGCCAGGACTGATAAAAGAAAAATTGTCATCTTCTTCAGAAGAAGTGATAAGATGGGTAAGAAACCTTGCAAAATACACAGTCCTTTTCACCCCACTTTCCATTAACTCTCACAGTCAATACCACTCTTTCTAAGTCCCCTGGACACACAAATCCATTCTCAATGACAGGCAGTCCCCTTTATTACAACCCTTTTTTTCCTTCTTTTGTTCTTACACTTTTTAACTGTTCTTAAAGTACAGGGGGCCAATGCGCACGCAGTTCAAACAAAGGCAATGGATTTGTCACTGGCTGTAAGATTATCAGAGTGGACTGGTAAGGAGAATCAAGGCTGAACTTACCTTGACTGATTGAACTAAAGTCAGTGGAAATTACTCTGTGGTTAACATTCATGAAACATGGACTTGAGACCTTATGTTCAAATGATCCAACCCATTATAGTTGGCAGTAATACTGACAGACTTCTTTTTTCCTTTTTTTTTCTCTAGTTGTTTTTTTTTTTTAGTTGGTTGGTTTGGGTTTTGGTTTTTGGGTTTTTTTTTACATAATTTCCTTCTCAGTGGTGTGCCTGTTTGATTTTCACTACATTGTTCAGGAGAGAAGAAAGCGTAGGGAATGTGGCAGGGCAGAAGCTGCTGCTGGAGAGAGAACTGACGGGCTCAGTATTTTATAGTTTGCTAAAAGTAGATCTCAGTCTTGGAAAAAGTATAATTAACCTTTCTGAACATGTAATAAAGTCTGCATTCATTGCTTTTTTCCCCTGCCCAAAATGCAGAATTGGTGGTTATTTAGCGTACGAACATATTTGCTCTTGTTCAAATAGGCTGAATACTCTAAATTGATTGTTTTCCATATATTATTTCTGAACTTTTATGATTGTTACTTTACACAGAATGGCACCTCTCTCCTGCTCTGATTTCTCAAGAAACTTTTCTGGATCAGTCAGTAAGGGAGAAAGAACAATATCCTAAGTACTAGATGGTAATTTACAAACAATTTCTCTGTTACCCTCGAAAGTGTATTTTAGGATGTTATAAACCAAACATTTTAAGCATTTCCCAAGTGTACCTGGAGCAGGCAGTTTTGAGCAGCAATCTTTTCTTTCCAATAATAAAAATACAAGTGGACAAGGCAGATGAAAGAACTGAGAGGTATATTTCAGTTATGATATAAGGGGATTGATGCTGTAACGGTGATTTGATTGAATGACAAACACTAAGGGTACACTCAACATGAGAGCTCCAAACTTAGCTTTATTCTTACAGTAACTTTACAGTGCTATCGTCTTTCTTACTGACCCTTCTTATGCATTCCTGACTAGAAATATTATGCATTCCAGACATGTTTTTCTAGGAAAGGAGTTTTATCTTTCTATGTTTACAAAAAGATAAAAAAGAAAATGGTTTCATAAAAACCTGAAAAGAGGATCAGTTCCATGCCTGCTAAAAAATAACAAAACTCATGTTATCTTCAGTGCAGGCAGAAGTCCAAAGTGTATATACAGAGTAAAAACTGAAGGGGCTTACAAAATGAAAATTAGCTTTTCAGTAACTTACTCTCTTTGTTTAAATCTTGTTGATTTTTACTCATAGAATATGTCAATAGACGCACTATTCAAAATTAACAGTACCCAGCATCGTGCAGTTTGCCATTAAATCCAAATGCAAAATCAAGGATGAAACAGGTATAATGACTCTGAGATAGATATCAAAGAAGAAAGCTCTGAAAGAAAAAAAGGGGGAGGAGGTATTAAATGCTACCAGAAGAGAATTTAAGCTTTACATCACCTTTGGGAAGCCAGGGTAGATCTTCTTACATCTTTGATAACCTTGAAACTGTAGAGTTTCCTGTGTTGGCATCCCTGTGATGCTGATTTCCATGCCCAGTACAGGTCACTGTGTACAAGTGTAGGTGGGGAAAACAGTCGTGAGGTCTTTTACACATCTTGCTGTACAAATGTGTGGAATGACAGGGAGTAGAAGGAGTCACCTATGAAATAACAAGCCAGCCAGGAGAGCTGGCCTCTTCCAATCCATGCTTCATTTCTATACTGGAGAAGGCATTAAGGGACTAGATAGAAAAACTAAGTCCTTTTTCCCAGGCCATACATGGGACTGTATGGTTACTTCACTGTGATACCTTACCTAGTTCTTTATTATCCAGAATAGCTAATAACTAGCATTTTCACCCAGAACAGATGATGAGCAGAATCATTACATATAGAAACCACAAGACCTCAAATGTGGACATTAAATTTCTTGTAAGAAATTCATACTATCTCCTGTGGTGGTGAACATTATAGAAGGCCATATTGGTAAATGGAACAGATCAATCCTAAGGACCTAATTTTGTTCAGTTTTTACTTAACAGACTTGCACTAGTTTCTGCACAGTCTTGCTGAAATCTGAAAAAATAAAATAAACAAGAATAACTTTTTGGACAGATATGGTACAGAATGAGAAGACAAAAAAGTATAAAAGTCAACCTATTATCTTGTTTTTATCTGTAACACTGCTGATCCAAAAAGAACTTCCATTAAGGGCAGCCTTTAGGGACAATTTTGAGTATATAAACCGAATACAAAACACTTAGGATCATGCATATTTATCTCTACTAATGAGAGAGTAAGTGTTCTATTAAATGCCATTCATTTTAAATGGCTAAGTCTCATAAATTGCATATCTTAAAGTCATAATTAGGGTCTGTGATTAGCTGAGACATTTCAGAAGAGGTACTTGAGGAATCAGTAAAATGGAAAAGATATATATCAAGATTCAATGAATAAAACACCTTATTTGCACTACAAACCTTACACATATAGCAGGAGGGATGGAATAGAGATGTTAATACTGAGTTGAATTTATGGCATAATTCCAGATGTCTCAAACACTGGAGCTTTAAAACAGTAGATCTCAGTCTCTTTTTATGGTAATCTCATATTTCAAATATAAAAGGAGAATATATCAACTTCCAAGAAAGGGACAATGGCCTGTGAGCCCTTACAGCATTCTCATGATATTTTAGTGCAGTATATATAGCAGCATGAAGGTCCATTCTTTAAAGTGCAATTACAGTGGGAAGTGTTAAAAAGAAAACAATAAAGCCATCATTTCTTTTTGCTCATCTCAAAGTATATCAGGATAAATACATTCTGACCTGAATTAAATGAAGTCAAACTGGACTGTGTTGAACAGGAACCAGGAATTAAACGTAGCAGAATTCTTTTTAGGAACAGTGAGAATGGATACTATATACATTCTTAGCAACAAATTAAGCTTTTGAAAATACATGTTTTAATTTTAATACCAAGTTACCTGTAGTACTCTTATTATTATTATTGTTATTATTATTATTATTAAATGCACCAAAATACAGATTTTTGCATATATAGTATTACCAAGATATGAAAACATTTCCTACATGTCAGCATCTAACTAACCAAATTTTCATGCTTGATTTTGAAATGAGTTATACAATGATCAAAATATGGATAAATATTACCAGCAGAACAATCTAGCACAAATTTTGCTGTGCTTTTTTTTTTTTCTTTCTCATGTGAGGAGTTTTACTTTTCAAAAATTTAGGAATCTACTAGTCCATTTAATTATTCTTATTTAGTTAAAGTCACTTTTATCATGACTGTTCTGTGAAATCAGGATCTTTAGCAGATAATTGGGAGAACAAAAACCCCAAGAAATATACTTCTAGGGAAAGTAATAGTTTATGATAATTTCTATGTTGTTTTGTTTAGTCTAAATGTGAAATAACACAAGAGACTTTGGAGAACAGGAAAAAAGAATTACCTAAAATGAAGATAATTATAATCCTTCATCTTCTTTATTTTTCGTTGATGAGTTATGTAATATAATCTCCTAATACACTGTTATTTAATCAAGGTTGATAGAAATAGATATAGTTAATAGAAATAGATATAGTAGGGATATGCCAAGCAATCTATTTAATTACTGGTTGTGTGTTAATTGTGGGAAGTGTTACATTTTTTGCTTACTGAATTTGAGAAGGTCTTTAATATGCTAACAGGTGGGTTTTTTAATATATGAGAAAAAAAGTCACCTTCTTTGAAACTGGCAACAGTCTTTATGAAAGACAACATATTTTGCAAAATTTGTTAAAGAGAACCCTGAGGATTTCAAACACCTCAGCTTACTAGAGAGCATACTTGCCAGTTGTAAAGAGTCATAGATGAATGTTTCTAGAAAGGAAACCTTGTAGCAGAAACATAGAAAATTATTAATAGAATTATGATGAAAATGTCTAATATTCTCAGCTCAGAAGGCAAGAGACCATCTTAACCCACTTATGCCAAAAATTTCTGTATTCGAAATCATTCCATGAACCATATAGACACCAGAGATGACAGCAATTGCTGCTTTCCTTCATCTAAAATAAGCTTACAACCAAGACAGATAAAGAGGATGCAGAATCTGCAGATGTTAGTTTAAAATATCTGAATAAGTTTCAATATCCTAGTAAGTTTCACAACACTGAAGGTAACCTAGCACACCACTAGCTTCCCTCCTATTGAAGACCACAGAAGAAGCCCTACTGGTTCAACTGGAACTAAACATAAAGGGGACTGTCTTTTCTTGTATAAAAGGTTAGCTATAACGATGGAGAATTATTTCTGCTTTTGAAGGAGGAGCCTGGGACATGAAATGTATCATGAGTGATCCAGCTCAGATTCTAAACTAAACTACTTGTGTTATTCCTTTTTATTTCCATGATAAATGTCTTCTGTGAGTATGCATGCAAAAAAATGTTGCTTTCCAAAGTGTTCTGGCATCACTGCTAAGGAGAAATAGAGATAATTATCCTAATGAGGCTCAAAGTTTACTTTGTAGCTCAGGAATTCTCTATGCCAGCCTTCTGTAAACAAAGCTGCTTTTATTCTGCCTCTCTTGGAAACAATTTTACCACTCCCTTAATCATATTTCCTTTGTTCTGAATGGAATAAAGACAGGGTCATGGTAGTTCAGGAAAACAGTTGGGACATGAAACTCAGGAAAATTTAAGCATGTTTGGAGAAAGAAAGCACTGGAATTTGATGGTTTACTGGGTTTAAAATAAATCAAAAGCAAAAAGATTTATAAGGCTTAATTTTAAAGGATGACTTCAAACACTAAATGTCATTCTGGAATAAGCTTAGAGATCTTAAGTTGAGCAGCAGGTTCTTCCATCCTTGCCTTCTTACAGAATCCCCTTTGTGGGATTTTCAGCTCTTCGAAATACTGCAGAGGTCAGAGAAGGAAGGAACCAAGAACCATATGCATGTCTTTGGGATTGACTGCCATTCTTCCAGACTAAAACAGAAATCTCAATAGATAGCTCCAAATGTGTGGTTATGTAGTAAAGCTTGGCAGAGCAGTCTAACAACAGCAGATTGAATTAAGACCATAGATTTTGCCTTCTCTCTTGAAATGAATAATGAAGTTAAGATAAAATATGTGTTCAAATCGAGAAACACAATGAACTTCACAAAGGATATGAAAGCTCAGATTCCAGCTGATTAAACCCTGCTTCCCTTCTGGAAGTAAAAATGAGAAAAGGTGAATTATCTCAAAGTACCAACTCCTATAACTGGGATTGACAGGTCTGAGCCTATTACACAACATTAGGAATAAGTGGCCTAAGACTGTATGTATGCATTACAAGAATGTGAGATGTAAATTTATTTCAGAATTACATAATATCTCACTGACAATTAGTACTGGCTACATAGGACCTATCATTAAATTGAGTAAAGACAACATCTGTTGAAGCAACCTCATGGTAAACAAGTGTCCTCTCTTTTCCAAAATAGGTGTGTGGAGGAGCTTTACATACTTCTGATTGCATATATGCAAATAGAGGATGTATAGATTAATTTCTCTGTTTCTGTATGAGGTTACTGCTGTTTTAGAATATAGCAAAGTGAATACACAGAATCATAGAATCATTAAGGCTGGAAAAGACCTGTAAGATCATCAAGTCCAACCATCAACCCAACACCACCATGCCCACGAAACCATGTCCCACAATGCCACGTCTACGCATTCCTTGAACACCTCCAGTGAGGGTGACTCCACCACCTCCCTGGGCAGCCTGTTCCAATGTTTGACCACTTTCTCAGTAAAGACATTTTTCCCAATATCCAGTTTGAATGTCTCCTGGTGCAACTTGAGGCCATTTCCTCTTGTCCTGTCACTAGTCACTTGGGAGAAGAGACCAACACCCACCTCTTTGCAACACCCTTTCGGGTAATTGTAGAGAGCGGTAAGGTCTCCCCTCAGCCTCCTCTTCTCCAGGCTGAACAACCCCAGTTCCCTCAGCCGCTCCTCATAAGACTTGTGCTCCTGACCCCTCACCAGCTTCTTTGCCCTTCTCTGGACATGCTCCAGCACCTCAATGTCCTTCTTGTGGTGAGGGGCCCAAATCTGAACACAGTATTCGAGGTGCGGCCTTCACCAGCATCGAGAACAGGGGCACGATCACTTCCCTGGTCCTGCTGGCCATACTATTTCTGATACAGGCCAGGATGCCGTTGGCCTTCTTGGCCACCTGGGCACACTTCTGGCTCCTATTCAGCCGGCTTTCAATCAACACCCCCAGGTCCTTTTCTACAGGGCAGCTTTCCAGAAACTCCTCTCCAAGCCTGTAGCATTGCATGGGGTTGTTGTGACCCAAGTGCAGGACGCGGCACTTGGCCTTGTTGAACCTCATACAATTGGCCTTGGCCCATCGATCCAGCCTGTCCAGATCCCTCTGCAGAGCCTTCCTACCCTCAAGCAGATCAACACTCCCACCCAACTTGGTGTCATCTGCAAACTTGCTGAGGGAGCACTCAATCCCCTCGTCCAGATCATTGATAAAGATATTAAACAAGACCGTCCCCAAAACTGAGCCCTGGGGGACTCTGCTTGTGACCAGCTGCCAACTGGATTTCACTCTATTCACAACTCTCTGGTCTCGGCTGTCCAGCCAGTTTTTTACCCAGCAAAGAGTGCACCTGTCTAAGCCACGATTCGCCAGCTTCTCCAGGAGAATACTGTGGGAGACAGTGTCAAAGGCTTTACTAAAGCCCAGGTAGACAACACCAACAGCCTTTCCCTCATCCACTGGGTGAGTCACCTGGTCATAGAAGGAGATCAGGTTGGTCAAGCAGGACCGGCCTTTCAATTCATACAAGGTCTATGTATGCGTATGTATCTATATACACCGACCTTTATATTTTACTATAATGATCTGGCTTGCCAAGGTTTAAATGTCATTTGAAAAAAATGTGGATTTAATTTGTCCAATTCGATGCATTCCTAGGATACTGAACTTATGCCAGGTTATAAACATCAGTGGGTTTTTGTGAAGGTGAACATGTTAAGACCCTCTTATTAGTTCTAATTCATAAGAACAAAAGTACACTACATACATTAGTCCAGAAAAAAAAACCATTAACAGAACTATTTTGTGCAGTCAGTGGAATATAACTCTGCAGCAAAGAGAATAGAGAATTACTTATGTAATTTGTTCACCTTTTTTGCATCTGACACTGACTTCTCCTTTTTGAGATAGTTTTTCCTATTTCTAGGAGGTAGGATTGATGGGGCAGGTTTTGTGTTAGTACAAGTATGTTTGATTTTAAAGACTTTTGCTAACCATTTAACTGATGGCATACCTAAAGCAAGTAAAACACACAAACAAAGAGCACTATATTAGTGGGTCTTTTGGGGAAATACTCCGTGGAATCAAACTTGATAAAAAAGAAGCAGTATACTACATGTACCAAACACTCACACACTTCAACCTAAACTCTGCTTTTGGCTGAAATAATTTCCTTCTAATTAAATGAAAGGTAAAAAGGATATCTGCTGAGCACTTTTATTTTTTTTACACACACCCCCTTCCCCCACCTTCTTTTAACAACCATCTTCTCTTGTTAAAAATATAGAACATGAGGGAACACATGAAATACTTTATAACTGAAGTGGAAAGTGAATAGGAACATCCTTTTTCATATTACTTTGTTGTAGATATTAAAAAGAGTTTTATCTGCTTATTCTAATTCAATTTATAAAATTTATTAAAGAGTCTGTGTACCAATCAACTAGGACTTCAGTTACAGAGAGTGAACAACACTTGAAGAACTATTGTTAAAGTGTGCAGCCTGTGGGTACTGGGACAATTTAAACTATCCCATTGTTTGTTCTAGATGCCTCTTCCCAGAGGAGCCCTTAGAACTGAGTCACAGGCCAGAGGTCTTGCTCTAGTGGCAGGAAATTCTGGCTGTGAGATACTTTTTTTACAGTATTACTTGTGGGGTATCTGAAAATCTTGGTAATAATATGAGTACACAGAATTACTCATTGGTGCACACAGAGTAAATCTGAGCTAATAAAAAGCTATAAGAGATAGCCCCCCTCTTCTCAATATGTAGCTTTCCTAACTAGAAAGACTAAGCGTGACTTGTTTAAGATTAAAAAGAGAAATTAGCTAGCACTTGTTCAGCACAGGTTCAGTGGGCTAACCTTGTATCAAGGGAGGATACTTTTTAGAGATGTTCACTTGACTGATATGGAAATGTTTCTGTTCCCATATTTGAATTACTTATTTCGGGAACATTCAACATTAGCAATGTTTTGTACTTATTGTCTTACAATGCGTTATTATTTTTGTAATGGTTAAAATCTTATCGTCAACTGATTAGTTCATTTTGTGCACTTGCACTTAATCATCCATGTTACTGATTCAGCATGTTATTTGATTTAGAGAAAGCCAATTATAATCTGAATTTTAAAATTCCATCTTCCTGAATGTTGTCTTTAAGTTACTTGAGTGGAATGACAGTTTTCATTATTCTTTCTGGATGAAAAGAAGAGAAGCAGCTTTATGAGAGTATTTCTTTCAGGACACTGTCTTAATCTTTAAATTATTTGACACTAAGTCATGGTATTTACCACTTCTAAAAGAGACTTGTTAGACCACACAGATAGACTTTAAAGGACAGCAGTGAGGATGCATTTTATGGGTAAAAGTTGAGTCTAAACTTTCCTTTTGAAAAGTGTTGGAAGAATATATTAAGATAAGATCTGTCAATCGTCATCCTTAAAAAACCAACAAAGTCAGCAGTGTGATTATTTTTCCATAATTAAGACTAACTCATCTCTTACATATATAGTACATGGTAAGAAATAAAAAGATAGCAGATGCATATAAATCCTGGGACTGGAGTCTTTAGTTGGACTTGCATTTTGAACTGTTTTTTAAAGGACGACTTAGTCCGTAGGCTTCCCACATACATGCTGTTCACAAAGCCCTCATTAAAACAATAGTGGAACTTTAAATTTGCTTCAACAGTAATACACCCAAATTAACATCTTCTTGTATCCACCTCAGTGAATGTTACCTTGGCTTTCGCTTTTAACTGAAATGGAAATTTCTATGCCAGTGGAGAAAACATAGCTTCATGAACACGAGATAATTTTATTTAAGTTAGATTATTCCTGACATCTGAAAAGCTTATTACTGAACAAGACAGCAAATTAATGTAATACATCAGTATATCAAGCCTTGCAGCACCCCAGTTTTCTGAACCTGGTTTCTTTTTCTCGCTCTAGATTGAAAGTCCACAGGGATAAAGGCTGTATATTTTAAGAGTGTATCCCCCTGCACCCTGTTAATGTTAATCAACACAAAAATAGCTGCTGATAGCCGGGTGGTGCCTTTTTATTGAGACCAGGTACTCTACCCTTCAAGGCCACCATGAGCATGACACCTGCTGCCCTGAGGTCTCAGTTCTGGCACCATCACTGTGGTCATTTAAGTGCAATATGCAGATTTCAGCATTGTTGTGATTGATGATTTCTGGAGTCATTTAATACAAGCAACTGGTGATAAAATGTAATTAGGAATCAGAAAGTTAACTTCATGGACTGTAACGGTTAGTGCTACCCAGGCTTAACCTAATCTGATGATCCTTTCCTTAAGCTCAGTGAATTTGTGAATTTACTGAGCTTTCAGAATTTCCACAGCCACTCAGAAAAAGAGGTTCAGTAAGAGGATCATATCTCACTTCACCAAATAAATACCTCAGGGTCCTTACTCTGATCTTACTGTGAAATAAGAATAATACAAATTAGAAAACTGGTATAAAAAACAGTAGAATTAACTATATTTTACCCTTTTTCTGAAAAGTCTTACAGCTGAGCTTTGTTCAGGAGGAGAAACTGATGCAGTGTGACACAAACTTTGCATGAGGTCAAACAAAAGTTCACGAACCTCCCATTAGAAATTGCTTACTCACACAAAAGTCATAGGGGAAAATTCTTTTAAGAATAATCAGCAGTGCAGATAGAAGGCATCTCTTCCTTCTTGCCAATTTCTCTTTCCCACAGCTTATGCAACTAGAATCAACACAATTATTTTTACGTAACTAAACTGTTGTTCATATGTTAATAAAAAAGGCAATAGAGCATCTTGTACAACAGGATCATTTGCAAACATAAAGGTTCTAGTACTTGGTATTTCCTCGTACAACCAGAGAAAACACAAGTTGATCACTGCTGCCCATTATTTCTGGATCAGTGAACGAACCTTTTACTGTATATCTTCCCTATAATACTTCCATAACCTTTTCAAAGGGCTAATGATATACCATAGCTCTTACACTTTTTTGCATGTTTTTTCCCCTGGTAAATAGTGACTGATAGAAGAATCAAGGATACTGACTGAAGGAAACTTGAGGTATCACATTTTCTTTCATTAAATCAGTTTTTTTCCTGTTTCTCAGGAAGTGTTATAGCTATTTATATCCTGATCATTGCATTTCAGGTTATATATGCATTGTGATATATGCAATCTTTTATTTCAACTTTTACATTACATTCTATAGTCATATATATTTCTTTTTTAGAGTGTCATACTTTAAATGGGCTCACACATTGCCACGCTGTAATTAAAGTTGGTGTTTATGCACTGTTTCAATGGAAGAAGCACAAACATGAATCCATGTAAAAGTCTATTTGAACAGACTGAGATCAACAAGTAACAGCTGTTACCACTTTCAGGTATGTCTGCAGGATTAAGTCTTTTTCTAATGCAGCTTTAAGTCAATAGATGTAGGTTAGCTGATGGGATACACCATTTGCAAAGATATCTTTCATGCCACTACACTGAACACCTTGAAATCAAGCACTTCATGGTGTTTGTATCTTGCCAACCTTCTAAGTGTGCTGTAAATAAGGTTTTTGTGACTAATTTAATATGGCATACAAATCTGTTAATTTTGGGGGGTATATATATATACATGCAGTATATATAGTGTATCATGTATATACGAGGCACTAAAAAGGAACTATCTGCAGATCACCTCTTGACCTGCATGACAGAGATCAAAAAATGGATGCAGCATGAGTCCAAAACTTAGAAAACAGATCCTGGGGTTCAGCAGCTATTACTCATTTGTCAAATGTAAGTATTATAATATTGGATGTGCAGTTTCTCAATCATTCTTTAAAGAAGGGAAATCACAAAACACCAAGTAGTCCATCTTTTTACATGCATTTTGTGTCAGATGTTGTTTGCCTACTTGTCAGATAGGAAAAAAATTATTTAATTTTGGTCTGACTGTCATCTATACTTGTTATTATCTGCTAACTTCTTTCCACCTCTGGAGAAACATGAGCAGAAATTGCAGATGGTAGTCAACTGCCCTATTGTTCTGTCAAGGTAGAAAGAAGAAATAATGTTATTCAGTCCTACTTCTGATCTACTGGCAGTTCTCACTGTCCCACCAAATTTTGGTCACTATTAAGAATATAGAATAATAAAAACAATATTGGATTTTGAATGTTATGTGGTCATTCTTGATTAACATAGGAACATACCGTTCTTGCAGAGGGAAACTAAAGTATTGAGAAGGATGAGATGTTTGATTTCAAAACAAGGGCATGCTATGCCACTGCACCTCATCCAGAATTGAGATGAGAATTGTTGACAGATTAATTTCAAACCTATGTATGTCAGAAAAGCATTTCACTAGTTTTGGATGAGCGAAGGTCAGAACTGATAAAGCTGCAAAATGTGAAGAACTGCAGCTCTGCAGTTGTCAGTAAAGGGAAAGACAGCAAATGTTTTTCACTCTAAGAGTGCAGATTCTAATGCTTTAATTTAAATAAATAAATAAAAATCAGTTCTTCACTGGAATTACTCTAACTCCAGATTTAGAAAGGATACAAAGAAAAGTAAACATATATTTAGGCATTTTTCTACTTTAGTGCAACAATGCTTAATGTTTAAATAAAAAATTAGAAGTGAAAAGTAGACAAAAGGAAATACAGCATGATCTCCATGATAGCAGGGTTCTTTATATGGTGAAATTAGTATTAGCATGACCCATAGGAATTCAGGAGCTGAATAAGGATAACTAAGAGTGATATTGGATCGTTGCCCTGCTGTAGCTCTGTGGAGTGACAGGAGATATCTATGAGCCTATATGTTTGCTTTTCACGGGAACAAATTAAAATTATCAGTAACACAGGTTAGTGGCAAATCTAATTTGGTTTGTGTTATCATCAGTCTCCTCAATTCTGTGTCATTACCCAGGAGCATACCATCTTATGCTTTCCACTGTTATTTTAAGTCATTCTTACACTGAGAAGTGCTATGACTCCTCTCTGCCCTTTGATTCCACATTAGCAACCTGTGCTCTGCAAATCAGCACTACTTCAGTGCATATGAAAGAATGAAACCGAACCTGTGCCATTACATCCAGGCTAGCTAAAGTGAGGCTCTGAACCTATTAGTTGACAGTTCCCTGATGCAGACTCTTTTGCTCTTATGCTTTGTTGCCTTGCATGTAGAAAGAGAAGATAACATTGGTGCAACAAGTCTTTTCTTAGGAATTTCGTCCCATCTTTCAGGGAACTACTTTGCTTAAAAACCTGGCTTTTACTGGAGATCAAGGAGAGATCAAAGTCCTCTATTGTTGTGCTGGTTTTGGCTGGGGTAGAGTTAATTTTCTTCATAGTAGCTAGTATGTGGCTGTGTTTTGGATTTTTGCTGGAAACAGTGTTGATAAAGCAGGGAGCAGTGCTTACACAGGGTCAAGGCCTTTTCTGCTTCTCACACCACCCCACCAGTGAGTAAGCTGGGGGTGCACAAGAAGTAGGGAGGGGACACAGCTGGGACAGCTGACCCCAACTGACCAAAGGGATATTCCACACCATATGATGTCATGCTCAGCACATAAAGCTGGGGAAAGAAGAAGGAAGGGGGGGACATTCAGAGTGATGGCATTTGTCTTCCCAAGCAACCGTTCCATGTGATGGAGCCCTGCTTTCCTGGAGATGGCTGAACACCTGCCTGCCGACGGGAAGTGGTGAATGAATTCCTTGTTTTGCTTTTCTTGCCTGCGTGGCTTTGGCTTTACCTATTAAGCTGTCTTTATCTCAACCCATGAGTTTTCTCACTTTTACTCTTCTGATTCTCTCCCCCATCCCACCTCGGGGGGAGTGAGCAAGTGGCTGTGTGGTGCTTAGTTGCCAGCTGGGCTTAAACCAGGACAATTGTGTACAAAGTTTATCTGAAAAGAACCTCACTTTCATCAGCCATCTCATTTACTATATGTGTTTGCATGTCTTTGTAGATTTGTGTTTGTTTTATTGAAAGAATTTGGAAGATAATAGTAAATAATAGTGTCACCCAGTGACACTTCCATAACAGTAATGTATTCTTTTTCTGCTTCACCAGGAGCTAGATTAATATTTTAAATTATTCACTGATTCTTATCATGGTAATCTGAGTCTGAACTCAAAAAGTCAGATCAATTTCTTCTCCTGTATTGCTAAAAATGTTGTGGGTTTAATTGCAAGTTGCATAGTCCAGTGAATGTCATTCTTTTTAAAGCTGAATCTCATTTGAAAAACCTAACAGTGCTCCAGATCTCACTGGTGCTGATTCCCATATTACTTGCCCTCACTGAAAATTGCTACTTTCCCTCTCTTATAAAAGCTCTATGTTTCCTATCGTAAATTTCAGGTGAAGTTTGGAGCCTAATTTTGTAATGTACTGATGTCTCACCAGTAAGACTAGCCCCTTTGGTAGTGAATGAATGACTGATTTAAGCACTTTAAGACCTATTGCAAGCCTTCATTATATAATTATTTGCTTATCGGTTGTTCTAGGAATTTCTAGAGGTTTCAAATATAATTTGTTTTGGTACCTGACAGCATTTGGTAGGATTATTTATTATCCCCTCAGGAAGAAAACATCCTAATTATTTTTTTCTTGTTGAATATTAAGCTGAAGGTGAGTACTTCCAGACGATGAAATACTTAAAGTTTAGTTGCTGCTTAGTTGTCCCTACGTATATGATATACTTGCAGACGCTTCACTGTAAAAGAAACTCATTATGATTGGAAATACCTGTTGTGAACTGTGAACTCAGAACAGATTGTGCTGCAGCTATAACAACATGGCCTCTTTTTACTTCACAGTAGGTTTAATTTTTAATTTTCATTGTTATGTCGTAAGCTTTGCCAACATTCTTCCTTTACTAGCAGGTAATGATTTAAATCAGCCTGTTGGATAACTTGCCTGGAGTTCTTAATACCTATTTTTGTCCACTCACATAATTACATTTTTATCTAGAGTTTAATAGAACATCTCAACATTTAATTAAAACTGTGTAGAACAATTACTATTTTGATTAAACCTGGGTTTGGAACCAGCCAATTTGTCGACATGAGCTCAGCATGTCTGGCTTTCTACTAAAAACTTCCATTAAGGTCAGATCTGCTTCCCTTGACTCCTTCAACAAAAATGACCTTGGTGTTTACTCTGTTTTACAACCATAAAATCTCTCAGTGAAAGAGCCCTTCAAGTCTGTTTATGATTGTGTCCTTTGGCTCCTGAGTATTTCCAAACTCGGGGAGTACAGATCACTTTAAGTCAATATACAGCTCATCTCAGAGCAAAAAGTCACCGTAGCTAATGAAGTTGTCTACCACTCTTGCTTCTTGTATCTGGCAAAAGGAAATTTTAGAGGACTAATATTAAACTTTAAACTTTATCCTACTTTTTTGTGAGAGCATCAGGACATAAAGAACTATAGGACTAAAATGCCCTGCTGTTGTATCACATAAATCTCTTCTCTTACCCTTTAAAGGTTAGAAATTGCATAAAATGTAATATAAGCATCACTGGTGTACTAATACATCCTAGAATGTGCATGAAGGGAAAACTTTGCACTCATTCAACTCAGATTTTATACATATGTGACTCAAGCTCCTCAGAAAAATTGCTGGAAAAATCACACACAGCAGCTTAAAAAAATCCTGCACAGTTCTGATTCTCATTATATCCTTCTGGTACAAAAACCAGCAGCAAATCACCTTTTCTTCTCCACCCTTTAATCTATCTGCCCTGCCAGCCCTGCTTTCACCAGTCATTTACAAATTATTACTTATACTGGAGAGTGTGGATGATCGCTATCCTCCTAGGCTTTTGTACAGGTCCAAGCAGAAGTAAAATGATTCCCATACTAAGAGATTCATGTTTCTATTTATGCTAGCAATCTGAGAAGTTAAGGGTGGGTGGACTTAGGACAATTCTCTTCTACCCCAAGTTTCAAAATGTAAATGGATGTTCATTAATTTGTCATTACTCAGAACTGAACAAAAAGGGAATTTTATATGAAATAAGACTTTATCACTGCCACCTTACTCATTACAACATTGTGTGGCTACAGGACTTTGTTAAACGTCCCTGGATATCAAAATCCCAGTTTGGCTGCCACCACACTATGTTTTTAAAAATGTCCTTAAAACTGCACCTGAATGACATACAAGTGCTAATATAGAGACTAGAGTTCAGAAACTAAAAAAACCTGTGTATGAAGCTGAGTGTAGCTGTTGCCAGTTGCTGAAATTCCTGGTCTGCACTCGTGAAGAACAACCACATTTGGCTCTTGCTGTGTGTTCTGTTTTTCAATATACAAACTATCAACCTTGTCTAAAAACAAAAGGAAAAAAAAAAAACCAACAAACCAAAAACATTTGACTGGAATGTAGACGTGATATTTCTGTATTCCCCTTGGACAGGATTGGAGACTTGGCCTGGTGATCCAAAGACAGTGGCTATGTTTTTGCACACAAAATGTTGCTATAGATCCAAATTAGGAAAAATTTGTGTTGGTAGGAGCAGTGCTGAAAATCTGTGGGTGATAAGCACCATATGCTCTTGCCCTGAGCTAAACATTAAGTAGTTTATGTATTTATGTGGGTTGTGATGAATGCTCATCAAGAACAGACAGAATTGCAAAGGCATAACTCAGTGCTTGGTCTTACACTCAAACCATTGTTGCTTGACAGTGTGTCCAACCATATATGAACTAAATGATGCAATAATATCTGTGAAAGATGAAAAGTCACCTGGGCTCGCATACCCTGCCTGTTGAAATCTGTGAAGTGTCTGTGTTTGCACCAGATTTTCTCATATTTAAGATTAAGATTACTCTCACAGGAATTTAAACATGAAATGATTATCAGGATGCACAAGCGCAAAACAGGTATGTCACTATGGGTATCCCTTCTCTGATTTTGAAAGATTAGATTGTCTGGTGTTCTCTCCAACTAAATATATTTCATTAGGTTTTTTTTTTTTTAAACCTCTATAGTCACCTAATTGACTCTCCAAGACTCTCGATTCCAAAGATTAAGTATTGGGCCCTCTCAAAGCAAGAGAGGCCTAGGAGCTGTTCAGTAAACTGATTTGTCACTTTGCAACCAGTTTTGGACTAACAAACAGGGAAGTTGTGAATTAGTCCCTAGAGGAGAGCACATTACCTCTTCCAAATCCATTCAGAGAACTTGAGTTCTGTTTGTTCATCCACTAATTCACCTTGAAAATTTTTTAATAATTCGAACAGCAAAGTTGGTAAGATGACTTCTAGAAGATTAGAATTCCACTTGTTTGGTTTATGAAAGAAATATGAAGTCAAGATGGTATCAAGTTTTCCATCAAACAAAAAAATTAAAACCTTTTTAGGCTAATCATGGTATTGTACAAATGTGAAAACTTTATCTTGTATGAAAATTGTATCCATCAGCTGGAAGTATTCCAGTGAAGATCACAACTAATTCTATTCTGAGTCAGATGGGGTGCCAGATGACCAGTAACAAGTCCAGTAGCATCTGGAATGCACATCCATGAAGGCTCAGCCAGAAGAATGGGGGATTTTGGTTGAGCAGTGCACTGATGACAGATGCATTATATCAAAGAGGACTGGGAAAAAATAAATGCAGTTGTTTAAGAAAGTATTTCAAGGACATCTTAAAGGCATGCTTGCTTTGAATACAACTTAGCAGCCGGCTTCTGGGGGCTTTTATTTAAAATCAGGCCTTAGGTAGCAATGAAGCCTAGGATGTCAGAAAGCATAAATTTCTTCAGAGAGCATGAAGTTGTACAGGGAAAGTATGCCAGAAGACCATACCCTGGAAAAATACCCTGCTCGTACCCTGGGTAGTACTGTGAATTGCACAATAAAAATATGCAGGTCTCGGTCATCTCTTCCTTATGACACTGTCGTCCTCCTCTCAACAGTAAATTGAGGGTTTTTTGTCAAATAATACTCTGCAATCTGACAGATCAGCACTGCCGGACTCTTGACAGATCAGCATTGTATATTCAGCTAGGGCAGTGTAAACATTTCATATGTTAAAGTAACTATCATAGTTGCTAAGCTTGTGGGGTCTCTTACTTACAAATCATTGTAGTAGATACCAATCATATGCAATTTCCTACTGATATCGTAGACTAACAATTTCAATTGCTACTGTAATTTTAGAAATAGTCTTGGGGAAAATAGTCAGTACAAGGTATTTCTACTATTCCGGGGTAGCTTTCTTTGTCTTTATCCTTGGACAGAATATATTTAAATTTAAATTTGCACGTAGACATGGTTAGAAATTTTTTTGGTGACGAAATTTCCAGTAAACTCTCAGAAAACAAGGGTTTATTAAACATATATATTTTAATGAAAATGTGTAGGTTGCTATTATTGTTATTGATATTGTTATTGTTGTTGTTGTTATTATTATTATTACAAACATTAATTGGAAGTATTTTTCAGTCCTCTTTGAAAAGTTTAGCAGAAGAAAAGACACCTATCCAATCTTTTCTCATTAATTCACCAGGAACATCTGGATCACCATTAAACCAGATGAGTATCTTAATTGTCAGACTATAAAGAATATTTATCCACTTAAAAAGATTCGTGATAAACAGTTTTGACGGTTTCATTTTCTCAAAAAATCTCAGCAAAAAGGAAAACAAAAAAACCCCAAAAAGCCCCAAACAAAAACCCACAACCTCTAAAAAAATTTAGTGAGGAGCACATTTTTAAGGGAAAAAAATGTGTTTGATTTAATGAATATAGTTGATCATGCTCTTTGGGAGTAGATGGTTTTTGTGAGTTGTTCTCAAAGTCCCTCTGTGCATAATATTCTTATCTGATCCCAGGCTAACATCCCTGAACCATCAGTAGTATTTTCTGAGCTGATCATGAAGTTAATTCCCTGGTAACATGGATGTAAATAAATTCTTGTAATCATACAGTATTTAATAGATTTTGTGTGTATCAGTTGTGACTTTCCAGTTTATCTGCTTTGTCAGGAGCTAGTAGTGTCTTGTCAGGCTATCTGACAAGAGCTCACATAAAATACTTCCAGAATCCATGTTTCATTGCATGAATGAGGTATTTATGCAACTACTGTATTTAATTTGAGAATTTTTTATCAGTTAACCTGAAGGAAATTGCAAACATGTTAGATCTGGAAGCAAGACTTACTGAATCATATAAGAAGAGGTTGTATACTCTTTCATGGTGGGTTTATTACTTTGCCTACACTTTCAAACTCATTGGAGCACTTTCAAAAATTGGAGCACTTTCAAAATCTCCAACTAATCTTTGAACAAAATTCAGTAAGAAAAACCATCTAAAAATTATATCTTAAATGACAAAATGAAATAATAATGAACTCTTAAGATGCCAGATTAACATCTTTAAATTTAAGACCTGGACATATTCTACATGAGACTTCATAATGCATTTTGCTTTGAATAGGGTTTAAGTAGAACTGGCAAACAGCTGTTTGCCCTTGAAAGGATACGTATCTTACAAAGACTAATTGAGAAGAAATAAGTATTATTCAGAGTTCATGGGAGAAAAAACAGTGAAATTCCTCTTTTTAAGCTCCTATTTCTACTAAGTAGAAATCTCTTAAATGAAAATCTAATTTATTAAGGGTGTTATTAACTATGTCTTGCTTAATGACCCAAATCTCATCACTGCTGCTACATCTTTTCTTAGGTGGAATCCAACAGAGTGAGAAAGAAAGCAAGCAACAATAGCTTTGGCAAGGGCAGAATAGAGGAGATGTTGCCAGGGAGACAGAGTAGGAAGTGTTGAGGTTGCTTACTTGGGAGTGTAGGGGACTGCTGTATACATGCGGACTGGATACCTTAACCACTGTATCTGAAACTATTCAGTGAAAGTGAACGTGCAGTTTTGTATCGTTTGATAATTGCATGATTCCATTAAGGTCACATGAAGCCCAATGTGAGCAGGGCTGAAAAATTATATAGAAATCTGCTTTTTCATCAGAAAAAATTCAGTTGGACAGAAAATTTTGCATGTCATTAATCATTGTTCATGTAGCCACTTTCAATAGGTCAATTCTATGTGGCGTGTAAAAGTTAAATTCAGTTACAAAATAGAAAAGGATGTGAAATATATAAATATCAATTATTGTAAAGCAATAATTTTGTACTGTACAATATTGAAATTTAAATTATTCTGAAGAGTTTACCAAGTGTTTATTTATTTGCTTCATGAAGCAAACTTTGGAGATAAATAATATAAGCTAGCTTCCATGTAATGAAGCTTGCTCCTGACCTCCAACCAAAGAGATCTTTACAAGCTTATAACTAGACATATATTGAAGGAATACACCCCTCTATCTTCTGAAGTGCCACAAGAGAAAGAACGATGAAACATTTCTATTGCTGCATGACTTGTAAACCTAATTTCATTCATAAAGCCTGGTTAACTGTACAGAGACATCATTGTAATGATTTTCAACTGGATAATAAAATTTGAGAAAACAGGTTCATTTTTTATTTTACTGAAATAATTTTTGTGAGCTGCATCCAACTGAACAGATGGTGCACACTAAAAAATAGTGTTATACAAAATGGCAGGGTTGTTTAGCTTTGACAATTTAAAGTGGGTATGCGCACATGTTTTAATTTTGATATGCTGACCAAGATCATCCATTTGAAAACTGGCAACACTGAGATGAAATGCATAGGAAACTGTAGGTCTGCTCCTGTTCTCACTTGTGCTGCATTTTAAACAGGAATAACATCTTTTTTATTTAATCTTTATTTAAATTTAGTTGCTTTTGGCACTTGCTGTTCTGGAGGTAGCTCAATTTGCTTCTGTCAGATTAGATGCAATTGTTATAGCTGTTTCCCCTAACAGCTGTAACAAATCTGCAGACATTATTGTCTGCCATTGCCTCTCTTCTCTTGGAGGACCCCTATGCTGGGTCCTTCCTTAGTTGGACAGGATCACCCATTTTGGCAGATACCTCTTTTTCTATATCTCAGTTCCACCTTTTGCCCTGCAGCCTAAACTAAACTAAAAGATAAAGAAATCTTCTAAGCTCAGTAAAAAAGAAAAAATTAACATGGATTTCTCAACATTTCATAGAGTCACAGACTCATTGATGTTGAATGGGACATCAGGAGGTTCCTAGTCCAACCCTCCTGCTCAAAGCAGGGTCTATACTGAATTCACACTAGGCTGCTTACAGCATTGTCCCTCTGGTTCTTGAAAATCCTCAAGGATGGAGATTTCCCAGCCTCTCTGAGCAACCTGCTCCAATGCATAGTTATCCTTTTGCTGACAATTTTTTTTCAATATATCCAGTCAGGACTTTCCCCTGTATGGGTGCATTCTGTTTCTTCTGTGTTTCTCATTATTTGCTGTGCGCGTCAGTAAAGAGCCTGGTGTTATCACCTCATAATGCCTTGATTTCAATGGAACATAAGAGCAATGTTTTGCAATGAGAACAAAGATCCATTTAACACCTTGTATCTTTTCTAGGATTTCACCTTAATCATATGCCTAGGAAAGAGCTCAGGGGCAGCCTATAATGGTATTTCCTCAGAATATTCCCCACTCCTCCATCGATTTATGGCCCAGGAATTTCCTAAACCACCAGTGATATTTTTGCATCAAATAGCCTGCATGAATTTGGTTTATTCACATTCTCTTGCTGCAAGAACCTCTACAGCTCAGCTCTAGTGTGTGAGAAGAATGAACTCCGTTTGTTTTCAACCTGCCATCTAATATTCCCATTTCATGACCTATTAAAAACTAGGAACTCTGAGAGGCACTGAATGATTGTTTCCCATTTCCACCCTTTATAATTTCATTGGACTGTATTGTATACACCCTCAGTTGTCTCTCTTCCAGCCTGACCTTCTCAGTCATTGAGCATTCTGAGGTTGTTCCCTGACTTTTCTGCCATTCCTTGAACCTTTCTGAGCCATACTAGAAATCCAAAAAGTATCTTGAGATACGAGGATCAAAACTGCACAAACTAGTTACATATTTATATAGCAGGATAACTGTCTGTTTTGTTCACCATTCCTGTCTGTATAAAATAACACCGTCTGTTCCGTTGTCCATTCCTGTCTCTAGCCCTTTTGGGACTGCTACTGGTCTGGTGTCTCCACCAAAATCTTTGGGATAATCCAAGATATCAATCTGGATTGCAATGGTCTGATCAGAGCCCTGGATTTTGCATGTAAAGATAGGACTCTGTTTTCCCTATGAGTATCGTTTCACATTTACCATGTTTGAAATTCATGAGCCATTATATTGTTCAGTAAGTCTCGTGGATTTTTCTGAAATACCTTATGGCTGGTCTCTACTTATTGCCTGATGGTTTTTAATTTGGGGCTTGGGAGTGTTTGGATGAAAAACTTTAAGTTTTTGTGTGTTTGCACAAAAGTGTGCAGTGGGAGTTTGGATGAGAAGGGAGTAATTCTTTCTGTAACTTTTCAAAACAAATGGTTGGTAGTAATCTTAGATGCAAAAGCCCTTGAATTGTCTGGGTTTCCCTTCTTTTAAGCTTTCAAAATAAATGACTTCACAATTTCAATCAATCAGAAGGATCTCTTTATTAACCGATAAAAGAATAAGGCTATGAGCATGTTTGCCATCTTAAAAGAATGAATGCCCCTATATTTGCAGTTAGAATTCAGCCACTTTTCTAATAGATCAGAATTTATTCACATTAACTAAGATTAACTGAGATCACCAAATAAACAAAGATGAAAGAATAATACACTAAACTTTTTTTCCTATTTGACAAGTGTGTTTTTAATCATTAATGATAACACTGTATAGTAGATCACCATTTTGATGAAAGACTGAAAAAAATATGGTTAATTTGTAAAAGTAAGGAAATTTGACTAATCTGAGGCCTCTCTTCAATTCTCTATATTAAGTATTTGAGCAACAGAAAAGGCTTTTTTTCATTTAGCTACAGTATTAAACAATAAGATTGTAACGTATGTTCACATTCATATTTCCAAGTAACATCCTGGCACTTTTAGTTAAGTGTACTAATTTTAAAAGTCTGCTGTGCAGTCGACATTTAGTGAAAAGTATGAGTGAAGTTCTTGAGATAAGTAAGCCAGACAGGATTTACAACATTTCCCACACTGGTCTCTCTAAAGTGAATTCTTGAGTTAAGACTTCTGTTCACAAGTACTAGGGACTTTTCCTCTGCTGCAGGTCCACACAAGGTACATGCCTAGGTAGGTACATGGTTTGAGAGGTAAGATTGTTGAGCATCTCCTTTGGGGTTGAGGTGTAGCAGGGCTATATAGTACCATGTCACAGTTTGTGAACCCAATAAGAATACTATGTAAGGAATTTAATTTGACCTACTAGTTATAGAAATAGTATTTAGACAACTTGTCAAGTTCATCTTTTTTCATTATTTTGATGTCATAAAAGTCATCCTTTCATCCATCAGAGATTCCCAGCAGATGTGTTTGAGGAAAAAGTCATCTTTCAGGTCTGTCATCATTCTAGTTGCTCTGAGCACCTGCTGGTATATTGGACTCTGAACATCTTAAATATTGCTAGAGTTCTTTGACAATGTGGTGCGGTTTCTTACTTTGGGATATCTCGGTGGTACAATACAATTGTATTGAGTGAAAGCAAAAATGAAAGGTCTTTCTTCAGTGAAACTAGCATGGGAAGTTTTATTTTATGAAAACCCCATGAGGAAGATTTTGATTATTGAGTTAGAACAGAGTTTTCAACTCTTACGATTTTATTGAGTATTTGATTTTGCTAAGATTTATACTTCTCTGTCTGCCCCAGCTGCTGACATTGGATTATTATCTGAGAAGGTAACCTTTCTTTTTTGAAATGTAACTGCTTGATAACTGCTTGATTTGGGAAACAGCTTGACTAAAGCTAAATATTCAGCACCTATGGGAAAAAAAAGAGAATCCAAACTACTTATTCCCTGTATCTCAAACACATAAATAAATACACGCTTCATGAAAACTAATTTATTAATATTTTATAAAGGTTTATCAGAGGGAGAATAAGGGGAGAAACAAAGTTCCAAATTAAAAGTTGACAGCTGAATAGGTTTTTTTCTAAAACAGCTATATCTTGACTTGACTAACGTGGAAGAGAAGGCACAATAAATTAAAGAGGTATATTGTTCCCATATGCTGGTTTAAGACAGCAGTGAACTTAACATGAATTGCTAACACATACTTTTTTGTACCTTGTGCTGGACTGTGTAGTTAGAAAATGCAATCAATTCTATTAAGTGTACTTAAACTTTTGAAATCTTAGTAAATTTTAGGCCATCACTTAAAACATAGTGAGATTAGATGCTGCCCTGATAGGAGTATTGAGTTTTAAAAATAAGGTTGGAGTGTGAGAAGGTGGGGGAACCCAAATAAATACCCTGACCCATCTGCTTCCAGGGCTGTCACAGGAGAGTTATCAGCTCTCCCCACATCCCCACCACCACCAGGACTCTCCAGGGCACTTTTCAGATTGAGAGGTGTGACTGCTTACAGGGCTACCAGATTTATCATGGGATACAGGGGAAAGGCACTTTGGGATTGCACAAGTCCTGTTATGGGATGTTTAAGGGAGGAACCAAAGGTAGGGAAAGGGAGGGATCAAAGTGGTTTGAGGAGAAATGAGCATGGGAAAACAGAGGGCTGTGGTGACAAGAGGGGCAGGTCACATATGAACAGGTCAGCATGTATGTCTAGCTGTGCTCTGCCCCAAATCACTGTTCTGTCTGCTGATTAATCTCCTTTTGTAACTCTTTTCCTGGGTCTGTATTCAGTGTGCACGTGTGTCAACATGACAAGTGGAGTCAGACCACAGCTTGCATGGACGCATAGGTCTATGGTGCCAGTAAATGAGGGGACGAGCATTTGAAGGTCAGGGTGTGGTCACAGGGTCACTAAGTCGCAGGTCACTAAGCTGGATTAGCCAGCAAATAGGTGAAGTGATCTGGGAGTCATGGATGTTTATGGATGGATCACTGGGAATGAGGCAACTGAAGGACCTGGCTGCTGGAGAGACCAGGTTGACGAGGCCATCTGCCAGTGAGACCATGGGGTCTGGGTGTCGACTGAGAGACCCATGTGTGTATGTTTGAGAGATGGTCTGTACCAGCAGCTGGAGCTGGCTGTGGACTCAGGGGCTCATATGCCCAGGTGCCAGCAGCCATGGAGACTGGGATCCAGGGGCAGCTGCTGGGCAGGCTGCTGCAGTGCCTGAGCCCAGCTGCTGGAGACATCCACACTGAACATGTGTATATATATTTCCCAGTAACGGACATTCAGCCTGATCAGCCAGAGAGGGGAGCAGGATGAGGCCTCTGGTGCTGTGTTTGCATGAGTGCTGTGCTTTCTGTTTGTGTTGATCCATGCAGCTGGCTGTGTGTACATGTATATATGCATTGTGTATATATATGTTTGTGTTTGCCTGTTGTGTGTATTGGGTATACCTGCTCAGCCTTGCTACTGGTTGGACCTGGGGACATGAAGCTGTGCAGCCTCACCTCCGTTAGACCACCAAACTGGCAACTCCTAACAGTATCCAGCTCACCTTTTGCCCTTGAAAAATCACCCCATTGTGCTTCTTGATTTGATCAGATTTTAGTCCCAGAAATAAACAGAATTGAAAAGGTAGGAATAATTCCAACTTTGCAAAAATGTTGGCAACTGGACTTTTTCTATACGAAATCAAAAGTAATATTCAATAATTTTTCTGAGTTTAGGAAAATTGAAAGGGAGGAGATGGAGAATGGTAGTAGTAGGTAGTTGATACTTCATTCACTTTGCAAGCTGAATTGTGTAATCATCTAATCAGATGTGTAGTCGATCATCATATTTTTTTCATATTTTTGGTCTGTGTAACTACCCTGAAATTAATTCAAAATACTCTAATAAAGAGCCTCAAACGAGGCACTTTGCATTAAAATCATTTTCATAATAGACTCAAAACCTGTCTCAGTCATAGAGTGAGACATCCATTAAGCTGATTAACCTGCCCCTACGCAGCACTGAAGTGTTCATGACATTACCTGTGCTTCTAGAAGTGTTGGATCATTCAAACTCAGCAAATGCAGATAATACACATCTGTCAAAGTAATTTTGCCAGTAGGAACCATCTTTTAAAGTATACTTTAGCTACTAGTGATACAGGTGGATGAAAGAATGATACCAGGTGGGTAACTGAGGCTAGAAGCAACTCATACTTTATAGAAACTGGAACAAATTCTGGGTTCCCAAAATAATAGAGATGTTGAAAAGCAATATAATCCTCATCTGCAGTCCCGGTGACAATTTGGTTTGAATTTGTATACAGCAATATTGTCTAAAGCTCATGACAAATTCCATGGGTGCCTACAAAATAATTAAGGAGTCATACAAATGGTGTTGCACAATGTTTGCAAAAGATGGTGTTGCTTAGAAATAGACCCCTTTTATGATGTTGCTATTCATAAGTGGAATTCATCAGACATGCATTTAAATAATCAATAAGTACCTTAATGGAAAGTGAAAACAGCTGTAATGTATTTAAACCACTGCATAACTACTAGCACTAGTCAGCACCAGGAGGAAGTATGGTGACAAAAACTCATACTATCAAATAAAAACTGGCAATCTAGGAATCTAATATTATAAACAGTTATCTGAGTGTAAGTAAATCCCTTTACACATTATAGTAGAATTTGTACTTGCATTAATTTAGAAGTGTACACCACTGAAGATCACCTTTTATCTCCCTGACCTCCCGGTTCAACCAGAGTGTTGCACTTACTATTGAAATAGCAACAGTGTTTTGCTCCTCTATTTGCTGTCAGCGGTCCAAACGCAGATGCTGCTAACAGACTACACAGTCCTTTCACTTCCTCCTCCTCAGGCTAGTGTTTCTATATTATTTAAAACTCAGAAAACAATCCTTGCATTGAATTGCACAGTTAAGTCCTATATCAAGGTAGCCAAAATTATGCTACTGTCTCTCAGCTCATTACATGTTAAATTACAGACGCTTATGGTTGTGGACTTCGTGCTGGCATTTGACAACAAAAGAGACTCTGGTTGCAGTCCAGGTTAGATAAGAGCTAGACAGTTGGTCCATTAATCAAGTGAACAATTTCAGCTTCACAGAATGCTAGCCTCAGATGGTCTGAATTGACTTAGTCAGTGGAGCTGTGCTGCCTTACTCTGAGGCCATGGCCCCCATTTTTTATCTGATTTGCTAGCTGAGACAGCCAATGGGCTAAGTCACACAGGAAGAATCTTTTATTTTAGTGCCAGATACCCACAGTTGACTTCAACTGATGACACAATTTTTACTTTGTTCTCAAATGTCAGCATTCTTATGCTGGGAAAGTCTAATTTGTCTTGGAATATTACATTATCTATCACGTTTCTGGGAAGGGCATAAAATGCTTTTGGCTAGTGAGTGTCCTGATGGTAGAGACCTGAAGGAACAGTGGTGTGACCTCATTCCTTTCTGCCTCTATTGATATCTTCATTCAGTTATTTACAATGGTTTGCAAAAATCTAGGATCTCTGTAGTCCAAGCTTCTATACCTATAAATCAGTAGATGCTTCTATACCTATAAATCAGTAGATGCTTACCTCATTTCCTAGTAGTAATTCTGTCTGAAGCCAGGACCTTTAAATTTGAAGAGACATCAATAGGGAACGGAGAGATCTGTGAGAATACAGAAACAGCCAGACCCATTCTGCATGAGCCACTTCATGTTCACACCCAGGGACCTGATTGCTGTCTGCCAGATGGGCAATCAGCTCAGGGACCTGCCCCAGCACGCATTGCTACTCTTCTTATTGGGCAAAGCTGCTGCGTATGGAAGTGTTCAGGCCACAGGATGAGGTGGCAGCATAGATAGAGAAAGATTTGGAAGGTTGCTAATCTCCTACAAAGGAGGAAAAATGGTAAGCTGACATGTGCCAAGCAGCTGTAAGCTTTGTACATTTGTTTCCTTCTGAACGTGGAGAAGGTCATCTGCCAAACCGGATTCTAGCACTTGAATTTGCTGTGTGAGAACTGCACCCCTGAGCTCTCCCCCTAGCCACTCTCCAAAAGTCTGGAAACAGCATTAAAGCTCTTTGTTATTGTTCATTCTATAAAGAAATATCATTATTAATTTCTTCTTTATTAAATAAAACAAATCTGTAATGATGAATACTACTTTTCCCATTTCCTAACACTGGATGTGATGAAGATAGGTATAATTCTCCCAGTGATAGGCATGTCCAGTAGTCATGTTAGTCTGAGTTTTTACATCGTGCATAAAGCCTGATTTTTGCTTTTAAAATGAAAGCATATTGTGCCAGATAACACTTCTGGGAAGCAGACTGTAGCTTTTCCTCCTACAGTCACAACATGACATGGTGAAAATGCATGTGATAAAGTAAAGCAAGCCTCGCCATCAGTTTATTTTGTAAACATTATTAACTGATATTTTATTTCACATGGATAAATTGTTGGCTTTAATGGAAATTAGAAAGACTAACATAAGTTCGGTCACTATGGTTGAGATCCAAAGATACTAATGCAAGCAAATACTATTACCTTGGGGTTTTTCAGCTAAAAATGTTTCTTATGATCACTATGATTGAGGATGTTGTTACAGGGCATTGTGAGAAACAAGGGTTAAAAGTAAGAAAGAAAAGTGTAGAGAAGATACTTTGTAACAACTGCACCGGGTACTTAGACATATTAAAGATAAAGACTGTCTCCACTGACTCTCTGCTGATAAAGTTTGTCTTCACTGACTCTCTGCTAACTAGCAATAATGATTAGCGCAAGGACGAATCATAGAAAAATAGAAAAGACTGCCAAAATAGTGCCCTAGAGTTAACCTGTCTCATTATAATCTCATTTTAATACTAAAAAACACACCTCCTAGCTAGAGAAGCCCCAACCCAATTTAGCCCCCTACTCTCTGAGCTTGCGTGGTGAATTAGAAGAGAACTGTAACTTTAAGATGAAGTAAGAAAAGTATTAACCAATAGTTATTAAGGAGTAGCACCAGTAGGCGTAACTAACTTTGTTAACTGTTTTAAATACCTGTCATGATTTTAACCCTGTGTGCAAGCTTTGTGGAGAAATCCCCTTGCACCCGGCGCCGCAATAAACATGCCTGCTTTATAACTCTGTGTGAGTTGTGAAGTTTGTTTCCACGTGTCAATGTGATGATCAAAGACTGGGGAGGAGCTGTGGTATAACTGGAAACAAACCAGTTTTAATTTAATGGAGCAAGAAATTATGCTTAGTAAATGACAAAAATGATCCACAGATATATATCTTAGTCTAAAGGAAACTATATCATTGATAAATTTTTACATAGTCTGATACATTTTTAAATCAGGCTGTTTTCCAATGATCTATTATTTCCCAAACATGACATACAGAATGTGCAGGTTATAGCAAACTTTTGAAAACGTATTTATTTACAATTTTTCAATGTCCTAGATGTCATCAAAAAACGAATGTCCTATATTGATGGGTTGTGTTAATGGCCAGCCATGGGAAATTTATAATGTAGAAAACTGAAATACAGAGAAAACCAACCTGGCATTGTTAGCATCGTAGTAATAAGGAAATAAACTGTGCCTCCTGGATTTTCTACTTTGGTTTACAACACAAAACACAATTATTAACCCAAATGGACTGCTACAATTGTGATATTCACCAGGTTAGTAAAGTCCCTTAGAGAAACCTCTCTTAAATCTGAATGAATCACATCACACTGTTGATAAATTACTAGAGATCAGGATTATCTCATGCTTTTAGACCAGGCATAATAGCAGAAGTAATTGAACTATTATCTGCACAAATCACAAATTTTTAAATGTAGTTTTCAGTATGACAATTCTGAAACCTGAGTACGCTAATAAACAGTTTATTGCTTTTATCAACTTCAGCCATGTCCAAATTTTGAAAAAAACGACAACACAGAATCACAGAATCACTAAGGTTGGAAAAGACCTGTAAGATCATCAAGTCCAACCATTACAAAAAAAAACAACAAAAAAACCCAAAAAAACACCCACACACCACACCACACGTTTTAGCTTTGAATGCATTCTCTTAACAAAACAATTAAAAAATTCCATTTATGCACCTAATTTTGTATGCAGTGAAGTGGAGTCGTACTACTCTTTCTTGCCTATTGCCAAGTTCCTATAATCCTTTGCAAGTGTACAGCTAAGGAGCCTGTACACAAAGCTCTAAACCATGTTCCACCTTCTATTAACTAATGCAGGTTGATAAACTCTGCTGTGTCCAGAGATTTGGATTGGGAAATTTCTATCAAATTTAACTGTTTCAGAATTTATTTATAAATTCTCACAGATAATTTTTTGTTGTTGTTGAAAGGTAACACCCGAAGAAAGTCTATATTCTGTCACTTTTAATATGGAGGACTGATTTATTTTCGCTTGTATGATATGAACAGGAAAATAATAAGTGAACCAATGTAATCACATCTTTTCATACAGTATTCAATCATATAAATGATGGAAATGGAAATAAGTTTTGCACATTAAACATTACTCATAAGCAGATCTTGTTAAGGTTTAAATATGTGACATGATCTAATGCTAGATGTTAGGAGTTTTCAGTGAATCCAATAGTGATGATCTGATCATAGAACAGTGGGGTGAACTGCATGCTTATGTGATTTATTTTTCTTTACTTTGTTTTTTACATCAGCATGTGCCAAATTCTGAAGTTTCCTTGATTCATGTACATATTGATTCAATTTTTGTGTTTTCCTATAAAATGACATGATTCTGAGATGTGAAAAATAATCACTACAAGTGAAGCCTAAAGTGTACCTGGAGAGTTAGCAGAAGGCATATGCACATTAATCTCCTACTGCAGTTTGATTTGCCTAGGTATTCATTAGCACAAAATATTGGACCAATCAGCAAAATCACCTAAATATGGAGGTGTCTCACATATATCAATGATTTGACATATTGCTGCTGACAACTCAGTTAAATTAAATGTCATAGATGAGTATTTTTACTGACAAGTGCACTGAATTGGAAAGATATCCACTTAATGTTCTTCAGTAATTAAATCATATTGAAGTATGAGGTGCCTGTCCACCTGCATTACTGGTCTTATTCATAATGTACTCAGAATGAAAATTAATAATTAGCATTTGTTAAATATGCATGTGTCTAAGTTTAACCATCATTGTATTTTTCTTGATTATTTATGTGACAGAGTATTCATCCAGTGATGTATAATTTTGATCAGACACTGTCTCAAGCATATTAAGAAAAGAATTAGAAGTTACTTATTTTCGCTCAGTTAGTTGCATAGTCTGAAATAATACTAATTTTAACTGGCCTTTTCTGATCAGAATCTCTTAACAACTTGCCTCATAAAAGCAGCATGCCCAAAATTGCAGTCACTCTTCAAGAGCAAAACTCAGAAAAAGCCTTGACTTTGATTACAATCAGTAGGAGTCTCAGACAGAAGGTTTTGGTCGACTGGTTTTAAAGATAGGGGGAAGGTTAATATCTGTTTGCAGTGGTTATTACATAGCAGTGTCAGAGAAAGCCTTGAGAGGACATAACAGAAGTACCATCACAGCCAGAAGCAGTTTGTCACGGGGACCAAGTCATAAGGCAGTTGGTCGGCTTGTGATTGAGAGAGAAAAAATCTTCACTAGCTCATTTTTTACATCCTTGCTAAGTCAAGTTTCTTGATAATTGAGGAATTTTCTGTGCCTTCAGGTAAGCCCTTGTATCCTTTTGGAATAACAGAGAGCTGAAGTTACTTCTGCGAATATACCTGGAAACGCTGGTTGCCAAATGCCATATTCTGATAGACTGATGGGCTGCATCAGCTCTCAGTGATGCATAGCTGTCACTTTATTTAAGTGCAAGGATTACAGTCTTCCTGCCACTCATATTAGATGGGCATGGAGACAGTGTTACCAGATATACTCTCATTAAGTATCCTGAGGCCTGAGTGAAAAGAAGCCTTTTTTTTACAGATGAAAGGAACAGAAATGCTGGGAAGAAATTACTAGCCATTATTTTTCCTTTTTTTTTTTTTTTTTTTTTTTGCAAAATACACAATCTGCTATTAAAAAAAAATAAATAAACAAAGAAAAGATGACACATAGAAAGCAACAGAACTGAGGCAATATGACTTAAAAGTTACAATGGCCTCGTTTTTACAAACACATTCCCCCAAAATAAATCCTTTTGCTCCAGCCTCCTCAAACACTTTCAGGTAATATACAACCCTTTCTCTCTTTCAAGACCATTTCACAGCTAAGATTTGATTTTGCAGACTTTTTATAGCCAATATCTGAAAACATAATCCTTCTTAGAGTTTGTCTTATTTTCACTGAGAACACAATGGTATATGAAGCATGACAATCTGAGGTGAACTGTAAGATGGAGGGAAGATGAAAATTCACAAGGTCTTATCTCAGCCAGGCTCCCCACATCTGAGACCAAAAATTACTCTATTTACAGAAAACTTCATAGAATCGAAAACTTTCATAAAGTGTATTTTGTTGTCTTTCTTGGATACTATTCCTTTCTGTGGAATTTGAGTTTATGCTTGGCTGAGTTGCAGTTAATATTCAGGTGCAACAGGCATATTCCTTAGGTCATGTGGAAACTTTGTAGTCTTGCTTTGTATGACAATATATGTGTATGTGTGCTTACACATGTATACAGATCTTTAGCAGCTTGCATAGATGTTTGAAAATATGCCCTGTGTGTAGTTCATGTAGTGATAGTTGCCTAAATATTCAGACAGCCTTTGACAATGAGAAGAAAAGGAACAGGTTATAGTCAGGCAAGAAATTACTTTTTCCTATGCCTACTACCAGGGCAGACTTAGACCTGCCCCTAAGGGAAGCTGAACAGACCAGCTAAGGGCTGGGCAAGCTAAGCTTGGGGAAAACAACGTACACAAACCATCGTTGTTTGTGCATGCTCCTAAGGAGCCCTCCTTCAGAACTATTGTTTCAGGCTTTCTAAGGATTTAAGTAAGCATCAGTGTATGAGATGACTCTGTTTCACAAATATGAGACTTTTTTCCACCTGATTCTAACCCAAAGCAAATTTCATGCATCAAGTTTTCACTTACCAGAAATAAAGATTTTCAACCTGGAACATTCCCAGAAGCTTGGCATCAGATGATCTGCTTCCAAAGAGAAAGCTGTCCTTTTGGCAGAGATAAGTTCTCCCTTCAGCAACAGTATTTTTTTCTTTGAAAAGTAAACTAAAATGATTCTATTTTTAAAAATTTTTCTCTATTCATTTAACAGCAGCTACTGTACCACAAAAATCTGTTGAAATAGTGACTAGGTTCCTTGCAAACTGGACAAACATAGGCTATTTGGACTACATATGTCTATATACATGACTTCATTTTGTATACATAAGTTCTTCATCTGTATTATTAAATACTGTAATATAGTGTCTCTATGGTGTCTATCTAGGCTTGGCATATTATGAAAGTCAGAGCATGACAGGCTGGATAGATGAGCCCAGGCCAATTGTATGTGGTTCAACAAGGCCAAGTGCCGCGTCCTGCACTTTGGCCACAACAACCCCATGCAATGCTACAGGCTTGGGGACGAGTGGCTGGAAAGCTGCCCTGTAGAAAAGGACCTGGGGGTGTTGATTGACAGCCGGCTGAATATGAGCCAGCAGTGTGCCCAGGTGGCCAAGAAGGCCAACGGCATCCTGGCCTGTATCAGAAATGGTGTGGCCAGCAGGAGCAGGGAGGTGATCGTGCCCCTGTACTCGGTGCTGGTGAGGCCGCATCTCGAATACTGTGCTCACTTTTGGGCCCCTCACTACAAGAAGGACATTGAGGTGCTGGAGCATATTCAGAGAAGGGCGACGAAGCTGGTGAGGGGTCTGGAGCTCAAGTCTTATGAGGAGCGGCTGAGGGAGCTGGGGTTGTTTAGCCTGGAGAAGAGGAGGCTGAGGGGAGACCTCATCGCTCTCTACAGTTACCTGAAAGGGGGTTGCAAAGAGGTGGGTGTTGGTCTCTTCTCCCAAGTGACGAGTGACAGGACGAGAGGAAATGGCCTCAAGTTGCGCCAGGGGAGATTCAGACTCGATATTAGGAAAAATTTCTTTACTGAGAGAGTGGTGAAACACTGGAACAGGCTGCCCAGGGAGGTGGTGGAGTCACCCTCACTGGAGGTATTCAAGGAACGTGTGGACGTGGCATTGTGGGATGTGGCTTGATGGGCATGGTGGTGTGTGGTGTGGGTTTTTTTGTGTGGTGTGGTGTGTTTTGGTTTTTTGTTTGTTTGTTTGTTTTTTGTTTTTTTTTTTTTTTTTAATTGTTAGACTTGATGATCTTACAGGTCTTTTCCAACCTTAGTGATTCTGTGATTCATGAGAGAGCCAATGCTAATATTCTTCTCAGTCTTAGTGCCAGTTCTACTCTTTTATAAAGCGCATAAAGAAAATAAAGGCAAACTTCCCTTATCGTAACAGTTTAGATAAGCTTTATGGTGACCATTCTTTTTCTTTGCCTTCAAATTAAAACAGAAAGATACAGAATCTGGTCTTCATATTTTCACTAGAAGCTGCTAAGTAACACATGCATAAATCCCTACAAAATCTCTACAAAACTGTTCATAACCTACACAAGCTAAGATGAATGAGGCACCTATGAAGAAGCCATCTTATAACTGATGCAAACTACTCAGACATGTTAAGAGATGGATGCAATTCACATGTAAAAGAAAGTCAATATCTGATATCAAATCTCGAACCATACAGTCTTCTACTGTCCTATACTAATTCAATATATTAGAATGTAAACATAAGTGATGGAGAAACTAGAGAGACGCTGTGATATAACCAGGATGTGCATTGTTCTATTCTATTTGAAGTTTTCACTTCTGGAGCTAAACCCTAATAGCAGTGGGGTGACAAAAATTTAGTACTTTTTACCTTTCCCTTGACAGCCTTCCAAAAACTTAGCTTGAAATCTGTGTAATAATTTTCCCTTCCCTTCCCTTCCCTTCCCTTCCCTTCCCTTCCCTTCCCTTCCCTTCCCTTCCCTTCCCTTCCCTTCCCTTCCCTTCCCTTCCCTTCCCTTCCCTTCCCTTCCCTTCCCTTCCCTTCCCTTCCCTTCCCTTCCCTTCCCTTCCCTTCCCTTCCCTTCCCTTCGTGCTGAGAGACTCTAATCAGAATGGCTTACCTGGTGCGACCCAATATAAGCAAGGTAGCCATGGTACTATAAGATGTAGGAAAGCCTTCTCATCACACAAGTTCTTATTTAACCTACTGAATAACTCTCTGAATAAATAAGTTACATAAATATTTGCTGTTCATATATTAAACACCTCTTCTTTCATAGTGCTCACATATAGGCTTACACTGTATGACTACAATAGCAAGAACATACTGTTGCTGAGGAAGTGTGCATGTAAAGTTTATTGATTGTTACAGTTTCATTAGGCTTCATGAAGTAGGAGAGCAAAGCTAACATTTTCTTCTTCATGCCACAGTTTTTCTTAAAACCTGTATCATGTTAATCTGTTAAAAAGCCAGTAAAAGTAGAGTTAGATAGAAATATGGCACCAAAATAGCTCTGCTGACATATGATTAAATCCCTTAGGTAAAAGAAAGACCACTGAATACTCTAGTACAGTTATTTTAAAGAAAGCTTTCAAGAGTTTGCTCAAGGACACTTGCACAATCACAAGACAGTTAGATAAGGAGCTTATTTGGCCCTGTCTCCTCTCTTCTTTGAGTCATTATCTTTTGTTTATGGCTTATGTTAATTACTGTCTTATGTTTATTACAGTCTTTCTATAACAGCTTACTGTCTTATGTTTATTACAGTCTTTCTATAACAGCTAAAATGATGTCAGAATCACTACTGCAGGTAAAGAAAAATTAAGCAATTAAGAGCTTTTCAGAAAAAGAAAAATATGAAAAAAACCACTGCTTAACAGTATAGCTAAACACATTGAGTTTGCCTGGTATTGTGTATGAGACATCTGGGACTTTAAATACTTCTTGTTCCAGTATATACATTTTCAGACATGGAGAACATATTTGCAAAATGATGATCAAACCTCTATCTATGCTTTAATTTATAA
The DNA here is from genome assembly GCF_030936135.1 of Gavia stellata. Classification (NCBI taxonomy): domain Eukaryota; kingdom Metazoa; phylum Chordata; class Aves; order Gaviiformes; family Gaviidae; genus Gavia; species Gavia stellata. Next base: position 45,394,993 of record NC_082596.1, read on the forward strand.
TTATTTACGCTTTTGATATTTACTCTGTTTGGCATTTATCTGCATTGTAATAACTTCCTTTTCAAGTTTATTAAATACCAATAACTTGTGTTGCAACCAACAGACATTAAAATTGGAAGTTAAAGCATGCTAGAGAAAGCAGGAAAAGCTTCCAGTTTGACACAGCTGAACCCAACAAATAAAGCTGAGTTCAAAAAGGTGTAATAGCTGGTCTGTAAATTATTTTTGTTGCATATTAAAATTCGTCTTACTTCTCCCAAAGCACAGAAGGATACCTTCTTTAAGTACTTTTGTAGGTAGTGTTCCTGTGAAAAATGAAACTTGAAAAAAGCAGTGAATAAGAGATCCTTCTGAAATTGTTGTGACATAACAACTGTTTGAAATTTTGTAGTCTACTCTGAAGGTAAAAATAAGTTTTGTTTTGATTTTTTTCTCTTCCCAATGACATTTATAACGCCTTGTTTTAAAATCTAGTGCAAACCTTATTGAAATAAATTGGAAAACTCCCCTTTAATGGACTTTGAATGAGGGGAAATAATTCTGTTCTAAGAGATAAGTAGCCTAGAAGATCAATTGTCTCCTTTCAGGATCAAAGCTTTCACTATATAGAGAAGTTATTTGCCCCTTTCATCTCTAATTAAAACTGTGATGGAGAAATCTAGAAGAGAAAATGTTGAATCCATTGTGTGTCTACTAGCAAGCAGTTATGTAGCCATAATCAAAGTGTAAGGAAGGTTATCAAAGAGCTTTTTAAAAGGCAGATCTATAGAACTAAGTTATCATAATGTTATAAAAAAAGATGATCAGATTACTACCTATGAAATATTATTACATAGACCCAAAAGCGAAAGACATTGGTTCCTCCCACAGGATACAGTCCTTCACAAACTTCTCCAACATGGATCCTTACCACAGCTCCAGTTCTTCAAGAACTGCTCCAGCATGGGTCCTTTTCATGGAGCACAGTCCTTCAGTAATGAACTGCTCCAGCATGCGTACTCCATGGGCCACAGCTCCTGCCGGGAGCCTGCTCATGCTTGGGGTCTCCACAGGCTGCAGCTTCCTTCAGGGCATATCCACCTGCTCCAGCATGGGATCCTCCATAGGCTGCAGGGTGGATATCTGTTCCACCATGGCCCTCCATGGGCTGCAGGGGGACAACCTGGATCACCATGGTCTTCACAGGCTGCAGGGGAGTCTCTGGTCCAGCACCTGGAGCACATCCTCTCCTTCCTTCTTCACTGATCTGTCTGCATAGTTGTTTCTCTCACATTTTCCTCACTCCTCTCTCACATAGCTGCTGCACAGTGCTTTTCACCCTTTCTTAAATATATTATCAATCACAGAGGTACAACCAACACCACTGATAGGCTCAGCTTTGGGCAATGGCAGATCTGTTTTGGAGCTGGCTGACACTGGCTCTTCCTGACCTGGGGCAGCCCTGGCCTCTTCTCATAGAGGCCACCCCTGTAGCACCCCCACTACAAAAACCTTGCCACTTTAACCCAATACACTCTCCAAAGTGAGACATATGACTTTGAACCTACTGAGACAAAGGAGGGATCTGAAGCACAGTTCTTCATACCCTGGATTTAATCTCCAGCATATCACATGAAAAGGTGTCACTGAAAAGCAACACGAGCGGCCACTGTTTTGTATATGATCCTGGCAATGTGCCGTAAGTTAGCTAGCGGACTTACAAGTAGGATTCTAGCTACAGGTCTTGGCTGAGCTTTGTTGTGACCCTGCTCAGGCTTGCCAAAGTTGAGCTGGTTTTGATCAAAATTAGACCCTTTACACATCTGAGGAACATGCATTGTAAACCGCTAACATGTGCACTTTTCATACTTGCCGAGATTATGTGACAGCTGAGAAGTGATTTTTAAGGATCACAGGTTTTGACTATGATGCAGAAATTCTCCTTCCTGCCTTTTTGGAACTCTGTCTTAGTTTATAGGATTAGTTTCTTTTTGTCTGGCCTAGATCAAGCTGATCCTGTCCTTCAGGGAGCACATGCTCTATTTAGTAATTTTCTGCAGCTTTGCTTGGGATTTGGAGATGGGAGAAGCTTCTACCAGTCATTCAGTTTGGAATAAAGTCTTTACACTTGGACACAAGCAAATAAGATAGTCTCATTCAAAACCTGTGACAAGAACAATTTGTAAACGAGAAAAAAGGTAAGAGTGAAGCCTACACATCCTACCAGCATGGAGGATGTTTCTACCCCTTAAAAAAAAAGGAGAAGGGGAGAGATAGACAATTGTTCTGTTTCAGTTTTTGAACTACCATTATTTCATTATGTTGGAGAAAAGAATGATATTTCCATTTAAATGTCATAATTACAGACTAACAACAATGTTTTTGTTTTCATTTGGTAAAGCTCATTTACCACAGAGGAAGACTTTAAAAAACACAAATGGAAATTAAATACTCAACGATTTGGTCTTGCTGAAAATCTTTTTCTTTTATACATGTATAATAAAAGTAACAGCATTCATGAACCATTATGCTTTCCCACTCCTTTCTTTCTTTCCTGCTAGAAACACCTGCTAGTCCAAATGAATTAAGATATAACTGGCAAGTGCTGTGATAATTAAAGGTGCAAACAATCAGCTAACTGAGTTTTATTGGTTGATTTTGTTCTTGTTAAAATAATTAGTGAATATTATAAATAATAGAAATGTCTTAATTGCTGAGGGATAATTTGGAATTCTGGCTGTATCCTGTACTTAACATACAATATGTGTTACACAAAAAAACTTTAGAAATATCTTATTAATCTAACCGGTCACTCTGAAATTAGTTTAACTTGTTCAGGCTTCCAGAGAGGATTAAAGTATAACAGGAAAAGACATCATACTTCAGTACTTTGGGGAAGTCAAAATGCAAAGGAAGAGTTTGGGGCTCCATTCTGATCAAGTCTGTTTTATTTTTCTACCACAAAACTCATACCCAGAAGCACAAGCGTAGGGACAGATGAGCTACTCTGAACTTCTATGTTCATAGAAACCACTTTTCACAGTTTTCCTATGAAAGGATCCCAGCAGAGACACAAACTAAAGCACGAGGTGATTCCTTCCTTTGTTAGAAGGTCATGAGAGAACTGTAAACATCTAATCTGACCTGCTATAAAACAAAGATCAATGAAGTTCAAGCAAGGTTCGCACATAGGGTGACTGAGGCACTGTTTATTTCCAAAAGGCTAGATACTATGACTTACAGATCTGGAGACAAAAATAAGTCCTTTTTCTATTAGCTTAGAAATGAATTAAACTTAATGGAAGCTTTCAAATAAGCAGCAGTTTATTTGTAGTTATATACATAACACACACATATTTATATAATTTAACAGAATGAAAACTCTTAATGAAAATGCGTGCATTTAAGGAAGACATTAATTATTAATTTTCATTATAGAAAAATTACTAAATAGTTCATGTTGTGAATGTTTAAATTCTACATCATTCTGAGCAGTTTCCTTGCATGACAGGAAAGGCAAGAGGAACAGAGGGAGCCAGGGGATTCAAACCTACACATACCACACTTTACTTTTCATTACTTTTTTTAAAAACTTAGTTTATTTTCAGGTATAAGAAGAATTTATTGGTCTTTAAACAAGGAACTTCTTCAAGTATTATCCAAATATTCTTGGTTTGGAAAGAGCTGAAAAGAAACTGCACCTAAAAATCCTTAATGAGTTCCAGTCATCTTCTGACTGAAAAAGATGTGCACAGCAGCAGTCATTCCTTTAAAACACTCAGAGATAAATGAGTTAACAGAAATCTTTTTCTTATATATTGTCTGTGAACTTCATAAAATTAAGTTTACTGTTATTTCCATGTTGTCAAGGCATAGGCCTGGGACTTTTGGACTAGAGGTGAAGTTAAAGGAGACAGAAATTAATGACTTCTCAAACACAGAGCCCTGAAAATAAAAAATATTTTTCTTTCCCCCTGAGAAATTGGATTTGTCATATGTGACTCAGGTATGCTTACTACAAAGGACATCTTCTAAGGAACATCCTGTTACTATGACATTATGTAAAGTTTTACTCTTGGTATAGAAAGAATAGGATTCCGTATTATGGCTTAACTGTATACATAGAGAAACCTTCACTTCAGAATAGCTTGATTGTGGTTACCATGAGAGGGACATTATTTTCACAATGAGCTCTTCAATCAAAACTATTTCATACATCCTTAAATGCTTTAGAACTGACAGTTAAGGCCCAAGAAGGAGTCTTCTCTGTAGAACGGAGACTGAGAAGTCTTAAAATCTGCACATTAAGCAATAGAAAACAGAGCTGGCAGACAGAGCTTTTTTTTATAACAATAATTAACAGCTCCCTAGGATATGGTCTGACAACATGTTGTGTCAATTTGTACTGATGGTTGTCAGATGGCTATAATATTGCAGGCAATATAGATGAAACAAACCGGGTAAAGATCAAAAAACCCATAAATTATACTGCATGTATTACAAAATACAGTGAAGCCCTGTTATCCTGGATAAGAAAGGACTGAGACATTTAAGATAGTGAAAGCTTGCTAGTACAATTTTTAAAGTGTCTCCTCCTGCGTATGTCCACTTGGAGCCAGCTTAGGTGTAGCAGATTGTTAATGCTCATCTAGCGGGCCTTGCCAGACCAATACTTTCACTCTGCACAAAGCCAGCTTAGTGCTACATTTTCAATAACAAACCCTTGTTGAGATAAACATGCTTGAACAGAGACCAGCCCTGATGTTTCAGAGTTTGCATTGCCCTTAATCGGCAACACTGTAAACTCACTCCTGGGTAAACTGGAGATGACTAGGAAAAATATGTTCGAGGTAGGAAGTACTGAATATGGGTAATACTATTTTCTATGAGAAATTACTTGAAAAACAAAAGCATATCATACAGCTCGCAGTCATAAAAAATTCAATAGCTCCCCCTAATCCGGGTGCCATCTCAGAATTCTAAAAGAACTAAACCAGTGTTTTCCTTTTCACACGGCATTTTACAGAAAGTATCAGATTACTTTCTCCTTAAATTTTGATTCAATTCACTGAAGAACCAGAAATTGGTAAAATATCCTTTTTGCTTAGTTTAACAAAAACTGAAAGCAGTATGTAGCCACTGTTGCATAAATATCTGCCGTTGAATAGAAACTGATAATAGTTATGTGATTGTGTGAAGGTAAGTTGCATTTCAAGTACAGTTTTAGAATACACTTGTTTTTCCTGCCACAGGTTGTGGAGTGTGGCTTTGGCAAATCTTGCATTAATAACTCTTTTAAAATTTAAATATGTACAATCTGTGGTGTACTACATAGCTTTAATTTTTTGCCAATTGAACTTTTCTGTATTGTTTTGTAGTGCCAAAGGTCAACTCAAACTTCACTAAGTTTTCAAACAGATCAAATGTTTTCTGACAAATTATAAAAAAGAGCGATGCAAATATGATTTCAGTATTTCAGGAGACATACATCAACATTTTTCCAACTATGTGCTATTCAGAGAATGTAAAAGTGTTTCAGTCCTGCTGCTTCCATGTTGGAAGATAATGTAACTCTGTATGCCCAGGTGTACTCTCAACATTACCACCATTTCTGTCAAAACAAATCATAAACGTATGAATCTCAATAAAGTTAATAATTTTGCAGATCTCTTGAAATATAAGGGCTCTTATTTGTTACAATTACTTCAGACTTCTTATTCAGTATCAGAAATCTGTAGAAGGCTGCTTGTATTTATTACCTGCTGCGTCTGTTTGTATCCCTATGTTGGAAATTGTTCAGTAAGAATCTGCTCAGTGTGTCTCCTTTATACATGTGCCTCAAAGAATCTGTTTGCAGTAGGTCTGCCTCCACCTTAATATTTTGATAATTTTATTGTTATGCAAGTGTTTACCTGCATATTAATACTAGCTATAAAGATGTTAAGTTCAAACGTGTTCACTGAGGCATAATGAGGAGCAGACATACATTTCCAGAAGAATTTTCCACCTAACAAATTTACACTTAGTAGATGTCCTAAATGTAACCAGCAAAAGGCCCTAGCTTTAGGCCTTTTATTTTCCTAATTATCAGCCAACAATAAATGAATTGCTGAATATTAAACTAAGGCATAAAAGAGCACTCATTTGTCAAGCTACCTCTAATAACAGTGGGCAGTCACAAATTCATATTTATTAAGTCAAAATTAACCTAAATTCAAATTGTCACCAAGATCAGAGGTTTGTTAGAAAGGAATTTCTTACTCATTATTTTACTGACAAAAGAAGAATCATTTAGGTTGCTAAAAAGCATATAATTAGAAATGAACTGAGAAATTACAGAGGGAAGCTTCTTCTAGAAGTGTAGGCTAAGAGACAGGGGAACAGCATAGTTGCTGAATCCTTACATTAGTAAGTAATTTCTCCCATAGTCAAAACTAAATGATAACTTGTTTAACACATACATTTGCTGAAATGCCTTGTGACTTACTTGAAAGACTGGGACCCATCTTGACTACATTATGGGTGCATGTACAACAGCAACCTGTGCAGCTAAAGAGGGAAGGTCCAGGACTTGATTTGATGAAATCTGTTGTGGTTCTGGCATCATATGTCCCCATTACTTGTGTACTGGAAACAAAATTTGTGCCAGGTGTCCTACCTAGGTTTCTATCCTATGTCTGTACCTCATAGGGGATATGAAATAGATTTTCACCCAGCCAACCCAGCTTGCCTTGCCATCACTAACAGAGCACCGCACCTGTAAAGCCAAGCTACTGGAGGACTGCTGAGGAGATGTATTTTCCCCTGGGATGAAGCACCTTGACTCCCCTTTAAAGTGAGGTGCTCGCAATGGTACCTAGTCTGTGACTTCAAGCTTGGTTTTCTTGTAGGGATACTGTACTTCAGGGCATACAACATGCCTCCAAACTCACTGGTAAAAACAACCCTTGCTGTGCTCTTAATCATTAATGTAGACAAATCCTTTGTCTCTTGCTTGGCCTCAGTACTTGATTTTCCCCCCAGGCTGAAAAGGAGAATGGATGGTGCATGTCTGGCTCCCAGCGCAAGATGGAATCAGCAGGCAGTTGGGGTATGCTCCGAAACCTGTAGCTGGGACACACTAGAAATCTAACTGCACTGCATTAGCACAGTGTTAGAACAATAACTATGGGTTCAGTAACTGTTATGATTCTATAATTAGTCTTTAACTATTATCTCTAGGAAAGGCATCTTTAAATCATCTCAGTGGAGACAAATACATATTTTTCTTTAACTGTGAATGGAACTCAAAATGTCCTGTAAGATCACAACTTTAAAAAAAAAAAAACAAAACAGAAAAAGTAACGTTTTCACAGTCTGTGACTTTAATTTTTCTCTTTGAGGCCAGTACACTATGAAACAGAAGAACTGGGGAAGTTAGTTCTAAACCTTAGAACTTAAATCTATCACGGAAGGAAAAAATGAAGGCAAAAAATTCTCTTGGGAAGAGAGAAAACAGTCATTTTTTTTTTCATATTTAACCTGTTTTACCTTGATTTGCTAGCACATCATTAACAGACTAAAAACTGAAGACAGTTGTAACTCTTTGCCCAGCTGTGGACTGTTGCTGCAGCACGATCAATGCAGCAGGAGAGAATTAGTTACACACTCCTACGGTAGTTATCAGAGACCTCAGCTTTTCTGTTTGTCTTAAAACTTTGTATTCAAATTATTACAAAGAAATTTTATTATTAAAGCAGTGAACTTTTAGCTGTTACAGCTTTGAGTAAAATCTTAAATCTGTGAATCCCCAGACATTTACAAAAGACTCCTTATTTACCTCAAGATTTTGAGGCCAGTCATGTTTTCCAGGGCAGAAGTACATTTATGGTGCATCATAATTTTTCAAAGGCTGGTACAGGTAATGCAGAAACATTAAGCAGAGGGTTAGCTGAAAATGGTGCTGGTCCCTAGGGTATTGAAAAGCAGCTTAAGACTCCTCGCAATGCTCCAAGTGCTGTGATAGTCACTTCATGTGCTGATATATTTAAGGGGAATATGCTATCTTAAAGTTTTAAAATGAAGGCCAAAAACCTATTAATGACTTTGTCTCACAGAATTTCCTTTTAAATGTATTTAAAATAAAAATATTTCTTGAAAGGCTTGAATCTGCTCTCATTTGTGCTGGCTTTACAGTAATGTTAGTCTCCTGACTTCATTTAAATTACTCTTGATTTATATGTGAAAATCTGGCCTTTTATATATTAAGCACAGTGTGTTATGGGTTTTTTTTTTATTTAACATTTTAGGACTGAATTAACAGTGGTCATTGTAAAGTGAAAGTCTTCCAATTTGACATGAATAATCTATTTGTCTGTGCATTCAGTCAGAACACGTTCCTTTAAGGAACACTGAGTAAAATGAGTGATGCTAGTATGATTTAGCAAAAAAATTGTTGCTACATACAATATAGTCTACATACATTAAAATAATATAACATTAATAGTACAGAATAAGTCCATATGCATTGATACAGTTATCAACACTACTCTAGAAACGTTACTTAAAAAACAAAGGCGGGAAGTCATGTATTTGAGATAGGACACAAATAAGACATCGTTTGGTGTTTTCATTTACAGCCTTGCTCACATCAATTATGATCATAAAAATCTAGCAAGAAATTTTAAAAGGAATATGGCAGTTTGGGAGTACCAACAATACAGTTTTGGATTTTTAAGCACTGAAGTGACAATTTTGCAAAGGTCAATATACATCACGACAGCAGTAATTCTAATGTTGTATGTGAATACCTTTCAAAATTGTTGGATAACTTTCGTAGTCAGGCCTGTTAAAGAACGGGCTGACTTAGTGAATCGTGCTTTAAACTAACAAACTCAGGGGTGGTGTCCAAAGCTGTGACATCTGCATATTCATGAAGAACAGGGTTGATATTTGTTCAGTTTTGGACCCCTCACTACAAGAAGGACATTGAGGTGCTGGAGCGTGTCCAGAGAAGGGCGACGAAGCTGGTGAGGGGTCTGAAGCACAAGTCTTGTGAGGAGCGACTGAAGAAACTGGGGTTGTTCAGTCTGGAGAAGGGGATCCTCAGGGGAGACCTTATGGCTCTCTACAGTTACCTGAAAGGGGGTTGCAGAGAGGTGGGTGTTGGTCTCTTCTCCCAAGTGACTAGCAACAGGACAAGAGGAAATGGCCTCAAGTTGTGCCAAGGGAGGTTCAGGCTGGATAGTAGGAAAAATGTCTTTACTGAGAAAGGCTGCCCAGGGAGGTGGTGGAGTCACCCTCACTGGAGGTATTCAAGGAACGTGTGGACGTGGCATTGTGGGACATGGTTTAGTGGTCATGGTGGTGTTGGGTTGATGGTTGGACTTGATGATCTTACAGGTCTTTTCCAACCTTAGTGATTCTGTGATTCTGTGACCTACCAGAGTAGTGATGATTGCTCCCCAACCTTCTCCAAAGACAAGAACCCTAAGTCCAGCCACCTCAGGTGCATGTATAGCAACACACGTAGTCTGGGCAACAAACAGGAAGAATTGGAGCTCTGTGCCCAGTCTGAGAGTTATGATGTCATAGGAATCATGGAAACTTGGTGGGACAACTGACATGACAATGTATGGCTACAAACTCGGAAAGGTAGAAAGGGAAGAAGAGGAGGTGGAGTTAAGTAAAAGAGAAATTTGAGTGTATGGAGGTGAGTTATGAAGACCACAAAAGTTCTACTGAATGCTTTTTGATCAAGATTAGAGGGATTGTCACCAAGGATGGTCTTTTTTTAAGTATCTGTTACTGACCTCCCAATCAGGATGACAAGGCTGATGAAACCTTGCTTCTTCTCAGGCAAACAGAACCTGGTCCTCACGGGTGATTTCAATTGCCTGGAGGTTTGTCGGGAAAGAAACACAGCAGTGCACAAGTTGTCCATCAGGATCCTGGAATACATTGAGGACTGCTTCCTGCTACAGATGCTGAACATTCTGATTAGGAACAGCATCCTGCTAGATATACTGCTCACAATCTAAGAAGACATACTTGACAATGTAACTACCAATGGTAGCCTTGGACACAGTGATCACAACACTGTGGAATTTAAGATCCTGCTGTTCACACTGAAGACCAGTAGTAGGACAAAGACCCTGGATTTGAGAAGAGCCAACTTCAATATATGCATTGATAGGACACAAGGGAATGGCTTAAAGATTAGTCAGGGAAAGTTCAGATTGGAAATTAGGAAAAAGTTCTTCACTGAGGGGGTGGTCAAACACTGGAACAAGACCCCTAGGGAAGTGGTCATGGTCTGTTGATGTTCAAGAAGCATTTGGACAACACTCTTAGATATATGGTTTAACTTTTAGGTTGCCCTGTGCTCCTTTTGGGCAAAGAGCATAAAACACAGTAAGCAAACACACATTTTTTCTGCTTTTCATGGTAAGCGGAGCATCCCATATGATCAATAGACAAGAATATTGAGGGGATGTGACTTTGCATTATAGCATGGCAGTAGGGTCCAGTTGTTAATTGGCACTGTTGCTCCATCGGACTATCTGGTGATATGGATTTTAATAATTTGAAGCTGTAATTAAATTTAACATCAATATGCAGGCCAAACATGTCAGTCACCACTGTCCTATGTCTCTCTTTTGGTTTAAGTTTTTTAAGCCTATTGAGAGAACAGATTTTTTTTTAAATAGAAACATCACCAACATTAGTTGTACTGCTCAAATTCAACAGATATATCCTTCACTGTCCTAAAACCCTCTCAACCTCTGAGTCTATCAGTACACAACACAATCCAAAATGTATTTGACAGATGACAAAGGTGTGAGACAACTTTTGTTTATTGCATGCACCAAGAATTCAGGGTTTATGATGATTTCCAGGAATAAGTTTTGATCTTAAATGATATTTCATCACAGAAAATGAAACACATTCATTTTCCTGTGTATAAAAACAGGAAGTGCCATCAAAGAGACACAGAATTATTCTCAGAAAAGGAAAGAGCGTAATTCCACTGTTTCCTTCTCTCCCAGAAGTAATGCTATTTCCATCCTTTGTCTGTAGAATTCTCTCATGTCTTTCTAGCTTATAGCTCTCTGTTCCTCTCAGTTTTCAGTTATCTCCAAAAAGAGGTGGAGCAGAGATTTGGGAGCCAAAAAGCATAGTTTAAAATACTTCTTTCACAAGAATTAACAGGTTGATGAAGACATAAAGGCAGTTGATACACAGCATAAGAGGGTTTTTATTACAATTTTGGAGACTTGAATTAACATTCATAAGGCAAATTCAACAATTGTAGGTGTTTACAGGTAGTTGATGCATAAAAAATGAAATTTCTACTCATTAAACATAGAGAAGTCTATGCAGGATAATGCAACACAAACTATTTCTAGGTAAATTGGTAGGCATGTCAGGTATAGAAGCAACACAGTGCATTAATTAGTCCAGGCTGGGCTACGGTCATGCAGTTCTAGGACAGAAATTAAACTTGTTTGTCGTTAGTCTGGGAATTAACTAGATTTTCACAGTGTGTGAATACTGTGAAAGTATCTCTTTGGATTATCAATGAAGGATGGCAGACCAATTATTTTAGTTAAGAACTAAAGATATATCATTTGACAAACTAGAAGTTAACATTCAAATAAAGCAATTACTAGGCATAATTCCTTCTGAACTTCTTGTCACAAAGAAAAAGTTCTGTATTTCTTAAATAATTCAGTGAATAATTTGTTGTCTATTATTGTAGATTGCATAATATTCAGATGACTGTTATAAATAATGGGGTACAAGTTACTCCTGGGGAGATTCTGATTGGACACAAGAGAAAAATTTTTCACAAAGGGCCCCATGCTGTTCTGGATGATGGGAATGAAAGCACCCTCACCAAGTTTGCTGATGACACTAAACTGCGTAGTGAGGTGGACATGTCAGAAGGCAGAACCATCTTACAGAGAGACTTGGACAGGCTGAAAGAGTGGGCTAGCAAGAACTGTATGAAATCGAACAAAGACAAATGCAAAATCCTGCACCTGGTATGGAATAATCAAAAAACCCAGTACAGGCTAGGATCTGTGTGGCTGGGGACCAGCCTTGCTGATAGAGACCTGCAGGTCCTGATGGACAACAAGCTGAACATGAATCAGCAGTGCGCCGCTGCAGCAACGAAGGCAAATCCGATCCTGGTCGGCATTTGCAGGGGCATTACTAACAGAGATAGACACGTGATCATTCCATTCTACTCAGCGCTTGTTAAGCTGCACCTGCAGTACTGTGTCCACTTCTGGTCCCCACAACTCAAGAAAGACTCAGACAGACTGGAGAGGGCCCAAAGGAGGGCCACAGTGATGATCAAAGGGATGGCGAACCTGCCCTACAAGGAAAGACTGAAGGAGATAGGTCTCTTCTCCCCAGAGCAGAGAAGGCTCAGAGTGAATCTCATTGCGGTATTCCAGTACTTCAAGTGCAGTTACAAAGAGGAAGGAGGCTCTTTCTTCACCAGCAGTCACATGGAGAAGACAAGGGGCAATGGGTACAAGTTGCACGAGGAGAGGTTTCATCTCGACAAAAGACAGACATTTTTTTGAAATAAGAACAAACATTCACTGGAACAACCTCCCCAGGAATGTGGTAGAGTCCTCATCACTGGAGGTTTTCAAGATGTGACTGGACAGAGTGCTAGATAATCTCATGTAGGGTCCCTTTCCTATGAAAGGTTGGACCAGATGATTTTTGAGGTCCCTTCCAACCTGGGCTGTTCTATGATTCTATCATTCTATGAACTGAAAGCCTTCAGAAACTAGTACTAGTCACGCCTGGTTGTACATTGGAATTTTCTGCAGTCAAGTCTTGGGTTTTTAATAATCACAGAATCACAGAATCACAGAATCACTAAGGTTGGAAAAGACCTGTAAGATCATCAAGTCCAACCATCAACCAAAAAAACACCACCATGCCCATTAAACCATGTCCCACAATGCCACGTCCACACATTCCTTGAATACCTCCAGGGAGGGTGACTCCACCACCTCCCTGGGCAGTTTATTCCAGTGTGTCACCACTCTCCCTGTGAAGAAATTATTCCTAATATCCAGCCTAAACCTCCCCTGGTGCAACCTGGGGCCATTTCCTATCGTCCTGTCACTCATCACTTGGGAGAAGAGGCCATTCCCCACCTCTCTGCCACCTCCTTTCAGTTAATTGTAGAGAGCGATGAGGTCTCCCCTCAGCCTCCTCTTCTCCAGACTGAACAACCCCAGTTCCCTCAGCCGCTCCTCATAAGACTTGTGCTCCAGACCCCTCACCAGCTTCGTCGCCCTTCTCTGGACACGCTCCAGCACCTCAATGTCCTTCTTGTGGTGAGGGGCCCAAATCTGAACACAGTATTCGAGGTGCGGCCTCACCAGTGCCGAGTACAGGGGCACGATCACCTCCCTACTCCTGCTGGCCACACTATTTCTGATACAGGCCAGGATGCTGTTGGCCTTCTTGGCCACCTGGGCACACTGCTGGCTCATATTCAGCCGGCTGTCAATCAACTCCCCCAGGTCCTGTTCTGCGGGGGAACTTTCCAGCCACAACGTATATTAGTTTTATACCTTTTCAGTGGTGTAGAGCATAATTTCTGTTTTATAGTGACTGAAAGTTTTTGGTTTTGTTTTCTAGTCTTTGATTATAATACCACCAATTTGAACAAAAGATGGGCTGGCCTAAGTCTACTTGTTATTCAAAAGACAGCCATGTTTTTAAAACCAGTATTTACATTCTTGCAGACAATCTTATATGAGACATTAGGGAATAACGCTTGTAGATATTAAAGGACATTAAATATTTCCTTATTTAAAGGATTTTCTGAAGCCATTGACTTCAACTGATAGTGTTTTATACTTGACCAAAAAAAGAAAAATACTGCTTGCCTACAACTGAGAACTTTCTGCTTGACTAAAGCTTGAATTGACCTATTTTGTCATTAAACTTTACTGTAGACATTAGAATTTGAAATCCTGTGACCTTTCCTCCAATGCATAGTGTCTATGCAAATAGGCATTTGTATGAATACTTACCTTTTTCCAGACCTCTCTGGGAAAAAATACCATTTAAACACAGAGTGAAAGAAACCCAAAGGAACAAGTGAGAATGCTTAAAAAGCTTAATGTTATACATAAACTTAAATACCACTCCTTTCTTGCTTTTGAGAAGTTCAATGTTAATAAGCAGGAAGCGGCAGGTGCCCTTATAATGTTGGGTTCCCAGAATCTAACCGACAGTTTGCTTATTTAATCGATTTTTAGATGAGAAAATGAGGTTAGAGTATAGAACATTGCTTAGTTGGCACAACTTTATGAATTTTTTCTAAATATTTTTTGTGTAATGTTATTGCTCACAAATTGTTCACAAGTAGATCTTCAATCTCTGTTTTATCCAGTAATCTCTTGAAATTAAACAATTTAATTTACTATGAAGCATAAGTATGAAATATGACTAATAACTAAACATTGGAGATTAGCCTTTTAGGTTTTCAAGAGATCATTTCAATTGCTACCTTATAACAGCAAAGAAGAGAAATAAATTCAAGTGGAAAAATAAGTCAAACTAATTTATTTCTGTATAAGACTGTCTACACCTTCGGCAATTAGTGACTCAGTAGTAGAAGCTGAACATTGAGCAGGGAACTGGGTAATGGAGTGAGACAAAACAGAATGTCTCCAGGAAACTATTAGTTCAGCATATTGGCTTTAGTGTTTAAAAAAGAAAAAGCGATTGCAATTGCTAGTATATTGCAATAGATAGTTACTATGTAAGATTTAAAATATGCTCTGAAGGTACTTTAATTCTCTTTCAATGTCTATATTTTCTTTCTTGATTATTAATTCCATAGATCACTTCCTTTATTAGTGGTGACTCAGAACAGGAAGCCCCTCAACTACTTGGCCAGCAATATTCACTACTCACTATGTAGACACACGGTTGTTGACCAAAATGTCTGTTATAAGATTCACTTTAAGAATCTTTTCTTAATTTCTCTCTTGGCTTCTTTTAAGTCAGTGAACTTTAAATCTATCTATTTCAAGTTGCTTTCACATTGAATAACACGATCAAATTCTGAATGGTTATTACGTTTGGTGGTTAAAGTATGTGAAGAATCATTCAAAATAAGAATTTAAAATCTTTTCACTAACGCACAGAAAGTGAGAATTAAAGAGGAAGAATTCCAGGTATCAACTAAAAACTCTAATGTTGTGTAAGGAATTGCAGTAAAAGAGGAATGCCTGGGGCTAAAATCACATAAAATCTGGATTCCTTCATTGTCTTTTTCTGTAAAGGGAACTGTACAAGACCTCCTTCTCTATTAGCTAACTTTTTCTAGAAAAAAATCAAACCAAAACCAAATAATTCCTCTTCTTCCTTGGAAACTATTAGGGGAATTTTGTGCAAGTAGAATTTTGAAAGTACTTTTAGGGTGAATGAAGATACATTCATTGACAAATAAATTAGACCCCAAAAGGGAAAAAAAAATCATATCATATCACATCATATCTAGTAGTTAGTCACATAACATTCAGATTTTGCCAACAGCTTTGTAAGTTTTGTAACCTTTTCTAAGGTTGTGAATTACCTAATGAGATTTTCATACAGTTGAACAGATTTGGAGATCTGAGGGTCTGAAAGCCACTAAGGTATTATGGTTATTTGATTTAATCTTCTGCATTATAAATCACACAGAACCTTATCCTGTAATTGCTGCATGAAAAGTTCCTCATAAACAGTGAAAATGTGTGTGTAACTGAGAAGGTAACACCATGACAGTAGCATTTACACTCATAAATAAGGGTATAATTTTACTAACTGTCTTCATTTCATGAAACAATTGAAACACCTCCTTTTCATTCTCTTTGCTGATGAAAATGATGAACAAGTTTCCACCTTAAGTTGTTTTTTGTAGACAATTTTGAAATTAAAGAAATGGTTTAAATCCATATAGCTGAGACTCAAGGAGGCTTTAAGGAATTAAACAGAACATTTTTTTGCCATAACTTTCAAATGTGATTTAAAAAGAGGTTATGTGTGGCTGATGAATGAGGCAATGGGCAGATTTGTTGGGTGCTAACAAGTAATATAATTACTCATTTGTTCAAACATCTTTTTCAGGAAGAATGATGTAATTTTAGCTTTTTCCTGGACATTTACAGATTCCATCAATGTATTTTGCTTTTTATTAATAAGATATAGAAAAAAGTAACACCACATATGAAAGGAGATGATCAATTAATATTATTCATGAGGTCAACTAGTTGCCCGATACTTGGTCACAATTTAATCTAATGATCCCAAACTAATTCTTTTTTTCTTTTCTTTTTCTTTTTTTTTTCTTTTTTTTTTTTTGCCACTAAACCACTAGTCTCTTGGAGTGTACATTACAGACTGTAGCTGACAATCTTGTATAGAATAATTTCCAATTCATATTTCCTGCTGTGAAGACATTTATCTCAACATATCTATGTACTGAATTACAACAGGATGCTCATTTAAAATCATTTGAACAATACCTGCTCAAAAAGTCTGGACTCAAACCTAAAAGGAATTTGTTGTGACACTGGCCTTCACAGGGCTTGAATTTACAACTAAGTGAAAATATGCATTTCACAACTAAGTGAGAATTTGTAACTAAGGGAAATCTCCATTAATAGCATATTTCAGCTAACTGTGATATACCACATCTGAAAATAAGATGACCTTCAGTGCAGCATACAGCAGAAACCACACCACTCTTATTTCCGTAAAATTATATGTTATAGCAGTATGGTTATGTGCAATGTTTAATTTAAGATGTTAGCAATCTATAGTATATCACCTGAAGATTTTAGATATAGATTATGTTTCACAGTTAAAATTACTGACTTAACACACAACTTAACACACAACATTGACTTAAAATTTATACCAGAAAAATGATAAGCAAAACAAAACAAAGACTTAAAAAGTCAGGCCTACATACTTTTCAATAATCAATATAAAACTCAGTAGAAATCATTACTCCAATTCTTTCTGCTATCATAGTCACATTTTATTTATGAAATTTCCACTAGAAACAAAAGAAAGTTAGCCAGTTAGTTAGACATCTTTTTTCTTAAATTTTTGCTGAGTTTTTGACAATATTTTGGGAAGTACTTGAGGGGTTTTTTAGGGCAGTAAATCTAATAAATTACTTTTTTAAAAAAAATAATTCTCCAGACATATCGACAAAGAAAAATAACATTATACTGAACCAGCTTTTTTTATCTTAATCTAAAAATGTTTGAGCTTATTCTTTCTGTATTAGTTATTTAGCTTTCCCTTAAACATCAAGCCTTATTGACTTGGACTAGAGCAATGACCATTCCATTTATTGTCCCTGCTTGTGTAAGTAGTTCAATTAACTGATAGTAGCGTGGGGTCTATTAGATGGTAAAGAATCCAAGTTTTGCATTCTGGATCGTAAGATGAAATGCTGTGGGCCTGCAAAATTTAGATACCTATTTATTAAGAGCATAGCTGTACTCTAGATATGCTTAGCATCTTAGTTATCTGTACCTGGACTAATGCAACAGTGCCTTCTCAAAACTTCCTTCTTGAAACCTTTTTCCTGCCTCTCCAGGCAGTCTACTCCATTAAAATGCAACCTTTTTAGTGCTTTAGACCTCTTTTCAAATATTGTTGTGACATTTCAGTGATGTCTGAGACAAGTAAGTGCATAAGTAAATTGCTGCTACAATAAACCCTTCCTCAAGAAAATGAAAAAAGTACAACCTGAGTCTACTGTGCTGGTTTCTTCAATTTCATCCTGGTTTTGTTAGTCAACAAATTGTGGAGGAATACGACTTTAGAAGGACCTTATGAACCAACTTACTTTTGCTGTTATGAATAGCAATTTCATATGATCAATTTGTAAAATTTTTTTTTAAAAATAGTTAACATTTTCCTGATCTCCAGAAAATCTTTGTCTATGGCCAGCTTATACCCACCCGTTTCCATCCCACTTTAGTTCTTCACTTAAGTCATTCTTCCCACTTCAGGAAAAGTGGGTCCTTTCCCTCCTGCTATATTTATAAGCAGCAATAGTGTGCTGTGTTCCCTCTAAACCTTTCTTAAAACTTGAATTGTGGTTACATTTTGATACTTTATCATTATTAGTTTTTGCATAATCTGCATACAGCTTTCTACTCTATTCATATGTTTGTTGTATTTACAGTATAGCTTTTTCTGTCTGTGCTCTGATACTTGTTTTGACTAACATGAATCTGTCTGAGCTCCTGTTAAACAGCAATGGTATTCTTCTGTTTTGTTTTGTTTTGTCTTACAAATATATTACAAATATTTCAGCTGGATGTTCTTGTCTTTCATCACCTGTCATTAGGTCACATTTCCTCATTCATGGTTCTGATAAGAGACTTTATCGAATCTATAAAATATTTTCAGTAGTATTCCCACTTCTGATGTGTACAGATCACAAAAATAATTTGAGCGCCCTTTACTCAGTATAGTACAGCTCTTACACTCTTGCTGTTGTTGCACTTGTATATTGTACAATGTATTACTATATTCTCTTTTTTTTTTTCTTTTCTCACATAAAGAAATGCAGCAGTCTAATGACTGGCAATAATACACTATAAGTATCAAATGAAAATTTAGGCAGTAGTTTAAAGTAGATTTGAACACTTGAACTTTGGATTTAGGTACTGGAGAAAGTTATGAGGCACTTAGATCTTCATATTCTTATTTAAAAATGCATTTTGCATTTTGCATAGATCAGTGAGTCTTCCTTTTTAAAATACTAAAATCTGTCAAATTATAATGGATTGGTTAAAAATTTTACAAATACAATATTACGAATACACAGTTCTGCAGAAGTGAGAATTATTTTGATGAGAATAGCTTATTGCACTTAAATATTTGTATCTTCAGTTCCAAAAAAGTGGCCTCTACACCGTTTCCACCTGATTACTTGTTACAGTGTCCATACTTTTGTAAGTTGTTGCTGCATTTTTTGTTTTGGAAGCACAGTTATGGGACTTGGTTCAATGAAATATGTTGTTTTCAAGGCTATTCTCTAGAGTTAATATACTGATTCATGGGGCATTGGAATATTTATCAATCTGTAAGTATTTTCACTTCTAAAATAAAAATTGGCAAAAGGACTTAAGCCTGAATAACATGATCCAATAATGTCATATGGAATCTTATGACAAACTCAATATTTTCTCCTGTGATTCTGGTGGGAAAATTAATTTTTTTTTTCCTTGATAGGTTTTATTTTTCCCAAAACACCTTTCAAAACATGTGTAAGTTCTAGGGGCTTCTTGTACCGGTATGTATGAAAGCTGTACTCCTGTGTTAGTTGTGATGATCAGATCAAATGGATTCAACTTGCTGAATCACAGAATCAGCCACAGAATGGCTGAGACTGGGAGGGACCTCTGAAAGTCATATGTTCTAACCCCCTGCTCAAGCAGGGCCACCTCAAGCCGGTTGCCCAGGACCATGTCCAGATGGCTTTTGACTATCTCCAAGGAAGAAGACTCCGTAACCTCTCTGGGCAACGTGTGACAGTGATCAGTCACCCTGACAGTCAAAAAGTGTTTCCTGATGTTCAGAGGGAACCTCCTGTGTTTCAGTTTGCGCCCATTGCCTCTGGTCCTGTCACTGGGCACCACTGAAAAGAGCCTGGCTCCCTCTTATTTGCACCTAAGTATCTTCAGGTATGCATATACATTGATGAGCCCCCCTCTGAGCCTTCTCTGAACAGTCACAGCTCTCTCAGCCTCTCCTCATAGGAGGGGTGCTCCAGGAACAAATACTGCAGATTAGTTCTTTATAAAAGGGGCCTCTCTAGGGAGCAGAAAGCTGGATGGAAATGGGGTGTAGATCTAATCATAACATCCTCTCAGCCATCTCCAGAAGCTTTAACAGTGTCTTGGTTATGAGAGCAGATGTAGTAAAAAAGAGGGATTTTGCAGGTTGAAACAGTGAAACCAGTCCATGAGGCAGAGTCCTGTGGCTCTATTTTGAGGAGCACCTTCCACTGCAGGAATTGGCTATGTGAATTGGATCGCCCTCTTTCCTCTTTTTTTTTTTCTTTTTACTCTTTCCTACCTATTTTCCTTAACTGCAATATTGGTATTACCTAATAGTTAAGAATTTAAAATGATAATTTAATACTATGTTAATTTTTTTTCATAAAGGCACTACGATTACATGATGCAGTTACAATTTTATATTTCTCATTTTCATTTTTTGCTTTACATAAGTACTGAAAATTATGGGTTACCTTTAAAAATATTAGAAAACTAGGTATTTAAAGAAAGTCATTCCCAGACCTCAGAGAATTTTTAATTATGCAAATGGTTCATTGCAATGCACAAACTCAGACAGTGCAAGAGCATGAATTTTTATTGCTGTTAGCTATTAATATGAATGGGATAAATTTATTGAAGATCTGGATTTTTTAATTTTTTTTTACTTCGAAGACTTGATTCCATAGGAGGCCCAGCAGCTTAATGCACAGTGTAGCTGTCTTTCTTCAGGTATTTATAGCAGACTTTTCTTAGGAGTAATCTCCATATAATCCCCAATACCTTCATTATGAAAAACGTGGAGCGTATGAAATGATTGCTTCCCTTCTTTGTTCATTCCTGAACTGTCCAATGTGTCCCAGTATATGCAATTCAATCAGGAGAAGCGCAACCCATACAAAATATCTGTAAATGTAAAACTACAATGACAAACTGCTAATGAGGAAACTGCATCCAGCATGCTGGAGCTGTCACTCAGTGGTCAAGCTCCACTCACTGCACACAGACAAAAGGTCTAACTTCTGTTCTTCAGGCATTCAAACTTCTCCCGACTTTAGCAGCAGCTTTGTGTGTGTAAAGAATGCAAGATGAGCAGCAGGAAGCCAAAATTAAACTACAGTGCAGTCTTTTTACTACAGCTCTTGCAACATTACTGAGAAATATCACCGTATTGCCTTAGAATGGAGAATGGACCATAGCAGCAGATGGAAATAATGTAAATGGATGAATGTATGCAAGGAGCTGATATTAGAAGTCATCCTGATTATCATTTTTAAAAAAGAACAATTGACTCCTGTGACATTATGAAATGTCATATAAGCAGCTGTGCTGAGAGCTGTGTAGGAAAAAGGTTACACATGAGATACTGCTTGGTTCATATAAACTTCTTACCCAGCAGCACTGAAATCGGCTAAAAATGCTTATGAATTTTTAATGGAAAAGAGGAAGGCTTACAGCCTCTGTAGATAGACAGGTTCATAAAAATACATACATTTATATAAATTCCTAATAAAATCCCAGTGACCACTGTAGATTCACAGAAATCTTGTTGTATTCCTGTGCATCCGATTTCATGAGCTTGTTTGTAAATGTCTTTAGTATAACAAGCAGTTGCCTATTTTTACTAGATCTCACTTCAGGCTTTCTAGGCATATTATATATTTGAAAACTCAGAGGATAATTATTAAAGAAAATGCTTTTAACTGAAGTCACAAGCTGGGGTCAGCAAAGCCTATTGCACAGCAGCCTTACAATAATAAATTATTAAAAGAAAATTAGTCAGAGGTACTAATGAGGTCATTAATGGGGAAGTATCAATGTTCTAGCATCTTCTGAACTGCTAGGTCACATCTAGTCAAATGAACAGATTTTCCTAGTCAAGAAAACAAAACACTCTAATTCTAGCACAATTCCTTTCCTGTTTAAAAAAGTCATACTAATTGTATGTATGTATTTTATTTCTTATGACTAAACCAAACGTATGAATTAATTTCATTTCTTTCATGATAAACTCCCTTGGCAAATGGGAAAAATCTTCATTTCTAACTTGCATAAAGACAGATTATTTTTTTAAATAACCAAATAAGAAAATATCCTTACTTTTTTATTCTCTCTGGGAGAAATTCAGAGAGTTTCACTGTAGAAGATAGTTGTTGTAGACGCAGATCACACCAGCTATAACCTTGCTATTGTCTGCAATACCTATCATAGGAGTCCTCTCCCTGGACATTCGGAAGCATTTCTTTACCCAGAGGGTGCTCAAACACTGGAACAGGCTTCCTAGAGAGGTGGTCAATGTCCCAAGCCTGTCAGTGTTTGAGAGGCATTTGGACAACGTCCTTTCTAACATGCTTTAACTTTTGGTCAACCCTGAATTGGTCAGGCAGTTGGACTAGATCATCCTTGTAGGTCCCTTCCAACTGAAAATATTCTATTCTATTCCATTCTATTCTATTCTATTCTATTCTATTCTATTCTATTCTATTCTATTCTATTCTATTCTATTCTATTCTATTCTATTCTTCAACCTATCCAAATCTAACAGCACAAGCCAGACTTCCTTTTGGGCTTACAACTTATATGTCCATCTGTAACTACGCAAATTAATCAAAGATACTGTAAAACTTAAGCTTATGGGAAGCCAGATAATGTGAAATATTTGATACAAATGAGTTGAAATTATATGTAACTGTGTATTATACATACACATAAATAAATATGTACATATAATAAGTGTATATTTTATATCATGTATTTGTAATTATTAACCTACCTCATTTAAATATTTGTTTCTATTTATCTTGGAACTGATTTGCTTCTAATATTGGACAGAAAGCTCTTATTTATCTTTGTGCATTGTGTACATGACAGTACTGGTTACAAATTTCAGCTTTGTAGGTTAAATGAATCAGTTACCAAGATAAATTAAAAGGGTCTCTAGAATTGTGGGAACTAGAATATTATAGGCAGGGGACACTTTGCATTGAAACTATTTAATTCTTATGGGACACATTAAATTTTAATTAAAAAAAGTAGAGGAACACTGCTGTGGTTCTCTCCAATAGAGTATAGGACACATGCAGGCTGGGTTTTGCAGGAATACGTTTGGGACATGCAAACCCTCCTCTGGAGGGGAGAACGGAGAAGAGCTGAAAAATGTGGGAGCCATTGACAAACAAACACTTGACCATCACAAAATTTTATGAAACTGCTTTAAAAGAAGCCTGTATTCAACTTCTAGTGTCAAGTAAACTCTGATTTGGTTTTGTGTGTTTCCCACTTCAATTTCTGAAATGATGAAGAAGAAAAATGCTATGTAATCTTCCAAGTGTAAATGCAATCATTAAATATATTCAACCTTCTGGGGTATTTTATTTTTGCCTTCTCATGGATGCATTTCTTACATTCTACAGGCAGTATCAGTGTAGGAAACACTGAAACTTGTGGAGGTGTAGTTTACCTTTTATTACTGCACTCCTAATCTGTTTTGGTTTTCATCAGCATTACTTGCTACCCAGACTTTTCGTGTTCATTTGCTGCCCAATTTGAATGTTATGTGAGGTGCACAATTATGTCAGTTTTAGTCTGAATTATCAATAGATCTCTTAAACCCTTGTTACCACTTACCAACACAAATAACTCTCATCATATCCACAGTTAAATAAGGATGAGTTCATAAGTATTTCCCAACATCCCAATTCATTCACCCCTGATATTGGAAGGATCTTTTTTGTCTACCATTATTTACTGTCTTACTTCATGATTTATAGCATGTGACGAACAAAAGTTCCCTGAGGTGCCAGGAAGAGTAGTTGATGCACAGACTGTGTTTTCAAAATCATGGCATGTAAGTAATGATATTATCAGATCCTTAAAAGTATTTTCTAGTCTAAACAAATCTCTGTTCCTTCATATGTGCCAGCAGAACATTTTAATACTTTTCTGTCAGCTCAATGTCAAAGATTAGCATCCGACATGCCATGTCAGGTTCTTCTACCTTTCCTACTGCATTTGAACCAATGAGACTTTATTTCTAATTCTTAGTAGAATTTATATATTTTACAAAAAAAACCCAAACAGACAATTTTGCAGTGAAATTAATGGAATCAACCTCTAAGTTGCAGGTGACTATGGTTAGATATACTGCCTTGAAAAGATGATAAACTGCTTCTTGTCAGTTATTGAGCTAGAATATACAGAGAGGAAACATGCTCCTCCACTGAGCACATGCAATTGATTGGAAAGCATTCTTTCGAACCTTTTCCTGTGAGCATAGCATTTTGTACTTTCAAACCTGCTTCAGCAGTTAGAAGATAATTTTTAAGCTAGATGAAACCTGAATGATCTAGCAAAGGTAATTTTTTTTTCTTTTTTCATAAGACACAGACATAATCTCTTAATGAAAGGACACAGATATATTCTAATAAGACAATACTAGGGAATTATAAAGTCACCCACAACGTGACTGAAATAAAATAATTTTTTTCTATAAAATTAAGATCTATAAGGTAATTAGTTAAAAGTACCTATATATTTTACATTTTAGTTTTTGCATATTAATAAGCATTAAATTAATTGCAAATAGAGGTAAAAAATAAGGGGCTTTGACTGTATCATCTATCATAAGGCTCAAAATTCAAGGATTTACAGAGAGATGGAAGTTTAATTTCAGGCTTTTTTTCTTTGAAATTTGATTTCTTTTCATGGCAAATTTAAAGGATTATTTTGGTTTCCTCCAGTTTCAGGATGGAGAATCAGTGTTTTCTTTATTTTACCTACACACAGACATGTTGGTTCTCTATAGAATTGACTTTGGCTCTGAAGAAATGGAAAGAACACCAAAGGCTAGTTCAGTAGTACCAATGTACTCCAAAGTTGCATGTTTCCTGAATAAGTATTTTGGCTTAGATCCCCGTCACAACATAATAGGTTCAGTATAATACTTGCTCAGTATAATACTTTCTAAAGCTCAGTATAATTAATTCCAAAATGATAGGTAGCTGTGCAATAATTCTAATAGGAAGTTGATCTTTACAGCGTAAAACAGATTTTCCCCTGAAATAATTATGAAATTAATTCAACCAAAATGTAATTAAGAAGCTATTATTTAAGATTAGTATACTAATAATACATTCAAAGTATCCAGTACAATTCCTGTTCAGTCTTACATTTTCTTCTATATAGAAAGTTAACTATATTCTTCCTTCCTCCCTCCTCCTTTTTTTTTTGTGGGAGAGGAAAGAGGTAAGTTGCTATTTGGAAAAAAAAAACATGAGCATTTGATATAGAAGCTATCAGTTTTCTGAAATGCAAAAGACAACCATAAAAAATATTCTATCTGTGTTATAGCTGCCTTTTCTGATGATCTAGACCTGAGCCAGTGGTAAATTATTTTCTTTTGGTCTTTGATTTTGAGTCCTATTTAAATTAGTTATTAAAAATGAAAATTCCTTGTACAGAGGTTATTTACTATGAGCTGTATTCGTCCAAGATTAATGAATTTTCTACTTTTGAGTAAATGTAAATAAGAATATCAGTTTGGTCTTCATTTTTGCATATTTTTTTAATGTTAGTGTTAACAACATCTTTTACATATGTTTACACTGTGTAAATGGTGAGAAAGCTGGCATACTATATTACTTAATTTGCCTTTTCGCAAAGTCAAATTTAGTTTTGAATTTGAAAGAAACATCAAATTCAAAAGGAACATCTATTATTAACTGAAATAATGTTTTCCCATCATTTACAAGCTACCCCAGATGTACAAAGTGAAAAATAAGGACCTTGTGTCTCCGTGGAAATAAGTACATATAATTTTGTTATGTGTACATATGCATATATACATAAGTATGCCTCTGTGTCTGTGTATCACTATAGATATGGAGGTAAACCTGTACCTATACATGTAGCCTATATCGATCCATAAAGCCATATATGTACATTTTCCCTAGAACAGATATATTGTTTTCAGTTCAACTGACCTAATTATCTTATTTCAGTAGAGATGAGCTTCTTTACAATTAGCACTAAGGAAAAGGTTATTCAGAGTATGAACTGATAAAGTAGGCATCTAACTTGCTTTTTAAGTTCATGAAAAAATTGGTAGGGTAAACTGTTTCTGTACTGAACTCCATTTGGGTTGATTTTCAGCATTATTTTCAATAATTTTTTTATGAGTCCAGAACATGTGTCCTACTTTTTACTGTTTACATACGGTAATAATATTTTCAGAAAAAATGGGACAGTGCTTGTGCACAGGACCAATTTTACTCTGACATAAATTGGCACAAAACCATCATCCTTTAATATTTGTGATTCCCATCTCAGTGTAGTCAAGTGCTGTCAAATAGCAGATGGGGGAAATTAATTATTAAACTGAGCAATAAATAAAAACTGTAATTTTTTATTAGTAATCAAATTAACAGGAAGGATTAATTGTGCCATATGACCATTTGGATACCTGAGGTGAAAGAAGAATTTTCAATTAATATCACATTCCTTTAACATAACAATTTGAGAGAAGGAAGGGAGAAGGGTTCTTCTAATTAACCAAATACAGCAAAACAGAGTTATAAAGAAGCAGATTACTTTTCTGTTAATTTCTGTCTTGCTCTCCGCAACAGCGTCTCACACACACTTCTGCTCATGTTCCATTCTGAAGAGTTCAAGTTAATAAATAAATTCTTGTTTCCTGCAAGTGGCAAAAAAATCCGTTATTGGCTATGACTGAGCAGCTTAATAGTCTTCTAAACATTTTTTGTTTTCAGTCACAGAATACACCTTTGACTTTCTTCAACATATATCTTTGGCTCTGATGTAGAAGAAACTCAGCTGCAGAGGAAAGTCAAAGGTGCAAAAAGAAAATGAGACACTTGAACCCAGACTTATACGTCAATCCCAGCTGTGAACACTGCACCTATAGCATTAAGAATGTTGTCCTGCCACATTTATTGGTTTTGATCTGTCTGCAACCACATTCAATTTAATAATTTCAGTATTGGCATATGTGATAACATTGGCTAACTAATATACAGGGCTACACATTTTGCTTTCAGGTTATGAGTCACAATGCAGAAGCATAAACGTAACAGCACCATACAAAACATCTTTTTCAGTCAAACAAAACACAATTTTGGAAAGCAAACACTAGCTCTGTAAGTCATGACATTATCACTACAGCAGAACAGACTCCCCTCCACCCCTGTTAGGTTGAGATTGGATGAAATAGAATCATGAATTAATTTCTCTAAAACACAAAACAGAACACCTTTGCTTCATGTTTGATAGGAAGAATATAAAATATAATTAAAAATACAAAAATAGTGAAAGTTATAATTATCAATTATTTTCATCCTTGTTTTTATATATATCTATCTCTCTCCTAAATTTATACATGTAGGTATACAAAGTTTTGAAAATATAACTTTGAAGGTGAAAAAGTGGTGTTTCCATAAAGATACATGAAGGACCTGCTATCCATTTGTCCAATCTGCTATGATAGGATTAGTCATTTAGTGAAAATAGTCTTATAAAAACAGAGAGTGGGGGAAAGGATTGTTTAAAAAAAAGTAAATTCTTTCTATTTCCTGACTAAATTTCAAAGTTGTTCGGGGTTTTTTATTTGTTTTGTTTGGTGTTTTGAGGGTTTTTTTCCTCTGAGATTAAATACAGATTTTCATCATTTAAATACCTTTTTACTTTATAAAATGAAACACTTTCCTCACAGCATGGAACAGAGGAAAAGATCAAATGCTAAATTCTTCCTGCTGTGAGACATTCTTGAAGGCTGAATTTCAACCTTCTGATCAGCTTCATGCAGGCATATGAGAGAAGGATTGAAAAGAGAGGTGTTTGAGTGGCAGTCTCTGAAACAAACACTTGAAAAAATGTGGGCTGGAGAAGTTAGTTATTTTCATTTTTGTGCTCTAATATGCTTGCCTTTTTATTGACTTTTAGTGTAAACACAAATAATAACTCTTACAAGCACACTAGAATCTTGACTAGCCATAGGTAAGGTTTAATTTTACTGTATTTGAGGAGCAGAAAGAGTAAAATACTTTTCAAAGCAAGGCCTCTCAGGAAAATATCTTTTTATTAGACCAGTTGACGGTGGAAGTAGAATTTAGCAAGAAGCATTATCTAAATTACTTTCAGCATTTATTTGTACTGCAGTGTTTACTACAGTGCTTAGTGACTCCAATTGATTGAGACTTAATTATGTTGATAAAATAATTATAGAAATGACCCCAGTCACAAGTATTTTGTGCATAGTACTCACTGTCATTTTCAGCATAGGCTGAAAATCAACTTCATCACAGTTTAGCACTTCTTTATAAAGGTCTGTAAGAAGGGTTAAGAAGAAGAACACACTGAGAAAATGCCTAAAGATTGCTAGTAAGACAAGATTTTAAGGTAATATCTTTTAATAATGATTAACTGATCTCAAACAAATTCTGTCTTTAAATGCACATTTGTGAAATAAATGATGCACAGAAAGCCTTCATAAGCATAAAAAATGGTAACCAGACATAAATTTAAAAATCTGATTAGACATGTTCAAAGGCACTTGTCTTCCATTTTCTATTTTCATTCACATTTCCTAACTATAAGCCTAAAAAGAATCAGAAAAGCAGTAACTCTAATTTTACCTGCAGAAATTTGACAAGAAACATGAATTGAGTGCATTACATTTTTTTATTTTCTGAGGTTTTTTGACCTTCCTCAGTCTGAATAAGGTCTAAAAGGATAGACTTTGTAACACATTCCAGTCCTGGGGAGAAGAAAATAGAGTCCTTGATCATAAAGGTAACTTTTTGCTTTATTTAATGAAAGCAACGACAAAAAGGAAGATGCTGGAAATTTTTTATGTCTTTCTAACAGACTTGCTTTTCGTTGCTATATATAGAAAATGCCGTGATCTATCTGAAATGATCAGCAGCTGAATACCAGAGGCTGACTCTCTGAATTACTCATAGATCTTCTGTTTTTCCAATGGGGATATAATAAATAAAAACCTATAGTGTGTCTGCATATAACTGGAAGCCATGCAGACCACTACAAAGAAAGAGGCCATCTGATTTCTTATCTCTCTTAGAGAAATATCACTACTGCAATGTGCTTTTAATGGATCACAGATTCTGGCATCAGTGTTACACAGTCTCTTTAAAACTGCTTTGCCATCAAGCAGTCCATAATCAACTGCCGTTGAAGACAGTGGGAGCTGTAGGGCTCATGAGAGGACAGAGAAAGAATAGATGGACCAAGACTGGAGGCAGCCAACAGCCAGTCACATAATGAACAGCCCTCTTGCCAGGCCATGTCCCAGTTTTTCAGCCGTTGGGCTGTAATTTTCATTTCTTCTATCCCCATGAGCTACACAATTGTTTTGCCCGATATTTACTATATGCCTCCTGGGCAAGCTGCCTCAGTACCTGCAGAAATGAAGCATTCATGAGGAAAAGCTTCTGTTAATGTTGTGTTCCCAGCCTAAAGATGGATTCATGATGCAAACTCTTAAATAACCCTCTTCTTATAATTATGCTCATTTTTTCTAGATCAGAGAGTGTGGGACATGGACAATGGTGACTGGTTCAGTGCCCAAGTCCCTGACAATTTGTTACACTGACTGCAGCTAACACTAGAAACTACATTGCACAAGCATTGGTGAGCTGCTGGCAATGGTGCTGTTTGGTAGTTAGATGTGCAGAGTTTTCCACAAGGTCTGATGTCTTGGAAAATCAAGGTGGTGCCTTACACAAATTACAGTAGGGCAACTCCTACTCAAAAGAGAATTAGAGCAAGAGCTATATGCTGAGCTGACAAGAGAATATGAGAAAAGCAACCCCGGGGGCAATACTTTCTTCTGCAATATTAAAGAAAATGTTATTTGGTCCCAGTGACACATAAAGGTCCCAGCCAGTTACTCTACATTGGACAATCAACCACCGTAATGCACTGGATCACAAACTCTAATATGAAATGTCAGTCTGCATGTTTCAAAGACATAGTCACTGACCTCCTATAGATTATTTCCTTTCATAGTAGGACTCTTAACCACAGTTAACAGCAAAAAAAACCCCCTACTTGCTAGGGTGGCTCACTCTATTTAACCAGTTCTTCCTGAAGAAATGCTGTCTGTCACTTTTTCTATTTATATTTGTTTCACTGAATTTGGGAGAAAAGGAGGTAAAGGGAAGGGAAGGAGAAAGATAGTGAGCCTTATGGAAGGAAAGGGCAAATAGAAGTCTTAAAAGCAAGTGAAAACCAAAGACAAAGCTTCATGATAGGCAATGACATGTCAGAATATGCTTTTACTTAGAATATAGGTCTAAGTTCAGAGTTAATTAAAAATACAAATTTAAGCTCTGATATTATCTACTTTGAAGTCAAAGAAATTGTTCAAAAAGTTTAATTTATGCTCTACCGTTTACAGAGGTATCTCTGTAAATTTATTCTCAGGTTCTATTTGTGTAACCGTACAGAAATTTTTGCTTACATAGTTACCTCTTCATTAATGTTATACTCAGTTGAGTACCTGAACAGCAATTTTTCTGTAAGTGGAAAAGGAAATATTATTCAAAGTGGCAATGTTTCCTGCATAAAATGATAATATTTACAAAAAAAAAAAAAAGTTTTCTAATCCTTTGCAACTTGTTTGTATATGTTCATCCATAAAAAAGTTTACATCTTTAAAAGCAACAGGGAAAGTATGTTCTTTTGCATGCTGTTGCAGCTGTATTATTTCAGTAGTTATAAATCTACTTTATTGACAATCATTTTGTAACCAGTCAGCTGAAACTGCAATTTGTACAGACTGCCATTCTGTGTCAACATGAAATGTATTAGAAAGACATGTGACGTTAGTACTAATGTAAACAAAAAATGCATAGTAGTCAAAACAATATAACAAGGTAGAATGAAAGCCTTGTGCATTAATTTGCCCCAGCTTCACACAGAAAATTATCTTCTGCTGTATTTACTCAGTGAATGCAGTTGGTAGATAGATGCATGCTGATGTTCACAGCTTTATAAGAACATAGAAAAGAAGAAGTTGCAAAGTAGTGCTTTTTAAAAATCTCAGACTTGAACAATATATGGGAATTATAGGCTACCTTGTTAAAGTTTGCTTTCATAAATGATGCAGCAGTAGTGATAAGCTGTTTCACTTTTTGATAAAACTATCCCGATAAACTTGAAGAGTGCTGTTTTTCAACTATTCCAGCAAAATGAGTGATTGCTGTTGATTTTGTAGTAACATTCAAAGTATTAGAGGTTTGTCTTGTATGAGCAAACTGCTTGGCCAGCATGAACTTGTAAAATGTAAACGTAAAATTAATATTGACCTGTTTTCAAAGGAAAGTTTCACATTAAACCAGTAGTTTCTCTTGCACCTTTGCCTGTTCAGGATAAATCAGGTATAGCCTGATTTATAGAATGGTCTTTTCCTCCAACAGTTTGTAGCAGATTAATTCTACTCAGACTTAAGTCAAGCCCTGTATATGTGCCTATGCCTATCAGAATAATGAGAAGAGGTCTTATGAAAATCAGGCTAACAGGATATAGAAGCAATTGATTTTCTATTTCAGTTGCAAAGACAGAGCTAAATATTTTTAAACCATACATTTTTTAGCGACCAAAACTGTTTAAACAACTTTGTAAGAATACCACTGGAGTAATAAATACGTACAACCTGAGTGAAAGATTCCTTTTTTTAATCATACTGTTCATGTTCAGTTGTCCATGGACTACATAATAGTTGCAAAACCATTTTATAGAAGCCTAACTGCAGACCAGGTTGATATATCCCCACAGTATAAACTGTACTGTAGTCTGTGACCTTACAGACTCAGGCAGTACTTGATTACAGTAGACCATTGGTGACATACTCTTTTTGTGGTTTATGTCGCTATTCTTATTTTATGTTTTTATAGGTTAATTTATATTTTGTTTTATCCATGATTTGCTTAGTCCGTGTTATCCTCACTTTCCTCATTAGTCCAGGCAACTTAGAATTGATTAGTAGAGCAGTGTTACCAACACAGTTATCTCAATAAAGTGTTAAATTTCTTCTTCAGCATTTTCCTTCAGCCTTCATTTTCAATTACACATTCATAAAAGTAGAGAAATGATATCACAGCATTACCTCTATATGGATGCCAAAATGAACTGTCAATAAATCAGTCAACTGTTACTTGCAGAAGCATCCATTCCTTATCAACTAATGCTTGAATTCCTTGCTTGAATCAGTTTGCAAATAGACGCCAGATGAGGGATGCTTGCTTTTGAATAAAAGCCACTCTAAGAAAATGAAGTTTAAGCCAAGGCAGCTGCATTAAATGCGAGCCACCAGATGACAGCACGATTAGCAGTGCTTCCTTACTTCTGCTTTCCCCTTAAGAATGGGGTATACTTCAGAGAAAAGTACCTGGTTAGTGCAATGCTCTTCTTCATCTTTATGCACCAGTAAAACATAATTAGGTACTTGTAGCTCTTTGCCTGGGATTGTTGCTGCATGACAGAACTCCTACTCACAGCAGAAGGAAGTCTTAATGCTCCTGCTTTTTATTCCAAAACATGCAATGTGAGCTTGCTCTTTCCAAAAGCACCAGTCCCTTGAGATTTTTTTTATTGTATTTCTCCTTCTTCTCTGAGGCAGAAGGATCATAATACTCTTCATAATATATTATGCTGAATTTGGGGGTGTATTTTTCATCATTTAAAAATAATAAGAGGACCCATAATCAATCCTGGGTCATTTTTCCTCAGAATTTCATTTCATAGGAAAAGAGCCCACAGACCATCCTCTTTTTTTGTCTTTTTTTTTTAAAATGTGTGCTGAATTTTTGTCATCAATAAGGCAATTTTTGTGTCAGAGCTCAAAGAACCATCACAGCCTCAACTTGGTTGTCAGTAGTTAAAAAGATGTAAGGAATTATGAAGTGCTAAAGGAAGGTCTTCACACCTTTCATGAGCACTAGCTCTGTGTGAGTCTCTGTGCGTTTCCCCAGTGCTTGCCAGCACTTCTAATAATCTTGCCCTCCTGGCCTTGCCAATTTTTTTTATAGAAATTAAGGATCACTGTCCATCTGTTTAGCTTTATACACTAGCTCTGCGAACAGCCTTCAGAAATTATCCGGATCCTGTTTCTTCACAGGCTGGGGACAGGCAATAACAATCCATTGACTACTCCTGCTTAATGACTTACTGCTTGTAACCGTACCTACATTAAATGGCTATGTGGCTTTCACTAATTTGTCGTCTTTACAAAATGCAAATGTTAGTTTGAACAATGGCATGTATTTGCTACAGTCCAGAGAAGTAACTTTATTCCTCTGGAAGTAAAGGTAATCTTGAGATATACTCTGATGTTTTAGTATGTTCATTTAGATTTGATTTGCAATGATGAAAACCACTTTTTTTTTTCTGTCAGACATACTTAAATACCTTCATTTTCTCTCTTATTTGTTTACCTAGGCTTTGGTAGAAGCCTTACCTGGTGTTTAAAAGAAGACTGTCATTGCCACTGAACAGAAGGTGGAAAGGTAGATTTTTTCCTCTTTTCTCTTTGACAATGTGATCCATTGGTATTGTGATTTCTTGTGATAGTTTCTCTTCCTCCATGTGAAAAAATACATCCTAAATACTGTAACTGCATTTGTAATGTCTCCAGTAAAATCTTAAGCTAAACTGCTCAAATAATTCATACACTGGCAAAACTATAAAAACTACCCATATCTCTGAAGAACCTGTGTGCCATTTCAGAAGTTACATACTCAGGGATTTGCATTCCAGTTTGCAGCACTTAGCTCCCCTTGGCTCTTATTGTATTTATTTTTACTTGCATGACACAGCCTGTGGTGATTGATTTGAGCTCAACCAATTGTTCCAAGAACCAGTGGACGATATAAGCCTCTGTCAGACTGGAGAGAAAGACATCTACCAATATACGCTCTCTCACACAAAAGTGGACAATACCTGGCCAATGGCACATTCTGATTCAGAAGTATCACAGAATCACAGAATCACTAAGGTTGGAAAAGACCTGTAAGATCATCAAGTCCAACCATCAACCAACACCACCATGCCCATTAAACCATGTCCCACAATGCCACGTCTACACGTTCCTTGAATACCTCCAGGGAGGGTGACTCCACCACTTCCCTGGACAGCTTTAAGTATAAGTAAGTATATGAAACATTATAACAGCAAAAGCTTACTACATTCACTACCACTGTGTAACAGGTTTAGTAAGAAGATCTTATCTTTCTGTCTCTGGCTTTTGGCCCCACACAGAACAATGTCTGTTAACTAAAAAGACCCGGCTGAACTTTGGAGCATCTCCTTCAGTTATCTCACGTGAGAAGTTGGTGGAATACTGTCTCCTAAGTGAGAGCATTTAATTCGTAACTCAAATAGTCCCCCTCTGCAAAATATGAGGCGTTCTTTTATATACATGAAAAGACATTTACTGACAGCTTTAGTTTTGTCCCCCACATTCAATAGTGCTACTCACTTTATTAAATCCTGCAGTGGAGAAGCTGTCCACTTATTTTTTATGCCTTTTTTTGCATTTGATTAAGATAGCTGCTAGATGTCATGTTTTCTTATTTGATATGATGACACTTACTACTAGATTTCAACTGAAGTGTATATCCTACTGAGTAGAAGGAGCTAGTTACAACACACTATTCACCTGTCATGGTTCAATGTTGCCATTTAAATAAAACTGACCTATGTGTTAATGGAGCTATAACCTCTGCTTTAGAGTAAACTGTGGCTCAATCAAAAATAGAGATGGAAAAAAAGAATATACTATGCAGCACAAAAGGTGAAATATACTGTGGAAGGTAATACTTCAGCAAAATATTTAGAGCTTGACAGCACATCAAAGTGCTTGCTGGAATCATGGTTTCAAATTGAGTTGGAGTTTTTCAGGACAGTGTAAGTACATATGTATAGGTGCCTTAGGTCAGATTAAAGATCCGTCTTTTCCAGAATCCTGCCTCTGAATGGGGTCAGCATTGCTTAGGGAAAAGCTCCTTTTAACAGCAGAGCAATGAAAAATTCTGGCAATTTGCAGCTTAGGGACTGCCTCAGCCAGAGGATCTGTGTTTAATAGCATTTTCTAGGGGTATTTTTTCCATGTATTTATCTAATCTTTTAGGAACTTATTTATGCTTTTGGACTGTAAACATCTTGTCAAAGATTTCAGCTGTTGACTGCTTGTGGCTTGAAAAACTGTCCTTTATGTGTTACCAACATGCTGTCTGATCATTTTGTTTGGTGTGTTCTTGTATGATTAGAAAAAAATGACCATTCTCTACTTGCTTTCATCCCACCACTTAAAACCTCCATTATGCCTCCTCCTGGTCATTTCTCTTCTGAGATGAAGTGTCATGGTCTATTCAATGTCTCATAGTACAGGTGCCATCTCACTCCCTCGATCAGCCTTTATAACCCTCTATATACCTTTTCACCTTTTGAGGTAGAAGGACAGCGCACAAATATTCAAGGCTGAATATAGTCTAAGTGTATACAACAGAGTAATGGCATTTTCCTTTTTATTTGCATATGAAGTATATCTTACCATTCACATTCTTTTGACTGAAGCTGATTATTGAGCCAACTTTCTTCATCAAACTAGTCACAAGACTTGTGAGATGTTCTCGAAGTAATACTGGCTTATTTATAGCTCATAATTTTAAGTGTATTTATCTAATATATACAAGGTTTTCTTAATCTACATAGATTCCTTCAAAAGTTTGCCTGTTACTGCTCTGTCACTCAGGCAGTCTGCTGGAAATTCCAGAAATATTTAGAAGTGTCTCAGTCCTCCAGATTTTCAAAGCTTTATTCTTCACTATTAGTGAGTCTTCCAGTGTTGTAAGAGATACACTGTTAGTGAAACCTAAGTTTTAAGTACAGCATGAAGCAAATGGTTCTTAAAGTAAAGCATGATGCAACTGTATCAGCAAATGCAGTAGCACTCAGTAGGGCAGAAATATAGAATTCCCCTTAAAATAATTGTTTGCACAGAAATTAAGAAATTAATCCTATTTAATTTTAGCCATCATTTTATATGGTTATGCTTGCATTCAGATCTTTATCAAAACATGTCCTTCACAGACAAAATTTTTGAGAGGTTTTGTGTACAAAGTTATGAACATTAGGGATAATGAATCATAAACATTAAATTTCTAAGACAATTTCAGTTAATTTATCAGAAGCCATCACCCCACAGTGTTTCAAATTTTCTGCATTCATTTTAATGTAGACTCCATTTTTGTGGCTTTTCCTTATGTCTCTGACAGGAAAGAGAAGCCAAAATTTTTGATCTCTTGGAAAGTTTTGCTTCATGATGAAGCAAAACCCTCAGATTTCCTCCTTCTATGTTTTCAAGGATTAACTACATGATTAATTTTATAAAAGGGTATTTATAACACTATTATAACACTAACATTTCAGTTGCAAATGTTTAAGTAAACTGAATGTGTGGTTGGATATATCTAAGGATATAATGAAGATAAGTTTTGTATTAAGAAATAGTTTCTCTGGTTGAGCAATTGATATGATCGGAAAAATGTATAAATTCTCATAATGAGCCACACACTGGTTATGACAGGCAGAGAAATATTCAAGCCAATCCAAGACCAGGTTGAGAACAATAACCTGAGAATTATGTTAATCCATTATACACTTTGAGGTAGAAAACTAGTTAGTGACAGCATGGTATAACGGGATACAAACAAGCAAAAAGCTGACAGGTTCAGCAGGGGTGTATACAAGCACTATGCATTTGTGAGAAAATGAACTTTTAGCAGTGGGTGAGAAACGGGAAAACTGTTGTGGTCTTTTGTTATCTCCAGTCTCAGCATCATCTACGTTATGTCCACAGTTTTTAACATTGAATAGAATTCTACTCTCTGTCTCATCTATTGAAGCTGCTCTGCAGATCGCTCTTAAAGATTCAAATTTTGAAGGTTAAGGTAGATAGCATAGCTGTTACATGAAAAACATTCTTTGATTGCTCCTTGTGTGCACCTGTCCTTTGTAAGTTGATTGCATGAGTTCATCTATGGCAGCAGCTGGGGGCATTTGTGTATGACAGGATAACCCTACTAATTTTCATGGATCCTACATAAGCATATTCTTTTCTTTCAGAAAGGTGAATTAACACACAGAGACTATACCAGTGAAATTGCTGTGTACCACAATAAATTATTACAGACAATCTGTAGAAGTTAGACCACACAGTTACTAGTGAAAGAAAATTTTTCACAAAAATACCTCTCAATCTCTGACATCTCACTCCTGGTTGTCAAGGAGATGCCAACCTCTGTCTCTGTCTTTGTTGTGCAGAGGCTGAATACTTTCCTTTCCCAAAGTTAAGGCTATTGTCCTCAACTTATACGTAGCTGCCTATTTGATCTGTCTGTGCCAGACCTCTTGAAAGTTAATGAGCCTGAAAGTCATCCACTTTTACAACTGTATCAGCTTGTTTGTTAGAAAGGTACTTCTTACCAGCTTGGCCTTTCTAACTGCAATAATACTATTAAATGTTTGATTTGCCATTTGTTTGCTTGTTTTACAATCACAGCATAAAAAGCAACAAAACCTAGCAATTTTAAAGAAAATCCTTAAAAAATCTTTCAAACAGGTAGTCCTGATAGCAAAAGCCTGTATTGTAAGGATGTTATATACTTAAATGGAGTCCAAATACTGCGAAAAGTTAATTGCATATTCCTTGCCTGGGGAAAAAAAAAAAAAAAAAAAGAGCGAAAAGCAGTAAGGCCCAATTTGCTGTTCACAAAGTCATATTTATGGATGGAAAAAAAAAGGAAATATTGCATAATATTGCTTACCTGGTGAAATACAAAGGCAGTATCAATAATACAGAACATAGCAGAAAGAGTATCCAAGTAATTGCTGTTTAGGGAAGTAAATGATGAAGCATGAATTATTTTGGGAATGTAGAAACTGACTTTCAGGTGGACACTGGTCTAAATGTTTCAGCTCACCAAGTAATTTTCAAGATTTCCAAACAATTAAGAACCTTGTGATATTGATTCTCTTATCATGAACTCAGCCAAGACAACTAATCTTCACAATTCCATGAGAGTAACCATTTAAATTACTAGTAACCATTTAAATTCTAACTCAAAAGGATAAAATTAAGGTAAAGCTATAGAAATGTTGCAGACTCGATCTTGTAAGGTGTGGAATATTTTAAATTCTTAGCAACTTAAATGGCAGTTTAGAGAGCTCAGCACTGCACAGGATCAAATCTTGTGTGTCCTTAAAAGATGGCTGATTGTAGAGGATTTGAAATGAGGAAAGAATATAAGCTACCTTAGAAGGAATGTTACTTTTATAGTTTGAAATAAATTTACACTAAGGCATTAAATTAAAATAAAACTGCAATATCTGAAAGTAATACGGTCTTTTTGCAATTGAGCATATAGTTATTTTCTCATTAGTTCTTACATACACTGAATCTTTGAGGTTTTTTCCAGATTAGAAACAGTCCTAAAATAGAGATAATTTGCATGGATGTGGAGGTATAAAATACAGGTAAATAGCTGACATTGTTTTAAATGGTTCCATCAAAGCATTATTCATGCCCTGTCTAGATATATAAAAATAAGTTCTCTAGAAGCTGCTCTCCTAAAGTGAGAGTTGGTTTATTCATCAGGACGAGGACAGATGAAAGGACCCTGAGACCTCTGCACAGGCTGAGCAGAGCATGGTATCAGACACATAAGAAAAAACAGTCATTCACTGCTTAGTTTGCTTCCCTTTGTCCATTGCATTGATGATATTTGGATAGGTGGCATGATGTTACAGATCCCCAAGAGTTCCCTCTCTTGGCAAGAAGAAAGATGTAAGGAAGGGATTATGATTCAAACATGTGCCCAACAGCCATAGCCTCCTGAAGCTCCACTTTGGGTAAAGTATGTCATACATCCCTTCTTGCTCAAGACTGTGCCTCAGGACTAGATTTTCCCTTTAAAATTAAGACTGCACAGCAGGAGTTATTTCATACAAGTCAGAGAAAGTTTGGTAATAAATACAGCCTTCCTGAAAATACAATACTCTTCAGAGTATATAACTTTATTTTATGTTATTTCCACACACATTGCTGCAAATTCCTAGTGTTAGGTTTGAGCTATACTATATTGTAAAGAAGGAACTTGAACGTATGATTATTTTTGTCTCTTTCTCCTAAAGATGATTGTAATTATTGAAGAATGGATGTGAAAATAAACAGAAAATGTTAATGCAGTGATATAAATTTAAGAAGATATGCGGATTTTTTTTTATATATAGCTATTGGGAAACTTGTGATCTCCTGCCCCTGCCTTCCCCCTTCACACCCATCAATAGTGGAAATATCTATTAAAAAATGCCTTCAAATTTATGAAGACCTAAGCACAACTGAAATTGGCAATGGGACTACTCAAATTGTTTAGAAGTTAATCTGTAGGTAACTCTTTGCTGAAACAGGGCCAATAGCTGCATTGCTTTCTGTTTGACCTACAGTTTACATCTCTTGTTTCTATCAGTTAGAAACTAGAAATGATTAAAAAATAATTTAAAAAATCAGACCAAAAGTGGTGCACACAATTACTCTGTTAAACAACATGTTCCTATATTTCTTGCTCATTCTAATTTAATTCCTTTTACGTTGTCTTAACTTTTCAAAAGACCTTTTCAGCTTCTTAACAGTCTATTACTGTTAATAGGCTATATAGTTATCCTGTAAAATAATAGCTTAAGTTTCAAATAACTTCCGTAGTTTACTGCCATGACTTAAAAAAGATACGATTTTCTTGGGGTGGCAAAACTCAGTACTTTAATATATTCTCTAAATATTAGAGTTAAAAATGAAATTGCTAATTAGGATTTTAGACAGCACAGTAAAAGCAAGCCAAATATGGTGTGGGTTTTTTTCATTTGTTTTTTCTTTTTACAATAGTTTTGACAAAACAAGCAGGAAAAAAACCCCAAAGTGATACAGCATGTTTTTGTTGTTTTTCGTTAACATTTTTGCCAGATCTGTCACACCTCTGTACAGAAAATTCATAGTTACCACCCAGACTTCAGATTGCCTGTCCAGCATTGAGAAAGGCTAAACAATCCAAGCAAGCAAAGTACAACTTGTCTGCAGAGGAAGAAAAACGTCTTTATTCCAAATAATTGGCAATAAATTTTTATGAAAGAAAATTGGTAAAAAAGCCACCTGAAGAGCTCCAGCTTTCAGTTGTTGCTGACAAAAAAGCTTTAAATTTATTTCTGATGAATTGAAAGCTGATGTAGTCTATAGTCAAAAAATTAAATTCCTGCTACAATGTCAATAAGTGGCTTCTATTAACTGTCACACAATGATTCCGGAAAAACTGGTCAGTCATTAACATAAACATAATGGTCATTTGATATACAGTGAGTGCAAGATAATTACAAACTGTTCCTAATAATTGATCAGTTTTCAAGATCGCTGACTATCTCTGCAGTTGTGAAAGCTAACAAATAAATAGCAAACATCAAAGAATATGATTTGCATGAACCAGTAAGAAAACTCAGTATTCTCTACTTGAAGAGCCTAGGAAAAGGATTTCAAAGATGTTATCAGTTTCCATCTGTGACCAAAGAAATGAGATGTCATGATACAATAATCATCAGGGCATTCCTTTACTGACAACTGCTTGGAAAGGTACAAGCCGAAGTTATTCTGATCTGTTTGACTGATGAAGTTGCAGAGACCTGAACAGAAAATCAATCAGCCTTCTCTTCTGGGTACAGTACAAGTGATACAAATTTTGTTGAATAGCAAATCTAGGAAAAATGTCATGAGCAGAATCAAAACTTGCATGCAAACTTTGTAGTTTATGGGAGCTTTGACTCTACGGGTGGAGATGGTCTGCATATGACGATGATCTTATGTAAATTTGATGATCTTATGTAAATTTTTATGATCTTATGTAAATTTAGCTGCCTGAAAAGTCAGGGACATCTTCAAATCCAAAACACGTATGTCCTCAGTCAAGGATACTTCTAAAATAAGCTTGCTGTTGCAAATACACTTAAATACGGCAATCTATTAGCTGGACACTCTTAAATATCATGTTTGCTGCACTGATGATCTTCAAAAACATAGATTGTGACACCAGCTTGCAATATGATTTGGTGAATCTGCATCAATCACATTAAAAGAAAAATATAATTAGAACAACTGTGATGACCAAAACTTGCAGAGATGATGTGGCAGTGTAATTCAGATGATGAAAGAATCCCTGAGGATTACTGTAAGGAGGACTCTCATAATACAGTCAGATGAAATATCATAAAAGTTATCGCAGTGCATATAATGTAACACAGCTCTAGATGAGGATCCAAGACCCATTCCAAAGGCCACAGTTCAGTTCTCCAACGTTGGTAACTTCTGTGGGTGCACTTGAGGTCAGAAGTAATTTGAATTCTGAGCAGTGCAGAGCAAAGTAGGAAATCAGAACACTAAAAAGCAAGTGTTCAGTAACGTGTAGTTTTACCCATGGGTTGTTCTGCATATTTTGAAATAGATGAGCCCTCTAAGTAAAATAGCCAAGGGAAACAGGCAAGATTTCGCTCATTAATTCTGATGGAATATTCTTCCACACAGTGAACTAGTGTATACATTACGCCAAGCTGCTTCTAACAAACCTCAGTTGAATGCAGTTTAAGGTTTAAATCTGGATGCCATCTGTAGAATGGATTATAATCCATGTTAGGACTGAGTCACTCCTCTCCTCAAGGTAACTGTATGAAATGACTTACAAGAAAGACATTTCTAGAAAGCTTTCCATATTTTGAGTTAAGATGAATCAAAGAATGAACTATGAAAGGAAGCCCTGGGGCTCATCCTCCTCCCACATTTGATCAGCTTCTATCCTGTCTCCTCCTTCCACACAGACTCCCAGGTCCTGGGGCAGTCCTCAGTGGTGTCTTGAAACAGATCCTGGAAGGTGCTGCCCTGAGACAGTCTTTCTCACTGACAAAAAAATCTGTCTGTAGGTGTATGACCATGCATATGTGCCCTTCATCATTATGCATTGAAGTTCCTTGAGAAACATTTAGGATTTTAAAAGTAGGATAAATATTAGATCACTGAGAAAATTTATAAACTCTGATTGTTCTAGCTTATTCCCTCATTAATGCCAACAAATTAATTAGCTTTTCCTCTTAGAATTTTTCTGCTCACTGGAGTTTTACATCCAAATAAATTTATTCTTAATATGTTAACTTCCCACTCAGTAGGTTTTTTGGTGGGTTCTCATTTTACAGTTGTTGTGTAGTGTTTCTTGGGATCCAGGTCCAGATTTTAAAATCTGGCTTGGTAGCATAATATAGAGCTGACCTGTTCCAGTTCCACACCTCTGTTCTTACTATTCACTTATTATTTCTTTCTCTCTAATTATATATCATAATACACATGACAACTACATCATAGTTTGATTAATGTAATTTTCTCTTTGACTTCCAAGTATGTCAACTTCTGTACTCAAAATGCCACATAATCTGTCTTCCTTTCTTTTAGCTCCGTTATTCATCCTAAAAATCTCACCATGGATGTCTGCCCTCTCAGTGTAATGCATTTTGGTTTCTAGGACATCTTCATCTTTAAAATTTTCACAGTCTTATCCTGGTTTATATCTCTGCTTTCATTCCTTCTGTGGCTGTCATAGTCCCAATGTTCTCTACAACCTTCCCACATTATTGCTTTGCTCTTTATTCATGTTTCCTTCTGACTTTTGAGAAGGTATCTGTCATATGCTATCTGCCAAGAACCCCTCCTTTAAACTTGCATTTAAACACTTTTTTTTTTTTTTTTAGAAGTTATTTTCATCTCTGGTAATTTCACTGTGAGCATCATTACATGTAAATTCAGTTAGGTGTTGGGATGCCCAGATTTTTGTATAGATGTCATGTCGTTATTATTTAAATCTAATGAAAGAAATAAAATAACTTTTAACCTCCTGCCACCAGTATATAGTCTTCTTTCTGTCTAATTTTTTATTTCTTTGCCATGGAAGACTGAGTTTATTAATGGTAGAGGATTGTTTTCCCTTATAACATGCTGATTTATATTGTTATTAGAATGAATAGACTGATTAATTAGTCTGATGAATACCTAATCATCTTGTTCAGCACATATATACTGCTTTATAGCAATATAAGCCTTATCTTTTGAACCTGAAGATCAAAACTAGACCAGCTACCAGGTTTTAGTCTGTAATAAGGTTACCTAGATCAAGATTTTTTAACAGAACTTCTCCAATTAGCAGTGGGTTATCAAGACAAAACCCCAGTGTTAACAAATAAATGTTTACCGATTTTTCTGTATGTTACTAATGTAAAAACTGAAATGAACATTATGTCACATTTTTGCTTGTTCAGTGCTAATGCACCAATTAATTTCCTTTTTTTTTCTCCCTTAGCTGAGGTGATCAGGCAGATGAGAAATGGGCTTGGTAGTCAATACCTGAATAACTAGAAATGGCCTGAGATAATCATGAACAACTCACAATGTACAAAAAGCAGTTTCCAGACATTTT
This sequence comes from Gavia stellata, assembly GCF_030936135.1. Taxonomy (NCBI): domain Eukaryota; kingdom Metazoa; phylum Chordata; class Aves; order Gaviiformes; family Gaviidae; genus Gavia; species Gavia stellata. The sequence goes on from NC_082596.1 coordinate 45,438,380, forward strand.
GATTCTGCCTGGATCTAAACCGATGATTTAAACATGAAAAATTATGGACTCCAGAACCATCCTCAGGTACTTACAGTTCATGCTTACATAAACAGTTTTGTAGTAGTGAATTTCTGGACTATTAAATAATTCATCTTTCTATGCATGCTATTATTCTATTACACAACTGTGAAACCAGAGAGATACTAATTTAAAAAAAAAAAAAAAAAGTGTTTTAAAAAGTGTTTAAAAGAGTTTATAGAAGTTTTTTATACATGGAAATAGTCCATGTTTAAATATGTTTTGCTTCATAGTCTGCTGTCACCCAGGCCGTTAACAGCCAAGAGAGTGACAATGCCTGTCCTTTTGAGTTATATGTGCTTATGAGCTTAGAGTGCTCTGTTTTAAAGATCTCTTGATGTTCACTGGAAAAGCTAAACAAACAAGCAAAAGGAAGACTTTCTTTTCTGATGTTTATTGGTCTATTTTTTTTTTTTAGTGTTTGAACTGAGGTAGTTATCTTCCTTTTAAATTAATTACCAAAGAGCACTAATTTGTGAAAATATTATTCCTTACCAACAACACTGCAGGATTTTTTTCTTTGTTTAGTTCTTCTGGAGATCCATTATCTTTTCAGATATATAGAAGAGTATTTTCAGTTCAGCTTCCACAGTCACTCTGCCAGTAATATAGAGAACAGGTTTTCTAACAATAATACTAAAGAACCAAGGCCTATTTCATCAGGTATTAATTATACAATCACTTAAAAATGCAAGATTTATGCTTTGCCAGGAGACACACTATTAAAAAAAAATAATTCATGTGTATACATTTAAAAATTTTTATCAAATTGAAGCATCCTTTTAGATAAATCACTTATCATATCCAAGACTGAAGGGGTATATAAGGGGATTTTTTTTGAGAGAGATAATTATCCACTCTCCCTCTGTTTCCTTCTTTTCGCCTTTCTAAGGCAAGCTGATAAAAAGCAGAGCAATGGCATCATTGAAGAAAAAAAAAAGACATAGCAATTTCCCTGTTAAAATAAAACAATCAGATTTATTTACCCTGTTAATACACAACGGAGCAAAGACACTCTGTCCAAGTGCACAAGGAGGCATTTTCCTTACAAATTTATTCATTCTTTCTTTGTTGTTTCGTTTAATCTAAAATAGCAGTAATCTGGCCTGTAAATACATGTTTGCCCATTGTGAATGGAAAACACAGCAGCAGCCATTACTGGCTATTTTAGGGAAAAACTAGCATTTTGTAGCTGTTTCCAGCAGACTGATCTTCTTCCCGTTTGATTTAGCAGGAAAATTGGCTTCTGTTCTGTATGAAATAGCAGATACACTACTTGGGTAAGCCTAGTTATAAATGCAAAGAGCTACTTGTATTTTTCTCTTTAATGCATCTCTTTATTTAAGAAATCTTAATTTTGTGAAGAACTATGCATTAAGGGGCAATGCTAATCCTTAAAGCATAATACAAGGGGAGGATATGAAGGTAATGTTTGACAATACAAATGGAAGGGAGAAACAGGACTCTAGAAAAATGACTAGTACAAAACTAACAGCAGACTTCGATCATCAAAAACTGAAATAATTAGTGTAAAGGGTTTTTTTCCTATGCACACATTTCCCTTATAACTTGTTACATTCAGAGTTTAATATATATGCTGCATGAGCTCTGAAGGCTGAAAATACCCTATATTTAATAAAATAAGAGTGAAATCCTACAAAATCATGCCGAGTTAGACTCATATAAAAACAGCAACCAAAATCTGTATAAACTTAATCAATCTGTCTGACCACTACCAACATTCAATTAGTCAATAGCAGTTTGTTTGGTGAACACGCATCAATGTCTGATAGGTCAGTATAGTTCAATTGTAGTTATGCATTTAGTTGCAGCGGTTACACAGTTTATAGTCTGACTCAGTGCATGTTCACAGATCTGCCCACTTTTTAATAAGAATCCATTCATGTTATTACTTATTCCCTTCCTCGTTTGAAACACAGTTTTCTGAAAATAACTAGGAGCTTGTGGAAGGCCTTCCATAGTGTCAATAATCTTGGTAACTTTGAATTCAGTTGCAATGATTTGCATCATCAGAAAAGCAATATGCTATCAGAGACAATACTGTCTTGAAAATTTAGGCAATGCCTACATGGCACAGTATTCTGCCAAGAGTCAAAGATTTTCAAACAGAGATACATAAGTCAGAAATACAGGGCTTTGAAAACTTATCAGCACTTTAGAAGCAAGTCTGCAGCACTTATCCTTGTTTCTTAGCAGACAACTCCCCTAGCTCAGTCCTAAATTAATACACTGTACTGGTTCCTGAAGTTAAGTAAGTATTTTTTAAATCTGATCCTGATATTTCTATGGGCAGTCACTGAACTGTGTAGTTCTATTCTCGGTGCAAATTGTTAAAGTGTTGCATATTCTCCACAGCACTAGATCTCTTTGCAATAAACACTTTTTAGTGTCAGATGGAAACAGCTAGGCTGCTCTCATGCACAGAGGTATTTAAGACACACTATTCCTCAAATGGTACGTGGAAACAAATAAAACCTGGAAATCATCTGGCTCAAAGGTAGGAATGAATTTGAAGGGGGGGGGGGGGGTGTATGTTATGGGAACAGTCGGCCATTTGTGAAACCAGTAGGCAAAGAAGACTCATTTTTGTGACATGCTTTCAAGAGATGTTTCTCAAAACCCATGCGTCTTTGCATACAACATGTCTGAGAAACAAGGTATTCAACATACCTCGTTTGTGCCATTTGTTTTATCCCTGTTCTGAATGAACTGAGTGATTGAGTTGATTGGGATATTGTCAGCATATTTCTGGAATTTAATGTGAATGCTTTATTCAGTTGTGACTTCCCCAAGGCATGTACACATCTTCTAGAGGTGGTACATTTTCATGAAATATTTATGTTACTTGGAAGCATTTGATGATTTCTGTTTGAAAAGATTCAGCATTTGAGAAAACAGAACAAAAGTATGAGTGTGCATAAACTTTTTCCCTCATCTAGTCTTCCTCTAGTACAATGGGAATAATGTAAATTTTGAAACTGAACATTTTTCAATTCTAATCTTAGAGTTGAATCATTATTCATTTCAATGACGCATAATTTGATGACATCACTGTCACTCTCAAAAGAAAGTGCCTGTTATGGGAAAAGGTAATCTATAAACGTAGAAAATAAGAAAAGGAGTAAAACATAGATTTTGTGTAAAGTAATAGCATAATTTAGAAATTAGACAGTTCATATTGTGTTGTGATCTGATGCTAAACAGGTTTAAAAGCTATTTTTTTCATAAAGCCTATTAAATACTGAGAATGCTATAGTACTTCAGCAGAGAGGGAAAAATTATCCTTTTTTTGAGATTCACTTCAAAATGTAATTTGTCCTGTGCTTTCCTTTGATAATAATCAAGAATCCCTACGATCTCGAAACTACATTTTAAAAATTACAGATGAAGAAGCAAGATAAAACTTTTGAAACTGATTTAAGTGTTATTTTCTGTTCAGTTGTTGTCCTTTGACTCTTAGTTTCCATTAATTTTCAATGAGATACAGATAACCAAGTGCTCAAGTAATGTCTGAAAATGGTTCTAAGAAACATTTTGCCCATAAAAGCTTTTAGAAACTTGACCTGCACATCTTAATCCTAAATTCTCCTAATCTCTAAGCAAATGCTTAGAGATATGCTTAGATTTATTTTTCAATAAAATTACATCTTCTAACAGAGAAAGTGAATTTGTCCCCAAGAAATCATGCTGTACTTATTCCCAATACACTTCTAATAACATTACATGTGAGTTGGAGTAGATTTGGAACTGCTTCTGGACTGGGCGGGATACATGTGACAAAGGTGGTGGAATAAAACATCACTTTTCATCATTTTTACTTGTACCACAAAAATGAACCATTTAAATCCCTGGACTTTAATAATGCTTTGTAAGCATAGTCCAAAGAAATTGGTTTTGTAATTCTATATGAGTAAAAACTATTTGTTTTGGATAGTCTGAACACATACTAATTTTGTAAAATAAAAGAGAGATGGGAAGAAGCATCTGTAAATATATGATAGGATTGTGCACAGTGGAATGGGAAATCCCAGAAAGTACTTTTGAATACACATTGGGTAAGAGGAGAATTAAGTGCTATCTAAAGCACATGCAGACTTGATTTTTATAGGCAACGGAGTTTTACAGAAATAGAATTGATAAGGACAGTAAAGTTTCCATCAACTACTGTTCTGCCTCTTCCTTTCTTCTTTCCTCTTAACTGAGATTTATTCTGCAATGTGATTGTCACAGGATCACAGAACTTGGTTGTGTATGATTCTATGTGGAGATAAAATCTGAGAAGCTCAGGCAAAGGCCTTATAACAACACAAAAACATCCAGAATTTGTAGCTATACCTTTTATATATTGATCTGAGCAATAATTAAAACAAAACAGTCAACCATTTAAAGTAACCTAACGGAATGTCATTGAAATAAAAAACCTTGAAGTAATTAATTAATCCCTGTCAGACACCCCTAAGACTACCATTAGGATTTTGCACTCAGTGTAGAATACATACAGCTTTCATTCTGCACAGAGCAGTTCAGACTTGAACACTGATCCTGAAACACCACTGTCCCAAAACCAAAGATTTCCCAGATTACCCATATACCAAAATAGGACACAACATTGCTAGGCATGCCCTGGTGTGCTTCATAGGACCTAGCTCTCTGGTTCCCATATTAACGCACAGGTTCTTGAAATTATACTAACATTTTAGAGAAAATTAACCTAGCTACAGGTAGGTAGATGAGAAACCAAGTGTCAGAATTATGAACAAAAATGACAGGAAGCAGAAATAAAGGCAATATGCAATCTCTGCTTCATGTTCACAGGGTTGTTGAAGACATCTTCAATTTTTCTAGAAATCCCTAGAGTAGGTCTTTTACTCTTGGTTTTTCACATATGGCAAATCATAATTTCATTAGGAAAGAGTGAAAATGAATGTGAAATTTGAATATGAAGTGAAATGTATTTTTCTAAGGCAATTTCAATGCCAAAGATACAATTCTCATTTTATTGCAGGAGAGAAGAACATGCTATTAAAGGCACCTCATGAAGGGTTTCTATGAATGTTCCTTCTTTTTCTTGTGATCTTGCTGCTAGCCAGAAGGAAAGTTGGCCTGTCAGACCTGAAAGAAAGAAGCAAAGGTAAAACCCAGCTGGGCCCAGAGTGTTGTAAACAGCTGCATAAAGTCCAACTGGAGTCCAGTAACCAGAGGTGTATCCCAGGGGTCAATACTGGGGGGAAATACTGTTAGACTTCTTTGTTAATGACCTGAACAATGGAACAGACTGCACCATCAGCAAGTTTGCAGGTAAGATAAAGCTGGGAGGAGTGGCTGGTATACCAGATGCTTATTCTGCTATTCAGAGAGACCTTGATAGGCTGGAAGCTGGGCAGAGAGGAATCTCATGAAGTTCGAAAGGGGAAATGCAAAGTCCTGCATCTGTGCAGGAATAACCCCATGGACCAATACATGCTGACTGGCTGGAAAGCAGCTTTGCTGAGAAGGACCTTGGGGTCCTGGTGGTCACCAAGATGACCATGAGCCAGCAAGGCACCTTCATGGGAAAGAAGGCCAACAGCCTCCTTGGCTGCACTTGGCAGAGCGTTGCAACACATGAACCACTTTGCACTGTTGAGGCCGCATCTGGAGTGCTGTGTCCAATTCTGGGCTCCCCAGTACCGGAAAGACAGGGACCTACTCAAGTGAGTCGGGCAAAGGATCACAAAGATGATGAAAGGACTGGAACCTTTTTCACATTCTTTTTGCAGGCTGGATAAGAGAAGACTCAGGGCAAGCTTATGAATGTGTTTATAGATCTGATGGGAGGCAATGAAGAAAAGGGAACCAGACTCTTCGCAGTAGCTCTCGTTGACAGGACAAGAGGCAATGGGTACAAATTAAAAGACATCAAACTCCATCTGAACAAAAGAAAAAACTTTATACTGTGAAGAAGATCAGACACCGGAAAAGGTTTCCCAGGGAGGTTGTATAGCCTCTGTCTCTAGAGATATTCAAAATTTGACTGGACATGGTCCTGGGCAATCTGTTCTAGATGATCCTGCTTGAGCATGGAGTGGGGGTGGGAGGGAAGGGGAATGGGGAAGGGATTCGATGATCTCAAGAAGTACCTTCCAACCTCAGTGATTCTCTGATTTTGTGATTCTGTGATTCTCTAAGAACACTTTTCCAGTATTTTTTTTCTATAGACCAAATGGCTTGGTTATAATGATGTCATGAAACTGTGTCAAGAGCTCTACTAAATTCAAGATATATGACATCTACTGGCTATTCCTTGTCCATAAGGTCTGCTGCCCTGTCACAGAAAGAAATTAAATTGGTTTGACATATGCTGTTCTTGACAAATCCATTTTGACTGCTACTTATTTCCTTGTTCCCTTCCAGGGACTTACAAATAGTTTTTTGATCATTTGTAGCAGTACTGAATGTTGGCTGGCCTATATTTCCTCCTTTTCCTCTTTTCAACTAAAGAAAGAAATGCTCTTCCCTTCTCCTGGTGCCTGCTCTATGTGAGATCTCAAAGATAAGAATTCTGAGAACTCAGAAGCTATTTCTTACATACCCTGGGATGAAATTCTTCTATCCTGCTTGATTTGAAAGCATCTTACCTAAACAGCCAGTATGCTATATAGTCTTTACTGAAGGCTGAGCTCTTACCCTTTTACTGCGGGAATTCATTCTATGAGTCAATTGATCAAAATTGACCATTTTATTAAGGATTAATGTAAAAAAGATCATTAAACTTCCTTGGTATCAACTGTAGGTAGTATACCATTCCCACTAACTATTCCCACAAACTTATGATGATGAACATCCAAGTTCTTTATTTTTCTCTATATTCTCATGCTGTACATTCACATTTGACTGTAACCTACTTTCTGTTCCCTGTATCTTACTTCCTGAATATGTTCTTTCTCTGAAGTTAAAGAAGAGCTCGTGATTTAGCCCAGTTCATCTCCTATCCACTTTCTATTTTTCTTCTACATTGTGTTAGTGTGTGCTTGTAACCTTAGTATCATTTCTGTAAGAATCTGCCAGTTCTCTTTTTCCCTTTGAATACATTTTCAACTGAGAGGCTGCCAGTTTTCCAAGTTTATTGAAGTCTGTCTTTCTGAAAGCTATTGTTTTTCATTTTCCTGTTATTACTTCTTCCTTTCTTAAAGATTACAACTTCTATTATTTCATAAGCACTTTAACTGAAGTTCCTTTGTCCAGTTCTTTGTTGTTAGAGCACAGCCTGAGTACTTTACTTATCATTAACTATGCCCTGAACATGTATGTATATGTGTGTATGTGTGTGTGTATGCACAGAGATATAATCCCCATTTTACAAATAAGGGTATTTATAGACATGCAACCAAGATATAACAGTGTCATGACCAATTACCAGGGACATTTATATTAAAAGTGTTGTCAAAAGTGTATACCTGAGCAGTGGTTTATGCAATTCATTCCTGACCTGCCTCTTTCCAGATAATTGTCGCATAGGTTGACAGTGTCTCACTAAAGTTTCAGTTGTATTTCTACTTTTGACTTCAGCATAGTATTGTGCAAGGGCCTGCAGCAGAGCCTGCAGTAGTCTCCTTAGCTAGGCACTAAATAGTGCTTGCCTAAAATTAACAACAGTTGTAACTATGCACCACTTGTTATCTTTAGAGGATCATCCATATAGCCTCTTCAAAGCAACAATGATATGTCATTATCCAGAAAGCTTAATGGGAAGCTTTATCACATTTTATTTAGTTGTTGCATTGAAAACTGACAATGTATGGTCACTGACTCGTTAACAGATAGTAAGCACAGCTAAACCATTAGCAGCTCCCCACAAAGAAATGTCCACTTCCAGAAAAAAAAAAAAAACAAAACAAAAGAAAACAAAACATATCCCAACTTCTTTAGCTATCTGGCAATACCTGTGTGAGCTTATTAACTCATGAAAAGTGACATGCCAATCCAATAACTATGTTCTTGAAGAATGGCAATATCCAAAAGATGGAAAAAGTGAATTCTTCATCTTTATCTATTGGTTTGCAACATCACTTGTAAGTCTGGCAAAGTTTCTGGTAGAACCAGGCATGGAGCCAGATATTCATGATGCAAGAATTCCCTCTGACACCTACTTAGAGGGTAATTCTAGACAGGGAAATGTGAAAAACTGAAGTGAAAAAGAAGGAAAGGTCTATATTTCCATTTTCAGTAATGGAAGTGTGATCTCAACAATAATCTGTCACTGCATATGAATAAAAAAACTACTAGTATTAGTGTTTTTATTCTGAAACAAAGATCTCTCAACTCCTTTCATCCTTTTCTTCCTTTTTAGACAGCACATCATCTAAGATCACTAAGATATCATTGCAATTAATCACCCAGTTCGACATAGATGAAGAGGGTGATGACATTTATTAAAATAGAATTCTCACTGTCTTCTCATTAGAAACACTAAAATACAGGGTTCTGATGGTTAGAATTCCAGTACTCAACATTTAAAAATACATGACTGTAAGCTTCTCTGGAGGACGATTTAACCACCTTTGTAACGTATCTCAAAGGGATGACTTGTAAGTACCTAAGTTCAGAAAGTTTTATGAGCTATAAATACAAGTTGTGCAAAACAACCACCAGTTCTCTGTAGGCACCTAGGTTCAGAATAGAAGTGAGATTTCAGATGCACTTTCTTCCATCTTTCCTGACTAGCTGTGGCACTTCATTTAATCTATGGTGATTTCCACTTAGCAGTGCATAATTGTCCCATCTAACATACAGAAAACTAGACATTGTACACAGATTTAGTAATTCTATGAGCAAATGCATAGAGGTGAACTCAAACAGTTCACGTCCTGAACTAGCTGGATGTAAATCAGTCTACAGCAGTTCATTTTCAGACACTTCATTGGTGTAGCAGAAAACGATGTTCTATATGACGTTCCAGGAATGTTAAATCACATGCACTTGTGATCCCAAAGAACAATTAGCTATTTGAAGTGCTCCTCATCTGGCATTTGTTTGTCTTTCATTAGGGACACTAATCAGGAAAATTCCATTTAGGTGTCTGCATGTTATTTGCATAAAAGCTTCTTGGTGTATTTTTGAGTGTTTTAATTTTGGCTACTACAAATGCTGAACTCACAATCTGTTGGCCCCACATACAACCCTAAGAGAACTGCATGGATTAAATGACTTCACAGAATAGTCTCATGATAGGCCTGATTTATAATTCTGGACTGGTTGAGCTAAAAACAGAATTGAAGTAAACAATACATTGTTTGCATAATTTCCTGCTGGCCAAGAACATTTACTTGTCCAGTAAATTAGATGACCTGAATTAAGGTCCTGCGTCTGCCCAGGGAGATCTGAATGTATATCTCTGATTTCTTTAGGGAATGCCTTTAAGCCTACTCTTAGATGAAAAAAGGAACATTTTCTATTGAGGCCTGACATTGTGCTAAGCAAGCAAGAGTGACGGAACCAGAGGGAGGAAAAAACCAAGGAAGAACATGTTTACAGCTTCGCTGTTAGAGTTCTTACTCAAAACGAGATACAGAACTTACAGATCTGCTTCCAGGACTACTTGTTTGTTTGTTTGCTGCCTACTGTAAAATTGTGTGACACATTTAGGATCCCGAGAAAGGAACCTGGCTTTGTTTTCTCCCGTCATGCAGTCACTTTAATTTTCCTTCCTCCAGCCCCATGGCCCTTTCTACATCTGACTGTGCTTCACCAAGTGGGGAACTCAAAAGGGCAGGTATGTCCAGAACATCTAAAAGCCCAGTATTAGATAGGTACCTTGACAGTTATTACATTTAATTGTTAAATGTACATATTTCTGATTCTATTATTCTTTTGTTTAAGCTGGGAATTGGGGCAGACAGGGTAGGTAATTTTTTACCAATCTTCTCAACTCTGCTGTACAAACAAAGGAAGGATTTTTGCCAAATATATATATGAAATGGCATGTTCATTGGCTAATTCAATTAAAAAATTGAGCTAAAAGGGCTAATGCTGGAAACCATCGTTTACTTTTTAAAAGTATATTTGACAATGAAAAATGCTTTGAGAATAAGTAATGTAATTACTGCTACGTGCATTTCAAGGGTGTGGAAGGTACTTGTCAAAGAGAACAAGTTGTGTAGATATAAGACGTTACTCTGATAACTTCACTTTTGTTGGTGAAGAATGCAACAATGAAATAAACTGTTGTAAAATGTAATTTTCCAGGGATTTTACTTTTCTGTCTCAGCTTCACTGGCTGAGAATTGCATTTCATTTCCAAAGAATAGGCAATTTCTTACATGTTATATAATTTTTGCCCTTGAAAACCGTCAGTTGCAATATCCAAGACGAAAATCTATTTTTAGTACCCAGAGAGCATGCAAGAGTATGTTTTTATATATGGACTAACATGAGGTTGCAACCTGGGTAGCAGTAAGTATGTAAAATATATCAATTCTATAACACAATATAATTTATTTTGGCTAAGAATAGATGACCAGAAAATACTATTTCTTCTACTAGAAAAGCCTATAATTTATACAAAAAAGTGTAAAAAGAGCTTTAAGCTGTGTCTTCATTTAAATGCATCCTTCTACTCATTAATAAAATAAACTAATTAAAGATATATGATTGCTTACTTCCTAGAGTTCTCGAGAAGCCTCTGAAGGTCTCTTATCCTTGTTTAATACTACAACAGCTTGCCTGTAACTTTTTGTTAAGTTTGTGTTAGAAAAAAAAGATTAACTCATTTCACAAGCCTAACCCATGTGCATGGCAATTTCCACATGCCAAATTGGAAATTATCAGACCAACATAAGAGGGAAGTTAAGCTCTGACTGTCCAAGTGTGAAAGCCATTTAACACGCAGTAGCACTGCACAGCAGTCTACATTAGGAAAGCAACTTGACAGAGCAGCTAGGCTTTACCAAGAGCATAATTTTACACTAATTCTAGGAATAAAAATCTGCCTCTGGGGAAAGTTGTCAAAAGCCTTTTAAGGATCAAGTGTGGTCAGAATCCCACTTTAGCCTTCATGGTGCTCATTGACATAAACTTACCAGCTATCTCAAGGGAATCTGCCAAATTAAACACTGCTCTTTCTGATCTTTCAAAACATTTATTGAGATACCGTGTGCTGCAGGAAAGTGTCAGAGAGAGTCACCACTGCTGAATCAGACACTTGAACCCTCGGATGTTTTATTATGTATTATTCTTCTCAAGTAGTCACTTCACTAGCTTTGACCTGCACTGTTGTGCTGCTCATTCTGAGAACTTTGGTTTCACTCACTTCATCTCCTGTAATGATAATGGGAGAGAGTGGACATCTGTGACACCTAATGGCTGCTTGAAGGACAGCAAAGCAATGTGTGGGTGTGGGGGTATGCATAGAGTAGTTCATGGTGGTGAGAAACTCAGAATAAAGCTTCTGCTCTGGGACAAAACAGACCCATAACTAGTAGGGAACTGAGCCTGGTTCAGCAAGTCACTGGCCAAATATTACAGTTCAGAGTTCCTGTATAATGAGATCTGCCTTCTGGATCAGGAAAGCAGTGGACATGGAAGCAATTATATGGCATATTACAAGAATATCTCTAAATAAGTAATGCAGCTCCTGAGCTATGACTGTGCAAGTAGTTTACATGGCAGTAAACACAACTGCAGAATAAGAGGTGATACTTTAGTCTCCACAGCTATACAATTAAGAGTAGCTCGGCTAGATCTGGACTGAACTGAACACTCACAATCACATACAGATTATATTCCTATTGTCACAATGACTTTTTCTTGCTCTCCCTAGGCAGAATTATCTTCTGGACATGATCCCTCTCTACTCTTCTCCCTAGGATTCTCTCAGCTGCTCACAGAGTTCTGGATCTAAAGGTTTGGAGCCTGTAATAACACATTTAATGTTCACCGCACTCTGATCTACAAAAAAGTCCCTGTCAGCATTCTTCTGAACAAGTTGTCCAGCTGTGATATGAGCAAGTACATGGTGCGCTGGGTGAAGAACTGGCTGAAGGGCAGAGCTCAAAGTGTTGTAGTGAATGGGGCCACATCTGGCTGGCGATCGGTCACCAGTGGTGTTCCTCAGTCTTCAGTTCTAGGGACAGATCTGTTCAATATTTTTATCAATGATCTGGATGCAGGAGTTGAATGCACCATTAGCAAATTTGCTGATGATACTGAACTGGGAGGTGCTGTTAACTGTCTTGAGGGGTGAGATGCCTTACAGAGGAATCTAGATAGTTTGGAACATTGGGCAATCATCAGTGGCATGAAATTTAACAAGAACAAATGTCAGATTCTGCACCTGGGATGGAGTAATGCCGTATACAAGCATAAATTGGGAGAGGAGTGGCTGGAGAGCAGCCCTGCAGAAAGGGATCTGGGGGTGCTGGTCTGCAGCCGGCTCACTGTGAGTCAGCAGTGTGCCCTGGCAGCCAAGAGGGCAAACCGTGTCCTGGGGTGCATCAAACACAGCATAACCAGCCGGTCAAAAGAGGTGGTTATCCCGCTGTATTCAGCCTTGGTGCCGCCTCTCCTTGAGTACTGTGTGCAGTTCTGGGCCCCACAATTTAAGAAGGATGTGAAGGTCCTGGAATGCATCCAGAGGAGGGCAGCAAAGCTGGTGAAAGGGCTGGAAGGCATGTCCTGTGAGGAGCGGCTAAGGACTTTGGGCTAGTCTAGTTTGGAGAAAACGAGGCTGAGGGGCAACCTCATTGCTCTCTATAGCTTCCTGAGGAGGGGAAGTGGAGAGGGAGGTGCTGAGCTCTTCTCCCTGGTATCCAGCGATAGGATGCGTAGGAACCGTTCAAAGTTGCATCAGGGGAGGTTCAGGCTGGACATTAGGAAGCATTTATTTACCAGGAGGGCGGTCAAACACTGGAACAGGCTTCCTAGGGAGGTGGTTGATGCCCCAAGCCTGTCAGTGTTTAAGAGGCATTTGGACAATGCCCTTAATAACATGCTTTAACTTTTGGCCATCCATGAAGCGGTCAGGCAGTCGGACTAGATTATCATTGCAGGTCCCTTCCAACTGAACTATTCAAATAGAAATTAGCTATATTATTTTGGGGTCACAATTAACACTGCCTGCCATTATAGTATCAGTTCCTTTCTTGCTCGCTTGCTTGATGTTTTCCTTCTACCGCACTTACGTAGCTACTACACAAACAGCTTTCTTCCCATCTATCAAATTTACCTGGTGCTTCTGCTTTCTTTTTGTTTCCATGGAAACAAAGATGATTTTTAAAGAGATGATAGAAAGAAATGCAGGTCATCACAAAGCCTCTCCTGAAGAGCAGACTTCTTGAGATATTCTAGTTTTGTCCAAGAATTCCCACCTTGATACCTCCTCAGAGGCATATTTTGCCCACAAAGGCCTGGGAGGTCTTCTCTTTGTGTCCTATTCATACAGAAATTAATGTGGCACCTTATTGAGTCCCAAACTAATTAGTTAATGATATACTATATTTAAGTCTGAATAAAGAATAACACAAAAATCTTTACAGTTTAGCCTTATTTACATGCTCCTACACATAAAAGAAGAGCCCAAGGGACTTCAACTAGGTGCCAGGGTAACTGAGAGTTGAGTGCCAGGTTGCTCATTGCTGCAACTCCGCAGGTTCAGTTTGGCCAAAGTGCTCTGATGCCAAGTGGAATGCTAAATGTGAAGTTACCAACCTAATTTCTCCACCCAAATGTATTTAATACTGTTGTTTAAGCAAGTGGGATGTTCAATTCTTATTCTCTTATTACCTTGAGCAAGGACCTGCTAGAACACCCTTCTTTCCCTGACAGATCTTGATTTACTTCCAGTAAAGGTAAGGAGACGGTGGGAACAGATGGGGAGAAATGATACATCTTGACAAGTCCTATTATATAGTCTGGATATAATTAAGCTACACCTGAAGTCTGGTATCCTTTCCGAGAAGCCGGGAAGCCCTGGTCAGTCCCACAGCTTGAATATGTACCAAAAATTCCAGGATCCTGAGAATTTCCTGGGCAATAGGCATGTGTTTGCACTCCAAATGCCCAAACCAAAATGTTTCCCAATAGGTCTGAATTAGACAATTTTGTGACACTGAGATTCATACCCTGGAAGTAAGGGTGCTCTGCTATTTTCACTATTCCAAGATATGGGAAGATCAGTATTCAAGACTTTGCATACCATGAAGCTATTCAAGTCTGTATGTCCCTATTGTATACTCTAATGGTAATAATGGATGATAGTAACTGCAGCTCCTGCTTCAGTTATTCTCCTCAGTGCCCTCTCAGATTTTTCCATTTGCACACCAGCTGCTTATGAAGTGGCTGCTGACAGTTTAAAAGTTACAATACTGTCACTAATTTTAGGATTTCTTTATATAACAGCATGTAATTTTCAGTGATTCCAGAGATGCTAACAAAAGAAAAAAAGAAAAAATTAAGCCAAATGAGACCTCACTAATATATTGCTCAGGATGGGAATTATTTTAGTTATTTCCAGGTAAATCGACCCTAGTTCAAAATTTTTGCCAGTCAGTAAGAAATAAAAACCTTGGGACAAGGCAGGAGAATGATCAAGACATGGGAATGGATGTTCTAATGATACACAGCTACAAGGAAGACCAAGGGGATATGGGGATTCATGGTCAGAGCCCTTGCATCTATTAGCAAAGAAGAAAGAAATGCCTTCTGGGCAGCAAAATTGCTAGCAAGTGATTTCACAAAAGGGAAAGGAGAATATTCTGTTTGGAACGGTGTTCCTCAAATAATTCTTAAGGACTAATCTTGGATATTGCACTAGACAGCTAAGTGGGAAATGCAGAATGCAGTTAAAATAAAATAAAATTTAAAAAAGGGAATTTAGCAAAATGACTAGGTCAGAGAATAATACAGACAAAGCTTTAATGCAGCTACATGAACCCATGGTAAGATCTCATAACTACTTGCATCATTTCAGACTACTGCTATGTGAAACAAGAGTCAGAGGAAGATATCTTTTTCAGAAGTGTACTCAGAATAATTAATGTCAGAAAAAAAAAGTGCTTGTTAATGCAATATTTGTTCATCTTGGCAGGCGAATATCTTTGATTTTTTGTGTACCTAAAGCCAGTGAGCTGCTGTTATCTGGTTCACTGTCACCTTCTGGCATCCTGCCCTAAACATGTTAGATGGATGTAAAGTCACTGAGAGTTCATCTGTGCTTCTTTGTTTCTTTTCTGTGAAAACCTAAACCATCAAAGCAGAGCAGATATAATCCAGCTTTTTCAGGGAAGCCTCTCCCATGACAATTACCTCTGCTCACTGTGTTTTCCCAGCACTTACCAGAATCATCTAATAAGTTAGAGCTAGGCAGATGCAGCCATGATCTCACTTATTGAGCAGCGCTTTCTGGTAGGCTTCAGCCCATGACCGTAAAATAGTGCTGTTTATAAAATGAAGCTGTCTGCAAAGTTGATGCTTCTTTTGGTGTAGACATGAAACGAAATGGCACAAATGGGATAACCTTGCTGGTAAAGAAAGGATGGTCTTATCTTTGAAGCAAATGAATTATGACTGAAGCACTGGTTTCTTTCTGTCTTTGATACCATTCCTTTGAGGCTACTGAAACCAATGCAACCCATTTTTGCATTATGTGCAACTTGTTTCCTGCGTTCTGACATTTGGTCTGAGTGGCTTATTTCCAAATTCTCAAGTGCGCATACTCGTAACTGATTCAAGAGGGTTCTGCCCTGAGCACTTGAAGATTTGCAGGCTATTAAACTGTCCTGAAAGACTCACTTCAAATGTGAGTGAACAATTTTTCCTCCTAATCATTCTGTCTTCAATTCACTGCCTGCAAGCAAGCAAAATGCCTAGTGGTCTTTCTGTACCTTGTGAAGACAAATCTGTTACTGTTTCAGCAGTGTTCAGAGAGTATAGTGATGAGTACCATAGGAAAACCCAGGAGATATAATAATTCTCTCTTCAGAGTGGATTTTAAGAGCATGCAGTAAATAAGGCATGGACCAGACTTTGAATGATGAGTAAAAAACAAAATATTGAATAGTTGCTCATTAAGCACTGTTCATTTTGTACTCTGAATAAGACAGGAGAACTCTGTAACAAAGCAGTAGATGATAATGTAATTAAAGAGACTAGAATTTTAGTCTACTTAATACTCCAATATCAATACTGCTCTTTTAACAAGAGATTTTCATTGGATTTTGGAGGGTTATTTTCTTTAATTTTGAGGTATGGAAATTTGTGGTTACCACCTATGAAGGGAATGAAGAAGGAAAAAATAAGTTGAAAATACATAAAGCAATATGTAGTAGAGAGGATAAATTGGAACTTTTCACTCTGTCTTACACACTGAACAGATGGGGGCGATCAATGAGATTGAAATGCACTGTTATGTCTTTTTTTAAAAAGTCTGAACAATGAATAATTGCATAACAGGATGAGCTGGAACATATGACACTGAGGCCAAGGATATAGCAAGTTTCAAAGGTAGATTAGACATTGATATAGTATAAGTAATATATAAAGTTAGAGTGTTCGAGCCTATCTCGAAAGGGAATTAAAAATATACTTGTCTGGTAGCTGGTTCATAAACCAGCACTTACACAGATGTCAAACTTTTTGTGTCTCCCTTTGAAAACCATGGCCATTGACAGAAATTGTCTGAACTTTTTGTGACAATTCCAGTGTGAACAGAATTTAATTTTTAATTTCTTTTCCCATAAATTATCTTTATCTTCAGATATTTGTAAAATACATTTTCTATCTTCTTTCTTTCCTGCTTTATTATTTCTTTAATACTCACAAGGTATAGGAAAGTTCTGTGATAATTTTTTACAGGGAGTTAATTAATTTAAGTTAGTAAAAACATTAGATCTGAAAATCCTTTAATAATGTAAAATGTTTTATTGGGAACCTCATTTGGACCACCAGACTTATCATTAGCCTTCATTCTGTGAATTATGCTGCTATTTTTCAGATTTATATGAATTCCGTTCCTTTATATTTATTTTGGGCTAAAAAGTACATGTCATTTATAGAAGGTGATATTATGTGAGCATACAAAGTGACACTAATAACATTCAATTGTTGCAAATGAACAAAGTAGGCATATTACAAAAGTCAAGCTCTTACAGGACTTATCAGATACATCTTTGAACCTATCAAGAAGTTCACATTTTCCATTAATAGTACCACCATAAATACCATTAAACGTCTTGAAATTATCAGTTAAAAAATCCTCACTAATGGAACTGTCATAGTACTTTTCACATATAGGCTACAGATCAGGTATTCAGGGGAAAAACAAGTAAATGCTATTGTATCCTTAAGGCAGATACATGTTTGACAACAGGAAAATACATCTATTGTTTAATTCAGAGCATAAATTACAGTACATTACAGAAAATGGAAATTCAAGCAAATTTGTTTACTTGTGTCCATGCTCTTTTATTTCACAGCTCAAACGTTTAGGATTTTCTGCCTTAGCTGCTGAAAATTCCAGTGCCATAATTAAAGAAGGTGTGGTTTAGTTCCCAAGCAAAAGGGCTTAGGAATAGAAAGGAGAAAGAAGCAATACAAGTTATTAATGAAGAATACTAATGAATAATGCTCCCCTACAGTAATGGCAGACAGAATATGACTTTCCAGCTGTCAGTCACTCTAAGTGAGCTTGGACTGTATACTAACCATCACTCACTGCTTTTCAATCTGCCTGGGAAAGATGGGGAAAAGGAATAGTGATGTAGGATATGTTGGGTCCCCATTACTTGGTATCTATCTGCTAGTCACAGGTAGCATCAAAAGAGGCTTTGAATTGCAGAGTGGCAGAAGATTATTTTGCCTGCTTCATCTTGTTGGCGTTTGTGGAACCATGGCTCTGCCATGGATACGGAAAGTCTCAGCAGGCTGCTGCTGCCAAAACCTATTCTCCTTTAATGCTTCCACTCCTGCTGCCGCTGGGGACTGGTTACAGAAGCACCCTAGAAGAGCTGGTGAGAGCTCGAGCTTATTGTGAGCACCATAAACATTTAAAAACCTTCTATAGTGTAAAAGCCTAATTTCCCTAGCCCATTGGTTTTATTTTTATTTTTTATGTTTATGTTTTTCCACAAAGCACTAGGTACCTCTCCCCCAGAAAACAAGTAGAAATTAAAAGACAAAATACTGCTTGAAAGTACCCGAGTTCATAAACCCTGAACCAAACATTCAAAGTTAAGTCAGAATTACTAGCGCACCCTCCACTCATAACACATGCTGGTTTATTTTTTGGTTGTGCTCATTTAAAATTTCAATTGTCAAGACTCTGCTATTCACTTGAATAACTGTTCCCCTTTAGGTTTCCTTCCAATACACAAAAAAGTAGTCAAATTAGGACAAAATGGTAGCTTGGAGCTTGTAACTTGCTGCTCAGATTTCAGGAAACTTGACATTAATTTAGCCACATGCCTGCTGTGATGTTAGAGCTGTTCCCAGCCATTCTCAAACAAAAACGATCTGTAACACATTGTAAGACAGTGGCATTAGTAGCAGATCTAGGTACTAGCTCTTCTTCCACATTAAGCTTCCAGAATGCTCCAATATATTCTCTAAATGGAAACAAAAGATGACGGTAGATGTTAATTCACTGAATTTTGTTTCAGATGAAAGAACTCCGATTACCAGCCTCTGTCATATTTTTGGTATCTCTGTTACAGATTTTCAAGCTAGTTTATGTACAGACTTTCCTAAGATATATTTGCTCATCTTGTATGACCATGACCATAGCTGACATGTTTTTGCCTATGACATCTTCAGCATTTATTTCAGGAGAATACATTTTCAATATATGTACAAGGATATGGATCACATGACTATATTGTGACAGTTTCTCCTTGTTTTCAAGCACATTTGATGAATCCAAATAAATATAATGTTTCTTGGTCCTTGAGCGGCAGGAGAGACAAAACTCAAAACAGATATGATTCTCCATAAGCAAGGTCTGACCCAATGGTTTCATAATAGAAGACATACTGTAAGCCCTGACAGTAACAATCATGTATTAAATGCAAAACAATGACCAGGAAGCCACTGGTTTACTGTGTAAAGACATTAAAATATCAGTGGACAGGGATAAATTAAACTAATGCCTTGGTTCTAATCAAGCCTTTGATTTCTGAAGTGATTTTCTGTTAATACACAGGAAAAGGCCTCCAAGGCTACATCTATCCTACTAAATTAAACATGCCTGATAGTGTTTTCTGGCACTGAGACAAGCTGGCATGGAGTAACCCTCACACATACTGCTGCACTCTCTCACCCTCCAGAACAAGATGATGACATTTGATCTCCTTACAGCAAATGGTCCTGCTCAGTGCTCACTCTGTAATCCTACCTGGAATTGCTTTGGAGACAGCCTGGGCCAAGTATGTGCTAGCGGTCATTTTAATCAATCATTTAACAACATAAGTAGGAGTATAAGACCATAACAATTGAACAGTGAAAGCAGTTCAGTTCCAGTGCCCAGGAACATTCTCCAGCATCACTTTGCTTACACCACCAGCATCACTTTTGCTGAGAACCTTTCTATTTGTTGGCTGACTACCCTGCCATCTATACTAGATATATGGTTTCTCTATCACTTCATAATAAAGATCTAAAAAAACAGAGGCATTTATTCAAAGTACTGAAAATTTGAAGGGAATTGTATTCCTGTGAAGTCGTAAGATTTGTCACATCCCCCTTTTACAAGGAGGATGTTACAATATATGAAGTCACATCAACTGTCTGGTTTGCTTGCAAACACTGTGATATGACATGAATTTGTCAAATGTATTACCATGAAATTATATTGTATAGATATGCTAATATTTATTTAAAAAAAAAAAAAAAAAAAAAAAAAAAGAAAGAGAGAGAAGGAGAATTAAGTACCTTTTCAGCACTATCTTACCAAATTGGCAAAATAATTTTTACTGTTAAAAAAGTGTTCCCCCAGCATTTTCTGGTAATGAATCCACTTACAGATAAATGTGTCATTTTTATTCCTATATCCCATGACATACTTAGCTAATTAAATTGATTTTCTCTCAGAATAAAATCCAATTGATTTGTGGTTTATAATCCCACATACTTTTCTCAAGTGGGAGCTGAGATCCTTAGTTTGGGAACCTGTCTTTTGGGGTCAACTTTTGTAGCCTTGGTGAAGTAGACTGCAGAAATTTTCTTGCTCATTTACATTGTTTGCCACTGATGTACACTTAAAGACAATATTAAAATTCAACATTTGCTATCATTCCACGTTGTTATTACATAAACTGTTCCATATGTCCTGAAAAATGTGGTAAGATAAGATGCTATGGTACAACATCATTTACCATTATGGTAGAGTGAGAGCTCGCTTATAATATTACAGAGATTTACTTGGCAAAGTACTGAAAAGAACTCTATCAGAAGTAAATAACTGCTTTTTACATCACGGGAGCCTCTCCTCCACAATTCCAAGGAGCCTTTCTTTCTCTTTGGCTGAGAAGCAGCAAGTTTAATGTATTCTTGAAGTCTTCTTGGTTTCAAAATCTACTGTTAAACTTTCTGAGGAGAAAAAAGGAATCCAAACCCTTCTTTCGACCCCTCCTCAAATGGTCCCTTATATTAGATAGAAACACATCTTGGTTGTTGATACTGCTATATGCTAAACAATCTTTTAGGACCTTGCCCTACAGCTACTATCCTTGTTTGACTCTCACTGACCTCTAAAAGATTGATGAACTATTACATTTGGAAGATCAAATGTAAGATTAAAGTAATTCTTCACATACAATTTTGAATTTTGGCCCCAGTTCTACAGTCTACAATGACAATTTATACTGATTGCTGAACAGATGCAGAGAGCTATTGATTTCTGCAGGACTCACCAATGCATTGTTGCTGCTGTGACTCACCTAGAGCTACTCTGAAATAATTTGATAATGCGGTAGGCTGACCTAGTTGTTTCCATACAAATATTTTGACTTAAGTGCCTTTTACTTGGAATTGTCTGAAACAGGTCAAGCAAAAAATAGGAGATGACTCACAATAGCCCACAAAAGGATGATTAAGAGATAATGCTAGAACTATTAGATCTGATGCTTCTGGCCTCTGTTGACTTATGGAATTGGTTTGGCCTGAGAGGGGATAAAAGCTTGCCAACATAAATGAAACAATGAAGACACTTATGTGTTATTCAAAGGGACGTCATCTGGGGCTATGACTTGATATGCAGACTGGAAAGAATCTACCCAGGTACATACAGAAACGTACTAGTGTGTGTGGATTAGTTAGGCCTTCTCAGGACCTCCAGCGCCATTGTCGTTTGGAAAGGCATGAAGTAAGAAAATAGGCATATAAATTATTTGATACCATATAACTCCTACCTTTTATAAAGCATTTTGATAACATCAGAATAAAAGCACTCTGGTTTAAGAATGAGGTTGGGTTACATCAGCAGACACAGTATCAGAAGGGAAGAAATGTAAAATTTACAAAAAACAATGTGATATAGTCTTACACAAAATAAATAAGAAGAGATTCTTCCAGTCCAAGAAAGTGGCCCTAATTCTGAGATTAGTGCATTTCACAAGACTAGGAAAAAAACATGGTCACAAAATTACCACATAGTTAAGAAATTTGGTTTAGGTTATCCACAGAAAGAACAGGATCTATATTTTTGGTACATCTGCTATTTCTTTCCCTAATATTCTCATTGAAGCATGAGAGAATATTATTCATTATTAATGTTTTCTCTGCCAACTTCAAAGACTCAGACTTCCCATAAAATTAAAAGACAAAGTCCCCAAATCCCTTTTCACATCTCTCTTGAATGTAATTGCCAGTCACCTCCAACTTACAAGCAAGTCAACAGAATATTTCACCCTTCTTGTTCACTGCCTTTGGTGAGGAACCTATTTGCCTTTAGATTTGCTCATATCTAGGAAACTGCCATCTTCCCACCAAGAGGGTGAACAGTTACTTGACTAACACTATTCCTTTATGTTCCCTCATAATTTCTTTTTCCTGTGTGCCTTCTAAGCATTTTCTTGCTTACTTTATCTTCTACTCCAATTTAAGCTACAATGGCAGGGAGAGAGCTGAGCTACCTGAGCAGGAAAAAAGGCATGCAGAGAGGTTATACAGGGCCATGACAGATAAGCCATGGGAATACTTATTGCATAACTTGCACTGAGCTTTTTATTGTCATTATCTGGCTGTATCTCCAGCATCACATTTACAGAAACACTGTGAACATCAGCAAAATTTTTGCTGCTTTGGGGCACTCATGAAAAGGATAACCTGAAAAGGACAACTTATAAAAGTCTCTTCTTTACAAAAATAATAATAAAAAAAGCATTGGCATGTGACGCATCTGTTCATATTAAATCAAAGAACGAGGACAGAAGATATCTGGTGGAGGCTTGTAGGGATGTACGAAGTGTGTATGTAACCTGTTGACCACAAACATGAGGCAGAAATAGCCACAGAATTTACTCTGGAAACTTCTTCCTCATTCTTTTTCTGCCCTCAGAACTCCAAATAAGGAATCCACAAGGACTGGATTTAAAAACCTCTTTATTTCATAACTTTCATTAAATACACTTTAGACAGCCATGTTACTGATCTTCCCAAATTTTACTCCATTCAGGCTTATTAAAGTGGTTACCAGTTTAGTTAACTGACTGCCTTAACCATGCAATTTCTACCATAGGTAATGGAAGGACAACCAGAAACAACTGTTTTGGCTTATAATGTGGTAATCTGTGGTCACTTGCTGAGAAGCACCAAATAATAAAAGGTGACATGAAAGAAACTGAGTTCTTGAAAAGGCTCATAGTTTGCACACATGTTATTTTGACTAGGCTGCCAGAGATAACACCATACATTCTTGTTCTGATTGAATTGTGAACATATAGATTTCATTTTATAATTACTGATATTCCAATATTACTCATATAATTACTGACACATTGAAATTACATCAAATTTCAAAGGTCCAGCTGAGAGCTGAACTTGGCAAAACTGTGGGATGTTAAAAAATAAAGTATTTTTTATTTAAAATCACATTTCAATTTGCATTCTTATAAAAGCTTGTAACATATGTTAGCTTATTAAATTATTGCAAAAACAGATGTTCATTTTATGACAGTGTAGCTCAGCAGAATGATTCAAAATCTTCCATTTCTGAGTAAAGATAGTTCTCCTTAGGTTTAGTAAGGAGACTGTATTAGTGACTATATTTGTAATACATATCAATACTCATTAATATACTCCCCAAAGACATACAAACAGGTTGCAGAAAGCTTACTAGAGAGATAGCTATTTTTATCCTTAATTCTTTAGAAGTGGAAGAGGTAGAAAAACCGTTTTCCTCTTTTTCAAGATCATTAAGGATTCAAACCTCTGAGCTTGCTGAAATGTATTTACGAACAAAAGCATGAACAAATTTGTACAGGGTAGAAAATGATGAATTTTCTTCATAGGGAAGTTTTTATTCATGATGAAAATGCTGACAACATTTTATATTTTTAATACAAAATCCTGTTACTTTTTAAGCGCAGAGGGATAATTTTTTATCTTTCTCTGAATATTTCATTCTGACTTACATAACTTTGATATGATAGACTTGCTCGAAGCAATATATGCCCATTCTCTTAAATAGGCATGATCACTATTCTTCAATAGATACCAAAATATTTTAAGCTGGTATGCTCATTTTCATCAAGCCATAAGGCAGGTAAATGGCTTGCCAATAGCAAACAAGTTAAAAGATTCAGGAAAACATTCCTGTTTTCTTATGCCCACAATTGCAATTCTGACTACATAGCTGACCCTCACAAGAAGGAAAAGGGTTTTTTTTCAGAAAACATCTAATTCTCATTTCTGGTATTTGTCAGCTTTAACTTAATCCTACAGAGAAAAAAATAAAAATCATATAAGGTACTATTAGTAAAGCAAAAGAGTCTGTAATAAACTACTGACCACTTCCAAGAAGTGTCTCCTGTTCTTTCTTTACACTTCATACCGCTTTAAGTGTAAAGCAGCAGTTCTCAAACTGTGAGCCTGGCACCATGGGGAAACTTTGATCTCCTGTAAGGGAGAATACAAATAAGACAAGTGAAAACAGAAAAGAAATGGTTTTACTTACCCTCCCCAATCCCCTGCCTCTCCTCTCCCCCCCCCCCCCCCCCGCCTAGGACTTGCAAAAAATAGAAGCCACTTGTGGTATTGGTATACTTTATTTTCCTGCTTCAACTTAAAGTAGATTAAGATCTGATAGCTAACAAGCATAAAAATGTTTCTATACATGTGTTTACAATCTTAGGAAACATTTCAGGCTGTGGTTAAAAGTAAAGTAGCGACATACATAAAAAATAAGTCCAGAATTTGTTTGCATTTTAATAAATTATTGTCATCAAACTGTTAGGGACAAGGACATAAAAATTACTTTCAGAGGTAAGAGAGAAGGTCAATAAATTCTTTGAGTCTCTCTGGGGATTTGGGGGAGATTGGCACACCTATCTGGTGGTAGCAGATAGGTTGCAGGTGCAATAGGATTTTGAGAGAAATACGCAGGTGTGAAAACAAGGAGATGTCACCAGGATAAGACGGCAATCACCCAAGGAGCTCAGCTGTAAAACTGAAGGACTATGGCAAAGGTGGATACCATTACAAACTGCCACTGAGACAAATACCAGCACTTAGCTCATCTGTAGTTTCCCATGTTCACATCTACAAAAAAGGACTCTGGAGGGGAACCTGGGAGCTGCAGACCACTGAGTCTTACTCACTGCCAGGGCAGATGAGTCTATAATAATGACATTATTGAGTATATGCATAAAATAGTATGCTGAGGAAGAGTCAAAATCTTCTGAGAAGGGAAATGCTGCTTCACTGACCTGCTGGACTTCTATGAAAGTGTCACTAAGCCCATGGATAAAGGAGAGTCCACACTCAAGCCTGTTAAAGAAACTGAGCTGTCACCAGGTTGGAGGAAAGGATGTTTTAAAGATAGGAAGCAAAGGTTAGAACTTAATAATTATTTTCCCAGCTGGAGAAGAGTCAGCAGTGGATTCCTCCAGTGACCAGTCTTACTTCAGGACATGGAAAAGGGGCTATGCAGTGCATGTAGAAGTTTGTGGAATGTATTAACCTCTTGCAAATAGTCAAATGCCGTACTAGTGACAAAGTACTGAAAAAGGACTGATCAAATAAATGCTTGGACTAAAAGGCAGTAGTTGAGCTTCAGTGGATATAAATATATGAAGTAATTTATCTAAGGGAAAATAGTCTAAATTGTGGCTCCATGAGGCTGAATTTGGAACTGGAACTTAAGAAAGTCAAGGTTGAAAGTTTCCCAGATAATTGGCTCCACCTGCAGCAGCAGAAACAAAAGGTACCAGAATGGAGTATCGTCAGAATGGATACTGAGGGGAAGACAGAGGGTCTCATTTTGCTATTAAATGAAATCCTGCTGTCCAAGACCATAGCATTGTATATAGTTCTGGCCTCTACATCTCAGGAATGACATAATCAAGTTAGATAAGATACAGAGGAGAAGGCCTAAAACAATGAGGGGGATAGAACAGCTTCTGTCTGAGGAGACACTGAAGAGGCTGTGACTCTTCAATTTGGAAAGGAGGAGTCTGGGTGGGGAATATGACTGAGGTTTACAAAATAATGGAGGTGATGGACAAGGTAATTTCAGCACCAAATCCAACTGGGCTGAAACACAGGCTTTTGATCAAATTAATATTAGGTTGGTTTAAAACATACAAAAGAAGGCAATTCTTCATAAAATGAGCTTCTGGAATTTAATGTCACAAGAGTTTGCGGGAGCAGACAATATTGGCAAATTTAAAAGGGATTAGGTAACTTCATGGAGAACAGGTCTAAAAAGAGTACTAAACAGACAAGGCATGGATGTGTCTTCTGTCATCACCAATACAGCATTTCTGGATGGTACAGAAGTATGTAATATCTCTAAATACAATTTCTTATTTCCTGTCCTGACAGATTTTCCCTTAAAATGGGGTGTCTGACTGATAAAAATCTCAAAGCCCTCCTTGAAAGGGGAGAAAGGCTAAGGGAAAAGAAATCAGCAAAAAGCCAATAGCCACAGGGAACAACAAATGAAGAAAAGAAAGAGGATGGAAATAAAAAAAATAGAAATAAAGAACTTCAGAGAGACTTTTCACAAAGCACCCTACGAGACCCCACCACTCCCTTATGACACCCAAGGAGCCGGTGGATTAAATTCACACAAATGTTCATTAACAAAGAAGTCAACAGCTGTTAATAGATACCATACAGTTAGGGTCTCAAAATAATACGTTATTGATATGTAGGGAAATCTGTTAGAAAAATGTTTATTTTTAATTGTGAACTTCACAGAACTGAAAAACAAAAAAAAAAGAAAAGGGAAAACAGGTTTTTTTAGCATTTTAAAGTGAACCATCTTTTGTACACAATGGCTTTGGCCACTGGGTTTAAAAAATCTAAAAGAAAAGGAATACTTTAGTCTCTTGCTTCTTGAGTGATTTTCTTCATGAAAAGACTAGATGCCTTTATCTGAAATAAGTCTGGAAACTTTTTTCTGTTGTCTCAAAGGGACTTGACAGATCAATTCTAAACATATGAATAGGATTAACTAGAGGATTTTAGAGTATAAGCTTATGATAGATCACCAACATATTAACTACAGATACTTTTTTTTTTTAAAGCAGTCTCTTTCCAGTGGAAATGGGTATCTGTCCTGGGATCCCTGGGTAAGAAATTTCAATCCATTAGTAAGAAAACTGTTGAAAAGAGCAACACATTAGAAAAAAATAATCGGAAAAGTGCCAAGAGAAGTTCATGCTCCTCACCAATATATTGCTGAAAAAAACCCTAGGAAATGGTGTCATCAGCATAAAGAACTGTAGGAAAATGGATTAATGAAAATAACATAATTTCACTGCCAGGGCCCAGGGACTATTTGAGACAGCACAATACAAACCAGAACCAGACAGATTGCTTGAAGAGATTCTGAAAGCATGAGATTTGTACAATTTTTTTCTTATGGAACTTGAGAGCTTCATCTGGGCATTGCGGTACTGGCATTCAACAAAACACGTGAAAGTGCACAGCTTTTGGAATAGATCATCTTAAATCTTCTTTTACATCCCAGATACATTTTTCTGATCACATATTCACACAAAATTTAATAACTGAAACAAAGCAAGCAGTATATAAGGTGAATAACAATAATTTTGTGGCTTCATTTATTCCCAGGTTGTCTCACATGCTCTCAGAATAATACTTCAGCCTCAGTAAAGTGCACATAAAGGTCAATACTTTACAGGATTGATTCAACATAAATAAATAAATAAATACACCTGTAGCCCTGAGGAAAAAAACCCACATTTATTATCTTAACATATACAAAAAGGATCAGAGCTCATAAAAGAAAATACAGTCACATTGACAATCTTCTTTTTTTATTTAAAGTAAAAATATCAGCAAATGTGATTTATAACTTCACATAAATTCATAATTTCTTAATAAAACACACCCTATCTCTTCCCCCTTTTCAAACACTATTCATAATATAACAGTGTGTAACTAAACCAATCTAAGCTGAATGAAACACCTTTTCATAAAAGTTAATGGAAATACTAAAAATCCAGAAGCTACTATAACTAAACTAGAAAGGACAGGAATGGCAACAGCACCAAAATGTTGGGAAGACAGTTCCTGTAATGAGACATTCTCATAAAAACTGGTTTTTTAGAAGTGGGAGTGGACAGACATATGAGGGTAAAATATATGAGAATCATGACAGGGATACAATTAATGAAATTATTCTAATTAAAAGATTAGTATATAATAAAACATATCTTATTCACATTGTAGAGATACAAATCATATTATTCAAGTTTAGTATTTAACAACAGAGAGTTTATAAAAAGACCCTCTTTCTTTTCTGCCCCTCTCGTGCATGAATGGACTGAAGATTGCTAATGTTCCTAAAACCAAGGGTAGGTCATAAAGCTGGAGAATTATAAAAATAACTTTAGGATTAGAAAAAAAGGTGGAGGTAATGCTCTAACATCCTCTCATCTGGGGGTATGGGAGTTTGGAGTAGATGCCCTCCTGAACTAGCCTATGACACTATGATTGTCTCTCATCTTAGCTCAGTTCTGTGAAGCCAGTGTTTTTTCCATAAAATAATGGGAGGGAAGACCAGAAGTCTCCCTCACTGAGATTAGAAAGGCTCAGATTGACGCAGGTCTTTTTGTGAAGGACACAGGAACAGGACAGCCTTACTCTGAGAAGGTGTGTCGTGGTTTAACCCCAGCCAGCAACTAAGCACCACACAGCCCCTCGCTCACTCCCCCCGCCCCCGGTGGGATGGGGAAGACAATGGGAAAAGTAAAAGTGAGAAAACTCGTGGGTTGAGGTAAAGACAGTTTAATAGGTAAAGCAAAAGCCGTGCACACAAGCAAAGCAAAGCAAGAAACTCATTCACTACTTCCCTTCGGCAGGCAGGTGTCCGGCCATCTCCAGGAACGCAGGGCTCCATCACGCGTAACGGTTACTTGGGAAGAAAAATGCCATGACTCTGAATTTACCCCCGCTTCCTTCTTCTTCCCATAGCTTTATATGCTGAGCATGATGTCATATGGTATGGAATATCCCTTTGTCAGTTGGGGTCAGCTGTCCTGGCTGTGTCCCCTCCCAACTTCTTGTGCACCGCCAGCCTACTCAATGGTGGGGCGGTGCAAGAAGTAGAAAAGGCCTTGACTCTGTGTAAGTACTGCTCAGCAGTAACTAAAATATTTCTGTATGATCAACACTATTTTCAGCACAAACCCAAAACTACTAGCTACTAAGAAGAAAATTAACTCTATCCCAGCCAAAACCAGCATAAAGTGATGGCACTAGCTTGTACCAATGGACTCAATAGACTTCTCATGAGTCTGCTCATGGGCTTAGCTGCAATACCTCTCAGTGGCCAAATGGCAGAGGTGTAACACTACTTTAAACAACCATCTATCATTTTACAATATAGCCACCACACTGTATTTGATTTAAGTTTAGCTAAATTTATGTATTTATTATGAGGCAGTCTGACCTATTATGTATCAGAAGTTATTTTTCTTCCTATAAAAATAGCTCATAACTCATACTTTAAAGCTAACGCTGAATATATGTAAAAATTTAAAATTTAATGCTCCTGTTCATTAAAACAAATGCTGTTTTCACAAGCTATTAATAACTTCAGATAATTCCCCAGACTTCTAGCTGAGGTTAATCCTTGCAAATCAGTTTTTTGTTGATTTTGTATTAATTTGCACTTCTGTTTTTAAAAGTCCTTGAGATTGATCACACAGCAGTCAAAATAAATGGACTCACAGGAATTAATTTATGCACAGGAAAAAGAAAGGTAATGCCACTGATTCATTGAGCTTCACCTGCTCATAATTAAAAAAAAACCAAACAGAACAACAAAAAAGAATACCTCACCCACTGAAACTTTTAAAATTCTTTATTGTGCTATTTGTGTTCCAAAACCTCTGCTCACCTGAAGTGAGAATGGGCTTTGAAAATTGTGATTTCTCTGGCTCAAACAGAAAGAAGTATTTAGAATAATGCTGATTTTGTCATTGGAGTTCTGTCCCAGCCAAGGCTGCCTGAATATAATCCAGATGCAGGGGTTAAAAAAAGAAAAAGATTAATCACTCAGAAATAAACTGTCTGTCTTTTCCAACCTTAGTGATTCTGTGATTCTGTGATTGCAAAGATGGAACAAGACTTTACAAATGATGGAGATATTTTACTTCTGGAAGACTATAAAGTTTCCTATGAGCCTTTCATTCTTTCTCCTTTGCCCTTTATGCTTTTTATTTTATTCTATTCAGTCATGGCTGGGTTCCAAAAGATGTGGAAAGGGGAGGACTGGCATATAAATCCTCTAACCTGCCTCCCAGAAAAAAAGATTTGCACCCAAATCTGCATCTTTACCCTGACACCCCTTGGAGCTGTCTCACTGAAAACTAACTCTTAAAATGATGGCTCATTTCTCTCCGCCTCTCCTTCCCCATAATGTAGGGGGAAAAAAGAGAAAACTCCTAGTTTATCTTCTGGGTGATAAACTAACCTGTTCCTATACCCCATCCTCATTACTGATGAGCTGAGAGCTGATCGCACGACTGGAAGAACAAGTAGGTCCATGATATACTAGCTTTTCACAAGATGCCTGTGAGTCACCAATGTGATGCAGCCACAGAAATAACTCATGCAACCAGTCACAGTCTTTGCAGACAGTTGACAAATATTATGGCCATAGGGCAGAACATAAGGGAGATCATATCTGGAGCACGGTTTAAGGTGAAGAAGTAGTCACAGTCAGTGAAAAAAAGTTAAATTGGAACAGATTTAGAGTAAGACTGCATCCCATTAAGACGGTATGGAAACAAGCCAAGGAACCTGATTAGCGAATGTCTGCACTGAACAATGAAGAGCAGTGCAGAAAGCCCTGAGCTGCCATGGACTTTATCTGCTCTGGAAGCAGTATATCACGGTGTGGTGCTGATGGGCTGTATTTATTATCTTAAACTGCATTAAAGTGGATGAACTGCTTCTGACCCTGAGCTGGTATTGCTGCAGCACAACAGGTAGACATATCAGCTGGAGTCAGCAATAGCTCAGGAATCTCTGCACCAAATTTCACTGCACTGCATAGACATCTTCTGTATGAGCCTGGCTTGTGCATTCAGGCAAAATGAAAGCTGTCAGGGCATATGATTGCTTGCTATAAATATATTGAGGAGAGGAGGGGAAAGGGGGGACTGACACCAGGACTGGAAAAGAACTATTTAAATTAGGGGATAATGTTGGCACAAAATCAAATAGATATAAACTAATTACAAATAGGTTTAGGCTGGATATTAGAAGATAGTTTCAAACCATCAGAGCAGTGAGATTCCAGAAGGCTTTCCAACAAGAGGAAGAGGGCCAAAAAGCCTAATTACTTTTAAGATGAAGTTTAAACATTTGTGAGATGGGTTATATGACATGACTGCCTGAGGAAGCTGCATAAGATTCAGTGAGTCAGGCTGTTCTTCCTAAATTTATATTCCTCTGAACATTTTCCTACCATCTCACAAGCCCCTTGGTCCTTCACAGGAGGTCACTAGGTTCCCCTAAACCCCTCAGTCAGCTCAGATCTCTCTTACACTACACCAGCATTGGGGCCCTTTACAACCCTATCGGGGAAGAGCCCTGTGCACACTTCTGTGAAACTGCTCCCAGCCACATGGACTACCCAGATATGAGTTCTCTTCACCTTTGAGTTTCTATGTTAACCATAGTCTGAGCTCCTGTTTCTTGTGAAATGATGGAAGGCCTTAACTTCATGCTTCTTCCAAATATTTGTCTTCTGGTGTGAACAGAATGTAAGTTGTTTGGGATGTTGCTCTGATATAAGCCTTTGCTGCAGCCAGTGGTATTGCAGTGTAAAGACCACAGCCAACCACCCCACTATCTCTCTTCCACGCTTCAGTGAAGGGGTTTGACCTTTCTGAGACCCTTTTACTTCCTTCACTAGCCTCTTGAAGCAAAATAGGAAAAAGGAAAAGAAAAAAAAAGACATCTACATAAAAGGATTTTGTATCTGTTCAAAAGAGAAAGGTGACAGTTTGGATCTGGCCACACAAAAAGTTTATCATTTGCCTTTTCACTGAAGCTTATGGTACTTGATGGAGCTTTTTTTGCCTTTTTGAAAACCCGTTTCTAGAGATATTTTCACATGACAATCTCAGCATCTAGTAAAAAACTTTCTAGTCCTCCACCTTCCAGCAAAAAAGTTTGAAAAATGTTCGTGTTGCACCTTAGGTAGTCCAGAAAAATAGAAGAGAAGTAAAACACTATTATCTTCTATGCTCGCAATTCTGCAAGGTGAAATCAGGGAGTATGGAGTGGCAGTGCTGCCACACACCCTCTTCCAGATGCTGTTGTTTCTATGCTGTGTCCTTTAGGAAAAAAGAATAAATCTCTGTTTATGGTGTCTTGAGTTTTAAGTCATCTCCAGACTGGTGATACATAACTGTTACCATAATCACTTGGGACAATCAATGTTTCCTTTTCACCATACCAGTGACACAAGTGTAAATGCTTTGAAGATCATTGGCTCTCTCTAAAATCAGATTTTTTTTCTCATCCTTCTTCTGGTAAAGAGGTAAATTTACCTTTTGATTCACAGTATGTTATTGAAGGACAATGAAACTTACTCCCTTTTCCTTGTTCTCACCACCTTACGCTCTTTCCTACATCAGAGGTACTCATAATTTTCATCCTCACAATAGTGTATTCAGTACTTTATAAAACTGGTCTCTTAGCGTAGCTTCCTTAATTTCCCATCCTGAGCCCACTGGACAGTAGGACCTGACCTACACCTACCAGTTTTGCAGTTGTATCTTGGTTAATTGCCAGAATGGGTCTGTACAAGGACAAGAGGACCATGGTGCAGATCTCCTTGAATGAGCACTGAGCCTCTAAGGAAGGATCCATGGTGGCATGCTGGGGAGCCTCCACTTTGAGAACAGAAGCTGCACAGGCTCATCTGTCTCAAGCATGTGCCCCATGCTTAGACAGTCCCCGGAAAACACTGAAATTTCCCTAGAGAAGATGAAGTGTTTGTCCCCTATAGATCAGTGTCTAAAGCGTTTAATACTGCAGTTACTGTACTGCCATAAATGCATTCACAGAGTGATTAAAATAAGCAAAAGGAAGCAACTGTCACTAATACACTGGTAACATTTTTTATAAATGTGCTATAATTTGTTTGAAGGGAGAATACAAACTGGATTCCTCTGTGCTCAGCCATTTAAGATTTTCCTTATATTTTAGGCTCCTTGCTGAACTTAGTAACAGATCTGTCTAAAGGAATACCTTTGGCGGGTTGGCGCTGTAAAAGTGCCATACACAACACCCTACTTTGTACATGCTGGGTTCCTGAAAAGTCAGGCCAGCAGAGGAAGGTGACACTGCCTCTGGGGAAGGAGCAGAGGGAGAAGGGTTGCTGCTGGGGTACTGGAAGGGGGCTGGCTGTTCCTCCCAGTAGCAATAACAAATCCCACCAGCAGAAGGTCACAGAATCACAGAATCACAGAATCACAGAATCACTACGGTTGGAAAAGACCTGTAAGATCATCAAGTCCAACCTGGGGAAAAAAAAAAAAAAAAAAACAAAACCCACCACACAACAACAACAAGCCACAACCCACCCAACACCACACAGCACCATGTCCATCAAGCTACATGCCACAATGCCACATCCACACGCTCCTTGAATACCTCCAGGGAGGGTGACTCTACCACCTCCCTGGGCAGCCTATTCCAATGTTTCACCACTCTCTCAGAAAAGAAATTTTTCCTAATATCTAGCCTGAACCTCCCCTGGCGCAACTTGAGGCCATTTCCTCTTGCCCTGTCACTAGTCACTTGGGAGAAGAGACCAACACCCACCTCTCTGCAACCCCCTTTCAGGTAGTTGTAGAGAGCGATAAGGTCTCCCCTCAGCCTCCTCTTCTCCAGGCTAAACAACCCCAGCTCCCTCAGCCGCTCCTCATAAGACTTGTGCTCCAGACCCCTCACCAGCTTCATTGCCCTTCTCTGGACACGCTCCAGCACCTCAATGTCCTTCTTGTAGTGAGGGGCCCAAATCTGAACACAGTATTCGAGGTGCGGCCTCACCAGTGCCGAGTACAGGGGCACGATCACTTCCCTGCTCCTGCTGGCCACACCATTTCTGATACAGGCCAGGATGCCGTTGGCCTTCTTGGCCACCTGGGCACACTGCTGGCTCATATTCAGCCAGCTGTCAATCAACACCCCCAAGTCCTCTTCTGCAGGGCAGCTTTCCAGCCACTCGTCCCCAAGCCTGTAGCATTGCATGGGGTTGTTGTGACCCAAGTGTAGGACTCGGCACTTGGCCTTGTTGAACCTCATACAATTGGCCTCGGCAATGCTAGATTAAAAATGATAATTCAGAAGAAAATAGTTATTTCCAGAATAAACAAACCTTTCAGTTCTATGTGAGTTCATGCTCCCAATATAAAATGTAGTTCCTATTTAAAGGGTAAATGGAAATGGTAGCTGTAAGACGATTCCCGTACATTTTGAATATACTTACTTCCAAGATTTTCCTAACTTTTTAATATTCTGTGGTTCTCTTCACCTCTCTTTTTAAAGACCTCTTTCCTCTCTTTTTTTTTCTGGCCTTTCACTTAAATGTGGTATAAACACAAACTTGAGACACACGAAACTAACTGAAGTGATGTGACAGATATGTTTGCTAACCCACATCAGCTGAATCACATCTGGGAATGAGGATCAAGGGTTTTTTCAGCATTATTTTATAACTACAACAAACTTCATATTGTTTTCCTTCTGTTCAAGATGCTGAAAGGGCTGGGGCCAGCAAGGGCTATTTCCTTGGGTACAGAACTGACGTAGGCAACCCCAGCCTGAGGTCCAAGAAAGCCCTGGTGACTGCTTGTGGAGGGGGTGGAAGAGAAGGGTAACAGCAGCACTGTCACAAGGGAGCTTACCTGGCTTCTCTCCACTGGGCACACATGAAAGGGACCAAAAATGTGCCTGTGAGATGTGCGCTGCAGACTCACACCCTAAATTGTTGAAAAAGTACAAAGGTGCCTAAATAAAAACAGGAGCTTCCCTTCTTCCAGCACCTCTTCCCTTAGTCAGGGAAAAAGTCAAAAAAAATTAAACTCATCAAAAACTTCGGTTTTGTTCTAGTAGTGGCAGCATTATTTGAAAGTTGCTTGATTGCAAAGACGTACCAAAAAATACCTTCAAACACTGCAATATCAGGCCCAAGTTCATTCCAACCAACACTAAGCAATTAAATGTTAATGGTAAAATAATCTGGTGGTTGTGTGGTAAAATAATCTGGTTGTAGGTGAGCTTCATAGTTAGGGGAGAGATGGATATTTCCAAGATCCTAGTCAGACTTTAAGTGGGTGACATGCCTTGTGGAAATGATCATACAAGTAAGGAATCATCATTATTTCTATTAAATAAAGAGTTAAACATCGTGTTGGGAAATAACTTTACCACCCCAGGTTCTTCAAGTATTTTCTTGATCCCTCACACTTGGCTTTGAACAATATAAAACTCATACACTGTATGACTGAATGCAAAAAATTAGTTAAAAAAGTATTTATTTTCTATTTTTTTCTGTTATGTTCCATTACAAAAAGAAACAAAACAAAACATAACAAAAACAAAACAGAAGATAGCATTTTATTAGTGGTACATTAATGAGCTTAAACAATTAGGTGACTTAAGCTTGTCACAAATACATATTACAAACAACCACGAAACCATAACTAAAAATTAAATAAATAATTTGAATTGTTCTTAGATTTTTAATATTTATAAAATATATAGCACTTTCTATTACATTTTTCAGTCATTTTTATTCATAACAAATTAAAACTTATGACATATATTGTAAATATGCTATAGGGATAAGAATAATTAAAAAATCAAAGTTCCTGGAGGTATGAAGTAGTAAATCGATTAATGTTTATCAATTTATTTTTGTATATCCAGATTGTGAATATCCTGCAAAAATAGCCATTTCTTCAACTAATATACATAATTTTCTTTATAGTATTATAAGATTAAGTTTTTAAATGTAAAGCTTCATGGATTTATGCCTCTGTTTTATAGTTGTGCCCAATATGTAACTTTAATTAATATATACTGAATATCTTCCATTAGTATATACTAATATATATACACACACACATATACACACACACACACTATGCATTATATATTAGTATATACTGAATAATAAAAGAATTTGTATAAAATATAGTTGGGATTCCTGTGGAGAAAGTCGTTGAAAGTGGAAGGCATGTATACCATAGTAAAAACTGACTACGTTATGTAAATGAAAGCTTTAGTTTTACATCGTTCAATGTATTTTAATAGATTATGTAAGGTAGTGTAATAATATACAGAATCCAAACAGAAATTTCTTTTTATTCCAGTATTCCTATGATTTTCTCTATGATTCCAACAGAATATGAACTGCTATCTCTGTTAAACTTCCTGAAAATGGAGCCAAGCAAGTAGAAATGTGTTGACATTACAGACCTTATTCCAGGAAGATACTAAAACTGCACTTAAGAACCCTCCAAGTCAGGAAAGCACTTAAGCTCAGATATGACTTTATTTGCTTTAACCTGAATGTTAATCACACACTCAAGCACTCTTATTGGTACATGGATGCTCTTGCCATAATCCTTAATACTGTCCCCTGACTGTATAAGAGGTTTAGAGGCTCTGTTATGTAGCTGAGAGTACAGTTCTGCTGTCTGTCTGAACAAAGAGGGTGAGGGGACAGGGAAGTGTGCTTGGGGACCTCAGAGCAAATATTCAGGTGTGTATTTGCTGTAGACGGGGACAAAGATGCAGCAGGGAGAGCTGACCAACACGGGGTAGCCTGCTTGCAGTCAATACCGTCCTGGTGTGGCGAGGGAAAAAGGCAATGAAGAATAACCTGGACCAGGCACCCATCAGCCTTCTTCAGCTTCATTCTGCCCCTTGCCGCAGTGCAACACCCCCCTTCAGGCACTGAGCTCTGGCGGGCTACACTGTGAAGCTCAACTTTTTGGGGTTCTTCAAGCACTCATGGTGCATGAAAAGCAGCCGCTGCAGAAACAGAAACGGCTGGCACCAGGAGCTGGCAGCCTCATTGTTAGCATCTCAGAGGGTTTTTTTCCTTTGGACTAATTTCAGTTGGGTCGCATGGTCTGAAAGCCCATCAGGACCTGGAACTCATATAGGTACAACACTCATTTAGTTTCATCCTAAAAACCCAGTTCATGTGCTTAAAGACAGCTCTGCGATATGAAGAATAGACAGTGAGTGGCAGCAAGCAGGCAGGAGCCTGGCTTCAAAAGCACGTTCCTGATAAAATGAAAACACTAACGTAGAAGCACCTCTAGCTCCTTAGAGAGACACACACACACGCACGCACCTTCAGAGATCCTAAGCTACGTGCTTGCCTTGTATTTCCTTTTTGAGAGCCTCAAGTCCTACCTTAGGTATCTAATACAGGTACTTAAATTTCGGGAGCTTGAGTGAGTCTCTCATGTTTCCCACCATGCAGAACTGGTCAGAGGTGCAAGCCCCAAGGACGGACTAATAATTGCCCAAAGTTGAACATTTTAAAATCAGCTTAAACTTTTTTACAGACTCTACACTTTTTCAGAGACCAAACCCTGTAAGGAAATGGAAAGTGCAATACAAGGATTAGTGTTCAATATTAATAAAATTACATTTTCCAAAAGGTTCCTTGGAATTGCCATACCAAAATGAAAACTGCTCTTTCTTTTTGGCACAGGGAATACTCAAGGGTACTTGGACAATATGCAGCAAAGTTGCTGAATTTCTAAGGGCAGCAACTACACGTTCAAGAGATCTTCAGCTTTTTTAATATTTTGTTTGATATAAGAAACTTCTTAAGGCATTAAATAAAGCAAATCACATTTCACCTAATAGGCTGCAGTATTGACAACTACGTACTCATGTTTAACTGTCCACTTTGAGGTGTTCTGACAAAGTCTACGCACACAAAATAAATATATTTTTGTGGAATCAAGGACTAATTTGGAAAATAATATTTTTCATGAATCTCATCTCAAAGCATATTGATACTGTATATTATTGGTTGCATTCTTATGAATTCTAGTTTGAACAGAAAAAACTTCAAATTACTGGTTTTAAAACATAACTTACAACTAGTTTGTCTCCATAAACTTCTTGCTGCACTTAATTAACAAAATAAAATGGCCAACATTCAGAAATATCTTGATTTTTATTTCAAAGGTGACTTCATGCTACTGGAATGCAAAGCTCTTTTGAAAATGTGGAACTGTATTTTTAAACAGATGTAGGAAATGAAATGTATTTGTTCACTGATGAAATCCAGAATAACAGGTATTCAAATCGGTAACATTTTCGTAATAATATTATGCTAACTCTATAACCTAGCATACGGTTCGTTCTGTGAAGGTCAGATCATCTAAAATTTCCATCATTAAGCAAAGCAAAAGAAACCAAATATATTTAGTTATACTGAAGAGTACATATTTTTGGTCTACTATATAACATTACTTCAATAGGCACAGTACTATAAAGAATTTTTTTTATTAAATTTAATTAAGAATATCATGACATAAAGAGAACAAATTACATTTTATGCTATGGGTTGGTTGGTTTTCTCTTTTTTGTTAAAATATTTGCTTTCACTTGCATACAGATTTTTAGCAAAAGCTGATAGCTCATTATAATTGTGTTTTTTCATTGTCACTGGGATGTGTTGACTTACAAAATACTTGTATTCATTATATGTTACATGTGAAATGAAAGGCTGCGACATAAAGCCTGGGTTTTGACATATGCGTATGAAGTTCACTATGCTTTAAATGGGAATCTCCTGTAGGTATTTAAATGAAAAATATAGCCATTTAATATGTTTGTAAATTATATTTTGCTATTTCAGAATTAGTTACAACACAGAGCTTAAAATTTTCCCTCTTTGGTTCAAGACTGAATTTCCAATGAACTTGCTTTAAAAGGGAAAACCTGGACACAGAATCACCTCTGAATATTCTGCGAGGGCCGTGCACAACCCCCTGCTGCATTTACAAACCAATGCTAACCTGCAGTCAAGGCTATGGCATTTTATATTCTCACAACATCACCTTTATCTTCTTGAAAATAAAAGTATTGATTAAGCCCCACCAGTTTAGCTCTTTGAAATATAGTGGTTTAGAAAAACAAAAAAAATCAATTTACAGGCTAATGTTTGTCTCTTAAATGTTGCATATTTAATGCCTAGTTACAAAAGTCTCATTGATGAATACAGCAGTTCTACAAACAGTAAATTGACAGTGATCTCTAGGATACCCTGGTGGAGTCCCAAAAGTTCATGTCATTAGCTCAGTTCTGCAAAAGGAGCATTTTTTTTTTTTTATTTTGGGGGGGGGGGCTTTCATATCATGGAATCCCTTAATCTACAGCAACTTGCAATAACATACTTTCTGCTGGTTTGGGTAAATGTTATGTTCATTTAAGCACATTAAACAATGTCCCTTAAACAACTCTCACTTTCAGTGGT
Source organism: Gavia stellata (assembly GCF_030936135.1). Taxonomy (NCBI): domain Eukaryota; kingdom Metazoa; phylum Chordata; class Aves; order Gaviiformes; family Gaviidae; genus Gavia; species Gavia stellata. Next base: position 45,477,654 of record NC_082596.1, read on the forward strand.
ACACCTGTACACATAACATGAACAGTTGAAGGAAAAACACCCAACTGGCAGCAGAGCATTTACTGAGGTATTAGCCCATGCCAACACTGTGATAGCTGAATGCCACAGCAACACACCAAAAGGAAGGAGATGATTCAGGAGCACAGAGGAGGAGAACTGTCATTAACAGGTATCAGGCTTCTGTTTTCAGCATTGTCAGTACTCTGTCAAAATTTGTGTTTCCAGTATATGCTTTCTTGACAAGGACAGAGCCTGAGTTACCATCGTTAAACCCCTTAGACTGTTGTAGCTTTGGATTCAAAAATATCTGGGGTTTGTACTCTCTCAGGAACAAACTCAAGATCCCATGCACAGCCACGGTAGTTTTTTGTGTTGTTCAAAGACCAGGATGTGACCCCCTTATTTAGGGACAATTCATATAAAAAACCACATGATGATGATTATAAAAATATTGGACTTTGATGACATTTAAAGCATTTAATAGCTGCATTACAACACCAATCCATTGTATTTAGCACGGAAAATAAATGTGTAACCCTTGGAGGTGTACCAATAAGAAGTAACCATGTACTGAAAGTCATTTGAAAGCGATAAAGGAGTCCCCAGAAAATATATTTTCAGATTATTTGGAACTAGTATCCAGTGAGATCAGCTATACTTCAAGGCAAAGATACTTTCACAGACATAAATCCAAATACACCTGATGCAAGGCAAAAAAACAGAGACATGATTTGCATTCAACTTTTGTCCCTACCTTGCATTTTGAATTGTTCCCATTTTGAAAAAGCTTTCCTCTGGTTTCACTTTTGAAGTTTTAATTATCTTAATATGTAGAAAGGGATGTGCCAGAATTAGTCTTTCTGCTAAACAAGGCAGATTGTGTCCGTAACCCTTATGTGCTATGTGCTTTTATAACAAGTCTAAGTGGGGAAAAAAAAAAGAGGAAGTTTTGATTTCAATATAATAAACAGAAACCCCACGAAGTACTATTTAAAATTATATGCACACATTGTAGCTGCACTAGCTGTTCTTTCCCCAGTTTTTTAGGTTCTCTTATCCTGTCTGGCAAAAAAAATCCCTTACCTTTTCTGTTGTTCCAGCTATATCCCACACATGCTCCCACCATTTTTCCGTCTTCACTGACGTGTGTAATAGCACAAAATTAAATTATTTTGCAAAATGCTATTTAAATAAAATTGTTCATTTTAAATTTACAACTCCCTCAGATTTCATCATTAAGTGATACTCTGGACTAGTATGTGGTCCAGAGTGATGTAACATTCTTAACATAGAAAGACATTATGCATTTTCTCATCTATTCTTTACAGGTTATTTAATTTATTCCTGTCTTTTACTAAAAATATTAAAAGAAATACATTATTAAGAATTCAAAGGGCGGACCCATTTCTCAAGCATAATGTAGAATGTCTACTTTGTTGAGAGCCTGAGTTGAACAGAGGTTCTACTTATGAAGTGAAATCAAGCTTAAACATGGAAACAATGTATTAGGTGGATTGTCGCTGGAAAAAAGTCAACAGCTAAGTCTTGTGAACAAAGACTATTAGATTTACAGAATTTAATTCTTGACAAAAAAAAGGGGAGGAAGTAAATAGCAGACTTTATATTTTATGCACTTGTACTTAATTTGTATTTAAAATTAAATTCATATCACATTATTTTTACTTGAAAAAGAGGGACTTACTCATGGTAAGGTGTTTTGCTTTTTGTGGCTTGTTTTTTTTTTTTTTTTTTTAAATGTATCAGTCCAATATGGCTATATCTTTGTTGTTGTTATTATCAGACTAAAAGAACAAAATAGAAAAAGTAGCATGACTCCATGTATGGACACAAGTATGGATTTACAACAGTGCTTAAAGTGCTTTCTTGAGGAGATACTTACACAAATGCCTTTTCATGCTTATCTCCTTGTCACCATGTACTATATGCTTGTTGCTTGCTCTTATGTCATTTATAATATAATGATAGGGTATTATGTTCATACTCAGAGTTCAGTATATTGTCATAAAAAGCATCTGAAAACAGGAAAATGACAATTCTATTTGTGTATTATTACAGCAATTTGAAAATTTTATTAAATACTGAAGTGCTTCATTTCGTCATTTTTTCCTTTGCTTCCAGTGTTGCTTAAAGCACTATGTAAGTACAAATAGATCATACTAAAAGCATATCCATCCTATTCTGGGGTTTCAACTAGGATTATTTACTGATGTCTTGCAGAACAGAGATGAATTTACGATCCCACGTGACCATTTATCTGCTGATGCTGCAAGATGTCTTGCCTCCAGGATTGGTTCCATGTACATGGTTCACCAAAGGTCTACATCTTACGAATATTTATACATTGTTATGTCTTGCTATTAAGTGGCAGTGCTGTAATGTGAGATGTCAAGTAGTATACTTTAATTTGCCAGTACCAGAAGTTGTGGGAGCAGCAGAAGCTGTGGCTTGACTGCCTACGTACAAAGGGTCCAAACAAGCCACTTTGGCTGCAAAGAATGAGTGGATACAGTGAAGGACTGCAAACAAGTTGGAAAACTCCAGCTCCTGGAAGTGAAAACAAAAAGATTAAACATGAAACAGAAGAACACCTCACAAATATATACCCAGGAATGAACTGCTATTCAAATAGCAATAATTTTAATAGTTTGATGTAATTCTGCTAATGTTCCTGACCATTCTCTAGTATAGGGACTTAGACATTGAACTATTCCCATTCAGTAAATAATTGTTTGGAGGCTAAGATGGACCAATTTCTGAGTTAAGCACCTCCATAGAAATATGAGATCCTACCAGCTAAAGGGGAAGGAAAGTGGCACTATTTTTTTTTTTTTTTGCCTCAGGTTAATGCAAATCTGGCACTTTTTCAGGTCAATTTAGATAGAAATTGAATGACTGCACCATAACAGTCTACTCATCTCTGGACTACTACTGTATACCAAATGTACCCACAAAGATCAATAACATTGAGTTCCACATATGTTACATTTGTTCATCACATCACCTCACACTGGTAGCTATTATCTTACCTATGCTGATTCTTTAACCAAAAAAACCTGAAAACCCAACACATTTTCAAAAAGTGCTACTATCATATAGTGATATTCTGGATCTGTTTTCATTGAGAGGGTTACTGTTATTGGACCAAAAAAAGGAACAGACTCCACGTTTTAAACTTATTAAAAATATTAGACAAAGTCCTTCTTTTTCTACTTTAATTTACTTTTTTACATTTCATTATAACTCCTCAGCATGTGATTAGATGATCTAGGACTCTTTTAGACACCACTACAGAGGAAATAAATGAAAACTACATTTTTTTTTACATACATAAATTTGCTCCTTTGTGTCTAATTGACTTTATCTGATCAATCTTTTTTAGGTTATCTTATCTTCACTATGTGGTTTTGGAGTTGGCATTTAGTCCATAAAGATCTGTTGTATTTGAAAGGAAATACTGAGGTATTTGAATATATGTAAGTGTAGGGATGGTGCTGCAGAGTTGCCATGTTTCTGCTTTGATTCACTGCCTACACATATTTCTTCATTGTAGTATAAAGCTACTAATAGGTATCTGTGGTATATTCTATTTGTCTTTCTGTCCAGCACTGGTTATTTCCAGGCTATGTAGTGCCAAGGGTTTTGCTGTTTTGTTTAGAAGAATATTGATAATGTTGTGAATTCAATGAAAATTGCTAAATCTCTCAAAATGACATTATCCTGCAATTTTCTGCCTCTTGAGATTTCCTGGAAGATATTGTTTCACGTAATTCATGGAGACATTCACAAATCCCTTGTGTGCAAGGAGGAACAACTGCCTGAAAGCAGACAGCTGCATGTGCAGAGTGTCCAGTGATGTACTGAATGGGTGGAGCTTTGTTCAGCTCTCTTACAACCTGAGCAGATGTCCTTCAGACATGCTCAGAAATGAATTTGTAACATCCCATGAGCTTCTTTAAACTCCCCTAACTACGAATTCTCAACAAAGAAGATAAAGTTTATGCCAAGTTTCACAAACCTGCCATCTGTGTCCATTTAAAAAAATCTGTTTAGAGACATTCTCATTTTTAAACACTGGGAGAAGGGCAATTTTATCACTGTGACAAAGGTTTTTTCCTCCCTCAGATTTCAAAATAAGAAAATTTATTGCAGATAGGAAAACAATGGAAATTCGAAGATGAGGAAACAAGGAATTATGGAAGCCATATCAGAATAAGAACTACGAGTCATTCAAATTAAGTTACTTTTCATTTAACTCCTTTCTATTAATATAATATTATTTTTCTTTCTGGTACTATAAAAATAAAACTGAAGCTTAAGAGGACAGAATAAATATTTAGTGGAACAGTGAAATATTCGTAATATCAATTCCGTGTGTCATCTGTAGAAAGACTACATTTCCCCCTACATCTCAAAAGGATAAGCCTATTAAAACAAATATTACAGTTTGAGAATTGTTCGAGTCAATTAGGTAACCCTACTAGCTGAAAGTTCTTACTATCATAATTATGGCTACTGGACACTGAATTTTCACCGTGCATTAGTACAATTATTACCAACAGTTATCACAGGTGTTTCTGCAATAGTAACACATTGGGAAGATCCATTGCTCAATGGACCTTCAAGGAAAATGGGTGATGCAACAGAACAGCCTCTTCAGAGGTCCCATTGGATTACTATTATTGATAGTAATGACACAATGCAGAAATCACCTTGACTGCAAAGATGAGCACTAAGAAGTCAGCAAATGCTAGATTATTATTTGCCATGAAACTTTATTCCTATATCGATGTAGACATGCATATTTAACTGGAAATGAAAGCAATGTGAAGCACAGTAGGCTGACTGATATGTGATGAGTACATACAGGCCTGATTAATGGCTGCAGCTCAATTCACAGGAGCCTGACTGACAGCAACGGGATCTATGAGGAACAACACTTTTCTGGCATATTAGCCTAATCACAATAAAGCTTAATGAACAGATAAGACTTCAGTTAGAGCTGCTGGCAAACAAAACATTCCCTCACTTCTGCTGAGAACTTGCACTTTCAGCTGCCCACGGGTCTGCGCTACTGCCAGCATATGGAGGGGAATGCACAAGCTTTTGTGCACACCTAGCCACCGTTGGTTGTTTTCGTATATACTTTGTTGTCAGTCATACTCTTGTCTGAATACACTTTCATCTAGGCAGGGTATTGTGTGTTGCACACCCAGCTTCAGATGAAGATTCAAATAAACAGGCAAACTCTAAGAAACCTGAAGAAATATACATGGAAGCTATTAAAGTTGGTACCAGTAGGGAAAAGCAAATGCTCTGAATCCCAAAACAAGCAAAGAAATCTAAACTTAAGCCACATCTACTTGCCCATGCACAAGTACACAATATACTATTATTCCAATTTCCAGACTGTGGTCTGTACACCTCACCTAAGACCCCGCTCTCCTAGGAATATCAGTGTACCCTCTGGTCTTCAAATTGTCTTTCTAAGCTATCTCTTGATCAAACTACTCCCACCCTAAACTGCTGTCATTATACCAGATATTCCCAGATTATCAACCTGAACATTCACAGTTTCTGCTGAGGACAATGTAAGTGGGCAGAAAGGTATGTGAGAAAGATGCAGTCACTGAGCATGGTCAGAAGTGTATGGGAATTCTAGGAACCTTTCACAAAGAAAGCCTGGATTGAAAGGACAGAGATGAAAAGAGTAAACAGAAAGAGAGTGGCCCTAGAGGAAAAAAAACCCAACTCTTATTGCATTATATTAATGATACAACTACATAAAAAACACATCTACAAAATCAAGCAATTTTAAGTTTGTAAGTACTCATGATATGGTTAGAAAAAATCTTTTCTTTCATCCATATATGAACTGCTGATACGAGAAGATATTTGTTCTTTCATCAAATGTGGTGTTACACGGTCTCCCTATATTAGCATAGAATTTGATCTAAAATAGATATTAAACAGATAATCCATGTGCAAGACATGGGGAAACTAAAAATTGAATCACACAGACCTACACAGGTCAGAAATCTGAACTCAGCATGCAGTCACTGCAATTGAGCAATCACTCTGTAAAAATTTTAAGGTTGTATACTTAAAAACCATTTAAAGAAGATATTCTAAATTTGAAGAGCACTGTAATGCTCACAGAAAAACCCTCAAGGCTAAGAACAAGGATTAATTTAAAATTATGTTTTAGAGAATATACTTGAAATGAGCAGAAATGTCAGACTGGAAAATGGTGCAAGCATCCATCAAGACCCCTTGCAACACTTGAAAGCGAGCATTCTGTTCACATTAAACAGCGGTAACTCAGGCTATTTCTCTTCTTTTAGATTAGATTTCTATAAAAGATAATTTCAAGTAAAAATTAATTGGCATTAATTACTATTAAGGTAGTATTAATTAATTAATAAGTATTAATGCTAAATCCTGGAAGTTATAATTCTTCCTTTGCTGATACCATATTTCTGCCCTCATCTGTTCTCCATATTCAAATAGGCAAAGACAATTGACTGGATCTTCATCTTGATGTGCCGATTTTTGTATTCACTTCAGTTTTGTAACACTCAGCTTTGGGGTTCAGCTAGTCTGTGAACAAAAGCTAAACTGATGCAGCACAGCTGTGTGACCTCACCTCAGTTTTTCTTACAAAACTGCTGAGCTGTGAAAAAGCCCTGCAAGTTGAGAAAGGTGAAAGCACAGACTGAAGTGTAGCTTTTGAGTTACACATATGTTTTACAAGGCACAGAAAATCTCAGCTCACAGAAATTACTGATTGGTGCATTTACTTACAAAATTCAAATGGAAATTGCATGTAATAAGAAAAAAAGTGCTGATGCTGATTTTTATATACATTGCACACTCCTATGTTTGGGAGCGCGTATATATATATCAAACAGGATCTCTCATAGGTTTAAGATACTCTTCATTTTTGTCAGAAAAACATAAAGCAGTTTCTATTGCAGTGGTCCAATACTTAGCCAGGTAAAACTGAAGAGCACAGCACTCTGAGTTTATTACAGTCCTGAGATTGTGTTGGCCTCTGGAAGCTGCTGTGATACTGGAGAGACAATAATAGATCATTAAACTATAGCTAAACAAATAGGTAAATAGATAGGTAACTGGATATGAAGGTGCCTAAGTGAATCCCTTTGTGTCTTATAGATGAGCAGAAAGCTTTGCCATGCTGTGCTTGGTTTTTTCAACCCAACCCCAACAGCTCAGTAAGGATGAAGGACAGGGACACGTAGGCTCTACATTCTGCCAAGCTGACAGCTCTATTTTGTAGTTCTCAGTCAGAAAAATTCTGTCTGACTGTGCAAACTTGTGCAATATCTCCTACTGAGTGACGGCTGGGAAATAACCTACAGATTGGAATGTCTAAGGGGTATGGGTGATTAATGTTGCCCCTAAGTGGTTTTCTTCTCAGAAACCACTTAGACCTTGCCTTAGAGACCTTCAAAGTTAGGTGTTTACGTCCAGGGACCCTGCCATGGACCCAATAGTGTGACCTATGGTAATTACTGTTCAGATTTTTCAGACTGGAATTGCTTAAATCCGTGAGGAAACACTTCTTTTATACTACACTATGTATCTTTATAGTAACATGATATTACTTACAGAGAAGTCAAACAAAAGCATCAGTACAAAGTCTTTACAGAAAAAAAGGCAGTAGTTTAACAATGTCTGAGAGAATGATGCAAATATTTAAATACCTTAAATTATTTTCAATCTGAAAAGAAGTATACCTGGTTAAACTGTAACTAAATCCATAGCACATGCTGTGTGTCTCAAAGCATGCCATTTTGAATTTTGTTAAGTCAGGCATGAAGCACACTGTAAAAAATTTTGACAGCATTATAAAAATATTAGTTATTCAGTGTCAGTGAAGGACTTTCTATCACATAGGAATATAAACTCTGGTGGCAAGCGTGTTTCTCCAAAAAAAAGCTGACTGATGAATGAATGTGGTTCTGCATTTTTTTCTCAAAAAGTATTTTTCCTACATTCTTCTAACATTAACAGTGATATCTCTGTACATTCCACCAGAATACAGAGGAGATGCTGGACAATTATGAAGACAGTATGGCTAAAATTTAAAATGCTGCTGCATAATTATTTTTTTCCAAGCAACATCCATCTACAAGTCTGAATGTATTTCTAGAAAAATGTAACTAAATTTTGGATTAAAATTCAATAGCTAAGCATTCTGACACTCTTAATTCTCTAGATAATGAATAAGCATTCTAAAGCTAAAGGATATTATCACACAGATACAACATGCCATAATCACACACATCTGGGATAGCATGAGATACACAAAATATGCAGCATTGTAAATGAAGGAAGACAGGAAGCGTTTGGATTTTGATAACTCATATTTTTACAGGAAGGAATTATATAGAATCATAGGATCATTTAGGTTGGAAAAGACCATTAAGAGCCCAACCATTAAACTAACCCTGCTAAGTCCACCACTAAACCATGTCCCTAAGTGCCTCATCCACACGTCTTTTAAATACCTCCAGGGATGGGGACTCAACGACCTCCCTGGGCAGCCTGTTCCAATGTCTGACAACCCTTTCAGTGAAGAAAGTTTTCCTAATATCCAATCTAAACCTCCCCTGGCACAACTTGAGGCCATTCATTCTCGTCCTGTCACTTGTTACCAGGGAGAAGAGACCAACACCCACCTCTAGAATCTCCTTTCAGGTAGTTGTAGAGAGGGATAAGGTCTCCCCTCAGCCTCCTCTTCTCCAGGCTAAACAACCCCAGTTCCCTCAGCCGCTCCTCATAAGACCTGTGCTCCAGACCCCTCACCAGCTTTGTTGCCCTTCTCTGTACACGCTCCAGCACCTCAATGTCCTTCTTGTAGTGAGGGGCCCAAAACTGAACACAGTATTGGAGGTGCAGCCTCACCAGCGCCGAGTACAGAGGCACGATCACCTCCCTACTCCTGCTGGCCACACTATTTCTGATACAGGCCAGGATGCCGTTGGCCTTCTTGGCCACCTGGGCACACTGCTGGCTCATCTTCAGCTGGCTGTCGACCATGATGAAAGCATTATTATTTAAAAAAAAATAAACAACAACAAAAATCCTATGTCCAGACCACCTCACATTTGCAGGGAGTAACTGACTTATAGTGCTTTAAGTACATTAACACATTTCATCAGTGCCACAGCTGAAACTCGGAAATGGAGGAAAACAGGCCTTTGGGGCAAGAAAAGCAGGAGTCTCAGATCAGGTATGCATACACCATAGCAGGTTCTGCATAGAGTGTGTTAACGATGAAGGGGAAAAAAGCACTCTCAGTTCTAGTGACTGTCTTAAGCTGTTACCTGTCATGCCCTGCTTCCACATTACTGCTTGGGAATGCAGAAGTGAAGAGCCCTAATATGTTGGGGTAATGGCTCCTCAGATTTTTGGTTTTGTTCTCAGCTGTGAGCTCTCATTTCACTGTATTCTGATTATTCCTTGTATAATACAGAGCTTGCAAAAAATTATCTTTACGTAAAGAAAATGTTACTTTCTATTTCCCCTTACAACAGTGGGTCTCCACGCCATCTGAAGCACAGAGCTACATTTAATAGGTAATGATAGCTATGGTCATGAATCTTCATTACAACCTTTAACAGACGTTTTACAAAATTCCCAACATATGTTTCCAAATAAAGCCTGCATACAGTATACATGAAATGTGGCATTACAAGCATTCTGAAAATCTAATTAACATTTCCTAATGACTTAGGGGTTCCCCAAATAGCTATACCTCTAACTCTGTAATGCTAGTAAAGTCCAAAAAATAGAGACTAGATTGGTCTACCTCTTTTCATGCTGAATAGTGCTTTAAATCCATGAAAAGCTTAAAGGGGCCTATCCATAGAATTTCAAGCTAACCAAAGTTGAAAAAATATGACCCAAGAATCTTCATATTCATTTCATAGCCACATTTATCTACATTTCTTAGACTAAGCAACATACTTCATACATAAACAAATTGGAATGGATAGAAGTGCTCACTCCAAATGCCGTAGCACCTTCCAAAGATAATGTAATGTGACATTTTTTTGATCATGATATAATTGGTATGCTTTGATCACCAAGAAAATTAATTAAAAGTAACAAATTTTTATTTCCAAATTGATCAATGTGAAAGTTTAAATTTGTAATAAAGAGCAGCAACCAGGGAACATGACAGCATATTAATAAGCATGCTAGCAAGTTTGTCTAATATTCCACCATCACAAAGTAGAAGGTAGAATTTCTTCCTTGATAAAAGATAGAAAGATGAAATTTCCTAGAAATAAATCTCTACTCAGTTTGAGTGGGAATAACAATATGTACGATAAAAGTACCAGGATATCTCTAGGGCTTATAAAGTGATCTGCATGACAGATTTAATTTAAAACATTATAACATTTTGATGAAAACTATTTTTCAAAATCTAGATTTCATTCTTTTTTTTTTAATTTAATTTAGTATTAAAAATATTTTTTAGTTTTACTGAAAAAAAGAAAACACTGTCCCATTCTTGGATTCCTATGTAATTTCTTTAGTCCTAAAATAATGTGTCAATATAAAGGCAATAGAACAAAGATATTAGATAAATAATGATGAGTTTCATCCTTCAGTTGTACTTAGGAGCATGATAAAAGTTTGCAATTATTTGCTTAAGAGAAAATCATCCTCATGAAATTAGGTTGTTAAGTTATGTTTTCTCATTAGAGATTAAAAGAAATTCTGTACTATTAAAACAATTTCAGAAGGAAATCGGAAGTAAAAAAATATTTATCTTTGAGATGTAGCAGAACATGAAGGTATTGAAAGCCACAGTCCATCACATTTCTTTGCTGTTGATTTAACGGGAGCTTTTACATAGCGTTGTTGTACTGAGTACAACATTCAAAATCAAGTACATAGCTGTTAGGTAGAAAATAATTAATACCAAATATAAAGAGACAGAGACATGCAGGAAGGAAAAATAGCTGCTTAATGTAGCTATTTGTATTTGAACTCATGGCTGCTCCCAATACAATGCTTTTTTTCTTTACATACTTTACTATGTTGTGTATATTTAGCCCTTTTAGACAGCAATTTATTTAACCATTTCCTTTTTGTTCATGGAACCGTATTGTTATCACATTTATTCACCAATTTTCTCTCTTACACAGTCAGTAAAAATGGTATATAGCAAATGTTTCAAATGCAAGGCTTAAAGATGGCCAAGAAAATAGTCTTTAGGTTTACACAAAAAATGGGATTCTAGTCAAAAAGACCTTCAATTCAGACTCTAAGACAGTTCCAGTTATCAAAGATCCTGGGAGATCACTTCTCCTCACAGACATTGGGAGACTAAATGCCCTATTCTCAAAAGACATAAATCAAACTAAGCATAAATCTCTCAGGGGTACTGTTTTCATAAATTAATTCTTGAATGAAAAGCACAACTGAAAATACAACTTTTCTGATTTTGAATTAGACACAGACACAAAGCTTCAGTCTTGTAAGGTAATACGTGTTTAATCCACACTTTTCTGCCCTGAGAAATAAAAACAGATTTTAGACCTTTGCTGGGTTTTGTCCCAGGTTGACTTAAGGATATTTTTTGCACCATTTCTTCATGATACAAATATAGCGTGAAAAGCAGGGCATTCAAACTCTCAGCCAGCTTTATCAAAATGATAAAGGGGAGAGTTGTCAAATGTGCGTAGAAACATATATAGCAAGTCCTGTTTTTTACTATTTTTTAATGTAATTACACCTTTCAAAAGACTTAAAACTAGCAAAACTGCAAGAAATTGATTCAGTTTTCTTTTCTTGGAATTTCTTTGGGTTTTTTTTCATTCTTTGACTTTGTGCATTGATCTAATATTTCTAAGTAATTTAGTTTAATTTAATCCTCCATTTCCCTAGCTGTTTTGATAACTGCTTTTAATGCACATTGCCTTTATAAAACAAACTACTGTTTTTACCTTTGCTTCAATTTGTTTAGTATCTTGGTTTTGGAACAAAAATTTGATTTTGCTCTTCCCATCATCTGAAGAACCTTTGAGCTGGGAAAACTTGTACCTCCAAAGTACAGCCTAGAGGAAAAAAAAGAAACATAAAAAACCATACACAAGCAAGTCAGTGTCGTTATCATTGAAAATTGTGCTAAAAATAGCCGATCTCCTTCCACAGGAATTTTTAACCCCTCTATGGTACATAATAAAATCAATTTAGCGTTACGTGGTCTGATGTCCCTTTGATCATATGGATGTATTATACTTTGGCAGTGTCTGATTCAGAGCAGTCAGATTATGTTTGTGAAATTTACTCTGAAATTCCTTTATCTATATGTAACTCTGATTAAACAAAAAAAAAGAGGGCTAGTAAATTCATTGTCATGCGAAAAAACGGTTTTTTTCCACTGATGATCTGTGAATTCCCTACTCCATCTGAAGTGATAACCTGTCATAGAAGTCCTCTCTTTTTCTTACCACATTAAAAAATCTAGTTGTATTAACGTAAAGGACATATCAAATTAAAAACAAATATCTATTTTTAAATTATAAAATAACAAAAAGAAACCCTGTAATGAGAACTTATTTTGAGTTTACTTATGAGAGCTCTAATCAGGAATTTGAGCAGATCTTTAATTCTAAGCATATCAGTGGCCTTTAAAGTAATTATATTATGAATTACATTGCGTCTCGTTAAAAAAAAAAAGACAGATTGGTCTACAGAATAAACATGCAATTAATAAAATTTACAGCTGGCTAGAAAAACACCTATTTTTTTTATATCTAATGTGGATTGATGTAGAAAAAAATACATTTCAAACTACTTTGCTTAGAAGTGGAAAAGAGCTATTTTTTATTGTAAGTCTTTTCAGCCTCATTTAAAGATAAGCCCCCCCACTCTCCAGATATTTTGAAGCACTAACATTTTTCATTGTGATTTCAGTATTATTTCACGTAATTATAAGGTCATCCTGACTCACATTGTGCTGTTACTTTGAGGAGACCTTACTTTCACATGCATTAGACAACACAGAAACTTAAGGCAAGAAGTGCTGTTCCATTTTCTTTTGTCTTCTTCCTCTCAGTGGCGTAGAATGACGCTTCCATCTGTGCCCTTTGCATATAACTATGAATGATTTAGTATCTACTTGAAATTAAACAGAATATGAGGGACATAAAATTTTTAACTGACCTAAATCTATGCAGATCCTTTTGCTTCAGCATGTGTTGATCTCTTTATGTTAATGACTGGCAAAAATCTCTAACCTGCACCAAGCTAAATAAAGTTACCTGTGTTTGTCTTAGTAACTTGAAGAGGAAAAAAACCAAAAGAACACTACCTTAACTGTGCACAGTACAGAAAGCAAGTGCTAGAATTATTTTCCCCAAAACTCTCTTTATATATTTGCCCCTTCCAGATAAAAAAGTCAGCACCACTTTCATTCTCTGTGTGTGTGTGTGACAGGTGAGCTCCCATCTACCATAAACAGAGTCAAAGACATTCTGTTTCAGATAAACTCAAGGAATTTGGCAATTTATGTGACACTATATCATATTTGTTTCAAATGTTGTCCTCCTGAGCCCACCAATCTGTGCTACAGAAAATAGAATAGCTTCCTTCATCTCTAAGTGTGTACAATTCCTTTCACCCTGTTTGATCAATGATGTTTACTCATGTCCTGTAGGTCGTGAGTTAAAAAAACAAACCAAAAACATTCAGGTGGCCATACTTCCCACCTACACTGTAAACTCCTTTTTTTACAGACCTCTGTAACTCAGCAAATGTTGTCAGAAGATCAAGACCATTGCCTTTCTGCAGGAACAGCAAATCTGTTTAAGCATGTCATTTCCTAGATAAGAAATGTAAAGGGCATTGACAGTCTCTTTATCTCAGGAGAACAACAATCAAAGAAACGAGCTATCATCTTTCTCTTCTCTGATGATGCATGGGGAGGCCAGGAGAGAGGTGCAGTAGTAACAAGGACCCTTAGATGGGCAGGCAAAATCACAGAGTACCTGGCCGTATTCCCAGTCAGATTAAGTTTGTGTGAAGATGAAGGATGTACAGAACTGCAGTACTTCAGCATTTCCCATGCAGTTTTTCCACTCACTTTATTCCCACTCAGAGGAAAGAGAATGTCAGTCACACCAAACCACAAGATTCAAGAACACACTTCAGTTTATGCATAACATTGGTTTTGGAGAGCTCTACTTAGCAATGGCTCTTACTTAAGTACATTGCAAAATCAGGTCCATAGTGTAGAGGGGACGAAATCCTTCTTGAGACTAATCCCAACAAGACTGCACTTCTTCCATCAGGATATGAAAACAAGTTCCTAGAACTGACAGTTCAACAGCATTCTTCACAGAGACTATTAAACAGTCTTCGTCTAAAGTGTAAGGAATAAAAATGCCATTGACAATGCATGAAATGATTCCCAAATGAAAGAACTATCTGTTTCTTTTTGAGGGATCTTCAAAAAATTACATACACTTTTTCCCAAAGGTGTCCACATGAAGGAGGGTTCTTTTTGCAAAAATAAGAGTGGGGAAATGTTGTGAGTTTTAAGTTATTAAGTCAGGAATACAAAGTATTTCAAACATTCAAGCTAGTCATCCTGGCTACTTTTTTGTTCTAGAGAATTTCTGAATAACAGTTTCATCATCCTGGTTTGAACTGGGATGAATACTGGTTCACTCTGATACATTCTGGATGTGTCTACACCTCAATGTACCACACTGCATTATAAGTGTAACGACTAGCTTAAACTAGATATCCAAATTCTAGATAGCTAAAATTGAGTGAATTAGTTAAGCTTATGCCCAGTAAGACCCATTTAATTCCTTGTCTCCTACCGAAGAAGCTGAAGTGCTGCCCTGTTTAGCCAGAACTCCATGTTTTGCATGTGTAGCAGATGTACAAGATGATGCAGAATTCCGTAACCAGCAGATAGATCATTCTCTTAAAATACGGTATCTTGGGGATCCCTGGGTTACTTCCTCTTGTGGTTTCATATGTACTGGGTGGGGTTTTTTCCTTTTCATTTTCATTACTGCAAAATGCATAAGCAGTGAACAGGGACCAGACCTACCCTTTTTCAACAACTACCTCAGAGTGCCAAAGTAGAAAGGAGAAGCAAGACCTACTCACCTAAGCACCCAGTTTCACAGAGGTGTGTAGCTACAGCAGTGACATAAATACACGAGAGAGAGAGTTTCACATGTTGTTATCTTTCATGTTCCAATGGGCTGACTTCAGTGTCACAGTGCTTGCTGTGGTGACTGATCTGAATTCTAATTTTAAAGGCTAATTCTCCCGCATTAGGAATAGGCACCCTTGGGGATACTGATCTATACCACCGTCAAAGCCAAGTGAATGATTTTTTCATGTTTTTGAACACCACAGTTCCTCAGAACCATTTGTTAAATGCTTGCCTCAGAGAGTTAACATAGGTTGATATAATTTTGTACAAACATAAATATATTTATGTATAGATTGACTTCTAAGCAATAAGTACATTTGTAAAACATTCTGGCTTTTTCACAAATTGCCATATAAATTATTCCTAAATAAGTTTTTATGAATTATAAAATATAAGTGGAAGTACTTACTGGTTTGAAGGTGCAGTGTTACTGAGCTCAATACTTTATAATATATTTTGATAGGGCTTCTTTCAGTTAATAAAAGCAGCCTGTTCTCTTCAAGTGCTTTCTTTGTATAATTCTCAGTAACCGTGTGTAACCTGCATCACTGAGAATATTTTACAGGACTGTATATAGGTTTTTTAGGAAACAGTAAATTTTCATTTACCCTAAAACAGATTTGACAGGTGGACCAGGTGGCAGTTCCTTTTAAAGCACAAATTGCAACCAAATTCAAAAAGATTCTGTGGTAGATGCTGGCATCAGCTACTTGTGAGGACCCTGAGACACTTCTCAAGTTGAGGCACACAACCTTATCATGCTTTGATGGAAGACCAACATGAGAACTCAGTATGCACTATTTATTGCCTTTAAAAGGGAACTATCAATCCATGAGTAGAGACAGAACTTGTGAATAACAGCAAGCAGTCTGATTTAGAAACTGGGGACCGAGGTAATAGCATACACTGAAAATACCACCAGCTTCACAACTTGCGTACCTCCAGTGTGGTCATGGAAAACCTAACATAGTTAATCCATGTTTTGAGAAATGCACTATAAGAAGACAATATCATTGAACAAATACTGTATGTGTCATGCGTAACATTGAAAACAACTAATAAGATATAAATCCTTTTCCCAATTATTATTCATAGATTGCTTAGGCTGCTTTTTACATTTTATACCATTTAATAAAACTAACTTCAAAGAATACCAGAATGTGATGCAAACAAACAGCGCAGACAAGCTGACAAATCAGATTTAAGACTTCTCTTGAGATGCTATTAAATTATTGTAATAAGAAATCATCAAAAAGCAAAATCCTGTCTTCACTAAAATTAATAGTTTTTTTTTTCCTTTGACATATCTGGGACCAAGATTCTCCACCAATACTTTTTAATGAGAAATATTTTATTTATAAGTAATCATCTAGGACTCATTTGTTCTAGTCTTTGTAACCAAATTACTGCCTGTTATCTTCTGATGGTGTTATTTTGCTATAATTACCCACGGATGCTCTTTGCCTGCATATTTTTATTTTATAGATGGAACGTAAATGGAATACATAAATGGCACATGGAAGAAAAGCTATTGACTTCAGTACCTGTAATACTTTGCTGATGTTCCCCACAGTCACACAAATGAAGAAAATTATATTGCTTCTATTCTTAGCACTAGTGCTAAATCTAGAACACATATTCTGCAAGGGACCTTAGAAACTATTTTCATATTCATATCATATGTGAGTTTGCTACTCATTCCCATCATTTCAGAATCATGGACTAAACTACATACAATTTTGATGACATCATCAAACAAAATAATTTCCCATCTAGATAAT
Source organism: Gavia stellata (assembly GCF_030936135.1). Lineage (NCBI taxonomy): Eukaryota > Metazoa > Chordata > Aves > Gaviiformes > Gaviidae > Gavia > Gavia stellata. Next base: position 45,494,673 of record NC_082596.1, read on the forward strand.
GGTATCAGAAAAGTGGGAATGCATCATAATAATCTTAGTTTAGGGTAGGATCAGGAGCATTGGTTAGGGGTTTGGTTTTGTTTTGGGTCAAGGAGCTTGATTTACCATAAACAGACACTGGATTACCAAATCAAACACAGAATAAATAGGTGTCTCTGTATTTTTACTTACCATACTGTAAGGAATATGCATAGAAATACGAGTGTCTTACTAGTCCATGGCTCTGTGATAGCTATATGATTTAGTAAGGATATACAGGGCATTTTGCATTGGCACTAGGAAAGAAAATCTGTATTTTGTCAACATGAGAGTCCCCAACCAGAACAGAATTAATTTGTGTCCTATGGCTTCAGTGATGAATGACCTTCAATTTATTATTAAACAGTCTTGCCTCTTCTATATTGGATTAAGCACTGTGGACCAATTCTGTTTTTGCAAAAAGACCATTTACACTTAATGAACTTGTGAAATAGTGTTTGCACCACGTACTGCAACGGCATCATTTCACCTGCCAGTGCACATCACCAAATACAGGTTTTCTCTGTACTTTCCATTGACATGAATCATACAGGTTTTATTATGTAACAGCAAAAGAAGTTTAGCCTTCAGTAGGATGCTTGGGAAAAAACTGAAAGAGCCTGTCTGTCTCTTTTATAATGATTAGACAGCTACATCTCAGACCACCTGTAAATGGTGGAGTAAATAAAGAAACCATCTTTATTAAAGAAAGGATGTCAGAGGTCACTTTTCAAATATTAGTTTCAGCAAATCCCTTTGTTGTCCTTTCCATTGCATCTTCAAAAAGCTGTAGCTGTACTTATCCAACACTGCCTCCTTTTATCTTCATACTCTGACTGATTAAATTATTCTTCTGTTTAGCTTTTTAAGGCAATTTTTTATACTCTTTATATATATTACAGAATTACACTAAATTTCAATGAGCACCTTTCAAGCTAATGTTTTTTGTCATCTGACTAAAATAAGTGATACTCCTACAGGTCAAACTAAATCAAGAGCAGATGCCTTGTAGCTCCTTATTTTCAAGAATAAATGTAATTGGGTCTTCAGGCATCTGGGATAAACCTTAATTTGGCTGTTCGACTCATGCCTAATTAAGAAAGATTGCATTCTTGCAAAGTGACACTATGTCCATACTGATAGCAGCAGTAGGGAACTGAGTAGGATTAAGACCTTGTTCGTGCTCAGTTCTACTGTGTTACCCATCTCTGGAGAGTATCTTACTACGAAAGAATTATGGTGCAAGGCAATTTCCTTTGTCAACTGCTGTGGCTTTATAACTGTAAAAGGAAAGACAGGGGATGACACAGAGGATAAAGAACAAAAATGAGACAAAGGAAAAAAGCAAGAAATTCAGCCTTAATAAGTGTTTTTGTCCATTACTGAAGTTACATCGAATGTTAAAAGACTACAGTTTATTTGCTTACTACTGATGGATGACCTACCAACATTTGTTTGTGTTTAGCCACAGTACATAAGACTGTATGAACCGTGCTTGACGGCTTATATTAAAGTTATAGTAGCTATTTGTTCAGCATTTCAGTTTCTAAGCATGGAATAAATATTTATTCACAAGAGTTATATTAGTAAATCTCCACCTTGAAACGAACCTGGTTTCCTTCTGCCTTCTTTATTACTGAACTTTGGATATCAAAGTTTTTTTTACATGTTGTTTTATTTCAATATGCTGTATGTGTAGTAGCTGCCTGAAGAGGCAGACCTTAAGGTATGTATCCCTAGAAAACACGAAGTTTGTTCCTAAAGAAATTAAGAGAAATTCTGTTCTGTGTTATTTAGTAGCCTTTTGGTATAAAAAACAAATTAAAGGCATTTTCAATGCTATTTATTTTTTACAGTGTATTCTCTTTTTTGATGAAGTGCGCAAGGTGTCTGTGAGAGAACAGATGACAGGTACATCGAGCTTTGTTGATATGCACCTTGTGGCCCATTATGGAGCCTTCTGTTACTTCGTTCTAGCATCACCATATAATTCAGCAGCACTTTATTTTCAGTCCTATAAGGGATGAATTTTTCTGTTCTGACAAATACATATTTTTGACTGCTGCTTTAATGAGCAGTAAATGTGATGGAGTACAGACATAGCACTTTGCACAGGTAGGTATATTGCAAAATACACTCACACAAACACATACATACATTTTTTGTACAAGCTATGATGCAAATATGCACATTATAGAAGACAATTTTAATCAATATCTCAGTATAAACAGAAACATTTATAACATACATATGACTATGTATATACACTCATACACTTGAAGAGTAGACAATTTTTTTGTTAGAAGCATGTTAAAAATAAGTTATTGAATGCCACTAAGGTTAGTAGTTTTATACATCGGATAACTTTCAGAAGAGTAGGTAGATGAACTTCTGTACATGTCTTGTTATGTTTTTTAATCTATTGGTCTCCATCCTTAATTCTTATGGCAGCTACATTGGCTGCAAAACCTTATTTATAAATGCTAGTAATATCTGTGTATGTCCACACCTAACATAAATCGTCCACAAGACAGTTATATTTGCTCATTAAAACATTGATTCTATATACTAGCTGATGTTAGACAAATGTAGGACCTGAATTGATGTGCTGTAATTGTGCAGGAGTTGGGAAAAATGTTTTCCCCAGTAGACATTGATACAAAATGCTGCAAAAATGACGTAGGGTAAAATTTGGCTTATAACTTCTAACACCTGCAACAGAATTTTTGCATCTTTTTAGAATTTTAGTAATTTAAAAAAACCCATACATTTAGCATCTAAAACATCTCAAAAGAAAAATTATGTCTGGAGTAGATGCTGTACACTAAGACACCTTGTAGTGCAAGGAGTAACTAAACAGGATCTGGAAAACTTGATTAGGCAGCCAAGAGAAAGGAGAATGTCTAAATGGTATTCACAAAGATTAATTAAATTCACTTTTAGTAGAATACCAGCAAGGAAGAAAGAAGGAAGTTCAGTAAGAGGTTGTTATTTGACGTCCTGTATTTCCAGTAATGCAAATGAAATTGCATTAAAGCTGGTGGATATTTTTGGAAGAAGTCCACAGTGGAAGACACGCTGTGGGGATGCTCTCTAATGATCAGATTTAAACTTCCATGTATGCCAACACAGGAAGCAGGTGGCCTTTTCACTCCAGGTATATCACTACTGCAAATAAAGGACTACATGATAGAAATTAATCATAGTCAAACATTTGCCAATGTCTGCTTGGCCTATATGTCACAGTTCTCTTTCAAACGATACATCGTTAATAAGAAAAAAAAAGATGACATCGTGCACTGGAGCTTTGGCTCTGGAGAGTGCTGCACAAGAACAAGAGCACAAGTATACATGTTAGTACTTTTTAATGTGCAGGGAGAGAAATTCTTTTGTGTCCATAATTACCTTTGGTAGTTTACAAACTGTTTTGCTGAATTAAAAAAATATTTTCTGAAATGTTGGAAGAATCTGATTTAACTAGGCAGTCTTAAAAACTGTTCATTCTCCTTTCAGGAAATCACAATGGTCTGTTACAAAGCAACATACCAAATGCTCTAAATGATAAACTACTGTTGGCTCTACAAGCTATCAGTCAGAAAATGAGTATGATAAAGCAGGGGATATGCAGCAGAAACAGCTATGATTTATGCCAGTGCTGTTATAATCACATTACAGTACAGATTTGTTCTGAAGAACTCAGTTTAATACTTTGTGTACTCATATTTATCATAGGTCTGTGCAGACATAGAAACAATGTTTTTATCGAACTATGATGTGTTTGACTTAAAATACATTTAGCACAGATGACAGTTTTTAATCACTAATTTCGATTTACATAGTTAAGCATTATATAAAGATTAAATTACAGTAAACAAGGAAACAAGCCACACAGGGTTGTATGGCTTTTGTCTGGAAACCATAAGGATAATGAGTCATTACCCTCTATAAACTCATTCATGAGCATTGGTAGTGAGTTTGGGTTTTAGAACATTTGTGAAATTTTGACTGCAATTTGTCAGGCACGTTGGAAAAAAAATCAATTAACTTGAAATGTAAGAGAGAAAAGCCAATTTAAATATTGTTTCATTGCTTAAATAACTCGAATATTAGAATAGCTGAACAACTTTTAAAATCATAAGTTGAAGAACTTGCCTTCACTTCAGTTTATTAGTGATTATTATTATTAGTTTATTATATTTTATTAGTGATTATTATTATTCACTATTAAAAAATAGTTCACAGTCAATTCAGTAGTGATTAAAAAAGAAAACTTAATATAGCATGACTGTAGCAGTCACTTGGCAACAGATTATGTTGCATTATACAGTATTGTTTTTTTTCTCTTCTCATGCAATTGCATTAGAACCATCTTTATCACCTCACACTGCCTAATGCCTGATTACCTAACAAAACAGTATGTCCTCTTTTTTATCGATGGTGCTATACTTTATTCTAACATACTAACTAATTAAGGTGCAACGCTGAAGGTAGGTTTCTGAGGATACTAACTGCATTCTGCTTACAACACTGAAAGTTTTAAGGTAACACAATCTGCTTCAAAATAATATGTAGAGAAGTTAAAAATAATATTTTTACGTCTTTTATATGTAAACATTTTCTATGTAAAATCTTTTTTGTGAATGTTATGCAGTAGTTTACTTATGCTTACGCAATTTATTTAAGTGACAATGTATCAGAAGCCTGAAAACATTTTTAAGGAATCTGTTGAGCACATAAATACTGTTCTATCTGATTAGAAAACTTGGAGAGTTTCTCATTTGATTTGCTTATGTATGACTTCCATTCAAGTCACAAAAATGTGTATCTGTACTTGTGTGTACAAAACCTTAACTTTGAAGGGAGTTGCACAGTCTTTGTTGGTTTTGTTAGACTTTTTTTATTTCTAGATGATTTGCTCTTTAATTGGTAGCAGAAGAATATAATCAGTTTTGGGGCACCAAAAGAATTGCATTATATGTTCCATGAAACATTTGTGAGATGAATGAAGGAGTTTTCCCAAAGACTGGTGAACAGTGATAGGAAGACCTGCAAGGCAGTACGACTAGCATATGTGACACAGCTCCTAATGGCGATTGCCAGGAGAAAATTCTCCAAGAAGCTTTTGCTTATGGCTTATAGAACTAAAACTCAACTACAACTACTGTCTATTCACTTCAATAAAAATGTCTTTCCTCCAGTTCATGAGGAATTCTACACTTGTCTGTTCTGTTCACATAATGACTATGAAGCCCTTCCCTTCCTGAAGGAAATCCCTTCACCCATCTGCTACCCTTTCACACTTTGATGAAACCTCTTTCAGATTTTGTGAATGTGTCCTCCATCAGTATTTAGACCCTCAAGATCCCCAGACACTCAGCTGCGGTTAATGCTTGGCTTAAAATTTCAGAATGTTTTGGATGCTGAGGCTAGATGCCACCCCAGAAGGAACAGGTTCATTCCGTCTTTCATGGCTTTACAGATGAAGGGAAGAGGAAAAAGTAAAATTGCCTTGTACTCTTACAATGCTTTATGGGCCTTCTGAAGCTTGGGAGACCTGGAAGATGGAAAATTCCTTCTTGGCTTTCTTGTGGTTGTCATCAAGTCATGAAAGCTTCACTCCAGTGCTCCTTCATTGTGGATCTTCTGGTACTTGGTTGTGCAGTGTGATTTTAGTTTGAGTAGGTTCCCAACCTACCCAGTCAGGATTCTTCTGCCTTGAAATGGACGTCAGATGCTAATTTTTTGCTGCAGTTGTTTTAGGGTTGGAGTTTATAATGTATTTTTAGTACTACTTATGTGACCTGGTAGGGAACATGGGGCAGCAGGAAGAGAAGAGCTGAATGCAAATCTGCTGGCAAACCTAACGATTGCTTTAGTGTTTCAGTAGTCAATTTTAATACTTGAAATATTTTTCTGCTCTTTGCTATGAAAGAAAAAAAAATAATAATCTATTTGTGAGGGCAAGGAAGAATCTGTGTTATAAGTAATACTGTTCACCAAGATGATGTCTCCAGAAATTTTGTATAACTGGAAAGGCACAATGACTTATTTGAGAAAGCAAGACAGTGAAGTTATATCTCTACTAGAGCATTTTTCTGTACCTAGAAATCTGCTGTATGTGTTCTAAGGACATACCAAAAGGGTATCACACCCTTCAGCCATGGTAACATGTATGAAGGCAGTTGTGCTTGTGCTTTGCTATCTAAAATTTTGTGTATGCTTGTACTGTAGACCATGGCTTTGAAAGAGTCTGAAGTCTTTTGAGAATCAAAGATGTGCAAGAATTTTGAAGGAGATGCAAATTACCTTTATACAAAAGCATTGCTATATTATTGGAGGGTGAAGGGAAACCTCCACATTTTTTTCTGAGCCACTGCATTTTAATTCTGTTGCACTGATTTTTTTGTGTAATACCTCCTAAGTTGACGTTCATGTATTTCACTGATGAATCAATCATACAAGACTATTTGCTTAACAAAAAGAAATATGTATACACAAGTATTTTAATTTCAAATTCACCACACCTTGGGCAAACAAACAGTAGAATGGAGTGGAAAGAATAAAACGGTTCTGATTAGTGGAGTAATGTGGTGGGAAGAGTTGACTTAAGATAGAGGACAGGAGCATATTCAGGAGAGAAAAGGGCATTTTCAGCAACTGCTGGTGGCAATGCTGCAACATCTCAAAGGAAGACAGGTATTGAAGAGAAGTGGAACTCAGAAAAAATATTTCACATTCTCCCATAACATCAATGTCAAGTAGTAGCAATAAAGCCCTGCTTACATTTTGGTACTTGTTAGCAATTAGTGCAAATGCAAACGTATGTAAGCTCTCCATGATTTTACTGAGATTTGGACTTACATTAATATAATCTGGAAGTTGATGTCATATTATTCACGTGATATAGCAAACTATTTCATCAGTTGTACTGAGCTTTTTTAAGCATGAGACATACAGACTATGGCTGATTTCTTTTTTTACAGACACCTGAACAAAAATATCTAAAACATAAACTGAGAATTGCTGTAATAACACACACTCCCAGCCATGAAACAGGAGAAGAGAAAGGCAGGTTCTTTTCAAATCTCACAGATCAGCTTGAAACCAAGACTATTTCCTCTCAAAACCAAGGATGCACCAGAGAAAGAAACATCTAACTGAATTAGTCTGGGCTCTCATTTGAGATTAAAGAATGAAGACTTGATGCTTGTTTCAGATTGGTAGTGGTATTGACCTTTCAGTAACAAGTACATAACAGAATACAACTTCTCACATTATTTAGAAATCACGCCTGAGTTTTAAAGTAAAGCACAAGAGATTTGACAAGAGATGATCTGTTGCGATAACAAAAAGATGTACATTATAAAGATGTACTACTTCTCCCAAAATATAAGAAATAATGAGGAATAATAATAATGTGATGGAAACAAGTCTTGGAATTTTACCTTTGTGGCAGCATCAAAACAGACAAAGCCCATGCTAAAGTCAATGGTAAGTCCCATAAGATGACTCTCCAAAACACAGGCATACGTCTTGCACTGTGAAAAGAAAAATCAGAGAAGGTAAATTACCACAGAAAACATTTATTCAAATTATTTCTAGGACTATAATTTCTGTGTCTTTATTTTAATGTTTATATATCTCAAAATTATTATTTTGTGTTGCAAATAGCGCAATTTATTGCCAGTGCATTTCAAATTTAAGGAATTATATCAGTGATGAATTTTTCCAAGTATTGTAAAAGGAGACTTTGCTTCTATTACGGAAAAAATAAATCAGAATTGCCTCAGTGGTTTACCAACAGCAACCACTAAAAGAGAAGTTTCATTATTTTCGAACTCTCCTATTTGTTTTGGTGAAGAGTAACTTCCTCTAACATTAATATATTGCTTTTAGCTTTTTAAGAAAAAATAAATGCACATGTAAAATATCTCTTTGGTACGCTGTTTATACTGTTTTTCTGTTGTCCTAAATCTCAGTGAAAAAGGTAGTATTTCATATCATGTAGCAATTGACATAATCATATGAAATACCTTTTTTGCTTCAGCTAGTGGACCAATGTATCTCAAAGGTTTCTATGAGAAACCTTGAAATCCTAAAAGAATTTCTCATTCTATGATTTTTAAATCTATGCATCTATTTATTTCCATAACATCACACTTTAATATTTGCTGTGAGACACCTATTAGTGTTATTTTCAGTACCAAAACTATTGCTGTGCCTGAAGGCTGACTTCAGGTACAAAATGACAAACTTGTATTTTTCATCTCAAAATATGTAAAAAAATGAAAACATTTCCAAATGTGATGTAAGTTCTTTAAAGAAACCATTCTTATTTTATAGAAATTTTTACCCTCCAGATTAAATGAAATATAGTTATATTCTTCAAATGTTGCTGTAGCCACTAAATGTACGAAATAAGACCAAAGTCTTACATGATCTATAGTGTGTCAAAGCACCAAAATATGAACTGCAAACATGGGAAGAATTTAAGTTACTAAATTATCAGTGTTACAAAAGTATGTATTATTATTTTTGGCATTTTCCTTATCAAGGATAAATTATATGCCTTTACTTATTTATATTTTTGGGTGGGCTCTTTGGATACTAAATGGTCTTCCCCAGAACACAAGAAGCTGAAAGGCTCATTAACAGCTTCTAAGAGTTGAAACAGACATTGTAATGAAGGAAAATGGAAAAGTTCATCGAGAGAGAGAGATACATATATTCTTTAGTTATTTTAAACTTTATTTTCTTACACTTCAGTATAGATTTCTTTTCTGGAACTGAAATGTTTGAGTGAATTGCTTTAATTAATCAAATCAAATCTCAACTACAAACAGTTGTTGGTTAATCTTTGTGCACACACCTTGGAGCTGTAGAATCCAGGTTTCGAACACAGTGATATCCATCACTGAAGCTGAAGAACACTCTCTGTTAGTTTTCAGTGGGGCACAAGTGCAGCATTTAAGCCAGTCTATAGACAAAACATGACCATCTATAGCTCAGAAGTAAAAACAATCCATGACACATGCCTTACATGATGATTTTGCGTTATTGCTGAGTAACAGTAAATCATGTTACTGTATGATCCACCAAAGGTGTTCAAAAGCTGTAACTGTCCGTCAGTAAATGAAAGGTTTCCTACTGCTCCTGCCGAGGTGGAAAGCAGCGACTGGTCTATTCTTGTAGCTTCCAACGCTGAAAGAACTTAATGTACTTCACTGAGTGTATAAAATCTGAATTCATACAGTATAGAGGTGCACTTCATCATTATAACTACTCATGCATAAACCCCCAAAATTTTTAATTACAAATTCAATGATTCAGCTCTGTGATGTTGCAGTCATATGGTATTTGTGTTTATATTAGCAAATTGGAGCAGCTACACCATAAAACTGCTATGAATACGTAAACTTTAATCGTAAATCAGTGTTGTTATCAAAGGAGAGGATATTGCCTTTGGCAACATCTCATTAGTAGGAGAAAAGAGTGTAAAGTAATGTATTTCACAGTGACTTACTACTTAATGAAATAACATATGCAAAAATGTTCAGGTTTTGCACGCAAAGCAAAAAATGTACAGTTTTGTAGAATTATCTTGCTAACTTCCTACAAGATGCAAACTACATTTTTATTTATAGACCTCCAAGATATCTAGAACAGACACAGAGCCTTTACTGAGAATTAAAATTTGGCAAGGAGACAGTATATCAGATTTAAAATATGTATTGCCGTCTAACTCATCTGACCTCCCTCCTCAACACCAGAGGTCAACCTACAATGCGCGTTGCAGCATCACGCTGAGCTGGCACAGATACCTGTGTTTAAGCACAGCAATGTGCCTGGGCTAATTAGACTGACTGAGAAGTTAAGATTTATGAGAAACAGGAGATATCAGTCTTGGTTCAATGCTGCACTGAAAAAGCAACCTGCTTCCCACACTGAAGGTTCTTTCTACAAAAGGCAGTGCACAGTTTGTGAAGTATCATCTAGTTCAGCTCAGTGTGTTTATTGGTAGGAAGAAACTGCATTATGAGGTGCAGACCACCAGTAGCAGCTGATTCTTTACTTATTCTTTACTTATATGTAAGACCAGTCTAAACCCTCATACCCTGTATTCCATGATATTCAAAACAATTCAGAGAAGCAAAAATGTGAGAATAACAAAACGATGTCTAGACAGCGAGATTCTAGTTTCTTTGGGGCAGAATGTCCCTTGCTTTATGCATGTGTTGTATGCACTTGCACACGATTCTGGTCACAGGTCAGAGTAGGAATGTGAACTTTCAGACGCTTGTTAACTCTGTTAAGATTTTTCTCATCTTTATTTTCTTTAATTTGTCTTTTAATTCAGACATTCGCAGAAAACAAAAATGCAGAAATTCTTCCCAGGAGACTTGATAATTTAAATTTTTTATACATTTAACAAATACTTTAAATCATTAAAATTGACTATTAACAATATATACTGTGGATGTTAGGCTTTGGTTGCTGATTTCTAACACAGAGCTCATGAAAACCTTATCAGAACTGAAGCATTCCCATCCCAATAGAAGAAGAAGACATTTCCGCACTTATTTCTTGTTCTCTCACAGAATACAGAATCTTAAATTTGGTTTATGAATAATTCAGTGGGTCAGGCAGGGGCTAAAGGAGACAACCCAAAGTTGTTCCTTAGATTCTACTCCCTCAATACACACAGTTTAAATTATGGAAAGAATGATACATTGTAAACCTAGTGTAAGCTATCTCTGAAGCTAAGGGAAACCATACTATAAGTCCAAGATTTAATTCAGACTTTCAAACTCAGATTCAACTTCAATGGAGACAAACTTTAAAGTACTGTAACACAAAGCAGCTTACACAATAATCCTTATATTAGGGAACAAACAACTACAATACAAACAAGAAGGACAGCAAGAAAAAAATTAATGATGGAAGTGGTTAAAATTTTAGCATAAAGTAGCAGGAACACAAAGGGAACCTCACTATCATATATAATTGCACATCATTATGCAAGCTGTAGTAGTCTCAGATGCTTCACATAACAATGCTGTGAGATAGTAAGGAAAAAGTACCTCCACTTCAACTAAAATTTTTTTCTTTTAATAGGTAATTATGAAAATGGATTAGCATCTCTTACTACTCTAACTACCACAACGGCACCGCTACAGTATTGTACCACATATTATTGCTAAACTATTATCAGCTTGACTATCTCTCCTCTAATATAAAAAAAAGCCTGCGTAATTTTTATTTTAGATATACCTCTGGCAGAAGCTATGAATTAGGCTTAAACAGAATTTATTACATATTTATAGTGAGGCATTTTAAAAATATTTTCATTTGTGATGTATTCTTTAGAACTACATCAGAATAGGGCACTGATTAATCTGTCATGGAGGTTAATGCCAATTTATACTTGTTGAGTAACTGTGATTATTTGTATGATTATGGAATAGTACACAACACATTTGAATAATTTTAAATGGCAGTTTTAAACTGCAGTTATATTTTCAAAATTATATTATTTCATAGTAAGACAAACCTGCACACAGCTGGATTATCATTCACATAAAATATTAATATTCATATGTATATGATTGCATAAAACACAATTTTAGTAAAAATGTACAGTTGATAATTCGATTTTGGACATGTCACCTTTTTTTCGCACAGAGCAATGAAAGAACTTGTCGGAGACAAATTATAACACTACTTAGTCAAACCAGACTTTATCTGAATCTGCAAATTGGTGGATGAAAGCAGTAACAGATTGCTGAAAGAAAAATGAGGAGGCCAAGACCAGTTATATTTTTCCAAACTGAGATATAGAAAGAGAAGCAAGAAAATAAAGAAAAAAAGATGAAATCATAAGTGTGAGTTCCACAATAAAAATCGATTGTGAGAAGACTGTTTGTCCATCTTCACAAATTTGCTATAATCAATCAATCTCAGGAAATCATTACTCTGAGTTCATAATTGCTACTCTGAATGTCAATAGAGTGAAAAGAAAGGTGGAAAGGTTAAGATTAATCTGAGGCTAAGGTTATTGGGAAAATTCTTTTTGGGAAACATGGGAGCAATTTTGAATAAATGTAATTCTAAAACCCAAGAGAAAAAAACTAAACTAGGAATGCTACAGTATGAATCAATATTAGAGAAGAACAAACATGAAGTGGCTTCTGGGCTAAAAGTTATTCCAGAAATTTTCCATATATTCTTTTACTGATGGCACAGTAGTCCTTCTGCAAACAATGTTGCAGCCACTTATATGAGAAAGACAAAGCATCTCAAATATTTAGTAGCAGAGGCTATACATTGTTGTTATTTTTATACAGAAAAATTACACTTACATTTTTCAGCACAACAATCAGAATTCAAAAAGTAAGAATAGCTCCTGTAAAAGGTAGCAGAGTTCACAAACTTAAAGATAAAAGTTGAACCTTCTTTGACTCCTCCTCCAACAAAGGTAATATACATTAAAACTGACAGCAATGTAGTTTTTGCCAAATGGATCATCATTAGTACACACTAATTCAGTCCATCTGCATGTGTTGGTTTACAGGTCAGAAGAGGACTAATCTATAACTAACTATTTGTCTAAATAAAAAACTGTCAGTGCTTACATTCCCAGGAGGATGCAGAAAATGAGTGCAGGGAAAGTGATCATTAGCCAATACTTGCACTGGCTAATATGCTAATACAACTTTTTTAGATGTGTATACACAATAACTCATGGCAACATCAACTAAAGCTGTTCCAACCACATGTATTTTTTAAGATTTTTTTTTTTCCTATTTTAAATCAAAAAAACATGACTTTTTGGTTGTGTGAGAAAAACAGTTATCTTTAAACATACTGATATGTAATTTTGCTATAAAAATTTGCTAGTAATCTGTACCTGAACGTCATCCATCTCTACTCTGTCATCCAACAATTGAGTAAATACACAAGAAACAAGAAATGTGTGAAAAAAGAATAATGTATCTGAGGTACAATTTTGTTCTTGCTTGTATCCAGTAAATACTCTTACTCAGTGTACTCTCATTCCTGATTATTACAAGGACAATTTAATTCCTACAAGGTTCTCTTACGCTCTCCAATAACAAATAAAGTAGCATGTAAGACCATGTGTAAGGATATCTAAGCAGCTTGTTTTGTCCCTGATCTATAGATTGTTTTTCCTCTTCTGTCCATGAACTTTAGTTAACAAATACGTATCACCTAGTCATAATAACGTAAAGATTGCATTTGAGGTGATCTCTTCTGAACGTTAGACTGCAAACTGTTTGGGAACACCAAAAGGGTTTTTATGCAAATACATACATAAAACAATAATAACTTGAGAGCTGGAGGAGGTCAGAGAATTTCTTAAATTGCATCATTATTTCATATAGACCTGATTTGTTAATGTACCAAAAGGTAATCATCAAGTCAGTTGTTCTCACCTGTATCCGTTCAACTTCTAAAAAAGTTGCTGTTTGGAAGGCTTTTTCCCATAGTGTTAGGTCAGCCTCTAGTTCCACAGAAAAGTAAAGATCTTCTCCAGATTCAGACTGGACACTGAAGCAATGTTTCCGCCGGTCCAGTAGATCACTGTCCTGATGAAAACCTGAAGTTATATAATCTGGCATACATCAATTAATATTTTTAATTGCAAACATTTATGCCTCAAACCTAACATTTTTAAATGGCATTTTTAATGATATAATACTATAGTAGTTACTGAGAGCTGAGGAATTGAAAATTATGGGTTTGGTCTAAACATTGACATTTCAATGAATTTTAAACAGGACACCTATATTCAGAATGGTGCAGAACAACATATCATATCTGGCATAACTTCCAATATTTTAACAAATCACTTTTCAAAAATGTTATCAGCTATATACTTTTAAATTAAATAAATTCTATAACAGGTGTCCACTTTCTATTCACATGAGAGGAACACAAATATCAACTTCTCTGACCTATTTGATTCACCCATCCTACTCTGGAAGGCTGGCCAAAGGAAGCAAGAGATTTATTTAAGCAGTATGAAAAGTCTATCTGTCCTATTTTCCCTATAGAGGCTAGACAAAACAAGTTCCTATTTCTGGTGGCTTACAAAATCCAACATAAAACTTGTCCATAGCTGCATACTGTCAGTAGAGACTATAGTGGCTGCCAGTGGTTAGGTTGCTGGCTTTGGACCTGGAGGAGGAAGTTACTTTTGGCTTTACTTTCAACATAACATGACACAATGGATACTGGGTTATAAATACATAATATTTAATGATTGCTAGCATTTGTAATTGACACTAAATCAAAGCATAACCAAGTTAATCAGGAAATAAATCACTAAAATGTTTTTCAATTTATTTTTTTTAATACAGGATGCTTTATGCTAAAATTCTGGCATGCAATTCATCCTTGTGAAAAATACACTTGCAGAAGCAGTTTTAATTAATTTTGTCCCTACTACAACAAAGCAGCTGTAACAAGCCATAAGCTCTCCAGCTGCCCTTGCAAATACATCTGGAAATTTGGGTATATGTAGCTTGGGTGCAATTTCTACGATGCTACCCCATAGCAGAGGACACAGTTGAGATCAGTAAAGGTGACTCATAGGACAGTAATGCATTCTGGTTATACACAACTTGAATAAACCAAGGGGAACATAACCAGCTGATACAAGCTGGAAGAGCACCTTACATTTTTCAAGCCAGCTCTCTCTGGGGCAGAGAACCAAGGAACCTAAAGCTGACTGAGAATGGAAATACATAAAACAGGAATCTGTATGAAAATATTACTCTCAGGCAGACAAGTAGGCAATGGTAGAGTAAGCACTATTCTCCTCTTTCTTTTCATTCAGTAGACATGTGACAGATCTGCTCAAGAAAGCTAGTACAGCATGCATTTATGAATGCTCCTGGTTCAAAACTGCTTTACAGTTTCCAGAACAATCAGCTATGGAGGCAACATATGCTCTCTTTGCAATCACCATGACAAAACCAAGTTGCTCAGATTTTAAAATGACCAGTCACTGTGGAACAATCTCCTTCCTTACTTCCATCAAGTCCTAAGCTTAGTAGCTCAATAGAATTAAGTCATGGGTGGAAAAATTAGAATGAACATCGGCTGTTAGATCTTAAAAAACACCCTTCTGAAAAAATTAATATTCTCACAGATTTTGTTTCCAAGTGTTCGAAGGGCTGTGTAGTTGAACTAGTTAGATGTAGCTAAATAATAACCCATGTCTTAATGAAAAATACTTTCGTGTCTTTTTTTTTTCTTTTTTTTTTTTTCTTTCCATTCAGGCCCTTCTGCTAAAACTAGAATGTCAATTCTGCTTACAGTATGTTTTGACCAGCATTCAAAAAAGAGGTCATAACGTCTAGGTTGTTGTGAATGACACTTATGCTCTACTCCACGGTCAGCCTCAAAGCGCACAGAACAGCACACTGTGACAATGTGGATATCTGTAGCAACATAAAACATATCATCTAGCACCTGAGTATATAAACTCCATCAATAGGAACTGGATGAGTAAAAGCACTGGCTGACCCTCACTGCTCCAGGGAAGAAAAGCTACTTTGTATAGTGTAACAGCACTTCTTGTCTTAACAGGTCTTAAGCAGGGTCTTAAACTCAATACACTCCCAGAGCTACACCTGACTGAATGGGCCTGTTGGTCCATAACCAAATGGAACTATTCAGCATGGAGTCTGACAAAATTCATGTGTAAGGTATATATCTTTCCCAGGGAAGGTTTTAGCTCTTCAGAGCTACAACCTCAGAAGAAACTAAAAATTTTTTTAATTCATCTTCCCCTATTCTTGACAGCAGTCAGTAGAGAACAATTAATTATTACTAACACAAACTCTTAAACCTTATTTGAAACAAGACTATGGCACTATGTGGGATCAAAAGAATCATTGTCATTAAAGAAATTGAAGCAATAGCCCCTGTTTTTAAATGGGAGGAAGTTTAGTGCAGTGATCGGTTACAGAATGCATATCTCTACTTTGCTGGGCCCAGTTAAGGTTTGATGCTTTTAATTACATTGTTAGACTCTCCCATTTTTACAGGCTTTTTTCCTACTGAGAAGAATATGCTGGCTATGAAAAAGGGATCCGTTCTCATGTAGACTGTGAAAATTGAAATGTTAAAAGTTTTACTGAGATTGAACTCTGTTAAAATGTGTTTGAAAAATACAAAAATCTCAGAAAAGTCTTTGAAGTTATTAAAATAAAATCTTGTGTATTTTATTATCAACATTGCTAGCAATAATTGTACTACATTTTACTAAGCATTGCATTAAACCTAGAGGATGAAAAGAGAAAGAAGGGCTAAATGGGATCTACAATATTAATCCATGTTTTTGCTATTTATATATGAAAATGAGAACATTCTTTTATTAGAAAAGTTCTAATCAGTACTAGGTAGCATTTCCCCTCAGTGGTTTACATATAAAAATTTTAGAATATTTCAACTACTACATCATATTGTGACAAACAACACACATAATGCACTCATCTATTATTGAAATTTATATTCCGTGAAGTTCTTATTCGGAATGAAAACAAAATTCAACATTCCCACAGAAATAATAATTTTCCACAGTATAATAATTTCATTTTTTGACTAGTTCTAACGTATGTACTTGTGATTTTGATATCCATGTCTATGGTTAAGTCTATGGTAAGAAAAGTTCATCTCAAATATATTTAAATGTTGTACTTTATTTTTAAAAAAATTGCTGTCATACATATGAGGAATTCCTTTCCATCTTAGTGGTATTTCATTCTACTTGTAAAAATAATGTGGTGCAAGGCTTCCTTTCGTACTGTTTTTGCTCCTTGTTGCTGCAAGATCTTTCTTTAGTTTTTCATTTGTTCTCAGGCATTTAAAAAGTGAAATCTGTATTCCAAACTTACAGATCTAACAATGTTTCCATTTGTACAATGAATAACTGCAGGAAACAATATGTAGGCAAAGCTAAAGAGAGCTATCCAAGTGTCCTTGTAAAGGTAGGAATTTAAAGCGATTTTTTTTCTGAGGAATCCAACTGAGAATTGCCCAAAAGTCTGCAAATTTAAGATAAACTTGTCAGGAGTCTCAAAAACAGGTCTGGATTAAACAGGAATTTTCATTAATTAACTTTTACCAAATGGTTATTTCAGCTAAAATATAAAATGTCATTCTACCCATTTGAGAATCTGCTATGACCCTGTATTTTTATAATCACTTACTAGTCAATGATGGACATGAGCCAATTTCATGTTGATTTTTTAAGAACTCTTTCATACTGTTAATGATTAGCTGTACCATTTCCCCCTGATGTTCTCAATGTAAATTAGCACAGATTCTCTGAAGAGGAACAGTCACAAAACTTGTAACAGTATGCTAATTCCCTACTGGAAGGAAAGTAGTCCTACTGAAGGATGGGCTGTGAGGAAAGCCTTTGGCTTACACCCAACTTCAGGGTAATCCAGCATCTCTGCTGACAGGATGGTATGACTCCTGCTTGCCTAATTAATAATGATGTCCATGTTAAGTGAGAGTAATAAATTTGTCTAGGGGAACCAAGCATGGCTCATTAGGCAGGTCCTTTCAAATTAAGGCAGAATGCTTCTTTATCACTAAGTAGTGACATCGCCTTCTCTTCTGCAGAGGTAATCTTTTCTCTTTTGAAAGACTGCCCTCACCAGAAAGCTCCTTTTCGATTACTTGTGTCTTTTCATTTTATGTATGCTAAATGCATTAAATACTTATATTTTGGCTATTATTTAAATCCGCTAAGATGCAAGAGACCCTCAGCTTTTACTATAATCAGTGAGAGTTGAGTTGTTCTGTTCTACAAAGGTCTGTGCAATAGAAAACAAAGCTAGGTCTACCGGTTTCATGCTCATGGCATGATTTTTACCTAGGAGGTGCTCAAGAACTGTCTGGAAGTCCAGTTTAACTGTAAAGTTGTATGTAATTTAAAGAGTAATTTGGCGATGGAACTGTAAATATTAGTGACACTGGAGAGCAGTTTTTGACATAAAAGATGTAAGATGTTCAAAACCATCCTAATCAGAATTGTATGCCTAAACAGACAAAACAGACCTTGACTTTTGAGATAATTCTATTTCAGCTGTTAAAATGAGGTAAATATTCATGTTTGTGATATTAATTATAATAATTCTTAATGACACACAAATGAGAAAGCAAACAAAACCTGTTTTCTTTGTTGACTAGTTTAGACAGTCCTGTAAAAAGAAATCTGTCCTATCATAACCAAGATTCAAACCTAGCACATAAATTCTCTGAAGATAAAAAGCATTCTCCCATCAATTCAAGAGTGCAATAACTCCAAGGTAACTAAAAACTAATTACATCATGTCTTTACACTTGCTGGCATCAGTGCCCTGATTATTTTACTGTTTGTGTCTCCTTTCACTTATCAGCTCCATCGACATAAACATACATCTTCTTTCTAAGGGATTGTAATGATCTACTTCTTTATCTGAAACTTTGGGAACACTTTTCTTGAGCATCCCCATTAGTTGCTATGGAGATGGTTCTAACAGCATTTACAGGCAGCAGGGAACAGATTCACTCCAAGGGGAAAAAAAGATACTGCTTCTCCAACATATCCTCATTAATCAAGTAATAAAGAAAAAAATGACCCATGCAGGCATGCACAGCTTTGTACATATCTCATCTAATTTGGATCCTTCTGAATTTTAATGTTAAAAAAGAAAAATGTTGAAATTGCATGTATATACATATGCATTTAAATAAACACAGAATGCCACCTAAACTAAAACTTGACAGAATATTTTTCAATGTCCAATTTTTATGAAAATATGTTTTCTCAAGGGGAAAAATAATTATAATTACAGGATAAATTTTAGTTTCAAGTAAATTTCCATTAGAAAGATCTGTCTGATTCCTTGAGAGCAATAGAAATGTTCATTCCCTCTAACCTGTTAGGTACAGCAGTAAGCTCAAATTACTTTCCTATTCTGCTTGAATAGGAAAATTAATTTCCTATTCTGCCTGATTAAAAGATGATGCAGTCTCAAAAACCCTCATCTGAATCCGAGCAAGAGTCTGAACACAGGTTTCTCCTGCGCCAGTGCCATAACTGTGCCTATTTCTTAATGATCTCCACTCAGAAATGTGTTTATTTTAATGCCATATGAGGAAAATTTTCAAAATTTTCATAAAACAGATTAATCTTTTGGGGAAAGAAATTATTCTAATATTTTCCAGAGAAGCATTTGTGGTTATTTTCTGCTAAAGAGAAATCAGAGACTAACATAATTACAAACAGAGATTAAAAGATGTGCTGATCATCTCTTTAGAGACTTGTAAGGTTTTGTACCTCTCCAAACTTTGAGGCATTATTTGCTGGAAATTAAGTTTAAGAACAGATCCCAGAAGACTAAACATAATGATAATAGATAGCAATGCTAAAGAGTGATCCTGTCTTTTCATTCGGAGCTCTTGTTTACAACTTTCTCAAATTTAAGTAATTGTAGCTGGGATTTTTTTTCCATGTTAGTTGCCTGCCTGAGGATATTTTTTATTTTCATGTGACAGTTAAAACAGTTGAATCAGTTCTGTGAAATAAATTAGGAAAAGGAATTAAATTAGTTTGTCCATGTTAAAAACAAACAAACAGACAAGCAGAACCACCCCCTGAAACTGCTTTTTGGGCTGCTCTGGGGCCTCTGTTCTTTGGAATAGCAACAACTGCTTCAGGGACAGCAGGAAACTTTTGCTGCCTTTGAAAAAAACCACAAGTTGACCTACTGAAAAATTCAGATGTTCTGGGCAAAATTTGGCTATTACCATTCTGAAGATTTCATTCTGAACATGTTCCATCCCCATGGTGTATGGGAAGAGAAATTGATTATTCATTATAATAAAAGCATTACTTACATGACTGCATATTCTTTTTTTTTCTTTTTTTCTTTTTTTTCAACCGAATTCCTTACTTACTCGAATAGCTTGTCAATACATTATGGCACACTGAGAATAGATTAGGGTAGCATAGTGAAATCATTTGTGTTGGATATCAATATGTCAGCAAATATGTATCAGCAAATATGTAAAAAATTATATTTTACATGTACTTGCTAACAGTGCTCTGAAAAAAATCCAAAAATGCCTACGGAAAAGAAGATCCTATCATAAAACAACAAAATAAAAATTTGTTAGGAAATTAATATTTCTGTTTTCAGTGTTGGCTCTGGCTGTTGAGAGTAAGTAATACATAGACAACCACTGTGAAGACAATGCACCAAAGGAAATTTTGAACAGTTGTCCCTGAGACAGGAACAATTTATTTCATATAAGGAATGGGACACAGATCCAGTGAAAAAACAGTGTGATCATTGTTGGATGAAAGCCTATAGTTCTAAATACTTTATGCAATAAAACTGCAACATCTTCTGCTAAATTTAATTATTGCAATAGTCAGAAAGAAAGACAAGGAAAAAAATCAAGTAAATAAAGAATGGGACCAGAAAATAAGAGAAAATTGATAAATTAGAGAAAAAAGCTACACAAAAATCTACCAGAAGAGATGTATCAGAACATATTAGCAGATAAAATACTGAAATAATGCATCACTCCAATCTTGAAGAATGCCCTGATTAGACTAAGTCAATGAAAGGAAACCTTCTGAAACTTTGGATAAATCTTGAACATACGAGATGTAAGACATATAATTGTCTTTCCTGAGTATCCTCATTCAGTATTTGTATTTCACACCTTATTTCTGTTCTTTTTCATCATTCCTTTTGTCTTATGTTAAAAATTGAATTTGGCTTTGCCTTTCAAGGATGTTGCAACACCACTGTGGGTCTCATATCTAGACAGGCAGCAAAAAGCAATTTCTTAGGAGAAGGGAAAGATGATGCCTTTAACCAACAGAGAGGTTGCAGGAGTCATTTAAACACATACTTTCTGTATCTATTATTTTTTTTCTTTTCCTTTGTGTGTTTATCTTGTTATTTCTTCCAGGAAGCAGGATAAGACTCTGAGATTGGCAGCCGCAGCCCATGACAGCTGACTCATTTTTTCCTCAAAAGGTGACAGTTTATACTATCCTAATACTGCATAAAAAATGTCAAAAAAAGTTTTTCTTTAAAATAAAAAAGAAAATCTCTAAAGTTAAAGGGAAACAGAAAAAGCCTTACTTAATAACTTTACATTTCAAATATTGTTTGTCCTTCCTTTTCTGAATCAAATAAAAAGTTAACAAGCCTTTATGCAGTGGCAGTTGTCATGCATCTAGTAACACTGCCTCTTTGCTTTCAAAAAAGACTCTTACATGGTGCTGTACAGTTACAGGAACAAGAACATCTTTAACACACAGGGCCCTGTGGAATTATTACTGGAGGTGACTTAGAAATTAAATCTATACTCGCATTTTTACGAAAGGTACAGAATTGAAGAAACTTTCAGGGTGGAGTGTGGCGGTTATCCAAGGGTTCCATCCCACAGAATTTCCCTAGGCAATGTTAGATGTTGGCACACCAGGGGAGCTTGGTGTGCTGACTCTAAGAGAAACTGTACAGAGGGTGGAGCGGAGTGGAAACAGCGCAGCCAGGCTCTGTGATAAGATGGGAACTGGAAGGTACTATGGAACATGGAGATGGAGACTTACCCTGATAATTAGGATACGTACCTGGTCAAAGACAATGCTGCTGTACAAAGATACAATAACCTATTTAGTGTGTGTAATGGTGTGTAGTGGAGTACCTGGGAATGGGCCCAAAGTCTGTCACTTTTTTGACAACATATTATCCTTGGGTGAACTTTGCTTAATCTCATTATAATAATAAAAAACACACCTCCATCCCAAAAGTTACCCGCCTCCAAGGTGCAACCACCCCTCACTGAGCTTGTGCTCTGAATTTTTCTTGGGCTATACCTTTAAAAGCAAAGCGAGAAACTTTTACACCAATTACAACAAAGAAATATATGACTAGAGTAGCTCAGGCTCCACCTGTAAAGTAAAAAACAGTATAAAAAGGCTTAAGAGAGGAGGGATGTTAGGGAAGATACCATCGCAGACCTGCTCTGACACCTGGGATCAGTCGACGGGCTGAGCCTCTCCTCCCCCCTATAGGGACGCGCTTGGGTAAGATTTGAACGCTTGGCTATACCACGTGCTTCCCCAGGAGACAGAAATTTCTATAGAGTTGTTTTGTGATTTAACACGTTTGTAGCCAGGCTATATTACTCATATTCTTGGTATGTGCACATGCTTTGTGGGAAGTAGTTCTATCACCAGGAATCCAAAAGAACTTGTGCATCTATTGCTTTCATAAACTACGCTATTCATTAATCTAGCCCTAAGAGTTCTTATTGAACATGACCAAATTCCTTAAGGGTGGCCACGCTAGCTCATGCAACATGATTAGACTGAAAGTGTGTGGTGTTACAAATGCATCCGTAGTCATGAGAGTTCAATACATATATTGAAAGCGACCGGACTTGTAACACAGAGAATTGGGCATCACTCAGAATCTAAGCCTAGCTGCCCCCAGCCCCTCTGATATCTGAGGACAAGCTGGAACACAAGGGGGTTTATTTTCTGCCAAATTGCTTTGCCCCTTTAACACGACAGGCCCATTAAATTTATCCAAAGTAACACAACCACGGATTAGGGATTGTGTCACTATATACATGTTGAAGAGAAATGAACTGATATCACATACAGAATCACAGAAAATACGGATGATTGGGGCCAGAGGCACGGTCATCTACTGCGTATCTCTATGCAAGGTAGGAGCAGCTACACACCAGCTACACACTAGCTTATGCCTATAGGATCCAGTGATGCAAATTCAACAGCCCCGTCAGGAGCTCTATTTAGGTACTGAATGATACTAGCACCTGAGAAGTTCTTCTTTATTGTGTAACTGAAGCCAGCTTAATGATAGTCTTAATGTCAGTGGTCATGGAGATCATTTATGACTTTTAACTATTTTTCTTCTCTTATAAGACAACTGTAATTCTAGTTAGGGTGGTAACAGATCCTCTTTTCTTCAAAAACATCAAATACTCTTAAATTTAGAACAGGAGGAAAACCACGGACTGAAAATTACTTCAACTGTTTAGAACTGAAACACTCAACAATTTAGCACTTTTTCCAAGAACTAGCACCTGGCTAAACCCTGGCTGATAATCTAATTTTCCCCGGATGCAGCATTAACCTATTCATAAAAGGGATTCATTGCTTATGCCTCCTAAGCAGTTTTGGGTATGTGTGAAGTACTTTCATGGAATCACATCAGGATGCAAGTCTCAGTCATTGAGCAAACTATATTAATGATAGACCACAAAATAAGTTCTGTACCTTCACTTTATATGTTTCTGTGTCTGTTGGCATTAATTTTAAAATTTATCTGAATATATAAACATTTTCAGTAGTTTCCCATGCTTTTTATATCATCCTTTTCCCATACTTGACTTATTGGAAATGGAGAACAAAATTACAGGAAATTTAAATGGGAAAATTATCATAACTGCATTCAAGGATTTTACACACACACAGAGCTAAATAAGGAAGGAAACACAAGTCTTCTGAGACATCAAGTTGGTCCTGATTAATATAGTAAGGAAATTATAGCTGCACTGATATGAATGATACCAACTATAAACATCAATGATTCACCATCCTGACATACTGCCGGCATAAACCATAAACTGCCTTTCACAATTATCTTCACATTTCATTTCAGAGCTGATCTGACACCTGAATATGTTTTGTGGTTTATGCTGAATAAAGTGTGCTTTTTATTGTAAATCTCCAAATATTTTTGCATGACACATTGAAGATAGAAGGCAGGTGACTGAACTATAGAAAGCATCTTCTCACAATTAAAAGGAGATGCTTGGATGAAGCTGAAGAACATTAGTAACTCAAACAAACAAGGCAAACTTGCTTGCAGAGAAGTGCAATCTTTCATATTGTTTTTCATAATCTACCTGAAAAATTTAACAAATATTTTTCTACCTGCCATATGGAAAAATTGCTTAAATATTTATGTTATTTAGCAATTTCTCAAAGATACTTAAATTTTGTTAGAATATGCACACTTACACATGCACTCACATGCACACACACTCAAAACACACACGTTAAATCTGCATATCAAAAATATAAGAGGTACCAAAAAGACACAGTTCAACCAGCTTTGAAGTACTGAACAGGACAAGGCCATCTGCCCATTTCTGAAGCTTGTGATAGTAAGTATCTGCTTTTCTGGAGTATTGAAGATTTGACCAATCCTAACATTGGAATTAGTTAGCTGTCAATGGGGCTTTACCCCTCAAAATAGACGATAGGATGAAACAAGTTTCTTCTAGAATAAATTAGAAATATTTATTTATAGCAAATTCTACCACTGATTCTGTCGAAAATAACTCATAGATACATTTTAATGTCAGAAGTGGTATCATCAGATTATCTTGCCTGACAAATTGCTTAACATGGATCACAGATTTTCGTCCACATGCTACTGTCACTGTCCAACTAGCATCAGTTTGAATAAAACTGGGGATAAAAAAATAAACTGGTTTAAAAGATATCAACTTCTCTTACCAGTAGCTTCCACTGATTAATCATCAGAACTTTTACAGTTTCTAACTTCTTCCCAATTTGAACTTGCCTGACTTTGATTCTACTCACTCTTTCTTTTTACCTATTTCTTTTTAGGGTTAAAGAGTTCTTCAGTGCCTTGTATTTTCTCTCTGTTAAGGTACTTCCACCCCATAATCAACAGACCGATTGAATTTTAAAGAAATTACTTCGTATGCTTATCAATTCATGTATTTACCCCCCCAGGTCTTAAGTTATTTGTGTCTCCATAAATGTTCCTTTTACATCAAACATAGCCCACTGCTGTTTGTCATGATTTCACAATGAATAATATAATCCAATATAATTAAAATGTGTTTTTTGTACTCAGCCTGCTTTACCTACTTTGCATGTCAAAAATTATTATTTCAACCCAAAAATCTTGACAATGAAGAGCTTTATACTTACAAGAGATATATTTTTACATGGTATTTTGAAAACTTTCTACAGAACCTTTTTTTGTAATCCACTATTGTTTTCGTAGTGTATGAATGTGATTGTCAGGGTTTGGGGGTTTTTTATACTTTTTTACTATCTAAAATTGTAAATATTGAATTAGGATATCAGTGCTCCTTTGCTGAATTTATGTCAATAAAACTGCTTTTCACACAGTCAAAAGCGAGCTTTTTAAAATCTACTTTTATGCTTCAAATTTTAGTGGTCTTCCTGATTATTTAGACAGTCCTAATCACATTTAGAATAGTGACTTATTGCCTTGCTTAGAGCAAGTCCCCTCCTCTTTCTTTTCCTTGTAATCTGATGGGGGGAAAAAAAAGAATATGGTAACAACAAAATAGTGATTTACCAGAGGACTATTATAAATATGTATCCACAAGTTATAAATCACATAATAATCTCTGACATCTCTGATTAAGGTGCAGAAGATCCTGCCTTTTAGGTGCTTGAGGCCGAGAGAACTGTTAAAATTGAAAATGGCATCCCAGTTTCCTATATCGTTCACGAGAAGAGTCAGAGCCTTTGGAATGGAGGCTAAAGGAGAAAGCACATTCCACACATGCATGCAACTATGAAGAAAACATTGGCCACGGTGGCAGATGAGTTCTGAGTTTTATTTAACATGTTTGGACTATATTTCCTTCCTGATGATTTAATCAGTGAAGTCCTCTGCTGGGTGTAGACATTAACATTTATTTAGTGTTTTAATATTTTTACTGTCACATTTAGAAATTCACTTCGATAAAGAAGACATGACCCACGTTCTTTCTGGCTCTACAGAGGTGTTGCAGCAATCCTGACCAACACACTCAGCCCTGTATGCAGATGATAAATCTTCTGCTCCTTCTCAGGACACCCAACAGACTGATCAATATAGAAGGAAATATGCTTTGGAAACATTAATTCTAAAGCCCTACTTCTCACTCCTGGGCAAATTCATATGAAGGTTAGCACAGACCACTTGCTACTTCTACTACCACCTTCTACTTAAAGTGAGTATTAGCCACAGAAGCTGTATCTATACTAACAAATTAATCATGTATGGGACTGTTTGTTGACACTATAACTAGCTGGCAAGGACCAGACCACATCCATACTATGAAACTCTTTATCCCCCTAAAACA
Source organism: Gavia stellata (assembly GCF_030936135.1). NCBI lineage: Eukaryota > Metazoa > Chordata > Aves > Gaviiformes > Gaviidae > Gavia > Gavia stellata. Next base: position 45,520,908 of record NC_082596.1, read on the forward strand.
GGGCACTCACATGCAATAATGGCTCATTACAAATGGTCTTTCACCCATGATAACTCTCAAGCTATGCTAGGAATTGTTTGGGAGAGTGCTGGATGGGCCATTTGGCCCAAAACCCATGTTAGTGATCTTTCTAAAATAAATTAAGAATATAGATTATGACATTCCACCATGTGGGAATGTTCTATATTTACTCCTAGAGAAGTGTAGACTAAACAATTTGAGTTTAGCCAAGAATATGGAACTAAACCCACTTAGGAGACACTGAGCAATGATATAGTCCTGCAAATAGGCATTATTATCTTCCTGGATTTATCTCTGCTCAGTGACATGGGATTGTCTCTTCCAAAGTAGAAACAGAACAATTCTATCTTCTCAATTTTCCTGAAAAGAATGACATGAACTCAGTCTCTGCCATGGAAGAACAGGAAGTGCCTCTGCTTCAGTAATATCCATGGGGCTTGTACACATGTGTCTAGAAACACGCACTGCTAAAATGGAGACATGATGCTGGCATAAACGCTGAACAAAACCTTGAGTCTCTACAGTAGAGTTTCAATGTACTAGCAGTAATGGGAAGCTGTTTTTCTTGGGTGTACTTGCTTTTATATTTATGATTAAGTCCTATAGTACCTGCTGTAGAAAACTAGGATATTGTGAAGATTAATACTCCAATGTCAGAAGCTGTAATTTCATTAAAATGATTTTTCTATTTCAATTCTTTATTATTTACAGGTTTTAGTCAGCCAAAGAACCCGTTTGAAACATTTCAACACTTTATAAGCTTGACCATGTTTACAGACAATAAAGGAATAACTGAATATGAATATCGCGATAAAAAAACCCATAAATGATCTTCCTGTATCACTTAAACTGGAATTGTCTCTCTGCTGGGACATCCCCTGTTAATACAAACTGAGAATGAAGGATCTACACCTCTTCCCAGACAGTTTGAAAAGCTGGATGATAAGAAAAAACAGTATCTTTGTACTCTTTTCTGTGCTTCCACACAACAGTGCCAGGAAGGCATTGGTTTAGGTTTTACTGCTTTGTGGACGGACTCCTTGGCTATAACTAGCTTCTGCAATGCAGCTGAAAAAAAATAAATCCCTGCATTGGTATACAAGAACAGGGGATAAAGGAGAAGAGGAAGAAAGAAAAAAGGCTAAAAATGAGTGAATGAGAAGAGTATCAACAAAGGAAAATGGTAGAAGAAATGAAAAGAAGAAGGACCTTTATATTACAGAAAAATACATGGCATAGATTCTGTACATTTCTATTCAAACATAAAATCTTTGGATAAGTCACAAGGAAGAGTTCTCCTGGCTCCAACAGGCTTACTTCTCAGAGAAGACCTACCCTGGTGCTTACTGTTTTCCAGGCTCAAGGCCTGAAGTAATCAGCAGCTACCAGAAAAAAAATAAAGGTGCATGTCACAAGTGAGATTTTTCACCTCTCTCAAAGCTTGACTGTGCTCTAAGAGCGTTGTTCGCGTTACGCCCTCAGTCCAATGTCTTCACTGAATGACTAACTTTTCCTGTTAATTCTCTCCCTACATGACCGCTACTAAAAAGTCAGTTTGCACACACTTGGTAGTTAAAGAACATACCACAGTGATGGGATGTGTTGCATTTGGAATGTTCTACTCCTTGATGAAGATTCCAGACCTCACAGCCACCATAGCAGTAAAATAACTCCTTTCACTTTTCTGTTCTAGATTGCTAGCAGAGAGGGTTTTTTTCAGACTATAAATTTGGTTTCTTATTTTTGAAATCTCTGATGTAAAAAGTTTCTGAATTTTATTGAGCTGTTCCATCTATAATCTGCCTCCTTAAGGAAAGTATAGTGCACCTATGTGACCTACAAAAACTAGGAAATGTACCATGTATGCCAGTATAAGGTCTTCCTAATGGGAAACTCTTTTTTAAAATATAATTTTTCATATTACTATTTGATACTAGTCTATCTCTTCCTAGATTAAATTTCAGAAAAGATAAAATTACCTTTTACATAATTTTGACCCAAAAAACCCAAAAGCAACATACACAGGAAAGCACTTTAGATGAATGGAATGAGACAATTTTTTTTCATCTCTTTTTCTTCTCTTTTTCCTATCCTCACATTTTAGATTGAGAAATGCTGACCATCTGGAAAACTGTTTTACACTGTTTTTAAAACAGAGAGAAGACCATATATATTAATTCTGAAAGAATTCAGAATTAAAAGTTGAATACAATGTACATTAATGGCCCTATTCAATTTGCTACTCATAGCTTTAACTTTCTAAACATATTTCACTATCTCTTCCCCTTTAGTACAGTTAAGGCAAACTGATGAATTTGGAAAAAATAAGGCAAAAGTTTTCAGAATGGTATTGCATATTTTAAGGACTCTGCTCTGAGTCTTAGTGAAATCTTACATTGCAGCCACTGTTAGTTGCATCAACATATTTGAAAGCAAGCAAATTGATTGCTATTTCTTTAGTTTCTCAGTTAGAAAAAGGGATGTTATACTGGTTAAACGTGGCATTAAAGTAAAGCTATAAAATGCATACAGCATTATGGAGAAATAAAAGTTTCCTAGTCCAAATAATTTTATTTCCAATTTTGCCATGCCTTCTAATTTGGCTCTGTATCTACTGACACCATGACTTCTGATATTGACTTCAAAGGGAAAAAAAATTGATCTCTTTCTACAAGGTGGTCACATGCAGTTTCCAGTTGCAGTGTTACGCTCTGGCTTGTCAACTGGTCTGACAAAGTGATAATTTATTTTACACTTTCTTATCATACCTTGAGAATTTTGCACATTATCTCATAAACTGAAAATGTTTTCTCAGCTCGTGTCCAATCCCACGTTGTGACCTTGGGAAAAAAAAGCAACAAACAAACAGGGAAAGAAAGTAAGTTATTTTTGTTTAGTTTAAGTTTATTAACAAAAATAAAAATCTATCCCTAAGCCATCTACATCCAGTATAATGTATACAGAAAGACCAAGCACTGCCTCAGAGCAGTAACTACCAGAGACCAGACTGTTCCATCCAGACAGTGCTTAGGAGACGTCTTGCCTGTCTCCGTGTGATTACTACACAGTGCCTTTGCATGCAGGCTGCTCTATGCTGAAAGACGAGGCTTCCCCTGGGAACTGGTGGGGGTTGCATTGAGATCCTGAGAGGATGCAGCCCTTGAATTCCTCTCACAGAGCCTTGACTATAAGAAAGCATGTTTCTCAGCACTTCCCTTCTTGTAACTGCATGCCACAATTTGCTCCTAGTCACCTACATTGTTTGCAAATCCATAAAACCAAATTCTCCAACCTTGCAATGTCCCAGACACTTACCCTACATGCCTTGAAATCCAGGGGAAAAAAATAACAAGAAACAACAAAGGCAAATATACATTTTCTTTTTTTCTTACGAAGATTAATCTACTAAATTCTAACAAACTAAGATTTGAAGAATAGTCTATTTCTCCTCTTTGTCTTAGGATTTGACAATTGCTTTTAACGATATTAATTTTAAGCAACTATTTTACGAAAAAAAATTGCATAGATAAAAGAGCTCAATAAAATCATACAAGGGTAAGGTTTAAGACTTAAAAAAGACAGAAAGGGATAGATTAATATATTCAGTAAGGGAAGAGTCAAGGCAATATCACAGCAAACTATAAATAACTTTCCAAGGAAACTGTGAGAAGGAAACAGGAGAATTATTCACAGTCTCAAAAGACAGCAGAACACACAAAAGAGAATGAAAATTGAGGCTATATTTGAAAAAAAATTATCTTAATGGTAAGAAGTTTTGAACAGCAGCCCAGCTCCAAAGGAAGGCAGCTGTATCATTACAATTGTTAGGCAAGATGAAGAGGCTGATGAAGACAGAAGATTATTTGGTTTTCAAGATTCAAGTATATAAAGTTCTTTGAAAAACGTATCATAAAATGGTATCCACAGCATACGAAGAAAATATTGTATGAGACCAACTTATCTTTTATCTAAAGAGAAAACAATCATTAATAGACACAACATGGCTAAGAAGCATCTATGGGTTTGGAAGCCTTGGTACAAAACTTTCTTGATCAAAATTATTTTGGTGTTGTATGAGAAAATTCTATCCCTAACTAATTTTTAGTTATAAACACTATTGTAATTGAAACTCCTTTGAGGAAATCACAGTCAGTAATGAAAGGTTCAATAACACAGTGTCATAGTTCCTCTTCTATTAGAACATTATTTATTTGCAGTTATCCTCAAATACAGTTTTCACTATCTTATTGAAGTATAGGTTTTAAACCAGATTTCTAAGGAAGGGAATGAATAAATACTGAGTGCCAACAAACTGTTTGATATAGAATGAGGAAGTAAAGAAATATTGGAAATATACAATCTTTATGCCTGAGTTTTAAGAAACCATTCAGAGATGCGATTAACAACATGTAAAATGCTTTTGTCAGGGAAAGAAAGAAAAAAAAAAAAAAAAAAGCTGCTCTTTCTACTGTGGACAAAAAATTAACTTTCTCACCATGAACAGAGAAATGGGGAGAGGAGTCTTGCTACAGCTCCACTGAGCCCAAAACACCAGCCACACAAGCTGAAGTCATATTGCCCCATCAGAAAACGTAGTTACAATTGCAGCTGAAGCACAAAGCCATTCAGAGGTATGGTTAAAAGCTTACTGTAGGCTCCATACAGAGCTCCCCCTTATCCCCTAGTTTTCTGCTTTTGTTTGTATTTATAAAGGGACTTCTTTTCAGGTCAAAACAAAACTCTTTCTGTATAAAGATATGTGCAAAGCAAAAGCAACTGTAGAATTATGACACCCATAGAAATTCATAGAATCATAGAATTAGGTTGGAAAAGACCAGTAAGATCGTCAAGTCCAACCATTAACCTAACACTGCTAAGTCCACCACTAAACCAAGTCCCTAAGCGCCTCATCCACATGTCTTTTAAATACCTCCAGAGATGGTGACTCAACCACCTCCCTGGGTAGCCTGTTCCAGTGTCTGACAATCCTTTCAGTGAAGAAATTTTTCCTAATATCCAGTCTAAACTTCCCTGATGCAACTTGAGGCCATTGCCTCTTGTCCTGTCGCTAGTCACTTGGAAGAAGAGACCAACACCCACCTCTCTGCAACCCCCTTTCAGGTAGTTGTAGAGAGCGATGAGGTCTCCCCTCAGCCTCCTCTTTTCCAGACTGAACAACCCCAGTTCCCTCAGCCGCTCCTCATAAGACTTGTGCTCCAGACCCCTCACCAGCTTCGTTGCCCTTCTCTGAACATGCTCTAGCACCTCAATGTCCTTCTTGTAGTGAGGGGCCCAAAACTGAACACAGCATTCAAGGTGCAGCCTCACCAGCACCGAGTACAGGGGCATGACCACTTCCCTGGTCCTGCTGGCCACACTATTTCTGATACAGGCCAGGATGCCGTTGGCCTTCTTGGCCACCTGGGCACACTGCTGGCTCATATTCAGCTGGCTGTCAACCAGAACCCCCAGGTCCTCTTCTGCGGGGCAGCTTTCCAGCCACTCTTCCCCAAGCCTGTAGCGTTGCATAGGGTTGTTGTGACCCAAATTGCTTGCCCTGTTCACTTTTAATATTTTAATTTAAAAGCTTGAGTAGCAAAAGTGTTAGCAGATCTCTCTCCGAGATTCCCAACTCTAAACTGTAAGAAAGTGAAACCCACCAGACTTGACACACTTAATAATTCTAAAGTAGAAAATGTACTAGGAAATAACAGAAAAAAGTAATTTTGTTTAAAGCTTTCAAAATGCAAATTAGATACCGTAGAGTTGCTCATTGTGCTGGTTTTGGCTGGAATAGAGTTAATTTTCTTTGTAGTAGCTAGTATAGGGCTATGGTTTGGATTTGTGCTGAAAACAGTGTTGATAAAGCAGGGATGTTTTAGTTATTGCTGAGTAGCGCTTTACACAGAGAAGGTTTCTCACACCAGCCCACCAGGGAGTAGGCTGGGGGTGCACAAGAAGTGGGGAAGGGACACAGCTGGGACAGGTGACCCCAACTGACCAAAGGGATATTCCATCACATGATCTCATGCTGAGTACATAAAGCTGGGGGAAGAAGGACAGGGGAGATGTTCGGAGTGATGCTGTTTGTCTTCCCAAGTAACCGTTACGCGTGATGGAGCCCTGCTTTCCTGGAGATGGCCAAACACCTGCCTGCCGATGGGAAGTAGTGAATGAATTCCTTGCTTTGCTTTGCTTGTGTGTGCAGTTTTTGCGTTACCTATTAAATTGTCTTTGTTGCAAACCATGAGTTTTCTCACTTTTACTCTTCGTATTGTCTCCCCCATCATGTGTGGTGCTTAGTTGCCGGCTAGGCTTAAACCATGACACTCGTTTATCCAAGCAAGGAAAATAGAAGTACTGTTGATCAAATAGATAAAAAAAGAGGCAGGGGGAGGCTGCTGATACACACTGTTTAAACACATGCTTCCCTAATGTGTTAGACTTTGGCAGAGACCAGGGAAATACTTTCATTTGATTTTCTGGTTAAAAAGTTGGCAGCACATCTCTGTTCAGAAAACAACTTAATCCAAGGAGTTTACACTGCAAATATAATTAAAACTGTTTTTCTTCTTATAACTACACTTTACGCATCTCATAAATAGAAGCTGTGAAACTAAGGCGTTGAAAGTTTGTTCTTAATCTTTCGTAAACCCTGGAAGAGATGAACGCATATACCTGCAGAATAGCAAACATAACCGTACGTGTAAAAGTTTGCATATAGAAAATAGGATTTCAGAAGTCCTTTTAAAAGGCCTACTGCAGTCTTTGATAAGATAATTTTGCTGGGCCTATAAGCATGCTATTATTACATACATTACATGTTTTTAAGGTAGCTCTCTAGGAAGTCTTTCTCTGTTTGTCCTTTAAAAAGCATGTTTGTCACTCTCCTTCCCTTCTACTCCACGGAGAGAAAATATTTTTCTGTCTATTTGAACTGTCTTTCTATTTTAGATTAAGAACCTGAATCTGGCAAAAAAAAAATCATGTTGTGCTTGCAGCTCAGCTGAAACAAGACCTAGAAAGACTTCAAGGATCGTTGGCTTGTCTCGTATAGCTGCAGCTTGCCAAAATTGTCCTAACTCACATCACCATGGTTCACAACCCTATTACGAATATGTTCCTGCCACACCCGTTAATCATCACCCATTACCCATTTACCCACCCGCAGCATGTTACTCCTGGATACTTATGAATGAATCCTCTGTAAAGAGGCTTGTAGTTCCTTCCATAGTGCTTACAAAAGAATAATCTTCCTCTTCTGTATTGTACAGGAGCTCTCAGCATTGTTTTTGCTTCTATCTAGTGTCTCGAATGGAGGTGGCTTTATTTGACAGGGAGCAAATGCTTGGGTAGGTCTGCCAAAGCCAGAAGAGCTGCTTTTGAATTAAGGTTCTTGGCAGCATAATCTGACATTTTAATCTGATCCTGAAAAACATCCACTAACAAGAGCCAAACTCCCATTACTAGCCATGGGAGAGCCAAATTCCCATACCAGTGAACTGGTGTACCAACACTGAACACACTAAGTTTTCAGTTCATACTTACTCCATTCTTCATGTCTTTCACATGTTCTTAAACACTTTGCTAAACAAATGAATAGTGACTGATGAATCATGTAAATACTTGAAAGCTGTCTTTGAACTACCTCAGGAACAGGTTTCCCAGAGAGACGGTAGATGCCCCATCCCTGGAAACATTCAAGGTCAGATTGGATAGGGCCCTGCGCAACCTGATCTAGTTAAGATGTTCCTGCTCATTGCAGGGGGGTTGGACTTGATGACCTTTAAATGTCCCTTCCAACCCAAACTATTCTATGATTCTGTGATTCAGGCAGGAAGGAGCTACAGCCTGGGTCTGGCAACACAGGGTTTGGCAGCAGTCAGAAAGGTCACCCAATAAACAGAACAAATGAATCCACATGACTCTCCCTGCTGCCAGTATGGGACTGCTACTGGCTACTTAGCTACTAGCCGAAAAGTCAGCTAGAGGATATCTCTGTTTATTGCAGTTTAGTTGTACCATAAAACTGTGAAAGTAAATTGTTGAGTATGAAACAACAGCTAGAAAACTTCAATATATTTAACCTGAACAATTTAACTTGCTTCCCTACCTTCATTTTGGTGCTCCCAAGAAGCATAAAAGTTACATTCAGGATGAAATCTAAATACAGAGATATTGCCATTTCCACAGCATGCAAAAAGTTTTGATACTTCCCCAGATCTCAGCAGTTTGACTAGAATGGCAGTTCAGTTTAAATCTAACCATCTTGCTTCAGGCTTGTTCTGCCTGCCAAAGGAAAATGAAAAGTGCCCTTTTAGCACAAGAAGATTTCTCTCATATTTTTCCAAGTGCTCAGGTAAGTGGATGGAAAGAAATTCTTGTCTGATGCCCAAACATCTGATGAACAGCTATTTTCTATCCCTGCTGTACTACATACCCTGGAACTTTTCAGTGCTGTAAGTTGCAATCCTGTTAGCTCAATGAGTGATCTCTCATCATGAAAGCCTTTTACATATTACATGAAATTATTTTATTTAATAACATTTATTCCCACTAAGCATGAGGAATATACTTACTGGAGGTGCTATAAATTTATACAGGGAAGATCCCCTCAGTGCTAGAAACTTTGGTGTGTACATTCGATCCTGAAGGGAGTCTTGTTCCCGTTCTTCCATCCAGCCCATGTAGACTATCTGACAGAAAAATCAATAGTGTTGACAAATTCCTCAGACACTGTCTTCAAATGAATTGCAAATATTTCATGCAAGTAAGCTGATGTCTGTCAAATTTTACATAGCTACAAACCTTGAACCAGTGACACAATATGGTGTATTGGCAGTTCACTTACAATCACGTACTTGTATAAAGGATGCCTGTTATGACAATCCAAAAACATCAGAACAAATATTTATTGTGCTAGCAACAACAAAAAAGCTAAACCACATACTCAGTGGATGTTAAAGGTCTATTATCTCATTAAAAACTCCCTGAAGTAATTCTACATACTTGCTGACAGATCATGACAGAGAAATTTAATGCGAGTGAAGTGTAAGGAGCCACTAGGCAGGAATACAAAATCAAGTAACCATTGTTGCACTTCAATGTAGATACAGTCTCCACGTTCAAGTTCACAATGATGCATTAAACAATATGATCTTACAAATTTTATTTCCAAATAATGACAAGTGTTTTTTTTCTTCCCTCTGAAAACCTCTATGTATGAGTTTTGAACCTCCTTGCTTAGGAATAACAATTAACAGACTGTTTTCAGACACTGTTTTGAACACTTCATCTACAGCTAAGAAGTAACCAGAATGCTGTCAACTCTTACCACTACTTGCAGATCTTCTGACATAAATGTATGAGCTGGAACTTATTCAAACCCATTTTAGGATCTAATTCCCTACCTATCCATCTATTAAGTTTGAGTAATTTAATATCAAATTCTTAAAGAGTAACAGAGTATGAGTCACCACTATGCCAACTTCTGGAGAACATCAGAACAGGGAGTAGACACATCATGCAACTTTTGATTTATAACCATGCCATTAGTAATAAAATACAATTTCCAGTGTGAACTGGTACACTACTGTTACGGAAAATAGATCAACCCATATTTCATACAGTGCTGCTAAAGGAATAGATCTATTTTTAAATCTCTTTGTGAAACTGATTTCTACATTAACTTTGCATGGCGCATTGTCTGTCTTAAATGCCAGTAAAGAACATGTAAGGAAAACAGTTTATGAAAAATAACTACAATCATATTAATAGTCAACGAGTTATTAAGTTTACCAATGGTATAAATATAACTAAAATGAATGTTTGTAGTGCATGTTTTATCCTTTGAGATTTTGTATGTCACATACTTATAAAAAAGCGATTTACACAAGTTTATTTCATTACTGTTGGGAAGAGGATTTTCATCAACAATTCTTCATGGAATATACATTAAAATAAATGGGGGGGATCTGTTGCTTTTTTCTTTTTTTTTTCTTCTTTTTTTTTCTGTTGGATTGTATTGTAACACACCAGAAATTAATGGCTTTTTCAAATCCCCATGTATGAAATCTATGCTACTACTCTCCATCACAGTTATTTTATGGTCTATAAACAGAGACAGGGAGAAGGTCCATTCCTCTAACACTTACAGTGAAAGTTCACTTACCTGAACATTTAATTCTTTTGCCAATAGTAAACACTGATACTGTAATATAGCCTTGGGTCCAATGAATAATATGTGTTTAAGTATCTGCTGGTTTGGTGATTAAACAAGTTTATAAAGCTCAAAAAGGAGACAGAGCTGTACCACAGTACTCAAGAATTAAGCAGAGTGCTCAACACTATATTGTTATGCAATAACTAAAAAGCAATGCTCTCTGAAATCGCCTTCATTCCTGAATGAAAAAACAGTCAGAAATAAAACCAACTGACAGGTACAATAAGAGAAGTTTTAAATTATTTCAATTCAAAGTTTATTCAGATTTCCCTCATTTCTGCTGTTTCGTGTGTTATCCAATGCAGGATAAATATGAATCCCCATCCCTCTGACTTAGTAGGAATCTGTAGAGCTCAGTGACTGAGAAGGGCTACACAGAAGAGTAAAATTAGTATAAAAAATTGTACTACTATGTGCAGAAGTTTGGCACATTTTCCTTTCTGTAACTGAAAGAGAATGTATGATCTCTAATTTCTTGGAATTGAGACATCTATGCTGTTAAATTAATTAAACTGAATTGATTTGGTTCTATCTTGATTTGTTTCATTACAATCGGACACACAGTGAGATATCATCTTGCCTAATGATATTTAATATCACTGTAGCACTGTGTGTAATCTGTTTTCAGTTAGTGTTTTTCTTTTTCATATTCCTCATTTCTACTTCTACTATTCATCAGAATAACAGGATACAGTCACTCATGCTGTGCAGATGTATTGATATTTCACATTTGATTGCCTTAATACTAAAGCAGCCATGAAATTTAAGGCAATTGCTCCTTTAGATATTTCTCCCTTGCCTCTGTAGATCATGAGGAGAAATTAGATTGATTTTTCAGACAACCTGCTGAACCAAGGTTTTATTAACAAAAAAGGCATTTCTCCTTCAGGCTAAATACATACTATTAAACATACAGAAGAACTGTTAACCAAAGGCTGTATGATTATAATTAGGAACACTTACAAAATTGTTTGAGTGCATGCACATATTCACATGCGCAGATTAAAATAGCATGGGCCAGATTCTGGAAAACAGGGCAAAACTGAAGAAATACTTGATAACTATTTTACTTACGAGTTCCTAAAGTGGTCTCAGTTTATCTAAACACACTGAACATGTGAAGTTAGATAAAATATTGTAATTTTTACCTAATGAAGCTGAGAAACTGTTGAAAATTTTTCACTTATAAAATAAAATAGAGGCCACGTTCTTGAGACATTTTTGTTACTGGTAAACATTTTGACTTCTAAAAAAGCTTTGACTATGAACAACTTCAAGAAAATTATTTATTTGGAAAGGGATCTTAACTTCCCAAATTAATAGTTCATGTGTATATATGAAGTATGTGAATGGATATGAAATACGTGGATGAATGTAAAATTTGACTTGTAAGTTTTGGAACATATCTTAATGCTGTACTTGTGGACTTGGCCCAAAATACAGAATTTCATGAGATTCTACCTGAAAAGAAATGCTTGCAACCACAGACACATGATGAATGGAAATAAAATTGGATCACCAATAGTGTGTAGCAAGCCCCTTTATAAATTTAAAAACCAGGTTAGTTTTTTAAGCTTAGAAAAGTTTTTTGAGTCCCTATAAACTGCTGACAATTACCAGCAAAGGTGGAGGTGAGAAAAACAGATTTTATTTGTGATAACATTTCACTTAAAAGATAATTTTTGCAGTCCTGGTTTCTAACTTACCTGAAGCAGCTCATTCTTTAAAATCAAATGGTGACACAAATTAGTTAACTCAGTGGCTGCTGGTTCAGTAACAAAGATTCATTAAGTTATTATGGTTTATGAGTTAAATCATGTACAGTTTCAAAAAATCTATATCTAAATGATAAATGAAACAGGACACTTTCTTCAATCAAAATTCCATAATCTCCTAATTTAGTACGTACTTACATCACACAGACATTCTAATCAAGCAAGAAAAATTGCCATAAATTTCCATATTTCATATCAGTCCAACATATTGCTAAAATGACTCAAATAGCCTTGACTTTCAGAGAGACTTCTCCATAGTTTTTACACAAATTTTATTGTATTTTAGGAAGAACAGTAAGAAAAAAATACAAGAAAACTTCCCCAAAATGAAATGCAAAATGTATGTGACATTAAAAGAGTGAGGTGATTCAAAGATCAGAACAGATGCACTGACAGCTTTTTATCTTGGAAGTCTCACATTCATACCCATATTATGTGAAACAGTGCTATAGGGCAACAGGATAAACATGGAGGTAGAAGACAAATGAGTATGTCAGACAACACAGGGGAAAAATGAGGAGGGATGAGGAGCTCAGATAATGGTTTCTAGCCTGGTTTTAATACCATTTTCTCTGTATGATAGTATCAAAATTCATTATAGTCAATTATAGACAGAAAAACAATAAAACCACACTAAAATGGAACAAAAGTGTGATCGTAATGCAATCATTGGCAAAAACAGTCCTGTATTTAAAGGGCTTAGGGTTTTTATGTTGAGTAAGAATTCATTTCAGAGTCAACAGAAGAACTAATCATATACAATTTTGAATGAAAGCTAGAAAAATTTTGCTCTACTGTAAATATAGTCAAAATGTCTCCCATCCTATTTTTCAGGTTTGTGAAAAGCCTGGTAATCTTTCCATAAACATATTTTTTTTAAATTCCTGTGAGTTATTTTCTATCTTCTTCACGAAGTCCACTAAAACAAGGCAGTCTGCATATGAAAAATAATCTCAAAGAAACAGAAGACAAATAGCAATGAAAGGATATTTTACATATGTTTCAGACAAGGTTTAAAATAATTTAAAGCCTCATTTGCTTCATTATGTTTTGTGACAAAAAATCATCAGTAATGATCAGTATTTTCTATAAAATTATGCCATGAAATTATTAATAGCAAAGGAAAAGCTTTGGCAAATATCACCTTTGTCTTCTATTTCTGACCTTCAAAATTTGGAAATGAACTACTTTTGGTTTGAACTGTGGATGGACATGATGCTGGGCAACCTGCAGTAGGTGATCTTCCTACAACAGGGGGGGTGGGCAAGATGACCTCCAGAGGTTCCTTATGATCTCAACCATTCTGTGATTCCATGAAACAAGAAAAATTATGAATGTATAAAAAAAAGAAAATGATTGCTTGCAAAATAGTTTCCCTCTTCAGCTCTCCTCTGTTATATCACACACAGAATAACACAGAACCATTAAGGCTGGAAAAGACCCGTAAGATCAAGTCCAACCATCAACCCAACACCACCATGCCCACTAAAACCATGTCCCACAGTGCCATGTCTACACGTTCCTTGAACACCTCCAGTGAGGGTGACTCCACCACCTCCCTGGGCAGCCTGTTCCAGTGTTTCACCACTCCCTCTGCAAAGAAATTTTTCCTAATATCCAGCCTGAACCTCTCCTGGCACAACTTGAGGCCATTTCCTCTTGTCCTGTCGCTAGTCACTTGGGAGAAGAGACCAACACCCACCTCTCTGCAACCCCCTTTCAGGTAATTGTAGAGAGCGATGAGGTCTCCCCTCAGCCTCCTCTTCTCCAGACTGAACAACCCCAGTTCCCTCAGCCGCTCCTCATAAGACTTGTGCTCCAGACCCCTCACCAGCTTTGTTGCCATACTCTGGACACGCTCCAGCACCTCAATGTCCTTCTTGTGGTGAGGGGCCCAAAAATGAACACAGCATTCAAGGTGCGGCCTCACCAGCACCGAGTACAGGGGCATGATCACTTCCCTGGTCCTGCTGGCCACACTATTTCTGATACAGGCCAGGATGCCGTTGGCCTTCTTGGCCACCTGGGCACACTGCTGGCTCATATTCAGCCGGCTGTCAATCAACATCCCCAGGTCCTCTTCTGCAGGGCAGCTTTCCAGCCACTCGTCCCCAAGCCTGTAGCGTTGCATGGGGTTGTTGTCACCCAAGTGCAGGACTCGGCACTTGGCCTTGTTGAACCTCATACAATTGGCCTGGGCCCATCAATCCAGCCTGTCCAGATCCCTCTGCAGAACCTTCCTACCCTCAAGCAATTCAACACTTCCACCCAACTTGGTGTCATCTGCAAACTTGCTGAGGGTGCACTCAATCCCCTCATCAAGATCGTCGATAAAGATATTAAACAAGACCAGCCCCAAAACTGAGCCCTGGGGGACACCACTTGTGACCGGCCGCCAACTGGATTTCACTCCATTCACTACAACTCTCTGGGCTTGGCCATCCAGCCAGTTTTTTGCCCAGCGAAGAGTGCACCTGTCTAAGCCATGACCCACCAATTTCTCCAGGAGAATACTGTGGGAGACAGTGTTGAAGGCTTTACTGAAGTCCAGGTAGACAACACCCACAGCCTTTCCCTCATCCACTAGGCGGGTCACCTGGTCATAGAAGGAGATCAGGTTGGTCAAGCAGGACCTGCCTTTCATGATCCCGTGCTGGCTGAGCCCGATCCCTTGGTTGTCCTGCTCATGCCCTGTGAGCACCCTCAAGATGAACCTCCTTTCTCCTCCTTTCTATCCTATGTGTTTTAGAGCTATCACTGACAAAGATCATCTTCATATTTTTGAACCACCCACCTACTAATAGATCATTCAATCTCTAAGCATTTCACTTATTATTGGAGATTATAAAATTATTATGGGAGATTTTAAGATTACACATTTATTGTATCTCATATAGCTTCAATTCCTTCTGTGTAAGAACTCATGTTGCCATCTTGTTACCAGACCAAGGCTGAGTATAGATTTTCAATTTGTTTTTGTCCTGTTCTGTTTTTTAAATACTCACACAAAAAATTAAGGAAATATCTAGGGTTCTTAAAGTAAACAGTACCAGAGAAAGCAGAAAATACTTCTTAGTTATGAAAGATGATTTTTCCCTTTCACTCCAGATAACTGAAAACTGTTATCAAAGACTGAAAACAGAGTATATTTGCTTTCTTAGCATACAATATCATAATCAATGTGAAGACAGTTATTTAGGGTAACAAACTTGCCTGGACCTCTGCCCAACATTAACAGCACTGTTCGAATAACCTGTATCATGGTTTACATTACATCCAACACCATCCCATGAGAAATCCTAGCACCTGCCCAATGAGATCTACCAGATCTTGCTAGAAATCAGGACCATATTGACTGCGTCATGCCTTCACTTCCCTCACAGTTTTTAAAATTGATGGCTACGTGTTGATACAGGACAGCTTTCTGAACATGTAAAGATCTGTACTTTGCTTTTCAAGGTTTCTCACAATCTTCTTCTTGTTATAGTCTACTAATCCAGAGCAATGTTTTGTCTCATGCGGGCAGTTTTTCATCCAATGTTACATGTTAATAGCTACAGTTTATTTCAAAGCACTCATTTTACTTATTTAAGACTTCTAAGTATCTGTTAATTGAAATAAATTCTAAAGACAAAGTAAATTTGAACATTAATTGGGCAACTGTGTGCATTTGTCAAAATGTCAACATTAAAAGTTGGCTTTATTTGCCTCCCTTAAATTATTCAAGTCAATGAACAATTACATGTATTTGGAATTCATTACAATTTGAATTTGTACATTTTAATAGAGTTGATTAGCATTTAGAAAGTAGAGCATTCCTGTGTTAAGACTTCTTCTAAGAAAGACCTTATGCATCCGTTTTTACATAGTTATATTTGGATGCAAACTGCAGTATTAGATACCAATCTATATTAATTTGGGGTTGTGTGTGAAATTGCTAGAAGGTATCAGTACAAAGATAGCTCAAGCTAGTCCTGGTTTGCAGGATATTGACTGGATAATTTAAAAAAAAAATCATCAACTAGAGTAGCTAGCCAGCATATGGTAAACCCCCTGAATTGCACAAGGGATGTGTGCATTTTACATGGGATTGAGTCAAGCATTTTCCCGGTTAACAAGTATCGTAGTGAGATGATGAAAAATGTATCTTGTGTTACCCAGAGTGATCTGCCTTCCTCACTTGAATGAGCCTCCTTTCTTCTTGTAGAGTCTTCTCTTGTTTACCTGCCACGTAACTCACCTTCAGAGCAATTTAGCACATCCCTGAGCAGCTTCATTTGGCTACCAGGTTTTTCACTGAGGAGACTCAGTCCTGCTGCCATCACATGCATTTTACAGCCGACCTGAGAAGCTTCAGACCTTCTCTGACACTCTCAACAGAGCAGCTCTCAGCAAACTCTTTGATAATGAGTAGGTCTCACACACATCCTGACTAAAAAAATTACTATATATCACACTGTCGTCATTCCCCCTCCTTTTGCTGTTGTGTAACTGCAACCAGTAGGATTCTGGTCTTTTTACTGGGAAAAATGTCTTTGCTATATGGTCATATTTGAATTCCTGCCTACTGAATTTATGAGCAGGCACAAGGAGGGCTGTCAATTTTAACCCAGGATAAAATTTCTGGGGTTTTTAGGATTTAAACAGATAACAGTGTAATACAGAAAGCTTAACAGTCAGATAACAAAAAAGTAAACATCATCTATCCTAAACCCTAGTAGCTTGACTGTTTAGGACTTATCATTTGATTAACATCTCTTTTTTCCCTCTTCTAAATGTAGACATTATAAATGTAATATATTTTTGAGGCTCTAAAATATAAATGGTCAAACAAAAAAATATTTCAGATAATCGAGGTGGAGGGTATGATCTCTCCTTTCCGATGAACATTGTATCACATTCATCTTTGGAACCTCAGGTTAGACTTCTGAAACATGCTGAATGAAGAAAAAGATCAGAATATTATAAGTCACTAGACAGTGTCTTGTAGACTTTTGATGGTGCCACCAAGCAAACAACTGACATACTTATCTTTCTCAGGTACCAGTGTGAGTGAATCACTTATGAAAGCATTTATTATCATTCGTAAGTAGTCCCAGGAGTAGTTTTCAATTAGATTTCAATGACTGGTTTCAGGTATTGTTCTGATTGCTATTTTCTGTTTTTCTGAAAAGGACTGGTAAGCAGAACTTGGATCGGACTAGTGCAATTTAGGCTACCTGGCTGTCTCTGAGAGATCATATTACTCATGTAGCTGCTTTGCTAACATCCTGAAAGCCTGTTTTGGTGTGGCTAAATTTCTGTTTACTGAGCTCCATCCAAAAGAGAAGGTAACCACAAAGGTGTGAGAACTCCAGATGTTTGAGCATATAGAAAATACAGATGATGGGTAATAGATTAGACTTGTTTCAAATTAATTTTAGCAATATAAGTTTTGAGTTTTCATAACATTAAAATTGCAGTTCTATAGAATTAGATGCTTACACTTCAAAGTGCTCACAAAGCCAGAATAAAACTGCAAATACTCAGTGTATATTTAAAGCTCTCTTTTAAGTCTCTGGTGTTGCTGCTGGCACAGCAAAATAAACATATCAGACAGAAATCCCTTTTTTGCTAACAGTAACTTCACAAGACCTGACTTACAAATATCTTTATACCTTTGTGAGATTGAGATTTGAACTATTTACAAAATTAGCAGTGCAGATATATATGTAAGTATACAAAAGCCTGTTTAGACTTAAAATATTATACTTAAATACTGCATCCTCTGACAAAACCAACATCAAAATTCTACAGAATAATGCTATTCATGGCTACTGGGTGATGACTATTAAGGAGCCAAATTTTTACTTTCCATTCTTAGTCATTTAAATGGCAGTACTTACAAACTGATGAAAACAGCTATTAATGTTCAGAAAACCTCTTTTGCGATTTATACTGAGGAACAATTATTTTCTTTCCTATCTGATTATCAAAAGAGAAAGACTTCTGCAAGCTTGAAGTGTTCTTAAGGCTTTCTCAGGTCTCTCAGAGAACACAATTACTACTGATATACTCCCAGAATAATAAATACAAATAAAATCTCCAAAAATATTTGAATAAATTAAGACTAGGATTACTTGCCTTTTAGCAACCCATTCATTTTTTAAGAAGTCAATGAATGTAACTGAAAGACGAAAAAGTCATCAAGATGTAAAATTTTATTTTCAAAAATACAAACAATCAGTTTTCTGCAAAAATCCAGTGGTTTTCAGCTTTCATAATCCATGTTCACTTAATGAATTGTTTGGAATGAAGAGAGTGTGAGTGAAGAAGTAGTAGTGACATAGGGTTTTCCTTCCTTACCAGCAACATGAATTTGCTGTGAAAAAGAAGATCTAGGAAAGGTCAGCTGGTGATTAGGTAATTTTTCTTTATTATGAAAAAAACTGATAAATGTTCAAGGAAAGTTGCTAATTTCTAAGAACTCACAGCATCAAGGGAAGAACTGTACTATTACAACAAGCTAAAACACCATTTGAAACCAAATTTCACATTCACAGAAATGCACATAAAGAAGTAATTATTAGAGACAAATCAAAAATAATATATATATATAATCCTTCAAAGCTTAATGACTACTGCATTCAGAAACATGATGGCAAGTGATACACGACACTGTTGAGTATGGTGTAGTCAGCATTTCTTTACAACTATTAATAAGGACAGATGTCTCTTTTAAGCAAAATCTGTTATTGAGTTTGTTTATTAATCTTTCTAGACATCAGTATCTTCAGCAACCACCAATCAGTGCATAGGAGAAAAGTTTACTAAGAGAAGGGAGATAATGAAGAAGTCATGTCTACTGGTGGATTAGTCAGAAATAACTGAAGGCCACACAGCTCTCCTACAGAACATGAAAATCTACAGATGAGAAGTATTTGATGCATCTGCACAGTGTCTTTGGTGGGCCAACATTACCAGTGCCAGTTACTAACAGGGAAAAAAAACAACAGGCAGTATAAAAATTTAATGTTCATATCAATAAAGAATACTCCCTAAGGTAATTTTATCATTCCTTAGCTAGACCAAATAATCTTTTCTCTAATGAATTCACAATTTTTGAGATCATTAATCAATAGATCTAATTAAGTTTAATTTCACAATAGAAAATGAAAAATATTCTTATTGATTTATAAAAAATGAGCAATGCAGTAAAACTTCAGTTTATATTTCAATTCATATTACGTAATAAGAAATTGTAAACTAATCCATAAATTTGACATATATAGGTAACATTATGATTCCTTCCTTATCAGAAACATCAGAAAACACTTATCCTCTAATCTTCCTTTAAATCAAAGTGTATTTCAAAGATGTATATAAGGAAATGATCATAAGTAGGAGGAACAGAACACAGAATTATGAAAGCAACACATTTTCACAATCATATTAGTCAATTATTACTAACTCCATGACATTAGTAGGAGTGACTGAAATTTCTCTTTTTTGTTAATCAATATCTTGAATAAAATCTGACAAAAAAGACTTTTGACAATATAATCACAGAATCACAGAATCACTAAGGTTGGAAAAGACCTGTAAGATCATCAAGTCCAACCATTAAAAAAAAAAAAAAACAAACAACCCACACACAACACCACACCAAAACAACCCATCCACACCACACAGCACCATGCCCATCAAGCCACGATAAAATTGATTTAAAGTAAAAAGTCTAGACAATCACCAAATTTATCACATAAAAAAAATCACTAACTGAAAAAAAAAGTTAAAAAAATGCCTCTAAAATGTCATCAAGAAATATATTTCGTACAGAAGCACCTAGCTTGAACTTCCCTTTTTCTTTCAAGCAATTCTGCGTGTCAATCTAATAAACTGAATGCCATTAGGAAATCAAGCATGTATTTATGCTTCACAATCACAGAATCATTAAGCTTGAAAAAGACCTGTAAGATCATCAAGTCCAACCATCAACCCAACACCACCATGCCCACTAAACCATGTCCCACAATGCCACATCCACACATTCCTTGAATACCTCCAGGGAGGGTGACTCCACCACTTCCCTGGGCAGCCTGTTCCAGTGCTTCACCACTCCCTCTGCAAAGAAATTTTTCCTAATATCCAGCCTAAACCTCCCCTGGCACAACTTGAAGCCATTTCCTCTCGTCCTGTCACTAGTCACTTGGGAGAAGAGACCAACACCCACCTCCTTTCTGCAACCTCCTTTCAGGTAATCGTAGAGAGCAATAAGGTCTCCCCTGAGGCTCGTCTTCTCCAGACTGAACAACCCCAGTTCCCTCAGCCGCTCCTCATAAGACTTGTGCTCCAGACCCCTCACCAGCTTTGTTGCCGTACTCTGGACACGCTCCAGCACCTCAATGTCCTTCTTGTGGTGAGGGGCCCAAAACAGTATTCGAGGTGAAGCCTCACCAACACCGAGTACAGCGCCGAGGGCACGATCACCTCCCTACTCCTGCTGGCCACACTATTTCTGACACAGGCCAGGATGCCGTTGGGCTTCTTGGCCACCTGGGCACACTGCCGGCTCATATTCAGACGGCTGTCGACCAACACCCCCACGTCCTTTTCTGCAAGGCAGCTTTCCAGCCACTCGTCCACAAGCCTGTAGCATTGCATGGGGTTGTTGTGACCCAAGTGCAGGACCCGGCACTTGGCCTTGTTGAACCGCATACAGTTGGCCTCAGCCCATCGATCCAGCCTGTACAGATCCCTCTGCAGAGCCTTCCTACTCTTGAGCGGATCAACACTCCTGCCGAACTTGGTGTCATCTGCAAACTTTCTGAAGGAGCCCTCAATCCCCTCATCCAGATCATTGATAAATATATTGAACAAGATTTCATTGTTGTTTATTTCATACTTCCTAGCCACATACCATCTAACAGAGTATTCCGAAAGCCATAGTTTTTTCAAGTTTTTTTTTCTTTGAGAATGATTATCAGTGGATTTTGAATGGCTCATGAAGACTACTTTTGAAAAAATTACAGTTGAATGGATAAAACTTGCAGCATTTTAACAAATTTGTCCCAAAGAGTATTCATCCTCCAGTACAGCTAAAGAGAGATAACATTGTGGGTTACCGCTTTTTTCTTTCACCTGCCCTCATAGTTTGAACTTTCAAGCAGAACAGCCTGAAAAATAAACTAACTATTTTTACAAAACCAAATAAATATTCTGCAATTCATATCCAGAGTATGTACCTTGTTAGAGCTACAGAAAGATTTATTCACTATGTCTACCTTGTGGCATTATGGCAAAGAATGATTTATCAAAGCACTTAAAAAACACTGAACTGAATTATTTCTCTTGGTGAGAGATGTTACGAAATCTCTATTCTTAAAGATATTCAGAATTTGATTCGGGAAAGTCCTGACCAACTTTATGTTGGCCATTCTCTGAGCAGGGTTTTGACCAGATGACCTACAACAACTCATCCAATCTAAATAATTCTGTGATTCTGTGAGTCTTTGATCTCAAAACAGTCATATCTGTCTTGGAAACTGTTTTAAAATAGTCCTGACTTACAAGTCTTAGCAAACTAGCTTCAGCATTGTTTGTATTACAGTGCCACATTATTCTTTGGTGGCACACACAGTACTACATACTAAATGTAGTAGTTCACATTTCATAATCTATATGTAGCTGTCCAGGACTTTCTAAACTCACCCATTTTATATATACCCTAAGTTTCAGTGGGGCAGTGTATCAAACTTCTCACTGCAGACTTTCACTCTTAAAATACATCCTGGAAAGGAATTTTTAGTACAGACTGCTTGCAGGCAAGGCACCCTTGAGATTTAAGACAGTAGGACTCTTCTATTGCTCTTAAGCAGCTATTGAGAAATGAAAGATGAATCCTATCATCCCTTCTCAGTTGTTAAAAGGGGGAAAGAGGGGGAAATGGTTATGATTTGTGAAGGACCCTGACATTCCATGGAGACTAAGGAGAAAGGGAAAGAGGAGGTGAGAAGTCAGATGAGAAAAGAATAGAGTTGCTAAATATCTTGAAATTCAGTTGACTTTCTAAATAGAATGGAAAAGCTGGCATGCAATGGACTAAAGTAATGATGTATAACTTGCATTCTTACACATTCTTAAAGTAAATAAAAATCTTCCTACATTAATTACTAAGAAAGAAGGAGAAGTGGGGCTACTCTGGAACCACTTTAAATATCAATTTTCAAACAGTGGTATCCAAATACAGCTGGGTTGAGAAAAAGTACCAGAATGCAATCCCATTCTGAGAAACAGCAAGGTAGAGGAAAACTACTGCTAAAATACCACATCCAGAAGCTAAGAAAAACCTTAGGGGATGATTAGATCAAGAACATGATATTAAGTATATTTTACATAATATTATTTTCATGCTTCTTTTCATAACTTATTTTTTTAACAAGCTCATTTTTTTGCTTTGTTAGAATAAAACCTGTTTTAATTTGCCTGGTGTTTAGATTGAACCTAGGCTACCCTGAAGGATCTTTTTCTGGTCATATGCCAATAGCCTCTGGCAGGGAGTTCAGAGTAGAGTTCATAACATTTATTGAACTCATGTTGCACTTCATTATTTTTTGACAGTGGGGTGATGCCTGTCAATACTTGACTTGTCTCTGACATCTCAGTATTTCTATGGATTTTGTAGCTTCATTGGAAAAGCTCAGTCTTTGAGGAGTACTGGGTAACAATTATTTTGCCATATCAGAGCTTTCTTCCACTCAGGCAATTTTTTTTAAATGCAAAGTGTCCCACCATCATGAACAACTGGGGGATACAACCTATAAAGGATGTACCTGCCCCAAAATTAAGATTGGGTCCTGAATGAAGCTCGAACTTCAGTGTTAGACCCCGAGGCTCTTTATCCACAGAGAGCTCCACAGAGGGACAGGCAGGCTCCTTCACTCACAGGGAAGACAACATAAAAAATCCTCTGTGGGTGCCATCTGTGTGGGTGAAGGAGAGATCCTGATGGAATAGTTCATGGCCCTGTGAAGAGCAGACAGTGACCTATAAGAACTTTATTAAACAACTGATGGATGTAAACTCACAATTAATACTTAGCCAGAAGTCTCTCCTCTCACAGAGAGCATCTTTTCTTCAAGGCCTTTCTGCATAGTCTCGGAGGCCTGGATCCTTTTTGCATACTCTCCTTTCCCACTGTTTGGGCTTGGTTTTGATCAGCAGCCTACTTCAGCAGGAGGGGAAGGAGCGGCTGCCATACTATCTCACCTACTGCCATTAGGGCAGGCTTGTGGGAGCAATAGGTTGGAGTGATGAGTGACTATTAAGCAAGTACCGTAAGCAGTAGGCTGTTAAACAAATAATGAGAAGCAGCATGACTTCTGGCTGTATATTTAAAGAAAGCAGCTAGAAACTGCATACTGTTGTATCCTGCTCCTGCTGGACTTTGGGGGTACTCTGAGCATGCCAGTTGGATCGAATGCCTCTGGACACTCAGCACTTACACACCACCAGAGCCATCAGGTAGAGACCTGTTTCAGAGAAAGAAGCCAGATGTCTGTCTGGACCTGGGTTGGAAGCTCCTGGCCACAGCATTGCCTGTCTACTGCTTCAGGCCCTTTTGCCTCTCCAGACCTGCACTATTTTCCAGAATCATTCTTCATAAGTAAAGGTGGACTTGTTTTGGTTCTAAACCCAGCATCATCGAGAGATAGTCCAACATGGAAAATGTTTATTATTAAATAAATAAACAAATACATTTTCCAGTTGTCAGCTCCTGAGAATAGTTTACCTATTTGCCACTGTTAAATTTGTTTGCTGTGTCATAAAATAGGATGGATTTAATATGTTTTGCTTCCCAAAATAGTAAGATTGAAAGCAAAAGTTCTCTAATGTGCTAAACATATAAAGATATTGCTCATTAAATGATGTCTCCTTACCAGGAAATATAACTGTTTAAAAGGACAAAAAAGTGTCCTTATATTACGAATTTCTAGAGGAATTTTCTGTATTTGCAATTAACTACATTTTTTAACATTTTCCACCAATTTTATTGTCAGTTTTCCTTCAGACATTTTCAGTTATTAATACCTCTTGGGGTTTTTTTCCTTCTTCATTTGTAGGTAACCCATAAATTGACAATTTCTTTGTACTATTTTATACGTCAACTATTTTCTGAAATTCAGATAGCAACTGTATCAATGGTACCATGGATTATTGTTGTGATGAAAGGGAAAAGATCAATGACCATCTATGCTCTGCAGAATTCTGTTTAGCCACTGTTCTTAGGAGTTCAAGAGACTAAATAGTTTTCCTTTCACAGGGTATGATATGAAGCACCAATCATCTGCATAGACGTAAAATAAGCGAATGAGAAAAAATGAAATGCTTATTCACCTCTCTTTTTGAAGTAAACTGTAATTAAAAATACTTTCTTTAAGCCTTTTGAGTCCCATGTGCTCCTTCAGTAGAAGATCTACAGTTAAAGTATACACTTCATTGATTCCAACTAATTTATTTAGATGATACAATTCCCCAAGGAATAATGTGTGTATAGGCTTACTGAACACCTTCATTCTAATCTACTAAAATTAATGTTATTCTTTGGAACTTTTACACTCAATGCAATAAAAGAGACATTGCAACAAAGCATTGCAATGCTTTTTTTTCTAGCCTCAGCCTCCAATGAAAATTCCAAAATGGCCAGACAGAACAAATTCATATCTAGTAAGCTATGGATATTAATAATTCCTGATTTAAGGTGAGGTTAGAGAAAAAAAAAAATTCCCCAAACTTAGTCTTTCTAAGTGTAACTGTAAAAAAAAGATGCCCTTTATCTTTTGTGGATATGGATATTTTTTTATTATCTTTTTGTGGATGTGGATATTTTCTTATTTCCTCTCTTCGTTACCACTTTTCAGGAACTTGCCAGAAAGCAGAGAGGTACAGGCCATATGCATCTATTTCTAAACAAGGATGCTGAAATTTGCTTCCTGTCCTTCTGCTTTGTTGGCCTGTTTGGACAGTACCTAAAAATCCTGTCCAACAATAAAATACATGAAAAAGATGCAAGCATTTATTCCATTAGAATAAAAAAATAGCCCTTTCTTGGTTTAACATTTGCTACTTATGTTTCCAGTCTCAGACATCATAAGCATCCAACTCCCCCCCCAAATCTGTCTCTTAAATTGCAGGTATCCCTTTCACTGTCCTATTTATGTTACATATCCCATTTCTTGGGTAAGTGGCAAAATAGAAGATCCAAATATGTTTAGAGACTTAAAGCAGGATTTAATTGTGTCATGCATATAAATAGAACACAGGGATAAAATGATGCAACAAAAGCAATCCCTTCAACTGCTATTTAAATTCAGTGGTTTCTCACTGTCTGACCTCATCTCAGACATAGAACTACGCTTCTGGGAAGAACTGCAGGTATTTCTCCATGTTAAAACTTCATGACAAATCAGGAAGCAATGATTCCTCTGCCTAAATGTGCCGGGGGTGGAGGGTGGGGGAAACTGATTCAGAAGAACCCTGGATGCATACAGGCAGGGTCAGGTTTATTAAAAAATGTTAAGATGATATTGTTGCAAAAAGTAGCAGCTGAAGGCAAAGCCCTTATTATGGGAACCTAGCAACTACAGCACTTGCAAAGTCAGTGTGTCAAACCTGTATCTTTCATCTTCTAATCTAACCATCAAGCTAAAAGCTGAGGTATACAGCTTCTGTTGAAGCTATAACACTATGCATAAAGACACGCAAGACCTGTGGGATCAGAAAGAGCCTGATTTCACACCTGAGAGGAGTGCAAAGCAAGGTGAAAGGTCTGGTAAGAACACTGTAATCTGGAAAGTAGTAGATAGAGCTGTCCACTTACCAGCTGAATACTTTTAAGCCATGACTGTCACCCAAAAATAGGCATAAACTTATTATTTCATGAAGTGTATGTATTTATTTATTTATCTATCTATTTGTTTATTTAGAGCAGGAACTTCCATCAATTTCTTAGAAAGAGTCTTTGCAGAAGCATTCAGAGCTTTGAACCTGACATGAATGAGGCTTTGACTCAGACACCTAAGCCACAAAGAGAGAAGGGCTATCAGACTTGTCCCTGTGAGCTGCCTGAGGTAGCACTACACCCCAGCTGTTTTGGATCTTATCCCGACGGTTCTCCATTCTTGAGGAACCAAATGGGTAATGGCTAGGTATCACATCACTTCCCTGCAGATTCCTAAATCCTATCGGTAATCTGCCATTGAAATGTCACTAAAATATCTAGTAACTCTTCTTCCAGAACCAGAAAATAAGTAACATTTGTTTATCAATTTAGGATTCCACTTAATAACATCTAGTTGTGGGACATGTCTGTTTATTTCACTCAATTCTAAATGTCTACAATAGAGCAAGACATTTAGACTCCCCTCATTCATCTGCCCTATTTAAGCCTTTACTGGAGAATACAGTACACTCATCCCTGTATTGACTAAAATCTGAACACAGGTCTAACATGGATGTGGTCACTAAAGTTGGTCAGGCAAAACTTGCCCTTACTGAAAGCAATTTTCAGGGAGTGACATTAATAGTGCAAATTAAAAATTAGCTAACTAATACTTGTTATACTAACAAGTTAGTATTAGAAAAAAATACAAGAAGATAAATAAGAAAAATATGTAAATGAGGATGAAATCTATACTTGAGGCAAAACTGATTTGATACACAGCTTGAGACTTACAGTTTGAGATTTAAATAAGAACTTGATGTAATCACTCTTTTCTATCATCTGAAGTTCCAGCAGGTGTCCAAATTACTTTCACCCTCTCATGAGCTATAGGGTATCCAGCCCTAGGATATAAGCATTGCTATCCAATAACTGCATCAAGTGACTCTCAACATGAATGTTATCTAGCTCATCAGGTAATCCACTATCTTCAGGAAGCAGTCTGACCTTCCTTTCAAAAGTCAACACGGTTTCCTCAGCCTAAAATCTCTAATAATCTATGGTGTGTATTGCCCTTATAAAACTTTTTTATGTCCTGAATTTCAAAAACTACTCTGGACTACAATGTAAAGGGGAGAAAAATCTTCTGTTGGCCACAGGAAGCACGATTTTTATAATAGAAAGTGCTTCAGAAGCATCTAAAACAATTAAAGAAACTGTTCAGTGAAAAATATTTCATGTCAACCAACCAAACATATTTATATAGAGAGAGAGATAGATATTCCTTTTATTTTACAGAAAGCTCAATAAAGTATTAATAAGCAACATAAGCCTTTCAAGGGTTTATGTTATGGAGTAATAATCCATGCCAAGTGCCGTAGATGGCTGACAATACAATGCGGGGAATTAGTGCAGCATAATTTACACCCTATCGTGCACTTCTGCTTAATTTAACAGCAAGAACTCAGCTCCCCCTGTGTGTTTCTATAAACGTCTAACAATAGGAGCTTTATTCTAGAGGTTTTCCTTCAAAATAAACATGATCAAATCCTTACTGTGACAACAGATGGGGATAGAGCAGATGTACCAGAGGACCTGAAAGTTCAATAACTGTTAGTCAAGAGCTGCAGAGTGGCTATTCTGAGGAACTACAGTAATGGCATATTGAAAAATAATTAATTCAACACTCATGCAAAATCGGGAAGAAAAAAATGATAAAAAAAAAGTAAAGAAAATGCATCTAAGGAGAGAGAACAAAAACACTGTCCTTAATATACTTCTAGAGTACTGACTTGATTTTCTTTCAGGACATGTCACCTTTCAGTAGAACACCCCGTTTAATCATTCCACTTTAAAAATATTAATAAAATAGCAAAGTCATCTTGGAGTTTATTATTCTACAACTAAAATAAAAAAAAAACCCAGTGTGTGTTGTGTTTCACACAGATGTTTCTCACTAGAACAGATATTGTCCTATCAGTCCACCTGAGCAATGCAATTCACCTTTTCAAGTATAACAGAGATGCAACACATCTGCAGCAAAGGACAATGGCTTGAGTGACAGGCAAGCCAGCCACCATGACATTTGTGTGTATTCACCTTTATACAGCGTTTATAAGTTAGGTTTTATTAAACAAACTCACTGAACTGAATTTTTAGAAGTGATTTTAAATGAGATGATAGTTCTAACTGCGTAACTTTAGTCAAGCTGAACAGCAGCCGATTAAGCCAGAATATGAGGTGATATTACACAGCTGATCTGGTACATCTGCATGTAGTTGTTTTTATTAAATTCTATCAAAAGGGAGAGAAAATGGGCATATCCATGTATACTTGTGAATGTCATCAAGAACGTAAACATGCCTGCAAAACACTGGGATTCATGACAACTGAGTGCTGCAGAATCTGACATGCACAATTATACCCCAGTTTCTTGTCTTAGTGTGGCATCAGTCCATTATGCCATGAGGTTTTTTTAAAACTGAGTTAATCACAGTTGTAGAGATGGAAACACTGTCTCATTCTCCTATAATTCTCATTATCAACTGTTAACTTTGAATAGGACAGCTACCAATTCTTTCCCCATAAATGTAGGAAAATTCTAGAGGGAAAGATTCTTCTTAAAAATGAAAATTAACAAGAATATTTTATCTTCTGTAGAGACAAGACAAATCTTTCAAAAATGCTTATGCTGCCTGTGGATAGAAAAGAAATAGTGTCCAACTTAAAGGATTATAGCATTCTTCCACATTATCCTTTTTTGTGAATTCAGCATTGATGAAAGTTGGAGCATTATAGCCTTTGAATTGATCTTAATAGAGGTGAGACATACAGCATGGGAAAAGAAAGTTTTAAATACACTGCTCTGCCAAGATACTCTAATCTCTATTTCATGTGGAACCTTGAGACTCGACTTTTGTCTGTGTAGTAGAGAAGCATGAGGCTATATATTGCATTTGTGAACATGTATGTGAACATAACCATAATCCAATAAAATGGAAAATCAGCTCCCTGGCCGTAACTTGCTGAATAAAATAAGTTAAAAGTGCAATCAAACTCATGGTGGCTAATGTAAAGATTGGGAATTGAAAAGGAATGGGCAGTGCTTGTCCTCAATACACCACCACTGTTTATTGAGGCAGGGTGTATTTTCGTGTTGTTTGGAAAGGGTGAGCAGGGAAGTTGATGCCACCTGTCAGAACTCACCTGCCTAATGATGGCTCTCACAGGAGCTTACATTTGCTGTAATCAGTGTAACAGCTGAAGAGCAGTGATGAGTTCCCACAAAAGGAAACATGCCTGTGTTTCCTCTCCCACCTTGGCTGATCAAATAGAGAAGCCTCTGGTTGAAACCTTGAAATACCCTAATCTTCGTACCTCTCTGCTATGAGGACTTTATCATTTTTCCTCTGGATTTACGGAAATTTTGTCTATGATATAGTATTATTTTGAGCACATATTTAAAATACATATTACATTTTCAGTATCAAGTTACCTAAATTTTTTTCTCAACTACTTGCTGGTTTTCTCTTAGAAGATACTATATGCAGCCCGTGCATATAGTACCAATATAGAAAACACAACTTGATTCAAAGATGTTGCCAATTTTCTAATTTTTTACCACCTTCAAGTGTTCTTTTCATCATTGTCAGCTCAGACAGGGGGAACTTTATTTTCCTCTTCCCCCACAATCTTCTTCAACAACATTTTGTCTATGTGGTCCTCTTCCATCACTTTTTGCATCATCTTCCCACCACTATTAAACACATCAACACCATTCTCAGAACTTCTTATTGCCTCATGCTGTCCATATAATTATCACTTTATCAATACTCATCATCTTTGAACTCTTAATTTCCAATAAATGTATCTTATCTTTCTAATAATTTCTCAGACAAACCTACTTTCACAATTACTGCCTTAAAGGAAAGGTGCTTGTGCTGGTTTTGTCTGGGGTAGAGTTAATTTTCTTCATAGTAGCTAGTATGGGGCTAGGTTTTGCGATTTGCACTTGAAACAGTGTTGATAATACAGGGACGTTTTAGTTATTGCTGAGCAGCGCTTACACAGAGTCAAGGCTTCTCACCCCACCCCACCAGCGAGTAGGCTGGGGGTGCACGGGAAGTTGGGAGGGGACACAGCGGGGACAGCTGACCACAACTGACCAAAGGGATATTCCATACCATATGACATCATGCTCAGCATATAAGGCTGGGGGAAGAAGAAGGAAGGAGGGGATGTTCAGAGTGATGGATTTGTCTTCCCAAGCAACTGTTATGCATGATGGAGCCCTGCTTTCCTGGAGATGGCTGAACCATCTGCCTGCTGATGAGAAGTAGTAAACGAATTAATTATTTTGCTTTGCTTGTGTGCGTGGCTTTTGCTTTACCTATTAAACTGCCTTTATGTCAACCCACAAGTGTTCTCTTTTTCTCTTCTGATTTTATTCCCCCTCCCACTAGGAGGAGTGAGCGAGCAGCTGGGTGGTGCTTAGCTGCTGGCTGGCGTTAAACCATGACACTGCTACGCTCTGTGTAATCAACAAGTCTTTTCTAATCACTTTTTCTCTTCTCTATTTAACTTTATTGCAGACATTGAGACATTTGGATAACACTGTCAGTGTTACAGTAGCTTCCACATCTACGTAGGTACATTTGTTTCCATATTGTAATGCTAATGGATCTGTCTGTGCTGATATTTTCTTCTCTAAATCAAGAATATATACATAAAGGAATTATAATTGGATTGGTTCTTGACTCTAGTTTGACAACTGCCTTCCCCCTTTTAGCTTTAACAACTAATTAAAATCCATATATATATATACAGATACATATATACATATTGATTTTATTTTTATATATATATGTTTATGCACACAGATATACAAAAATTCTAAATGAAAGTAACCTTCAATTATCCTGCTAGTGCTCATAAAAAAACCAATGAGCATTCATTAGGTGACATTAAGTATGCTTTCTTTTTTTTAAAGCATAATAGGATGAAAACAGCAGTCGAAAGATTAACTTGCAATGTTGCCACTTGTGATGGAAAATTCTGTGGGAAGTTTGGCTTAGATAGACAAAGGTATAAAATTAAAACCTTCACATGCATTTTAGATACTAGTAATATCTGGATGTGAGAAAGATATTGGTCCCCTTAGTAACTCGATATTTAGCAAAATGAGGATATTTGAAAGAAAAGGTTAAATGTTGAAATTTATTGGCATTTATCATGAATCTTTTAGATATATGGGGAAGAAATGTAAAATATAGTGTAGAAATTTTGTCACTGAGAGAGAACTGAAAAGCCACATGATCATACAAACTTTTTCCGTCTGTATTGATTAAAGATAGTCCTCTAAAAATTCTTAGTCAATAGATGTTTTTCAATAGAGCGACTTTAAAAACATTTCATTATAGGAGCTTAGCAACTGTCACAGTTTCTCATATTACTGCTTTTTATTGAACAAGATGCATAGGACATACAATAAGACATAGAGGCATTTCCATCCTAAACAGATAACATGCTTGCAGTTTGGATTAATCATTTCAGGTAAAATATATTGTAAGAAAAAAATCTACAAGTAAAATTCCGATCAGATTGCTTTCAGAGTTCAAGTTCATGATGTGCTTGCAGAAACATGTCAAAACTAGCTATTCAACCTCTTGGCCAAAAATGTATTTTATTAAAGTAAATGTCAAGATGACAAAAGTAATCAAGATGATAATTTAATATTCAGATAAATAATGATGTGTTAATGTAACAAGTAAAAAAGCCTGTTCCTTCCCTGCATATCATGGTAATGTCTGCTGCATATCAGAAGACAGAAATTAACCTTACATATGTGTAGTCTTTTCTGACTCTTCTCAGAAATACCTTATTTAACTCAAATTAGGTGATATTTCCTAGCTCCTTCTACAATAAAAAAATGCAACCCTCTTTACATAAGGTAAACCCAAAAGGGAGTGTGTTTTTTAAATTAATGTTCCCTAAAATTGCAAGATATCCACAGATCAATAAACCTTTTTCTTTTCCAGTATTTGATGGGCAGTGAGACCTTATCAATCTCACTGCCCATGAAATCAGCCTCTCTTTTTTCAGTTTGAACTTTTGTCTGGTTTTCTTAAAATGAGCCATGGTAATTCCTTTGGAATATAGTGATTGATGCTGATGCGACAAGAATATAGTATTTGCAGGCCGCCCTAACAGAGAACATGACCAACAAGCTACTCAAGCCAAGAAAGTTATTTTTGCTTTCCACTGGAATTCTAATGAAAAGGAAAATTCCTTACTGACCACATATGCCAAGAGTTCCAAAACAGCAGAGATCACTGAATTATTATGTTAGCCTGGTGGGACATTATAACTGCTATTTTTGTTGTCTTTTTTACAGTAATAAAAGCAAAGAGATAAGTTCAGAGTAAATCATAACAGTGAAAATAGAGCTAGTTAGCTAATTTTTGTTTACTGGGCATTTTGTCCTTCCTTCTTTTAAGACAGAAGCATTTCTTTGCCACTGCCAGCAACTGATGATATAGAAACTGTTCTGAAAATGCCCAAATGCAACTGTTACCTTCAATTGCTGAGTGTGACAAACCACTTCCTTTCTGTGACTTCAGGAGGCAAGAGTGAGAGAAAAGTATCTAAAAAGATGAGTAATTGTAGTGCAGACAAAGAATTGAGAATCAAGGGCAAATAAAAATGTACCTAATTTTTTATTATGTTTTATTTATTCTGACTTTATTTATACATACCCATATAGTTGCTATTTATTATTACTATTGTAATTAATTTATTATGATTTGTGGACCTTCTCATGAAGGGAGCAGCAAACAAAATAATAATATCCCCTTCCTTTTTGAGTTTCACTCAGCACAATTCCATATTAATAATTCCACATTAATAAAGTTTTCAGATTTCTCTGTTTCCCCTTATTACAAGTTTCTTTAAAAGCAATCCCCATTATGTAATAGTTGTGACAAACAACACATGCATATTTTAATTAGCCGTTTTAATTTACTAGACATGTACTCTGTGATAAGCAGCCCACCACAAAATGGTCACATTTTCAACTGTTGTTGTGCTGTATCACAGAACAATTAATGGTATTACTGTAGTATGGGAACAGACTATATTCCAAATAAATCTTTGATCACTTTACGCTGCACTGAGCTTTACCCTGAATATTTTTATTCATGCTTTGTTTACATAGTTTTGTAAAATAGATGCTGATTCTTTTGAGGAGGTGTGGCTGTTGCCCATTCTTCCTAGGGTCTTTAGCAACTAGAACCTCAGAATTTTAGCCTTTAACTTCGAGCTGCCTGTAGGCTTGCTTCTTTAAAAACAAAACCAAAAAAGTGGAAAGAACAGATTTCTCAAGACACACAGCTCTATCCCTTTGTCCCATGGATCCAACCACCTGATACGCAGCTGTAGAGAAGAGCAGCAATTGTGCTCGTGATGTATTTTGCAAGAAACCATGTCTATTCAAGGAATCCTACTCCCTTTTTTTAAGGCATTGCAATGCCTTCCAGTAATATGAGACTGCCAATGGATGAACTTGAGGACAGATGATTTCGTTTGTTCCAAATTCTGCAACCAGCCTGCTCCATAACCTTGGGTAAGTATTAAATTTTTATGCTTTCATTTGGACAATAGAATTCATACATTTTTAGAATTTTAGAAGAACATTGATTAATACTGACTAATTCTGTAAAGCATAACAATCCCATTCCCCCTTTTATAATAAAATGGGTAAGATACAATCTGAAGAAAACTTTTTATATATATATATATATGCATTAAACTTAGGTTAATTTAAAAATATTAGGCATGATCTTACTTTGACCGAAAATTCCAGTTCCCTTTGACTATAAAAAAAATACCTATTTTGAGGCAACAAGGTACTCTCTAAAGAAAATCTACCAAGAATTCTCGAGGTAGAATAATGCACAGCTACCACACAATTAAATACGGTTGAAATGAGAATTACAAATGTAACAACCCCAAATTTTCTTTTTCTTACCTGCTGGTTTACGGGAAAATTCCTGTTGATTTTTCTTATCTATAAAAATTAATAAAGAAATAGATTAATACTCAGTCACTAGGAGAAAACAAAAATCAAACATTAGATTTTAGAGACATATATCAAACCTCCTTTCTAAATTATGTGTGAAAAAACATTGCCAGCTTTCTGACACAAGTGTCCAACACAAGGAGAATTAATATGTGGAACATACCCGTGCCTGACATGCATAAGCCCTGAAAGCTTTTGAGCAAGCCTAGTAAATCTACTATGTGCATTCATGACAGATACTTAATACCTAGAATTTATTTTTTGCTCTCTTACATTAACTTTTCACAATTGTTTTTGTAGCTATGGGTAAATGACTAAAACACATCTTTAAATTAAAGACATTGTCAACTAGGAATCAATTGTATAGCCAACCAAGCCCTGAAACCACAGTGCAACATTTACCTTGTTTCAATCAAAGGTATGACATGTTTTTAGAAGAAAAGAAGAATCACTACTGAATTTCCTTCAGTGTTTATACTATCATCTGTAAACAACTATATGCAGAGATGTGAGTGGCATTGTATTTTGCAGACTTTAAAAAAAACCTTTTTGCTGCAGTGCTAACCTCTTTGCATTCTTCATGCAAATACTGAGCAAGTCTGTAAGTCTGTCACTGACTTCCACAGTTTTTGCTAACAAAGGATAATTCTCACTGTCAAGAACATTCTGGTAAGCAATTTCAGTTGGTTTTCAAATGTATCCTGAATCAAAAGTGTCAGAAGAACATTCCCCCCGCACCTTCTTGCATGTACATCAGCCTCAGTGTCCTCCTTTCTTCAGTGAAAGTTAAGGGGAAGGAGGAACTAGGACATTTGGTGGACAAATTATTAAAATAAAATGAAAGCACACTTTATAAGATACCAACTACCTTACACAATTTCTTAAAAGAAAAGGTAGATGAAAACCACAGGTTTTTGACATAAAACCAGAGATTTCAAGACTTTTGGGATTTATTCCTAAATCTGACTTGAAATACTCCAGCATGATAAAACCCTGTTTGTGTTAGTAGGTGCTATTAAAATCCTTGTTAAAAATGTATTTCCTTCCGGTTTAAGCAAAGACTACAGGCAATAATGTGAGAAATTTAAGTTATGAAATAACATTGTCAAGAAAAAGATATTTTACTGTTCTAAACAAAATACTGAAAATATCTCTTTAGGGGTAAGTTACAGTTACATATTAAACTCTTTGATAGTATTTTTGTTTACTTCATATTTAGAGATTAAATTTTTAACAGAAATAAAGTACATTAGCAGCCTTGTGTACTTTTAAATGTTCCTGGGGAATGTAAATGCACGATCCAAAAATTTTCTCATGCACAAATTTCCAGCTCATTTTTTAAAGTACGATCTAAAAACCTACATTGCATAGTTGTTTTAACTGTTGTTATTCTGGTGAATTAAAACAATCATGTTTATCTTTCAGGTAATATGGTGATGATTTCTTGAAATGCATTATATTTCATCACGTTATAGTTTGTAGACTGCATTACAGGTGTTCAGTTCTACCTGGAACTAAAAATTGTTAAGTGTAATTAGTTTTAGGAACACCCTGAATATTTCATTCACATGTATAAATATTGGATGTTACATTAAAAACAAAGAAGTTCTACAATTAGGCAGCAGAAGATACTGATCTTTAAGATTATAAGATACACTGTCTTGAGAATACAGAAAGAAAAACATTAGCCAACGTTGTTCTTCCTGGAATGTTACAAAATACACTGATTAAGATTTAATCTACAGATGATCTAGGTCTACCAGTCCTTAAGAATCAAAATCTAAATGTAAACTTTTTTCACAAATGAGAATATCACTTGATAGATTATCTAAAAGAGAAATGCTCCTTCAGTCTTCCTTAACATTACTGAACTCATTGCAATACTATTTATTAAGCACAATCACAGCACACAACACTATGTAACTGATGCAAATTAATAACATTTGTTTTCATCAGAGGACACCAGTATGATACACTGCAAACATATATGCACATAATATTTTAAAATAAAACACTTTGGCAGATACTACAGTAAGAAAGAAAGGCAGGTGCTCTGAGAACATTGTTTAGAAAGATGTGTTTATCCAGAGTGATAAAAAGTCACGAGTGGCACAAAAGGGGACAAAAGGAGAAGCTAGCTGCTTTTACTTCACGTTCAGAAAAACAGGTGCTGAAGGGTGAAATTCTATTCTGGTTCAACTTCCATGAATGCAGATTAGGAAAAAAAATCTAAGAACGT
Organism: Gavia stellata; assembly: GCF_030936135.1. Taxonomy (NCBI): domain Eukaryota; kingdom Metazoa; phylum Chordata; class Aves; order Gaviiformes; family Gaviidae; genus Gavia; species Gavia stellata. Next base: position 45,557,160 of record NC_082596.1, read on the forward strand.
CATAGAGAAAATAGTTTGGGATTTGGGCATCACCTAAATGTGGAAGGAGGAAGAAGAGGTCAAAAATACGATCTCTGCAGTACGTTGCATCTGACTAGTAAATAAGCAAGTAATGTTGATAAAAGACCAACAATGGAAGAATAGATTTTAGCAGAAGCTATCATAGAAGAATGGTTTGAAGCATAATTGATTGTGATAAGGGTACAAACATATACGACTAGACATGTTCCAAAAATTCAGCTGGCCAAATACGTTAGGACATCGTAGCCATGAAGAATACTGGACAGGGAGATGATATGAAGTGAGACATAGAGAAGAATGCACCATGGCCAACTTCAGTTAATTTTGTGCACTAGACGTTGCCACCACTGATGGATAGTTTTGACAGTGATGGCTGTGCTTGCTCCGCAGAAGAAACAACATGGAACACATCACGCCTCAGCAGGGTGAGCGGATGAGCAGGCTTTGGCTTCAGGTGTGCACAACGGTTGCAAAGTTTGGTTGTTTTATTTAAAAATTTTATTTTATTTTATTTAACTTTTTTCATGCCAGAGAAGCAGTAATCCAGAAGAATACCCTTCCATACTATTATCTTTTTGTGTGAATTGTACCCTATTATTGTTGCCCTCTGCTGGAATGCAGCTGATTAAGCTGAAAGAAATGGGTTTTAAACTTTCACATTCGGTTGAAACTGAACTGAATTGTTCACTCTTCTGAGAGCCACTATTTCAGACCTTCTTTGAGCAAATAGCACTACGATAACTATTTTCAGTTTCCATAAGAGGATTTTAAAGGGTAATCTCAAAACCACTATTTATTAGGGGTTTGTTTGACCTTTTTTACCTATTTATTTTAACGAAATTTGCTATTCCAATGTAATCACAGGATCCTCATGAGATGATGAGGGAATGTGCCTTTCAATGCGCACATACCGCCCTAAGGACTCTTAAGGGCAGTATGATCTAGAGATAAAGGCACTGATTTGAGGTTTTTCCAATTCGTAAAAATTTAAACAGAAGCAATCAAATGTTTGAAAACTCTATGTGTCCCATGCTTGCTTTAACCCTGTTTCCTGAAAAACTGTATTGTAAATGAGAGGGTCACAGTTCTAATGTGATACTGGGAAAGACGATTAATGACAGTGTGAGTCTCAGGTATCACAACCGGTCCTCTGCAAGAAGCAATAATATAGTAGGTGTTCATTGTCAGGACAGAGTGCTTGACAGAGACCATTCCCTTGGAGTACCTACAGGAACAGCCAAGACCGAAGGGCAACACTTGGAATGAGTGGGCACCAGCTCCTGCTCAGTATTTTGTTGACTTAGTAGATCAGATTCTCCCACACTTTCACATATAATTTGATCCACCATTTTCTTGCAGCCTGTAGATGTCATGTAACTTTGCAGGTCTCCTTCCTTATCAGAAATTTTCCAATTAAAAAAGAACCCTTTATTACTTTAATTAATGCTGGCCACATATCTGGATTTCCCCAAACAATTTAGACTATGTAGCCTTCTTCATCAATTGTTCGCATTACATAACTGCTGATTTACATTCATTAACTGCTAATTAAAATATAATAGCTTGAAAAGAATATAAATTCTTTAAATAGTCCTTAAATTTATCTCCTGCATTAAAGCAACAATAGAATTCATACCATTGGGATGTTAAGTGACTGCGAACCAGTAGCAAGATCATTACAATTTGAAACGTTTTGGAAAAAAACATGAATCCATGCTGTGATACTCTTATGTTAATGAATGCATAAGAAAGAGTATATAACTAACATTTGGAATTATTAGTTGGTTAGTCTTATTTTCTGTCCTTGCTAGGCTTTTGTTTGCTCAATGTGATAGGTAAATTGTGGTAAGGTTGTGGAATTTTGTTATCCAAGAGTATACATGCATGGAAAAAAGCAGGGAATCAGAGAAAATTTGAAAGAAGGCGGCAACACTTCACACAAAATACATCATATGTTGGTGAATGCATTCAAATACATATATAACTGCCTATAGTCTGAATGTAGGAATTCTTGATGCTGGTTTTACAAGCTGTAGTGAATTTTACAGTTTAGGCTGAAAATCTGTATAAACTATGATATGCAAAGTGATCTGTCAACACGTTCTGGAAAATATGGCAGCATAGGAACTATTTAATCCAACATTTATGTCTGCTTCCTGACCTACCAGGGATGATGCCATTCTCTATTTGTTGATCACATTTTACCAGCTAAATGGTTCAAAGGATAGAAAAATTGGGATTACAGCCATGATTTCTAGAATTTTCACGTCTAACTCAGATTTTTCTAAAGACTAAATGCACTGGATTGCAAATGCATTCAGCCTGAATGAACTCTGCATCAAGTTCCTTGAAGGAAGAAAGGGAAAAAACAGAATATATGAACATTTATATAGAGGACAGGCTTGATACAACACTGAATAATGCATAAGCATAAACACAGCCTCTCCTTTAGAGTCTGTTCCTATAGATCCCTCTAGGCTGAATCATTTCCATTATGGTTTCTAGATGAGAACCAAAGTGAGAAACAAAATTATGTATGTTTCAACTTACATAATAAATGCTAGAAAAATCTCTCTAAGGAGTCAAAAAAATTACAAAAAGAGGTCAAATACTTTTAAAGATATAGACAATTAAGACACAGTAGGCATAATTCAGGAAGTCCCTTATCAGCTGACTGAAGAAGTCCCAAAGCAGCAGCTGGCTGGAAAGACAAAGGGAAATATAACTATACTTTTGCTATTGCCAGACACAAGACTAAATGGATCTTTGTTCTGGTTCAATATTAGCACTTAAAGTTCTCATGGATCATCTTAATCCATCTGGAAACTAGAAGTTTTCCTTTGAATCCTACATATAAGTAGAGGAAGAAAGGCCTGAGATAGTGTTCAGCTCTCATCTGGAAAGCAGTCCTATAGTTCTGCAAGCTTCCTTTTAAATTCTTGTGCTGACTGTCCTTGTATTAGCCAGTTGTACAAAGTACACAGAGAGCTTGCATGTTTTGGTGAGTTCCCATACATGCAGATATTTTATAAATACTTTGGAGACTCAGGAATGCTCCCCCAAAAAATGAATCATTTGAATACAAATCATTCCTAACAGAGGTCTTCAACTGATGTATGGAAAGAAAATACTTGTATATTGACAGTTATCAATTTATGGCATGTAAAAGCATAGAAGGACAAATGGCCATCTGAACTATGACTGCAAACCTGCATACTTCTTTCATTTGCTTTCTCACTTAAAAGGTTTTACTGATGCATTGAACAGTACCAGCACAGCAGTAACGGACAGATATTACAAAGAAATACCAGATTTGTGCCTATTACATGAAAGTGTAGTGGGAGCCCTGAGGACAAAAGCACAAAACCTAGTCTTCACACATCTGTGATGTTCCAATAATAGGACTACAACTACTTTTACTTAAATTAAAAAAAAAAAAAAAGATTCACTTAACAGATGAATTACTCCATTTAATCCTGCAATATTTAACACCTATTTCTAACTTTGGACATTATTTTAACGATAATATTGCTATTATGCTTCTTTAAAGATGATACTTGTGTTAAAAACAACACAGTTTCACAACAGTGAATCTCCATAATTAAAATACCAGCAGCAACATGCATATTATTAAAGAAACAATGGTAACAACTGAAAGCCAGTGCCTGAAAAAGCTATTATGGTCCCATCTGAAAGTGAGAAACATATGTCTCTCTACTAAAGATTTACTAGAAAGACTGTGAACAATAAGAATTGAAAAAATATGAAAAAAAATCATCCAGAAGGAAAGACAAGCAGCATTGCTTCAGATAATGAAATGCAACTGGGTAACTGTGGCTTATATCATAACAGTAGTTGCTCATTGGAGTATGATTACCACAGTATCAATTATACTAAGAGTAAAAAAGCTGGTGTAGGTAATCATCAGCAAAACATCTACTCATAAAACAGTGAGATATATTCCTCTTGGGTACCTCTTTCATTTGCAATTTAAAAACATTTTTTCTTTCCACCATAGAAAAACAGTTCGCAATGGAAATCTATCTGAATACTTCCTAGATACTCAAATCCATTTTACTTTTTGTTAAGAAAACATACATAGATTCCTGAATAAAGATGCAGTGTACCTAGCAACTATCAATCCAGACTTCCTTTGAAGATATCAAGGACTTCAATTTGAAATATAACTATTCCAGATTCCCCTAGCTAATCTTTTTTAAATTATGAATTCTAAGTCACTTGTATTCAAAATATTTTAAATATAAACCTTATATAGCTTCTATAGCTGGAAATACTAGACTCTAGAAGCTATCAGAGGGCTCCAGAATACATATTTTATTATTTTTCTCTGAATTCTCAACATTCAAAGAAAGTTTTATTAAAATTCCACCCTATTTTTCAATAAAGTTTTACTCAGCTGTTGCTATATCCTTCCTCTATACAATAGTGACTAGGGCCTATGATAAAAATTAAATAAAAGTAATTCTAAACTTTCAAAACTCTCATTGCTAAAAGAAAGATACAACAGGGAAACAAGTATAATAGTTGGAAGATAATGCTTGGCACTAGAAATCTACAATTTGTTTCCACAGACTATCATTGACTTATTGTGGGATGCTAGACATCCAAACTCCACTACATGAGTTAGTTTAAAATAGTATGCTTGAGGTATTATACTTTAGTTTAGCTTGAATGAGAACACAGCAAAATAACATTTAAAGTTCAGAATATGGTAGGAGTAGCAGGTCACCAATGCCCTGGACCTTCAAGATATCTGCACTTGTCAAAAGAACGAGGTTAAGGCAAAGAAAAGAACTAGATTTTGAAGCAAGAGCACAGTGAAGAAAACGCTGGATCACTCTCCTTCACAAAATCATGGCAGTAATACACATCTGTCTGTACAAATACCCATGAGAAATGCTTGAATATACAAACTGTTGAAGAAAATAATCTTATTAAACAAGTGTGCTAGATATCATTTAGAAATGTCATTCATCTAGTCAGAATTTTTTTTTTTGAGGTGGAATAATTTTTTCCAAAGCTGATATATCGTTTACCAGGGTAAATGTATTATGCAAGACTGACATTTATTCAACGCATTATAATTGTGCTTGTTATGAAACTTGGATGATGACAAACAAGACAATATGCATATAGAAAAAAACAAGGCTGGGTGGTTTTGTCATTTGGAAAGTATTTATGTTATAAATTTGGTAATTCATAGCAGCTAATAAGGCAGTTAAAGTCATGAAGGAAAAAGCAAATCTAAGAATGAATATGTACTGTATGTACCTAGTGTTAGTGACACAGCACTTGAGGTGATGAGATTAGTATTCAACAAGGATGCAAATAATCAATCAGATGGTTGATTATCTGGTCTAGATGGTTGATTAACAGGTTTGCAGCTCTTAGCCCCTCTGTCCACCATTTATTACTGCAGAATAAGCAACCCCATGACATTCTTCCAGCAGAAACCAGGTTATTAAATTGTTAAAAATTGATCTATACATCTCTCCTGGTTTAAAACATCAGATTTCATACTTTCTGATTTCTCAAGGAAATTAAATAACATAGATCACTCCAATTTCAATTCTACTTTTCACTTATAATTTCATTACAACATAATATTTAGACAACATAATATCCAGTATATAGTATTTACTTTCAGAAGTTTTCACAGAATGCTGAAGAAATGGAGGAAAAACTTTAGTCTAATGGTAGCCGTAGTTTGTCTTATCCTAGTGTTTCTGAATGCAGTTGCAAGCACTGATATGAACACGTTTATTCATACAAAAAAACATACGGCTGAAAAGCAACTCAATAGATCAAAGCCATCTGCCCAGCGTGTTTGTACAGCTCAGCTGTGATGGCACTCTCAATGCCTTATGAGTCAATCTATTAGCAAGTACAGCTCTACTTAGCACTGGAAGTTTTTGTTACATCAAAACACTCTGGCTGCAGTTTAAGCCCATTACTTTTCATGTAATCCATCACAGAAACAAAGAAGAAACTGCCTGCTCTTTGTGTAGCTTTTCTAAAGTTGAAACATTTTTCTTTTCTTCAGACTAAGCAGTTCCCTTTCACACTGTATTTCCCTGCAAGTTCATGCTATTGTCAAAGAAGCTAAAGCCGTCTTTGGTGACACTGCTTCTGCATACGAGCATTGGAGGACGTATTTTGCCTGCATGACCAGGAGGACTGACTGGTACATTACAACAGCTCTGACCCCCTCAGCCTTCCTCCAAGAGTCTCGTAGTCACTTTTGATCTGCTTAGAGTCACACTGAAATCAGTCATGCCCGCATGAATGAGCAGTGCCAGTTAATTGTCATTTGGCTGGATGGCTTTGGCAACATCCCTCAGATTTAAGCTCCTGGGAGACAGAAGACTTTAGGTCCAGTCACTAGCCTGAATTTTTCATCACACACAGGAGTGAGTCACTCATGACCAATACATTTCTTCCTCATGGGAAGGGTGATCATTGTTCTCACAGCTTTTCCAGCCTGCCAGGTTTTCATTTTGTTTTTTCTCCACTCTGTCATTAGGCTTGAAACTTCAGTTACTGTGGGCAGCATTGTAACGCATCACTGCCTGAGAAGGGACCATTTCCCTAAGACCTGCGAGTAGAAACCTCTTGTTAGCCAGGTTTTCCTCATTCACAATAGGTGCTATTATGGATCTTCCTGGCTTGTTGCAAATCATGTTATCCACACCCTCGAATTCCAGATTTCACTGTTTGACAGCTTTCTCATGTAATTTCTTTACCTACTTCTTAAGAGATTTCACTAGCAGGTATGCTTCAGTTGAGGCATCCTCTACCCTCCTCAGTCTTCTTTGGGAAGGTAACTGCAGACCATAACTACTACAAATTCAGTTTCAGATTTGGACTGAGACATCTATAGTTTTTGTTCCCATCTAAAGTTGCCACTTGCACCATTAGCAGGTGCTGGAAGAAAAATACCTCATAACAGAATTTATATTCTCATCATCAGTTTTCTCTGTATACGGTACACTTGAAGCTCATTACTTTCCTCATTTTTCTTCCCCCTAAAAGTCCTGTTCACAGCTTTTGAGTTGCTTCTTTACTCAGTCACATGGCTCCTTGCCTTTTAGGTCCCTCTTGCCAACCTGGTCTTTTCACTCTGACTTGGCTGAAACAGAATGAGAGGTCGTTTGTTGAAGACTGCAGCTAAACCTATTTTGTTCCTACACTTTCAGTCTATCAGCAGGCTCCTGACCTTGCCCATGAACAGTTCACAGTTTGCCAAGATTTGTGTTATTTCAGGACTCCTCACTTCGGCAGAGAAAACAACATTTGCAGTTCACACTCTGGCATTTAATAAGAAAAAGGGGGTAATAAAATGGCAGAAGAAATGGGAAATTTCACACAATTATATATAACACATGAGACAATTAATCCTTTTGACAGAACCTAATGCCCTGTAGAAATCTAGGTAGTGATTTTTAAAGTGCATTTAATACTTATACCATAGCATATCCGTCTAAATGAATTCCTTCTGGCAATGTTCAATAAATTGGCCAATTGCCAGTGGCACAGACAAATACCTTTACCTGAGGCAATGAAGCTAAAGAGGCTTTCTGTAGTCTTCACAGATATTATATCTTCCACCATCCCACCACCAACTCAACTTTGTTTACTTTAGTTTGAGTAGATTAAAAAAAAAATATAGGAACACCTAGTCTTTGTTGTATAGTGTCTCATTTTTCAATTATTCTGTCTAAAAGAATTGCACACTTTCATTATCTTGGAGGTCTCAGGGAGAACAGTAATATTTATGAGACAATTTGGCTGACCACCAGATAACAACCTGCCTATAAGTAAGCTAAAAAAATCACCTGGTATTACATTAGTTAAATAATTTGGTTGACATAATAAGGAATAGCTGTTGAGACATCAGGTTCACATGACAATGAACTAGATATTAACACAATTGCTAAATTTGATACTAAAAAAATAATTAAATATTTCATATGTCACTGTGAGATAGGTATAAAAACCTTAGTTTTTCAGCAGTTGTTTCTGCTGAAAGCTCACCATTCATCTGTATAATTAATCATTTTAAATTCCACTTGAAACACTACAAAATTACTTTTTAGTACCTTTATATTTAAAGGTCATGTCCTCATATTTTGTAAAATACTTCTGGTCCCTCCTCCTTACACAATGGGGCTCTCTGTACTCTGTATTCAGATTAATCACAGACTCTCTCTAGCACTGTATTCAGTTATACTCTGAGCTGGTTTTCAATGAGAAACTCTTTTGCAATAAAGCTTCTGCATTGCCTTAAGTAGGAAAGACCTGACTATCCTTAACCTTCTTTCTCTTAACAAGCTGCTGAGCCATTAGCTTGAAAAGTCTTGAATTTAGTTCCCTTCTAAAGAATGCAGTTCCTTCTACTTATCTCCAGTTTCACCTCCTAACTAAGAATTCATTATAAAATACTAAGCAAAAGTCCTTGTAAATATGGGTTTTCTCAAGTATCTTCTGGTATTTCTGAAAAGGAATGCTCAAATACTGAATAATATGGTCATATACAAGTGTAAAGAGCTGTGTGTCTGTGGGACCATGGCTGAAAGACAGGTCAAGGGGTAGAATATGTCAAAGTACCAAAAAGGTTAGGGTACAGTTTTTTGCAGAAACCAATTAATTTTCAAGCTCAGACTTTTTTTTTTCCCCCAAGTTAAATACTGAACTACATTTGAGGACTATTTCAATTTTGACAATAATGTTAAATCGACATAGTAGTAATAGATGGTGTATTTTTCTTGCCTTGGATATGACCTTGTAATCCTTAAACAGGAAGAGTTTTGAATAATTAAGAATCAACAGAATTTTCCCCAACCTCTCATGAATTACCAATTTCTTGGCATTCAGAATGACTAAGACAAGCACTGAGGATACTGCAAGTAAATTTAAAGATGACTTTTGCTTTAATGTGCATTTCAGACTTGCCTGTGAGAAAACTATGAACTTTTATTGAATTTCACTGCACTATACTGGGCTAAATATCATATTTGAAAATAATTTTTCAACAGAGAACAAAAAAAAAGGTAAACCAAATTTCAAATCCATTTAAAAATTACATTTTTCTGCATGAGTGAGAGTTGTCACATGGTATATAAAGTTCAAGAAACATTTTTAAGATCTTTCATTGAAAGTGCATCTGTGTCAATAGATTTCAGAACAGCAACTCACAGTCTACTTGTATTTCAGCAGTAAAAGAGATTGTTTAGTCAAAAGTATAGATTTTTGCTATATCAACAGTTCTTGCAGTCCACAGGAAAACATGATGTCGCAAGTTAATAAATGCAAATAATAGCATTTCATCTTTTCAAGATATCAACATGTGTCAACTTCTCTAAGTCTCAACGATAAAAAAAAAAATCAAAGGAAGAATCATCCTTATGATACTTAAACTATTGGAATAAATTAAGCTAATTATTAATTTTTCCACAACGCCTTTTCTCATTACTCTAGTGATTTTTTAGTTATCAGTCACGGACACTATTTCCAGAGAGAAAAAGGCATGGCAAACACATGCTCAGAAAATTATTACAGTGCTATAGTTAAAAGAAAAATCAGGAAACAAATTATTCAGCAAAGGTATAATGAACAACGAAGACAGTGGCATGAGCAGAAGAACACAAAAGCTATAATTTACAAGTGAAATGCATATGTCAAGCTGCAACAAAAACAGACGATGCATAATGAGTAAAATTGTATGTGGTTACATTGCTATATATTGTCAAGATATAGGAATTAGCTGTATAAACTTGGCATTATTATAATAACACTTAAAATACTGATATATATTAGAACGGTGTGTTATTTGGAGAATTTAGGACTGAACAAAGCAATTAAATATCTGAATAATATCATGCCTATTCATAAAGCATAGGCTGCTGTGAGAGCATAAGCTCAAAGCCCAAAAAGAAAAAAAACCCAAAGATGAATGAAGGCAGCAATTCTTCTATCAAATACAGAATTACTCTTTCACTATGAGTAGTAACTGTTCTTAGCAGTAATTAGGTGGGTATTAATACATACAATACAATTTGCAAAACATTTAGTTTTGAGCCAGTCAGGACTGAAAAAAACAGTAATGAAATGAAGTCATACCTATATAAAGACAGTTTTTACCCTGAAACCATATTCATTGGGTGTTCTAAGCTACACAGAATTTATCATTTCTACTTTACTATTATTTATTTCATCTAGAAAATTTTTGTACTCAGCAAATGGATTTAGAACAGAAGTTCAATCTTTTGTAGCTTTTAAGTAATGTAATTAGGACACGGTTGGAATTATAGAGAATGTGTATATTTAAGATGATTCTCATTAATGTATAACTAGTCGCTTGTCTGGTCTCTAAGAAGTTCAAGATTGTGTCACACTTATTAATGGTGACAATCATCTGTTTACAACTGACCTTTTGAATAAATTCTGATCCAAAAGAGCATTCAATACTTTGGCTTTCTTGTCATTGTCTACCAATAATTTTCTTTTCAACATGCAGTGAATCAACTCTTTCCTTGGTCTCTCTGTTATCACTGGTGTATGTCAAAACTATTTCTTTTCACCCTTACTGCTTCCCAGCTGAGGAAATCTCATCAAGACCTACCACCTTTCTGGTTCTACATATTCATGTGATACTTCCTGAGCCCACTCTTAGTAACAAACTCTACTCTGCCATTTCTTTCCTCTGTTTTAGGTTAATGAAGAGTTCATCATTTAGCCATGTTCCTTCTTGCACTTTCTTTCTATGACCAGGTGACCCGCCTAGTGGGTGAGGGAAAGGCTGTGGATGTTGTCTACCTGGACTTCAGCAAAGCCTTTGACACTGTTCCCCACAGTATTCTCCTAGAGAAGCTGGCGGCCCGTGGTTTAGACAGGTACACTCTTTGCTGGGTAAAAAACTGGCTGGATGGCCGAGCCCAGAGAGTTGTAGTGAATGGGGTGAAATCCAGCTGGCGGCCGGTCACAAGCATAGTCCCCCAGGGCTCAGTTTTGGGACCGGTCTTGTTTAATGTCTTTATTGATGATCTGGATGAGGGGATAGAGTGCACCCTCAGCAAGTTTGCAGACGACACCAAGTTGGGCGGGAGTGTTGATCTGCTTGAGGGTAGGAAGGCTCTGCAGAGGGATCTGGACAGGCTGGATCGATGGGCTGAGGCCAACCGGATGAAGTTCAACAAGGCCAAGTGCCGGGTCCTGCACTTGGGTCACAACAACCCCATGCAACGCTACAGGCTTGGGGACGAGTGGCTGGAAAGCTCCCCCGCAGAAAAGGACCTGGGGGTGTTGATCGACACCCGGCTGAAGATGAGCCAGCAGTGTGCCCAGGTGGCCAAGAAGGCCAATGGCATCCTGGCTTGTATCAGAAATGGTGTGGCCAGCAGGAGCAGGGAGGTGATCATGCCTCTGTACTCGGCGCTGGTGAGGCCGCACCTCGAATACTGTGTTCAGTTTTGGGCCCCTCACTACAAGAAAGACATCAAGGTGCTGGAGTGTGTCCAGAGAAGGGCGACGAAGCTGGTGAGGGGTCTGGAACACAAGTCTTATGAGGAGCGGCTGAGGGAGCTGGGGTTGTTTAGCCTGGAGAAGAGGAGGCTGAGGGGAGACCTTATCGCTCTCTACAACTACCTGAAAGGGGGTTGCAGAGAGGTGGGTGTTGGTCTCTTCTCCCAAGTGACTAGTGACAGGACTAGAGGAAATGGCCTCAAGTTGCGCCAGTGGAGGTTCAGGCTAGATATTAGGAAAAAGTTCTTTACTGAGAGAGTAGTGAAACATTGGAATAGGCTGCCCAGGGAAGTGGTAGAGTCACCCTCCCTGGAGGTATTCAAGGAGCATGTGGATGTGGCATTGTGGGATGTAGCTTGATGGGCATGGAGCTGTGTGGTGTTGGGTGGGTTGGTTTTTGGTGTGTTGTGGTTTGTTGTTGTTGTGTGGTGTGGGTTTTTTTTTTTTTTGGTGGGTTTTTTTTTTTTTTTGGTTGGACTTGATGATCTTACAGGTCTTTTCCAACCTTAGTGATTCTGTGATTCTTGCACTTTCTTTCCAGTGCACTAGTAGACTATGCATCTTACAGAAAATATGGCTATCTATTGATTCTTGATTATACAAGTATTCATATATGAAAATGTAAAAATAGTTCTTTAGTACTGGTAACACTGTATTGGTAGACTTCCCCGTGCTCTGCAGGAAATACTACTGAAATAACAGTAGTAAACCGAGCAACAGAGACAAAGAATATAAAGAACTGCTAAGAAGCTGATAGACTGATAAAGAGAGTGGTGGTGTTGAAAATAATCCCATTATTAGTATTAACTTTTCTTGTCTTCTAATGCTTGGGATAGAAGATGCCAACATGCAAAAATGTAATATTTTTTTTAAGCTGAAAGGTTAGTGTTTCTGGAGCTAAAGGTTTCTTGTCTATTCAAATCCAAAACAAAAAAACACCATGCCTCAGAGTTGTAGTTCTGAGCAGATAAAAACAACATGGCCAGTGGATATTTTTATTATTTGCTGATGACTTGGTCAAGATGCAAACTGCCTTCTATGTCATTCCATCGTAAAGAATTAATGGTATTACAACCAGGAGCAAGCGGGAAGGTTCTGTGAGTCTGTCTTTAGGGTTTAAAAATATGTAAGCATAAAATGCATAAGCTGTGATTTGTTCTATGAACTTACAAAGGTAATGGAAAGTGGGTTTTGTATCAGAAGACTAAATAGAGGTCAGACAGCTATAATTACTTTAAGCTAGGTTTGGCCTGCAAGCTATCCAGTTATGTAAATGGCAACTTAATTTACTAGTAGAACCATCTGCAAGCCTCAGAGAGTTCTAGTTGCTATCCAAACCTAGCGACTATTCTTTTTTTATTCAAATTGCATACTATATTTTCCTGACTTCTGCTCATTACATTTGGAGATGAAAATGCTATTTATGGTTACTGTTTGGTAAATGAATGTGCTAATCTCTATACTGCTGCAGTGAGAGTAGCTAGCTTAATTAAGGTGCAGGCATACTTTGCTAAATAGTCAGGAGAGGTATACTGACTATCTCGTTAGGCAAATAACTTTAAAAATAATCTGTTTAAAACAGCTTGTCAAGACCCTTTTAATTTTTTTTTTGCTATAGTATTTTAAAATGTATAGATTATGTTTATACAGCAATATCAAGATCCATTTATGTTAATCTGGTGCAAAAGGAAATAATTCTGATGTTAAACACGCATACAGACTATAATTTATCAATTATTTAAAGAGCAACTGAAAAAGAATGTTCAGTTCCACAACTCCATAGGGGTTGTTTCAGCCTAAGGACATATTTCTTCTTGTGAATAACCCTATTTATGAAAAAAACCCCAAACCTTTAAAGTTAATATTGCTACTGTTACAAAATGAGGCAAACATTTAAATAGAATGCATACACTATTAAAATATAAGTTTATGAGTAGCCTGTGTTTTTCTGCCTGGCAAAGAACAAAACAAGTGGTAAATATAATATATTCACTCCCTCTAACACATGCATCATATAAAAATATGTAGAGTTGAATGACACGACTCACTGCTGAAAGCCTAAACTTCTATGTAGTCATTGTTCACTCATGTAATATTTAATAATTATAAAGCTAATGTCCTTCAAGATTTGCTTCTTATTTGCATTTGCATTTCTATGACTCCTCTTACAACAACAAACTTCAAGAGTTTCTTTGCAGACATCTGGAGTATTTCAGGAAACCTCATGAGGAGAAAAATTGAGACAACTCAGAATACTTCATGGAAGTGACTAATAACATTACTACAGCAAAAAGGGAATCTGAAACAGTAAAAGAGGTGTCAGAACATCAGTTCCTTTTGTTTCTTTGGCAGTCCCTTTCTTCATGAATGGTCTTAATTGAAATGATATTCACAATTCAGTGGACATTTTCCAATAAAATCCAAAATTTTCCATAATAAGTACCACATATGAGAAAAGGAATATTTTCTTCTTTCTGAATAGAGCAGTAAAGCAATACAATGGGCACTAATAGGAGTTCTAACTCTACACAACAGCTATAGGTTGGTATTCCAATGAAGAAATAGTAAGCAAATATATATATCTAGAAATGTCCAGTAAAGCTTGTATTCTCCCTGTACAATAATAAGTCTATTATTTTCCCCAGGTACATCCCTGAGAAGGGAAAGCAGCAGCCACAATGAATGGAAAGGCAAAAAAGAAAAGGAAAACAACTAATACCTTCATTTACATTCTTTATTCAGCAATGACCAAGTCCATTGCTCATAAAGAAAAAAAAAAGACATTTTGCATCAACCTGGCTTCCCCAAAGCAATGTGGGCTAGTTTTGCAGTAATAATTATGCCACAAATTAAGAAGCCTCAGCACTTCAAAATGGTGGGGAACACCTCCTGTGATGTGAGGGCATCTCAAGAAGCATGGATTTTAATTTGATCTCAAAATCTGAGAGACATTCTTGTTAGTTTTTAAAACTTTTGTGGATTGCAAAGGAAGATACAAGAAGACAAAAGGGAAAAGGGTAAAGAAGGTTTCTCTGACTAAAACATTCACAAATACAGAAAATCCCCAGTTGCTCAGTTGAAGACATCTTAGATGAGGCCTGTTTTTGCTGATCTTTCTTCCATGGCAAACTTGGCTGTAGGAGTTTGTGCTGACTTCTCTCTTCCTGCCTGCATATCCACCCTACGTTCCCAGCCTTTTAGTTGTACTAGAACAACTGTTTGGGGGACTGCACTGTTAACGAGATTAGTGAACTGAGTTGGGTTAAAAAATCTGCAAAAATAAAAGCTGCACTGCAGTATAGGGAGTGAAGTGTCTGTGTCCAATTTGGTCACAGTAGGTAATACCAGAGTACCCACCCATGATATGGGACATACAGTACTCAGGCTGAAGGAGATAAGCACATATCTGCTGCACTTAAGCAATACTCCTACTGGATGAATCCTGCTGGATAGCCTGGATGAGAGCCCTGCCTCCTGCTAAATGGCATTGGTGTGAATTTTATGTGTGACTCAATGGTTAACAAAGAGAACAGTCTCTGGGAAGGGGAGCAGAGCCTCAGCCCTGCTCTGTCCCAGACTCCTTGGCCAGGAGTGAGACAGATGCCACCAGGCCTAGAGGCTGAGTAGCACGGAGAGCTCCTGTCTCTCATATCAGGGTGACTCTTCCAACCTGTAGGCTATTATGCTAAAGTACCCTCTTGCCAATTCCTATTAAAAGTGGGAGAGGTAGGTACTTAATTCAAGGAGATTGAATTACCCTCTGGAGATGTCTGCATTTTTTATATAGTTAATGGGATAGAAGTAAGTGCCTAAGTTACGAGGACTGATTCACTTTCTTCAAGTCTTAAAGACATTTTCTTCTATCCATTGACTATGTAGGGAGTTTGGGTGGAGAGGATCTTGCCTTCTCAGGGACAAACACCTAACATTCCTGTGGATTACTTAATTTAGCTAAATTAGATCGAATTTCTATGTTTTTACATAAAAAGTAGTTACAAAAAGAGAAGTCTAGTTCCTTGGCGATCAGATACTAGAGAAGAACTGCTAAAACTCCTTTGACAATGATAAATCGTCTGAATTATGTGAGGAGCTGCAGCATGTTGACAGACCATAGGAAGATTTTCATCCTTTTTATTATCTTACAAAATTACCTTAGGAAACAAACACATTGCAAACAATATTTTCTGCTAGGCAGGTAACAGATTCTTCCCTGGAGAAAACTGCCATAAGTTTGCATAATCATTCACCAATAGACTTATAAACATTTTTGGAATCTGGATGTATACTATTTTACTCTGCTTTTTTATTAACACTCCTTGTCTGTACAAACAGGAAACCTATGAAACACGCAAATAAATCACCTCTACATAGATTAGTTATATATTTCCAAATCTACCTCTAAACAATTAGATCTAAAGAAAAAATCACTTTACCCTGTTATTTAAATGGTCAGTATTGACACAATGGGCTACAAAAATACTACTAATCTTCTATGTGGTTTCAATGCATCACACTGGAAGAGCAGTAGAATACCTATCAGTAATTTGAAATGGAAATAAGGTTTGTCTTATGACATTCAAAAAGTAGCCTAATGAATAAACCTGGAATTTATCACATTGAAGAGCTAAATTGTGTATCTGCATCGACCTTACATGATGTTTCTGCTCATATAGCTAAAAGTAAGTGTAAGGATTAATATGCATCAAGTTCTTCCTCGGTTGCATTTTATGTTGTATTTTATGATACTGAACCATTAAGCAGTCACAGGTGAAATGAACATACATTCTTTACCTGGTTGCCTCCTTTCCAGTAGTGTTTTACGATTTCCTCATTCTCTGTGTCTAAAAATTAGTGACTACCTTTCCTATCTTGGGAGATCTCATATCAAAAAAGAATTTAGGAACACAGCATGTACACTTCAGTCATAAAATGCTCTCTTGACAGACTGCCCAGACATAAATGATAATCGGCTCATAAAAAAGCAAAATTGGGGAATAAAGAATTGATTGCTTGCATCAATATAAAAATGTATAGTCATTTTAATATCGATCAAATATATGTGATTAATACCTTCTGAGACATTATTCCGTATAGCAAAGGATTGCAGGTTTGATTTGAGAAAGAAATGAAGCAACAAAAAAATTGTTTTATACATTTTTTATAGATATATTTTTCCTTCTTAACTATTAACACATATTAAATCTTATTCTCTCTATACATATTTGTATGTATATGTACATGTACACAGACACACACACATAACATTAAAGCAGTTTACTTCTTTTTTCCCCTTAGTCTTAATGATAGGATTTAATTCTATGATCTTTCCCCAGGGTGAAATAACCCTGATGAAATTCAGGGTTCTATGAAGAACACTGCATCTTTGGGACCTCTGTTTCACTTATTAGCAAAGTTCAAAGTTATTTTTATCGAAGAACCGGGACAAATCCAGAAAGGCAAAAAGCCCCTCATGTTTAAGGCAGCTACACTCCCCAACAAATCTATTTTTATCAACTCTTTGCCAGCAAGTTCCTAAATTAATTCAAGAAAACTATTTAAACTAAATATTTTCATTCATGAACAGCAACTTTTATAGGATTTCTAACCTGAAACACTATCAGAAAGGGTGGAAAATCAGGGAATTGCAAAGAAGTCAATAGAAGCTGTGCTTTATAAAATCATAGAATCATTTAGGTTGGAAAAGACCTTTAAGATATCAAGTCCAACCGTAAACCTAACACTGCCAAGTCCACCACTAAACCATGTCCCTAAGTGCCTCATCCACACATCTTTTAAATACCTCCAGGGATGGTGACTCAAGCAGCTCCGTGGGCAGCCCATTCCAGTGTCTGAACAGATATGTTACTTTCTAAGTTAGGGTTATTTCAGACTAAAGTTGTCTCAAGTGATTCCATAAATGCAGTAAAGAAAATTTTCCTTCGTTTTACTCTACTACAGTTCCTGATTGGTACAATTAAGAAAATATCTTTTTCAACCAGTAAAATTGTTCAAAAAATTTTGAAACAATTAAAAAAAAAAAAGCAGAAACCTTTCATATGGTTATTATAAACAGTTCAAAAAGGTAAAAATCCCCAAAGGAAATGAATAATTCTTCAGTGCAGTAAGTCACAGAGCACCATGCACTGGGAAATGAGAATGAAACAAGGTGCTCCATTCTCAATTTTTCAAGTTTGACTTCATGACCTCAATGAAAGTCTTTGAAATAAGCTTTGTCTGTAATTACCTCATTTTCTGAAATAATCAAACTGGTGGAAAAAAAACCCAAAACAACCCTGCAGTCATGTTGATGCCCACACAGGCGATCAGCACAGCTATAATTTCACACTCCTCAGACTTTCCACCCAGATGCCTGCCTCTTAACTACGTGAGGTAGATTCAGGAGATAAGAATCTTGTCACTGAGTTTCATAATACCTTTTGTTAGCAGAGAAATGGCAAGTCCAAAGTATTTGGGGCTCATTTCCTCCGCAGCACATTCTGCCTAGTGGTCATTTGTTGTTTTGCCTGTTTCCCTGTCAGCTGGGCTTGTTTGCCCCAACTTCTTAAAACTGTCCTGGAATGACTGAAATTCCTGTTGTCTCCCCCACCCCTCTGCCTCTTCCTCTGAGTCCGCTCTCTTCCTCAGGCGAATATTAGCTGTGCACTGCCTGAATGCACTGGATGTCTACAGCACTTTATGAAGCAAGACAACCAAATGGAGAAAGTGCTTTCAACACATTAACCTACTAATAATGTATACCCTGAAGTGTATTATGGCTTTTTGAGTGCATTTCAATTTATTTTAATTTTTTTTTTTTTAAACTGGTTGTGGAAGAAAGGGAAAACTTTTGATGTAACCACCTTTTAAAATATATTTTAAAAGTAAGTAAGAGGAAAGGGATGTGAAAACAAGCTCACCTTGCTTAAAAATACAAATAGTGATATTCATGTTTGGTTTTTTTTTAAGACAGCAAAGAGGAGGGATACAAAAAGAAAGGTTATCATTGCCTAGCCTCTCAGTTCTCAGCTGCTGTTTTATCAACAGCAGTTTGTGATTCAACAGCCACTTTCAACACACTCCCACTTAAAATAAACCGATTGTGGAATATTGAACAGTTTACTGCACAACAAAAACTAGGTTAAAGTAGCTGGAAGTCTCCAGCTGCTACTGAAAGGGCAGCTTGGCATTTTGGCAGGAAAGGGCAACTTATAATAAGTACTTTCTTTTTCCATGTGTTACCTCTCTGCAAAAACCCAAGTGGCTTACCTGCGTTCCCAGTCAGACTCCTTCTATTTCTTTTATTCTTGTCATCATTTCTTTGCCACTTTAAATCAATGAAAAGATTATTTTTTTTTCTTACAGGCTCCTTGCTACCTTTCACCAGGGTGGGATGTTGAGAGCAAATATGACATCCGTCCAAACTGTCTCGTAACTAAACAGATTGCAGTCTTTATTATAGTGTGTCAAATTAAGCCTTCATTAATAATGGAATGAAGGATGAGAAAGTCTTAGAGCTTAACATAAATCCTATATAAAGAACGTATTGAATATTCTGATGCTTTGCTTTTATTTAAATACTAGTGCAAGGCTACAACTTAATTTGACTCCACACAAAATTGGATTAATCAGATAAAGTGCAGGGATTCTTTCCTGTGTGACAGCAGCATATATAAAACTGCAAAAATATTCTCTCTGTGATAATGTGGCTTTCTTTTTTAAGGCTTACATTTAACAGGTAAATTGTGGTTCTTCTGTTTGAAGAACATTTTAAAAGAAGGGCTTTTGATTTTATTGTCTCTAAGGACATTATGTCACTTAAATTGTATTTTAGAGCTGCATAGTGGTAATTTACAGTAATACAGATGGTAATATTTTTATTAGATAATACTGACCGCTGCAAGACTTGTGATACTATGTACAGCAAAACTGGAAAGATATTATTAAAAATAGCATTAATAGATTTAACATTTGGGAGAAGTTTGGTACAGAAAGGCAATTTTATTTCATCTGAAAAGCTATCGTGACTAATTGAAGTTTACAATGTATATTCCAAATCAAGACTGCAAGACTGCATGTCTTAATGATGAGTGCTGTCACTATAATCAGAATGTGTCATAACAAATGCTCCAACTAAGAAGACAGAAGTTCCTTGCTATAAGTTTCCCAGATAAGGTGATTATTCTGAAAGAAATATTCTGGAAGAAATATTTCTTGAAGAAATATTCTTTTCTTGCACTTTTTTTAGACATTGTCCTTTAAATTCAGATACATTATAAAAGTACAGATGAAACACACTGGAGAAACAGCAATACAGTTAGGCAAGACTTAACTTTTCTTTGCAGCTAAATCAGTACACCCAAGAGAATATAAAATATCCCACAATTCTTCAGCCAGCAAGGTACAGGCAACAAGTTAGTAAAATAAGACATGCAGCAAATTGCCCAAAATGTAAGTAAATATGAGACAAGGCCATATGTAACACTTGATAAGTGACATAGAAACAGATGTGGTTTTAAATGTCAGGCTGGTAACATCCCACATTAAAAAAGGGAGGAAAAATAGAAGAAATTTTATTTATGTAATTTTGATGCTGCACTGACTATATTTATTCACTTAGAACTATGTGTCTTAAGAGAACCATGTATGGAAAAAAAAATGGCAGCAGTATGTTACAAGCATATGCAGTTCTAGGTTTTAAATGTTCCTACAGAGACCTAAATATCAGTATTGGAATGACCACCTCTATAGGCTTCCCTTTACAAGGTCTAGAATGGGATGCAGAACAAAAAATTGAAGTGTCAGAACTCTGTAAACACCTGAATGCCTAATACTGCTTAAAAAATAGTTGAACATATATTTATTTGATAATGTCCAACTTATCTGAGTAGTTTTGTCTCGGGAAAAGTAAATCATATATGTAAAAATTATTCTATTGGTAATATTTTGAAGACTTCCTATAATCTTCAGTTGTTTAGGTCTTCATTTTACAAGGTTTTCAACTTCTAAATTATAGATAGAATTTTTTCTTTTGCACTAGTACAGAATATACCACTGTGTGAGGTTTGATACTAATGTTGATTTTTTTGGATTTGCTCCAAACATGCATAGCTTAGTAACCAACAAAAAGTTAAATATTATTGTAATACACAATTCACAGGGCATCTAAAAGCATAAAATCCCTGAAAACTCAAAAATGACTAACATCAGAGCATTCTGATGGTCTGCCATGGTATTTCAACTAAAAAATTGAAATGTGAAATCTGTTCACTTCATATGAGTGACACTGATTTATTCATATAATATAATATTCCGCAGTATGTACTTACTGGTGGTAGCATCCACCAGAAAAATGAGACATGTACTACTAATTTATTTCAATAGCTTACTAAACTGAATGTACTCCTGTGATATTTTATTCTTCCCACATGTGGAACAGATCGTATTATTCTAGTTGTTTTTTTTTTTCTCATGTTTTGTACTTTTTTCCTCTCCCTCTACCTAGTGACTTACAGAATCCCTAAACAATTAACCGAACTTCAGCATTGTAAAAATAAGGTATTATTGTTCTATTTTCTCCAGTGAAAGTGAGGACAAATATATTTGTCCTCAAAGTAGCAGTTTCTTTCATTAGGTATTACATTTTAAACATATGATTAAAGCCATGATTTCAATTGAACTTTTGAACTTTGTTCAAAATAAAGACTTAAGTTCAGGAAAACACATACATTGTGCCAAACTCATACTCAGTTTGCAGACCTGCTTTCAAGCTACTGCCATGCTTCCACCATCAACATATGTATGCCTCATTAATTCACAGATACATGTTATTTTACCCAGAAAATCTACCATGATGGAATACAGTGAAGTTACTGCAAACTAAATCTTGTAAGATCTTATGGGCATTCTCAAGATAAATTTAACACTAACTTTTTGTCACCTCCTGCTTGGCAACCTTACCTCAGTTGCCTGTCATTCCTGTCTGATGAAGTTCATGTTGTTTCTTCTCTCTCAAGTGCTAGCTTCAAGGTAAGAAGCATAAATGTGCAATTGCTGCAGTGCCTCCCAAAGAAATGATGGAAGAGGAAAGGGAAAAGAAGTATCATTGCACTTACTATATAAAAATCTGCCAGAGAGAAAGCAATGGGCAAGAGTGACAAATACTGAGTCGGGAGGATAAATCCCCAAAGACTCTATTAAGCTATATCCTAGAAAATGCTAACTACAATGTATTTTTTTGTTATTCTTTTGTTACAAAGACCTAAAGCTTCTGACTTTTTTTTTTTTCTTTTTTTTTTCCTTTTGGCAGCACTTGAATAGAATATTATGGCACTCAAATAATTTTCAATTGAACCAAGTTTGAAGAAGACTTTGGTTAAAATCTCACCCCTGCTAAAGCCATTAAAACTTTTGCCTTCAAGTCCCTTGAAAATTGCTCCAGTTAGGAGTGTATTTGCAACATGTGGATCTTTATAGACCACAAGATTTTGGAGTCTTTTCTTAGACCCTTCCAGAGTGTAGTTTTTTAAAAATTTATATGACCTATTGGATACTGTCATCATAAAATTCTTTGACAAAATAGATGGTAAAAAATAGAAATCAGTATTAATTACCACAGGAATTAATACAGTTTAAGAGTTCATGGAAAGGCCAATAGTTCACAGCTGAATTGGAAGAGCAGAACCAAAAATTCCCACTTGGACCATGAGTAAGAAAAGGTAGAAACAGCCGCTTGTTCCCTTTTTAATCATTTTTGGCCTGACATCCAAACTGGCAACAAAAAGAGGTAAAACCCTTTTCTATCTCATCAATTCACAGAGGAATTGAGTTCCCAAGTCTAGGTTCAATTTAACGTATTCAGGTTTCAGCACATGAATTTCAGTTTCAGGATTGCTTAGACTAAACTTTGGGTTTAATATAACCCCTCTGTTTTTTTAGGTTATTGCCAAAAATGATGAATTTTTAACACAGATGCAGCTCAAGTGACTCAAGTTGGAGAGGAACCATCTTCAGAAAAAAATTGTCTGTATGAATTCACATCATCAATTATAGTGCGATATTATTCACTTTCCACAATGCATTTCTATAGTATGCATTTTGGTTGCATACCAATATACAAGTCAATTCATGTTTGCAATTTTTAAGCAATGTATTTCATCCCGTATGTATTCTTCCCATGGTTTCTGGGGAGCTAAAGAAATGAAAATTAGTGATATCACTCTCAGTGTTCACAGAATCACAGAATCATTAAGGTTGGAAAAGACCTGTAAGATCATCAAATCCAACCATCAACAACACCACCATGCCCATTAAACCATGTCCCACAATGCCTCGTCCACACATTCCTTGAACACCTCCAGGGAGGGTGACTCCACCACTTCCCTGGGCAGCTTGTTCCAATGCTTCACCACTCTCTCAGTAAAGAAATTATCCCTAATATCCAGCCTGAACCTCCCCTGACGCTACTTGAGGCCATTCCCTCTTGCCCTGTCGCTAGTCACTTGGGAGAAGAGACCAACACCCACCTCTCTGCAACCCCCCTTCAGGTAATTGTAGAGAGCAATAAGGTCTCCCCTGAGGCTCATCTTCTCCAGACTGAACAACCCCAGTTCCCTCAGCCGCTCCTCATAAGACTTGTGCTCCAGACCCCTCACCAGCTTCGTCGCCCTTCTCTGGACACGCTCCAGCACCTCAATGTCTTTCTTGTGGTGAGGGGCCCAAAACTGAACACAGTATTGGAGGTGCAGCCTCACCAGCACCGAGTACAGGGGCACGATCACCTCCCTACTCCCGCTGGCCACACTATTTCTAATTCAGGCCAGGATGCTGTTGGCCTTCTTGGCCACCTGGGCACACTGCTGGCTCATATTCAGCCAGCTGTCAATCAACACCCCCAGGTCCTTTTCTGCGGGGGAGCTTTCCAGCCACTCGTCCCCAAGCCTGTAGCATTGCATGGGGTTGTTGTGACCAAAGTGCAGGACTCGGCACTTGGCCTTGTTGAACCTCATACAATTGGCCTGGGCCCATCAATCCAGCCTGTCCAGATCCCTCTGCAGAGCCTTCCTACCCTTGAGCAGATCAACACTCTCGCCCAATTTGGTGTCATCTGCAAACTTGCTGAGGGTGTACTTTATCCCCTCATCCAGATCATCAATAAAGATATTAAACAAGACCGGCCCCAAAACTGAGCCCTGGGGGACTCCGCTTGTGACCGGCCGCCAACTGGATTTCACCCCATTCACCACAACTCTCTGGGCTCAGCCGTCCAGCCAGTTTTTTACCCAATGGAGAGTGCACCTGCCTAAGCCATGACCCGCCAGCTTCTCCAGGAGAATACTGTGGGAATCAGTGTCAAAGGCTTTACTAAAGTCCAGGTAGACAACACCCACAGCCTTTCCCTCACCCACTAGGTGGGTCACCTGGTCATAGAAGGAGATCAGGTTGGTCAAGCAGGACCTGCCTTTCATGAACCCGTGCTGGCTGGGCCTGATCCCTTGGTTGTCCTGCACGTGCCCTGTGAGCGCCCTCAGGATGAACCTCTCCATAATCTTCCCTGGCACCGAGGTCAGGCTGACAGGCCTGTAGTTCCCCAGATCCTCATTCCAGCACTTCTTGTAGATGGGTGTCACATTCCACAAACACTGGAGGACACTAGTTCTAATTTACTGAATACAAAGAATAAGAGTGCATACCTGAATTCTGTCTTTTGATAAAAATTTGAAATGAAATTATCTAGATCAGTCAGCATAACTGGTGTTTTTTTAGTATCTTCTGTAATATTCAGAATATAATTTTCTATATCTCTGCATTAAAACTGTAACTATCTTGTTGCATAATAATACAAGTTTTATCTCTCACTGTACCATGATTTATAGTCTAACCACTGCAGGCAAAATGCGTGTGACTGCAGACACCATCTTTCAGCCTCCATTACATATATTCAGTTAGCAACACTGCCTTTCAAAGGTGTTGATGACAAGATATTTTGCTTTCATTTCCACTTCTGCCTTTTTGTTATCTTCTTGTTCTTTGGTAGGTACTGGCTACAAAGATGATTCTGCAATTGTGTCACACCACCTTTGTGTCCGATGTGGACATACTAGATCATGACAGAAAAGATTTTGACGTTATCCTTGTAAAAATCTAATTTAACTATAGACTTAAACATGAGATTTTGGAGCCAGAGACTCATATTTCACAACTGTAAGATACATATGGGAACACAGGGAGAGAAAGCCATGGTCTTCCCACACACATTTGTGGGGTTTGAACCATCAGATTTTTTTTTTTCAACCAGCTTGTGTATGAAAAAGTAAAATAATTCAGATTTTCTGGTTGAGACTAGTATGCTTTTTGTCAAAATATCAGGGCATTTCTTTGGCAGTTTTATTTAGAGAAACACTCTCTGGCTCCTCAAAGACACCAGTGACAGGATATACATACCTCCTTAGGTATCTAAGTCAGAACTCACCACTCTAGGGTCCCTTACCAGTCAAAGGAAAGAAAGACACATCCTGAGGGTATCAATCTCACCATAAAACAGATGTCGAAAGTAAATCATAAGGATCACTCTTCAGACATTCTGCTTTAAGACATCTAAAGTTAGGCAAGATAAATCCCACCCAAATCTACAGAGTTCAAACTTGACACACTGGTAAAGGAAATGCTTTCAGAAATTTAGTTTTTATAGTCTTTCTTGTTTTCATCTGCTTCCTACTTTTTCAAAAGGTAGATGTAAGAAAAAGCATGTAACTTAACATTTCTATGAGCTACACGGTATTTAAATGAAACAAACTATTTTCCATAACCCCTAGATAGAAATAAGAAGTTAATTGAAACTAAATTATCAGTCAATTTGTCCAAAAGTTCTATACTCTGTTTCTTTGCTACTAGACACCACAGTAAGGGAGAATGATTGTGAGTAAATGTCTCTCTCAGAGGAAAAATGCTAATATCAACAGTGTGTATATGTGAATAACCATCTTGTAAAGAAAGAAAATACAGGGACATCTAATCACATGTAATCTTTGTTGTGAGCAACAGTTTGGTTTTTTTCCTCTCTGTTTCTCTAATGTTTCTTATATTCACTTATCACATATGCTTCAAATAACTAATTTTCTCTGGCAACTGACAATTTAAAAGAAAAGTATATTACAGAAAAGAGAGTTGCATTGGTTTCCATAAATTCATATAGGCTATGAACAATTAGGACAATTCTAAAAATAGATTCATGGATAATTGTCATAAGCCCTGACTCTCACAGTTACTTTACAGGAAGTCTTTGGGATAAAGCAAATACAAAGATTGGCATAATAGTTGTATAATTTACTATTTCCATCTTATAAAACTTCAGATACATTGTTTCTGTATTTTATGGAAACTAGTGTAGAATTATAAACTGTACTGGTTTTTAAAACACTGAAAATATATCATATAACAACAGTGCATTACCAAAATTCAAGTTACACTAAGCAACCATAATTATAGTCTCATCAGAGCTACACAAAGCACTATCAGATAAAATGTAGGTGCATCTATCTATTGTTATAAGTAAACAAATACACTACTTTAGGTAGCAAGAATCATTAATAGTCTGAACTAAAAATGGCAAGAGAAAAAATCAGTACCCTCATTTGACAGAATGCCTAGTGAGACAAGAAAGGTTCTATACAGCAACGGCATTGTAAGGATGAATAAATAGCCGTAAAGTTGGCTTGTACTGCGTGGAAGCTTGCAGATGGTGGATGAATTCATGTCTGTCACGTTTTTATAAACAATGACTTTTACATATTGCTGCCAGATGGAACATAGTTTTCCATCTTGAATATAAATCTCCAAGAAATACAGCTTCCTTCAATGTGTTCCCTGGATATGAACAAAAACGAATTCAGAGGCAGGTTTGGGAGGCTAAAGCAGATTTAAGGAAATCTGGAAGAACAGAAATTAAATCTTCAAGGGTTTCCTTGTTATAACTCAATTCAAAATAATGGAGTTACCCATGTGTTCTGTATTTTTTGAGGAAAAACAGGAAAGGTATCGTATAGACTTCTACAGGAAAAACTACATGTCATCTATCAAATGCAAAATACATCCTAGGCAGGTCCAGAAGACCATTCAATCGAACTTACTAGTAGTTTGGCAAAACTTTTGCATAACATTTTATCTTGCTTCAATAAAAAGAGTTATCTATCCCACAAGATCTGATCGTAAAATTAGAGTGCATTAAGCATGAATGCATTTAATCTTTGCATATAATAAACATCTGTATCTGTATCACAGAAGCACCCTGCTGTTCTCTTCGTGTTAAATGATACCTAAACAGACCTAATATCTAATTCAGATCTGATTATACCAGTCTTTATATAGATAAGCTTTCTCAAACTATCAAGAAATTACAGAATTTTTTGCTTTTATATGTGCTTACCCATCACACCTAGCTTTCTCATGTGTGTCTGGTCTTTGTTTCTAATGCTAGCTGGTATTGCTAAGAAATGAATAAGTGATAGTGAGGAAGTGAACTATATGACTGTAGGGGAGAATATTTTCCCATTCAATGACTTCTCACAAAATCTGATTTGATGACAAACTTGAGTTGACTTCTCTCAGACAGCCTCAAGCATTGTTTATATGCAGATAATTCTCTGTGTGAACCCATTAGGCCTTTACAACAATTATAATTAAATATGATTAGGAAACCTTCTGGCTTACTTGGATCCATACTTACATTGTGCTTTGTGAGGTTGGAAATGTTACTTGCTATTGCTTGTAGCCAGTCAATAGAGTCTTCAGCAGAGAGACACTGAATTATTCCACTGCAAACCCCATCCACAGCAATTACTTGGAACGCATTTTGCCTATAGACATGTCATAACAGATCAGGTCAGAAGAAAATTTCATCTGTTCTAACATATCATCTTAACAATACTTGTAGAAATGCTTTTCTTTCTATTACAATGAAGATCAGCCACTGAACACTGACAAATCGCTCATTTTCCTGTTTTATAAATACCTGACATATTAAAAAGATCATGCTAAAAGATCAGCTCAGACTATATTAAGTTTCCATAAAGCTATAAAAAAATTCCATGGACTAGCTCTACAGAATCTTGACCAACACTGTCAGAAGATAAACAAGTGAAATAGCTGATGCATACCAAAGAGTTAATACTTTAATACTGCAGATCACAGAGAAGGGAAGTGCACTGGACACTGTAGGCAATCATTTGAGAAATTCAGTGGAATACAGTACCTTTTTCTCAACAACTTTTGTTTCATTCTTCTAATACATTGTTTAAATACAGTAACATTCCTGTCTGGATCCCCCTAGTTGGCTGCTCTTGGTTATAGAATTTTGATCCTCTTCTAAACTACTGATAGAAAAGCTGAAGAATACAAAATCGATCAGGTAGCATTAATGATTTTTCCAATTGCATTTCTGAATATAGGATCATTAGCAAAATACACTGGAATGCCAAGAAACATCCAATGACAAAAGCAGTGGCCACCTGGCTGCCTCTATCCCAGCACCAGTCTGGGCACCTACACAATAATCTGTCATGCATTATAGACTGACTTTCCACAGCTGAGTGCTGAGCAATTATAGAACAAAAGAAAACTTTCAGATGCTAAAGCAGGAGCAAACCTAATTTCTTCAGTAAATAGCCTTCTTGGCTAACAGCCTTTGGAAGGCTCACAGGTCTCTGGCTTCAGAACTAAAAAACCTCAATATTAATCCATATCCCAGAGTAAGAGACAGGGAATACCAAGTTCCACTGCTGGCATTCTGCTACAAACCCCTCCGTTAATGATCAATTCATGGTTTAAAATTAAGTACATCATTCAGATTCTTTGAGAATGGCTCAGGCAAAGTGAGTGTTATCTTCAGTGTAAGGTAAACTGAGTGTCACTGATGACAGTTTTTGACATCTCAAGACAGATATCCATTCTGCAAGGTCTTTTTTCTACCTCTTGAAATTATATTCTAGTTGCATAGAATGTAGAGCTCATACTTATCTCTACCATAATGGTCTTTGCTGCATCCGTGTCAAGTACAGGCTTTTCCTCCAGTCAGGAGAAGCATTAAAAATTAATTAGAGCCATGCCTTTGCTTTGAGAGTCCTGTCATGAGAACTAGTTCTTAAAGGAGGGTAAGGCTTATATATCCTAATATGATCATGCAGAGACCTGTGGTTTATCTAATTCCATCAGCTAACTTACCAGTTTAGTTGCCTTTTCACACAAGTAGTGATTTTTCCTTAAAATCCAAAGGTACAAACTGAGAGCTACTTCTTTCAATGACTCATTTGCTCATTAATTCAGGTCAAGTTTTTGAGGAAGATTTATTTAAAGCATCTTCAGGTAATGTAGCTAGCATTTGTTTACTATATCCTTTATTTTAAATGGCTATAAATACAAATAGTAAATTCTTCCAGAATAAAAGTATAAATAAATTCTTACGTAAAGACAATAGCATGATGCTCAGAAAAAAATTGTTGTTTCTCTCTTTCAGGAAAAAGAGCATTAGTTTCAGGACTTCCTTTCTTTCTACTCAGCCTATTGTAAATCAAAGTAGGAATCCAAGGAATCTGTTAACGTGTGATGCTAACCTGCACAAGCAAAGAAAACCCAGTATGTTCAAGATTCAATCCTGATGCACAAATTTCCCTTACACTTCAAACACAGTGAAACTGATGCATTCAGGGCATCAGACTCTTCCTACTGTTCTGATCTGTGCACATACAAAACCATTCATCCAGAATGTTCTTGCCCAAGTATCAGTAAGCACAGACTATAAGATGCATGGTACCTAATAAATTACTTCTGAATGTGGTCTGGGTAGTCGTTATCCTTAGCCTTAGATTATTGTAATAGTAATTTCTTTAATTAGTCTACCAGCCAAAGTCCATATTACCACACAAACCTGAAAAAATAAGGTATTAAATATGTGTTTTATATTAAATAGAGCAAATAGTAGATTAATCGCTTTATAATACAGAAGAAAAGATCAGATGAATTCTCATTCAACTACACATCTCAGGTTCTGTGCCTTCTGGAACTCAAGATTTACTTTTAAATTAATAAGCTTTTGAAGATTAATCTGAATGCCCTCTGGAATTTTATATTAATACCCTCTGGAATTCATGCGTCTCAAGCATCCCACTAGAAAAGCTAGAATACGATCATGAGGCATAATAGTGTATGTGATAATGATATGACTTATTTCTGTGCCAGTCTTTTCAAACTCTGAAACACAAACAGTTATTAGGCTTTATATAGCGAAAACAACCTTGTAAATATTTACTACAGAAAATGTAATTAATGAAATTCCATTTAATGTTGCTTTCTTATATTATTTTCAATAACCTTTCCTTGCTCTTTATAGCAGTCTCTTTTAAAAATTATCTACCTTTCTGTCATAACAAATTTTGAAAGGGAGTCACATTTTAAAATGTTTACACTAATTTCAAAGAATCTTATAAACTGTCTTGCTAGCAACATAAAATGTTTGTTCTATGCTTTTTTGAAACCCCACTTCTTCTCACATATTTGTACTGCATTTTTGTTTCCTTTAGGTACTCTTACTTTCTCATGTTAGACAGCATAGAAGGACCCACAAGGAGAAAATTATCAGAGTAGTTATTCAAGGTTTGAGTATTAATTCAGGTATTTTGTTTTATATGAATATACTTTTAAATTTATTTTCAGTAAATTCAAATCTCAGGAATATCATTACTGCCTAAAAATCTTTCTCTGTAATGTATGAGTTCTATAATGTGCACTTTAAACTTGCATTTTATTGATGCAGAAGAGTGAATTTTAAAACCCTAGATCTATGAATAGTTGAATATGTCCTAATTTTCCATGTGAGTAGTTCTATTCAATTCAATATCTTATCTGAAGTATACAGCAGAACAGATCTCAGATTTGACTGTTATGATTTTGGGCCCCTTATGCTTCATGCTCTTAATTATTTCTATTTCAATCATTGTTAAACATTGAGCTGAAGGTTTTCACAGAATTTAATTAAAAAAAAAAATCCTGCCTCTGTGGTGACTATATCCTGTTCCTTTTCAGTTCAGCCAATAAGCAATTGTAGCCTTTGGTTGACACCTTGACTCCCTGGGCCAGCCGTTGTTCCTCAATATAACAAGGATCATGCAGTCAAGTAAATATGATTTTGCTATTACCAGTCAAAAGCCGCAGGCTGTTTTTAGCTTCACAGTTTTCTAGTGGTGAAACAACTATTGCCTAACCTGCTTTAATTTAAGCTCTGTGAATATGAAAAAGGCTGGCAGACCTAGGTAATGTACTTCTATGAAACAACAGCCCTTAGAATTAACTGAGGCTGTGGGAGGCTTTTGTGCAACTTTCAAATGTTTGCTGAGAACCAATGAGAAGGAAGCAGGCTGTGATAAGAAACAACAAAATTTACCCCATGCAAACCCCAAACTGAGGTTGAAGAACACTCCTCTTCCCCTAGTTTCTGGGGAAGATCGTATACCCACCCCTGGGGGCCAGTGGTATCAGTTGACTGTAGGATGCATAGAAACGCTGGAAGGGTTAGAATAACAACAGAGAAATGATACCGGGGAGGTTCTTTCCAGAAGTATTAATGAAGCTTTTCTGTATTAATTAGGTAATTTTACATGTGTATGAACAGAGGAACAGGAAATTTTAAACCGCTAATGGCTGATGAGCTGTCAGGGTATAGCATAACACACTATTCTTCCCAGGCTCACACTTCTAAGCTGGCAGACATGAAGGCTGCATGGGAAAGCCAGAGTTTATTTAAATTAGTAAGGCCTCACAGCCTCACAAATGATAAGTCCTTTGTGCTTATTTTAAGAGTTAATGTTTCTGATGGGTTAGAAGAAGTAGTAAAGGACAAACATGCTCTATAACTGTAGACAGCTGTCCTCCAGTTAATGACTTACACACTGGAACTCACAGATTTTTTTGTATTAGAACTTCATTCTTACATATACAGATGATAAATTAATCCACAAAATACCTAGGTCTTTAAAACTTTAACAAGCATGATCTTACATATATACTTTGCCTTCTTGATTTTGTAGCTACTTTCTTTTCTATTTAAATGCGTAACACTTGAAAAACAGTAATAATTCCAGAATATTCTTGTCTTCCTTTCTGATTTCTTCTGATTTACTGGGATAATATTAAATTAAGCAATGAAAAGTTGTAGGTCTATATGATGAAATAAATTTAAACCTGACTAGGAGCTTTGGACAGCTTCCCCAGTGATTGGGAGACAAAATGGCAATGAAAGTCAATGTTAATAAACGCAAAGTAACACATATGGGAAAAAAATAACCTTAGCTATATGTAAACAGCAAAGAACCTTACTGTAAACATTGAGGAAAAAAATGCAAGAGTTACTACAAACAATTCTCTGAATACCATCGCCTTAGCGTTCAGTGACAGTCAAAGTATTAAATAAGAACAGAGAAAAAATGGAAAACGTCATTATGTCTTAGTATAAGTCAAAAGGGATCCTCCTTGCAGTCCCGATCACCTTGTATCATACAAGATATATTAGAATTATGAAAGAAACAGAGAGGATAACAAGGATAATCAGAGCTATGGGAGGGTTTCCCTAAAAGGAGGCAACAACAGGGATCCTTCAAACTGAAAAAGAGAAGACTGAATCTGAAGTTATAAAAACATAAATCAAGAATGCTTATTTAGCATTTCCCTTGATACAAGGGTCAGGGCCCAGAGTCTACCCTCTTCACCCTCCTGCATGCCCGTCTGCCTGTGTTTGAGGCCAGCTCTGCCACAGCGTGGCTGTGGGATGTGGGACCAGGGTGCTGTGAAAGAGCTTGAGCGGTGGACCTGTCCCTCCCTTCACTTGGGAGCGGCGTATCAGCTCATGCCCTCGCACTTGGTCCTCGCCTGAGTTTGGCTGCAGCTATGCCAGTGCCTGGACATGTATCCCACTGATACAGACCCGACCTGTGGGCTTACTTCCCAGCCTGTCCTGAGCCCCACCTCACCATGATGGACTCATCTGAAGACCACCCCTAGGCCTGCTCTGCTTCTCCACTGAGGACTCTTGTCTGCATGGACACTGCCTCATCCAGCCCCGCTGCCACCCTCTGCTCTTGGCTCACCTTTCCCATGGGGCAGCCAGCCCTTGTTGCTCCCAACCAACAAGATTACTTCACCCAATGAAGTTATCAGGTGAGAGATTTAACACAAACAAAAGGAAGTACATTTTAAAAATGTAATTACATTGCAGAGCTCAATGCCACAGTGCATTGCAAAAACCCAATGTAAAAATAAAGCAGCTTAGAAAGCAGCTTTTGAGGACAGGAGCATTAGCAGTTATTAAATATGATGACGTACGTGGAATCTCAAACTGAGAAACGTGCTGACCACTAGGCGCAAGTGTGAAGATCACACATCTTCCCCACATAGCTGGTCCTGGCTGACGTCAGAGCAGAATATGGGCTGAGGCGGACCTAGATAGACCTTTATGAAAGCTCCTATGTTTCATGTCTCTGACAGCTGCGGTGGAACTAATAATGCCATTCCTCTAACAAGGCAACTCCCTAAGGCTTGTATCTGTCAACCGAGAAGTCAAGTTTCAACTTTCTGAACTTTACCTGCACAAATCTGATCCTGGAAGGTACTGGGAAAACCGTGAATGAAGAAGTGGAATTAATCGGAGATCACACCACCTTTTTTCCCACCTAAGTCCTGGGGATGCTGGCCATGAGGAACATGATAATGTATCCTGAAAAACATGAAAAGGTCCTTCTCAGTTTTGAGCTTCATTACAAGTACTCAGCAGATTTGGAAAGAGAGAAATAGACTTCAAAGACTTTATATTTCTTTTGGCATTGTGTTCCACTTTCCCCAAATCATTTGGCATCAGTTTTAGCTAGCACTGGAGATTCTGAATTTTTTTTCACAAATAAAACAAATCTATATAAACCTCAACTTCAATATGCTTAGAGGAAGTGTGAGGAACAGTATTCTAAAAACCTAGGGAAAACAGATTGAGTCCTTTTTTTGAAATGACTAGTCATGAATAGAAGTGAATATTTACTACCTATCACATCATCAGCTACTAGTTTTATACCTAAACGCTGAATAAAGGTGATCCCTAAATTATTCACTATACAGCCATAATTCAGTTGTTTCCTGTGACCCCGTACACATTTATATGCATGTCTATTCTAATTACATCATCTCAAAACCTGTTAATTGTGAATGGGATTTAATATGTAATGAAAATTGTTTCGTCAAAACTACAAGCTTATGATGAATATTTTAATTTTACCTATCTACGCAAGACATTACTTATATGAAAATTTAACTTTACCATATCTACAATTACATCTAGAAAGAATAAGTATTTACATATCTACATTCTAATTTCACCACTGTTTTTACAGAATATAAATTTGAATGAGAAACGCTTATAAAAAGTGAAATGATCAACATTTATTTTTAAAAATCCAACACCTCTTCACTTCTTTGTAAAGTGCTTTACAAAACAGTGCTAGTGATGATGTTACTTTTCTGGAGAAGCATGATTCCCACTGAAATGTATGTAGTACTTTTAGTATATCTGTAAAATTGTACCTGCCATTCCTGCATAATTTACAATTTTTTAATCTCAGACTTCATATTTTTTCTTACCTGTATCTTCTATAAAATAAATATTACAAAAATTAGTACACTTTGTATTTTTCTAGAGTGTGATTTTTGTGTAAGATCTATGGAATTATAAAGCTTTGCCAACTTGAACTTTACTTTTACATGTATGTTCATATATCTCTCATGTATATAAAATAAAGTATCACTATGAACATCAATTTAGCTGAACAGTAGGCTTTTCATAAGTAGATTCACTTATTTAAAAGACTGAATCTCTGGTGAAACATTCCATAGATTCAATCAAAGTAAACGAATGGAAGACTAAGCTAAGATGTTGTTCTGAACATTGTCTTGAATTTTGAACGTTTTGTCTGCTTTCAGGAACCCTTTTTCAGCTGTGATTAAACTTGAGAAAAAAGCTGAAATGCGGCAAAAAGTTTAGATGCAAATTGTAGGCCTAAACCTGGCTGCAACACAAATGTTAACTCTACCTTTAGCCTGCATAACTCTGAATTGCTGGCAAAAGACCAAAACAAGCCCTGTCTACTCCAAATTCTGAGTCAGAAGTCGTCTTCATGGAAATCACCAAGGCTATAAAATAAGAAACAGACTATGGCCATAAGTCATAATGCATTCTAGAGAATATTCTGAGAAAAAGGAAGGACCATGACATAAAAGCTGTACATAATTCAGGAATTCATACAGAGGTCTCATTTGGTTTTACGAAGTATTCTATTTCCATTACATGGGGACATCTGAGATAAGAAGCACATCCTGGTCTTCAGCAGAAGAATTTAATTTAGGGTGAATTATAGACTCATGATGCCTGATTACATTATTTAAATTGAGAGAAAGAGACTTGGTTTCAGTAAATTATTATCAGTTCAAATAGAAACGGTAGCTAATTTAGATCATTTTCGACACCTGCAGAAATAGGATTCACAAATGGTAGCATGCTTTTTATCCTAAAAGCAGAGTTAGAAATGAAGTGGCTAGCAAAATAAGTTTAGGATCTGCTGCAACAGCCCTTCTACTTGCATACATGTATAGACTGTTGAGATGTCTGCTTCTGATGTTGTTGCACTTGTTATATAGAGAGAGATTTTTTTTTTTTATTATTCGACTTGCATTAAGACACCAATTTTATTGTTTTTAATCACATTTTTATGAATTCCAGCTCCGATAAAAGTGTATAAATCCTAAAGGTTTTCCAGATTATAATCAGGCTTAAAATCTATGCTATTGACTTTTAAGTCTCTGGGCTCCTATTTAAAATCTTTACCAGTGAAGTACAAAAGAACACTAAAACAAGTCAGAAATTAAAACCAGCAAAGTCTACTGAACAATGCTTACATTTCTGTTTTTTTTAATATATCTGTAATAATTATGCTGTACATTGGTTTATTTATTCAGTGCTTTTTATTTTATCTGTGTATTTTCACGTACCACAAAGCCAAATATGCAGCAAAACCCCCTTTAGAACTATATAAAATAATGGAAATTTTGCATTTCCTGGCTAAGAAAATTGGTAAAAGCCCCTTGTTGCACTTCAAAGGCATCCTTTATTAAAAATCTAATCAGACCTCTGTAGCATTTCATCCTAAAGAGACTTTGCTCCATAACGCATTCTTCAGCAAGATTTTAAGTGTAAGTTACTAGAAGTAAAATACTCTCACCTTAGAAATAGGCAAAAACTTGTACCTAAATCATCCTTTGCCAAAAGTTTTAGATAATAAATGAAGTAAAAATCATGGAAAAATATTCTGTAAAAGTTTTCTACCTTTTCTTTAAACGGATACATTTGCATTTTAGTAATTTTAATTCCTATGTTGTGAAAATAATCTAGAAGAAAAAAATTTCGCAAAATCCCTATTGTCCAGATAAAAATAGTAATCACATCTATCAAGGCACAATCTCAACTGGTATAGTTTGTCATAGTTTAATTTGCAGCCATAATATCTGGCAACTCCTTTTGCCCCCTGTGGAACTGTCTATTTCCAACGTTAATTAGAGCTCTTCCCATGTTGCTGTCCTTTATTAGTTACTTCCACTTAGCTATTATAGTAGTATTATTCTTCTGTGTAATTACATCAGAGAAAAATAAGATCTTACCGTGTTGTTGGGATGGTAGTTGAGATGCAAACCACTGTCACATAGGGGAGAGGATGTGCCACTGCTTTGGTCACTGGGGGCACCTGATGCAAACATGAATACACCAAAAAATCTTCATTAATCTATAATACTATAATTCAAATTTATGTATGTCTGTATGGATGTATTCCCCTCCCCCCACTAGTTTTGTCATATCTAACAGTCATGTACTTTCTCCATTCAGCCAGTATCTGTCTTCTGGTTTGAGCTGAGTGCCTTTTTAAGCTAAGTGGAGGCTCAAGAATCCCTCCCTTGGTGCTTTAATTAAAAGAATGAATAATCTGTTTAGTAAGAAAAAAAACCCAAAAGGTTTTTGCAAATTTGATAATAAAAGTATGTACCTCCTTGTTGGTTTTCACTTGAAGGAACTAGTCAGATAACACTTTTGTTACTCTTGGTGAAGTTTACAGTTCTAACTGTTCTTGTAACGGTTTGGGAAATTACAGTGCTACACCTCAAAAGTAACATGATAGGATCGATGCAAATGCATGTTTGTGTGCGTTACTCAGGGTACTCTGTAGTACCACAACCTTTCATAAAAGGGACAAATGTCCTGGGATACATTTTTATTTAAGAATATCGTGTTCTAAATTTTTTCTTGTCTCACTAAGATTTAATAACTAGGAAAAAGATAAAGACAGTATTTAAAAAATGATTGTATAAAATACTATTTCATAATTTAGTTTATTTCCTACTAACTTAAAATCAAAGACTAAAAGTATCGAAATCAAATATTTATCATTTTGTTGCTTAAAAATTAAGCAACTCATTTTACCCTCTTAGGAGCAAAAAGCAGAAGGAAAGCAGCAGTGACAAAAGGCACATGCTGACATATAAAGATGCTTAGATATGCTGTAACTGTCTATAATTATGCACCCACACTTAAAATTTAATATAATTAAAGGAAGACAGCTGTCTCCATATGTCTCTCATGAGGCTAGTTGACTAAAACTCAGTTGGACTTAAACAAAATACTAATCGTCCCAGGGTAATTTATTTTTAGGTAGACAGACACCTCCACCAAAGCCTCTGAATTTTAAATGGTAAAGTTAAGCCGTCTAAATACACACACACAATTTCATTTTCACATTTACAAGACAAAACTCTTTCAGACTAAAATGTTATCTGATGCTCCCTAAAAAACTGCTTTTAAATACTCTGCATCACGATGTGAGCTACTGTAAACTAATGTAATTCCACTGTTTCACCTGCAACTTTGTTGATTCACACCAGCCAAATGCCTGGTGATCTGTTTTTCAAGCAAAGATAGCAATTTTTTGCTTGTGGCGAATGTTACTACAAGACCTGGCAATACAAGCAGCTCATATTCTGGCAGCA
Organism: Gavia stellata; assembly: GCF_030936135.1. NCBI lineage: Eukaryota > Metazoa > Chordata > Aves > Gaviiformes > Gaviidae > Gavia > Gavia stellata. The sequence continues at coordinate 45,594,834 of NC_082596.1, forward strand.
ATGCTGACTGAAAAAGCTGCTGTCAATCACTACTGTCAATCAGTAGGTTTGGAAGCTGCAAGTGTTCACAAGCATCTAATTGAGTTTTCTTTTGGCCAAGTAATAAAGGCTTACATGCACAATCTTCATTCAGTGGCAGTTTGAGAAAAGCAGGTGCTCTCTTCAGAAAGGACACAGTTAGGGTCACTTCTTCCCCTGCGTTGCGAAGGACCTGAACCTGGAAGAGAAATACAGACAGGACACCTTGAAATAAATGTATGACCAAAATGCATCAGCAAATGTAAGGAACGACACACAGTTTTCACATACCAGAACATAACTGCTTAGCAATTTATTGCAATGACATTCTTTTAGAAAGAAAGCAAGATGTAAAGCTTGCTATATGCTTGTCTGTTGGGTTTCTAGTCACACATGCAGGTAAAGGGGGGCGCATATTCGCCTCCTATAATAGCACTTGCTTTGTACTGTGCTGTTGCACAACTTGCTGCCTGACACTGTTCAGCTGTGCACCTCCTTCTTTCAGATCTGGCATCATCCACACTAGCATGTATGTATTAAAAAAAAGAAATAATTTTTTTCCCCCCCCTGAGATTGTCTCATAAATCTCCAACCAAAACAACAGCAGTAGTTTCCACTGCTGTGCCATAATCCTATGAGTAAGTCTTTCCAACAGCCAGAGTAAATTTAGCCGAAGCACTCCAGCACGGATGAGAGACCTAATCTTCCTTACAGCCACAGAGGAAAGGTACCTATTTTAAGCGTTAAATCTTAGATAAGCACAAGCTTGGGTTTTGCCAACGGGCAGCTTGCATTTTGGACATAGGAATGAGTAAATCACCTGTCCACCTGTGAATGCTTTTAGCCTTCCTGTACTCTCCCACAATTGCTCCTGCGGCTCTTGTTCATGTCTTTAGCTTTTGTGTGGTATGGCTGATAGACACCTCAAGACACACAGCAGAGAAAGGGAATCCCAGGCACCTCTACAGAGTGGCACAAAGGAGGCACAAAAGCAGCTAAGCAAAATGCTACGCTTAACAGTGGAGAAATAACATTTGAATCAGTTTATAACATGAGAGCCAAGAAGCATCAGGTCACATAACTCTATTTCAGAGAACAACCATTTCCTGTTCTTCTGGCTCTATAACTTCAAAACTCTTCAAGGGCTGACTTAATCTGGGCTTAAAAAGACAGAAGATTGCACCATGCTTCCATCTGACTGACTGTACTCAGGCTGTGCAGAGAGCCAGCTTGCCGGGAGCAGTGTTCAGAGAGTCACATATTAGACAAATATTTTAAACTAGCACATGTCTGTTCCCTTTCTGCTGTATTTTCATGGTAGCCAGATAACACACTGGTAACCCCTCTGTCATGCTGCTGCTTGTGAGAAAGCCTTGCAAATAATTTATGGAGGATTGCTATTCTTTAATCTATACCTATCAACAACCTACCCTACACATTTAGTTACATGCAGGTATCTAACTATACACAGGGATGCTTTCACATGAAATCACTACATTAACTTAAAGCAATTCTTCAAGAAAAAATGTCAACTTTGCCTTTAAACACAATACTTCCTACTCCACACCGGTTGTTACAGAGGAATAACAATATGATGACAGAATATTTGATTCAGTATCTGAAATACACTCTGAAATTTTAGGCTCTTTATTGTTTAAAATAGCACAGTGGATGTCAAGGCACAATTTGGAGTGTAGTCTGTATTTATATGTATGTGTGCAAATAAGCACACACACATCACAACAAATTTCATCAACTTAAACTGCATGCCAAAAACTTCATCTGTAACATAAGCCTCTTTGACGAGCACTTCCCAGTTCTTACGTTTTATACCTTAGAATTCATAAGTAGTATTTATTTCATAGAAAGAAGATGACTTGTCATCTACGGAACAGTAGATCAAGACTCTGAAGTCCTGAATTCCACCAGAGAAACCATACCGTATCCTCAGCCTTCACAGAAAATTCATGCTTCTCCTCTCTTACGTAGCAGTCACATAGTTCAGAATAGTCATAGCCAAAGAAGAAACTTACAGGCATATATTCTCTAGCGAAACAACAGATGTGCATAGACAAAGTGCAGGAAAAATACAGCTACCTTCTGCCTTTTTAAAAATATTTCTTTTTACTCAGGAACAGGGAATAAATAAGTGGAGAAGTTACAGCGTTACCAACTTTAATTTATAAAGTCATCTTTTAAGATACCTAAGAACAAGTGGATATCATTTGTGAAAGAAGCTGAGACAGTAAACTCTGCCCTTGAATCTTCTTCCAGGATTAAAACAAGCCACGAGTCTAGATGATTTCATTTGATAATATATTGTTCTGTAAAGGCTAGATGTTGCCATAAGTAATCTACTGTGACCTTCTTCTCTAAACTCTCTCTCTCTCAAACCTCTTTATCTCATAGGATGAGGAATTTAAGCTGGTATGCAGTTTAGTTGAAATCAGCAATACTTATTTCACTGAAGTGTATTTTGGAGTGTATGAAGCATATAATACAGAAAGTGACTAGATTTTGACATGCAGAATAAAGACTAAAGAGAGATAAAAGATTAAAAAAGAAAACTACTAGGTAATGATTACAAAAAAGAGGAGACGAGCTATCAATCCCATTTCACTTACTTTCTAGTCATTATCAAAGCCATTCTGGGAAATAAGGTTAGGTGAAGAAAATAGGATTTTTAATTAAATTTATTAATTGTCTTTTTGTAGCTTTCAGTTGAAAGCTTTCCTGTTATTTGGCATTTTTTGTCATTACATAAGAAATGAACAACTGCTGAACTGTTTTATATCAAGTATGCCTTACAGGATTCATTTGCTTTGTGTCCTCATTCAACATGTACACCATGACACACTGCTATTCCTCCATGCAGAAAGAGAACGAGGTACAATAGGAAATCTACTCTTACTGAGGAATGTTTTTAGTGGTATACCAAAACAGCTCATGTTCATGAATGGAAAATTAATTGATAACCCTTACAAAAAAAGAAAACAAACAAAAGTAACATGACTAATTGTTATGGAGAGTTATGTCTATGGAAAAAAACACTTGAAAACAGGGAGTCAAACAGTTTGTCTGGAAGATACGATATAGTATGAATTTCTAGAGTTTTACAAACATGAGTGAAATTCTACCAATAGTCAGAGATACTGGCATATTAATTATTTCTTCTTGCTTCCTCATTGCCTAACATGAGTTTAGTTCAAAACTTTATAGACCTATTCTGGTAAAATGAGGACTGTGTGAATGTAGAATTATTGCTTGTTCCGGCATGGAAAATGTACAATTATGAAAAATAAATTTATCTGCACAAGTAGATTAATGTGGACCTGAAGAATAGGTAGCATATTCCACTAACAAAGCAGTAATGAGCTTTTACCACTGAAGTAAATTCATGAACATACTGAAGAAACCAGTTGTCAATCATGATATAATTTTTAGATAAAGAAATGGATAGATATCTGCTCAGCCATCCTGCTCTCTTACTTAGAAGAAAGCTCCCTCACATTTATTGTATATACATTGCCAATACCTTGTCAATCAAGCACAATCACTGACAATGTATGTGTTGGTTATTTCTGGCAGTGATAATTCAAGAAATATTTCAAGGTTACTTTCAAACATAAGAGGGAAGAAGACTATCTAAATCCTTTATACACCCTTTTCAGAGTTACAGCATATTTTCTGATTTATAAGGAAACCTTAAAGCTGGGTTGATCAGAGTAACTAGCTCCAGATTTTTTTGCAAGCACCATCACATATTGTATGTATGATAAAAATGATTGAAGACTAAAAAGCTAATGACTATTTTCTACTTCCTGAAAACAAGGAAGCTTTCTTAAGAATTTGCAGTCATTTAGAAGACTTTCAGGATTTTTCTCATTTTGCAATGCCTATTTCCATATTTTTATATAATTACATTAAATTCCTTAAATTCCTGATACATTAGTCCACAAATTAGAAAAAGATGAGGTTTGGTTTGGATTTCTTCCCCCCATTCAAGGCTGAGGTGTATTTTAAACAGGAAAAATAGAGAACTGTGGAATCTTGATTCACTGAAGGTTGAACAGTGGCATTAAAGTGGTACCCCTTTTTTCAGTAGATTAAAAAAACAACAACAGGTCACTGGAAAAAGTATGCTAATTTTATTCCACCCCCACTTCTTATTCTATAGAACTGTGTCTGGACCTTCAAAAAATAATTTTTACTAGGGATTCTGCATACAATTGCTGACTGATCACTGATTTCCATGATGATCCCATCCCTTGCAAAAATATTCCAACATCGGGTAGAATACAACTAACATTTAACATCTTGTTAAAATTAGCTACTTGAAGAGTGACTAGTCCACAATTAATTGCTTTGTATTAAAATTGCTTTCTTTTAAAATGCAAAGTGGCTATTTTAAGAAACAGTGCTTCTATAATAACTGTACAGTCAAATTACCAAAGACAATGCTAGCCACAAAAAACAATTCTTATCAGTCCTGGAATAGAATTATACCCTCATCCCCACTATGTATAAATGGTAAAAAGATTTTCAATATTAATGAAATGTAGCTGTATAAGTAAGAGATTTTCAGTTCATTACTGTTAATAGAGAAGGCATTTCATAGAATCAGTTAGGTTGGAAAAGACCTTTAAGACCATCAAGTCCACATTTCTGAATTTACATCAAATAAAAGTATTTAAAACATTTGTCCTACTAGGTGAAAAGATATAAATGGACCCAACTTCTAAAAAGTGAAAAAGAAACATATTTTTGGAAGGAATACTAATTTTTAATAAATACAAAAACATTATTTCAAAAATTTCAAAACAAAAATGCAGCAAATTCCTAAGGGTTTTTTTATTATATATGAAGAGTTTGGTGAAGGTGAGATAAATTCATAGTGCTAAATCCATGGAATATTTATCTGACAAAAATTTAACTGAGTAGCAGACCTAACATTTCCAAAGTCTAATAAGATTGTATCTCCCCACCATAAGCCACGGAAAACCTCCCTTCAGAAGAGATCTGTATGTCTATGCAATTGACCTGACAATTTCTATAGCACTGCATCCCAGATTGCAGAAAATGCATGACCAGGCACCATTAAACAGATTTGCTTATTCTCTGTATCATTGAAAGGCAATATCTTTTTTATTTCCAGAGGCTGTACTGACTTTTAAAGATGTATGTTTTTTTGTATAAAGCCCTAGATTTTTAATATTTTTGAAATCTTCTACAAAGCCCTAGATTTCAGGCATATGAATTCACCTAACTGTCTCAGGTTTTTATTTTAATAGTTAACAATGAATAGTAGTAACACTTAATGTGTTGATACAGATGATTAGAGGATTAAATAATGCAAAGCTATTTAGTATTGCTGTTACCTCTTGATTTAGTTTTATTTTTTTATTTCATCTAGTGAGCAATACTAGCTATTGATTTGTTGGTGCACAGTGTCTAATGAAGTCACCCCTGTAACAGGAAGAAGCTGTGACACTGAAAAGTCTTAACATCTCCTCATGAACATTATGGCTATATATTAAATTCCTCCTGCTGTTTTAGATATCATATATATATTTAATGTAGAATGAGTTGATGTGAGAAGAACTACACAAACAGAAACATTAAACACTGTCAATAAACCTTCTTATGCAAAGGATAAGCTTACTACCAGTGGGATCAAGAATTAATTTACTTTTACCACAAATAGCACTATATAAAGTTAACATGTTCACAAGTGAAGTGAGACAGGCAAAAATAACAGTTGTGCTTGTCTGATCCATTAGCTGTGTAAAATAGAGAAATTAGGAGAGCCAGTGTTTCTGAAGTGACAGTGTCTATATTTCCATGAAATTACTGTAATGACTGCAAGGGGGCCATCTGAAGAAGTGAATTTTATGGTGATGTGTGATATTACTGAATAAAACCTCTACATAATAATAACAGTATTCTGAATTTTTAATAATGTCTGCAATGATATTGCCTTTTAATTTTATAAAACCTTTTAAAGTCCCAGTTCAAGGAAACATTTGTGCATATGCTGAAGTCTTTCTCAATATATTCAGGAAAGCACTGAAGCGTGAAGTCCCTCTGACTTCAGTAAGTATTCTTTGCTGAATAAGACTGTAAATCCCCTCTCTTAAATTACCAGTGAAATTTACCTGCCAATGAAGTGGTAAAGATTTAAAACAGAAGACTTATAGTCCCTAAGATCTGTGTTCTCCTGAACTGGAGCAAATTCCACTCTTCAGTGTGCTTTAAAGGAAAATTCAGTTCTTTGATGAATACCTTGAAATATAAACATTTTGGGGGGAAAGAAAAAAAAGGAAAAGAAGACATGTTCCTCGCCACTGTGCAGAGCTACACTATGCACTAGTTCAAGTCCATCAGCACATACCACAACATGCATTCTGGTACAATCACATAAAGGCCCAAAGCTAGAAGGCTCAATGCATGCACACAACTGTCCTGAATTATGTTTATTACAAAAATCAACTCTTTTGGTAAAAGCCATGTAGTTAGTACAGAATATTTGCGTTAAAAACACATCAGCATATGGGGATTTTTTAATTCCTATGTTCTAACATTTATCACGGTATCACAAAGTTAATCAACAATAATAATAATAATCAACAAATATAATAGTAAAAACTATCAAAGCGTTTTTTTCTTCAGAAAATTTATCTTACTGATATACAGAGCAAACTAGAATACTACTTTATGACAGCAGCTCCAACTCAGGCTGCACGACTCAAAGTATACTTCAGACCACAGTTTGACACTACCATAGTTGTAGATTTTAATTTTTTGCTGTCTGGTTCCAGAACCTGTGTTAGATATTTATATACAAACCCAAATAGGCTCCACGCTAGAACTGGGAGCTTCCTCAAACAAGGCAAAATAAAAGGTAGGGCAGAATGGTGCACATGCCAAGGATGCAAGAAGATGTACCCTTCTATTCAGAACCCTCTTCTGCATGTATCTTGCTACCGACACTTTTAAAAAAGTGCACAGGGGTGCAGTAAGATTATTTAGTTACAGCAAAGATACCCTACTGAGCCTACCACTAAGCAATTAGTCTTAAAGGTGGCAGATAGAGGTTTACGGCTTCTCAAGATGGCACAGGAATTGAATGAAGGTAGCACCTACTCAGTGAATGCTTCAGCTACTAAGGCACTATACAAAAGATCATTTCAGAGAAACATACACAGAGATTCAGGGTATGATGCTTTTTGACAAGTCCCATCAGACTGACCACTTAGAAACAAAATTATTCTTGATTCCAAGTGACAGCACTCATTTAAGCCAGACCATCAGGTGGTTTCTCAGATGGACAATGTCATACCAGTCAACTTACAGCTGTATTGAGGCTTCCTTCCTTCATTGATCCTTGCCCTACCTGTTTTCACAGGCTCATGGGCTTTAGACACAGAGGTACCAGAACATGCAACCTCAAGACTCCTGTATAAAGCATTAGTAGAAAACTAAGTGATCTGCCTTTAAAAATAGATAGATTTCATCATGTTTCAAGCCTAGTAGCAAAGTAGGCCATTTATATTAGCTGACACTAAAAGACTTCTACAGGGGTTCCTTCATAGGAAATAACTAAAATACTCAGATGTAAGCAACATGAATAAGTGTAATGAGGAGGTAGGAGAAAAAGATTAATTTTACAAATAATTTATTGGAAATATAATTAACTCACACAAAAAAATCCATCAGGGAATACAGGACCAAATATAGGTCACATAGAGGACACAGACTCCTGTCAGTTCTTTCTTCAATACAGTTCAAAGATAAAAAGAGAATCTTGTCACTTCGGTGATATATTTACAGTCAAGTTGGAAAAAAGAATCAGTTTTTAAACTTTTAAGTCTAACACTTGTGGAATGGAGTACTTACAAGTTTGTCTAAAAGATCTGATGGCAGCTTTCTGGAAATCTTTAAACTTTCTTATGCTCCATAATCAACACTAGAATGTTTAGTAATCTTTCAATCAGAATAGCAATAGCCTGCAATTAATGTTTAAGAATCTTTCAATCAGAATAGCAATAGACTGCAATTATTGCTTAGTTGCATGTTCATCTTTTCAAAAGTAATATAGGAGTGCCTCAGCAAAAGATAGCAATGCAAACACCTGAGGAAAAAAAAAATTATGAAAGTAAAAGTCTGCCAGGAGAAGTTTGCAGCATTTTCCTGTTTCTTTTTCATTAATGTTAGCAGCATTAATAAGCATCACTCATAAAAAATATTGCTATAAGTGCTTAATTTGCATTCTTAGGTCATGTACGCTAATTTTGAATTCTATTTCACTAAAGACTGCTGTTACTGGTCATCACAGTTCATATTAAATCATTAGAAGGCCATTACTCCAATACAGAAACTATGAAAAGCAAGGAATTAGAACTTGTTAAAATTTTGTCTATCAAAAGTGGGAACACCATACCCTGGAGTCCCTGACCATAGGTTATAGAGGACACCATAGGTCCCTGAACTGAAACATTTCACACCATATTCTGAAAAATGAAAAATATGAATTCCCTATATAGATTCCAACTCTAACACATTATTTACTGTGATCTATCAGCATACTCTTTGACTCACCCCAGCTGAGCTTCAGACTGTTGATTCTAATGCAAATGTGGATTCTAATTCCAAACAATGGGTCTTGTTAATGTTAATGTTTCCCAACCTATATTCCATAGACTACTATTGGTCTGGGACTGTGGTCCATAGAAGAAAAAAATACACAAAGATGCATTTATTAGCCATCCAGCTCTACACGATATGGAGTTACTCATGACAAGAAAACAAAAAAATTCAAAGAACCAGAAGACTCCAACCCAAACTCTTTCCAAGTTTAATGAGTTTTTTCAGCATATCTGTGTGTAGTGAGTACATTCCATAGTTCAGAACTGCCTACCTTTGTTTTCACATTACCTCTTCCCTGTATGGCTCTAGTTCTCTAGGCTTACTCAGCTACACTGAGTGTTCTGTGTAGTAATACAATCTTAAGAAGTCCTCTACTTTAAACTCTCCTAGCTGTTTCACTTTTTGAATGTTATTAAATATTCAGCTGCTGGGGCCCTACTATCTTTCTGAGCTAATTCATAAACACATATTTTTATAATTGTATATTTAATGAGTTTCAAAACAACTGGCTAAGAGGAACAAATCCCTTGATAATACTGAAAATGTTAGAGATACCAGTAGAACTGTTCCTAGTGTGGTTGAAACTAAACAGCATTTATCCTACAATTTTATTAAAGATATGAAATAGGAAACAAATTATTTTGGACAATATAAAACTTTAAGATAGTTCTCTAATTGTAAATAACAACTTTGTGAGACTGATAAAGCCATCATCAGTCAAATATTATAAATCCATAAGCCTAATTCTGGTTTCAACTAGTTGTATTAACATGTATATTTCATTTTCTACTAATACTACACCCTTTCATTACAAACATATATATTTGGGTAAACCTCTCATTGGTATGATAGCTCAGAAATTTACACAAGAATCAGATTTTGTTTGGGATTAATTTCATTGACATTATCCAAATCAAATATTGACTGAAGCCACTTTGGGAGAAATGTGTGATCCTCTTAATAAACAAAGCAAAACTCCTACTGAAATGGAGGAAGCATTCACACCACTGTTATAACAGCATCTACTGATTTCTACACAGTTTTGCCAAAAGGCTGCACAACATCCTGTGTGTACTGGTGTGCACAGCCAGATGAATGATAGGCTATCCCATCAGTCTACAGAGGATTTCTTATTTAAGACACAAGGTTTTTGGACTTCTTAATAATCGGAAACCAACTGTGACAGTAGGCTATGCTGAGATTGTGGTGGGTTTTTTTTCCTCTCAACTACATGTTACGGAGAATATTCAAAAAAGCTGTCAACACCTGTAGAACATTAAGCAACATCCACACACTTTGTACATTTACCTTCAAGGATCCATGACATAAAAATTCAAGGATTTTTTTTTCTTATAAGCAAAATCTAGGCTATATATTAATACACAGACAATATGTAGAAATTTCTCCTACATATCTGCACATCCTTGTGAAATCTATCTTTATTACTTATTCAAATAATATCATTTTAGTGGGGTTTAGTCCAATATAATATAAAGCGGAAAGAATAAGCCAGAACCATAATTCACGAATTCTCTGTTGGCTACCAACCAGTTCCTGGTGTTGCTACTCTCTAACAAGAATTTCAGGAAGCAAAAGAAGGGTAAAACCATCTTTAAATGAAAGCAGAGAAATTTAATAAGAGACATTCTCTTGGACTAAAATAAATGAAGATTTTTTAGGTTATAGTATACTGTAATATACACCATATTAAATATTCTATCACAGATTTCCATGACACATCTTCAAGCAAGTTTTTGATTGTCATCCAGTAATCTGCAAAAAGGCAGGTTATACTGGAATGACACCTTCTGGTGATAAGGGCTGCCACAAAAACACTCAGTGCTGGATATAGGCCAGAGCTTCAGTCATGAAATTGCTAACAAACCAAATGGGAAATCCAACACAACAGGTAATAATATCAATATTTCTTATAAAGAATATTAAGATTTTGCTTGTGGCCTGCAGGTATTATGGCATACAGTGCATGATAATGCATTCACTGTTCTGGAAAAAAATAAGTATAGTGTATGAGCTATCCAACAGTGTATGAGAATACAACAGATTCCAACAGATAATCGTAAGATGAATTGATGAAAAATGTTGTATATGGCCTCTCAAAAACAATAGCCACATTTCAGCAATTAGCCAGGAAAACCTTAGAAGAATGACCTAGTTACTTAGGAGTTTCCATCCCCTACACAAAAGTCGCATAAAATATTCAGCATAATCAAAAAGACTAAAGACATTATCTACGTTACATGAAGAAAAATAAAATAACATCGGCTATATTTACAGAATAAACCAAATTGTTCCATATTTATCTGCATGATTCCTAGAGTACCCAGCTACAATTGGAATAAAGATCCCCAGAAATCCTTTTATGAATGGATACATATTTTTCTTTTGCTAGAAGACATTATGTTAAAGCCAAAAAGCTTCAGATAGAAGCTTTTACTTTTTCAACAACAACTGTTTTTTAAAAAAAGTAAGAGTAAAAATCAAAGCAAAGTTGAAAGTGGAAATTTTTTTCATAGTAAACTGTAACAGAAACTGGACAATAACTTGGAACTAAGGTCTCCAAATTTTGCAGATAATGTGTGCTCCTCAACAGAAGGAAAGAATTCCAATCAAATTATTCATTTTAAAAGATTTGGAGTTCTTTCTTTTCACAGTTGATCATACTGCACTTTTTTTTTTCATTATAGCATTCATTATAGTTTTCTAGCCCTGATTATTAACAAAACAATGAAGCTGCTTGCTTATCTATTAAATATATAAGAACCCCCTGTTCCTTCAGTCAAACTATTCCCACACTTCAAATTTACCAGAATAAGTGCTCTCAGACTTGAGTTCTACATGAAATTTCTAACACATTTACTAAACAAGTACAATTTTTATACATGCAATTTGTGAAAAGATCATTAGTAATATGCATGCGCAAAATGCATACACGTTACTAAACTACGTAACATGTCAGCTATTGCTTTTGTTCCTAATGCTTTAAGAGTCAAGTCATCCAGTTGACACAGCATTTTGAAGTACATTCTTAATTTTTTAAATCTTTTATGAACAGAGATAGGTCTAAGATTGTTGAAAACATGGCTTGAATATTTTGTCTGACTAAGCAGAGTCCCAGTTCTGTGGGGAAAAAGAAAGATCAGTCCCAGAATAAGAGTTTGCTCACACTAATCCCATTGCAAGGCTGGGGTCAAACACACAGCTAGTGGCAAATTTCACATTTACATATTCAATATAATATTTGCTAATGGCAAATATGACCTTAACATTCACTTTTCATTAATAGTCGCACTAGTCAAGCACCAGCATATAAATGCTCATGAAAAATGAATACAAAATGGTCTTAAAGAGTCAGAAATCAAATTTTAATTCTAAATTTGAATAAATATTAATGTACAAGCCTACTCCTATTTGTTCAGTTTTAAATGTTATCAACTTCACAATGACATAAGGAATAATTCTTGGATAAATTGGTATTTGAAGTAATGTTTTAGATCAATATATGCAGTTAACTCTGCTAAGCTTATTGACAGCTCAGGATCTAATCTCTGAGAAAGATATTTTAGTACTTCAGGGAATGTGCTCAGTGGTAAAAGTTTTCAGCTGCGAAAATGCATAAGAACATACTTACATGCCATTTAATGGAACAGCAGCCTTTCTGCTGCAAAATAATTGTACTGCATCTAGCTGAAGTTGAAGAAATTACTTTGTTCTTCATAAATATTTGTAAAAAAGAAAGTCCCCAATTTAGTAAAATACTTAAATTCATACTTTTAGGCAAATACAAACATATTTTGCTGGACTGGGATCCAACATAGTTATCTCGTAATATGAAATTTTCACAAACAATGTTGCCTCAACATTTTTAGGATCATTTTCATCAGCGTCTATATTTCAAGGGTCTTGGCAAAACTGAGTTTGGAGGTACTCACACTGGATATTAATTAACTGGAGGACATTTACAGATATTTTGGAAAGAAGAGAGATTAACATATAATTCCAAGGAAGCAAAAAAGCTAATTGTATTTCAGCATAGTGATAAAAATGTGCTGAATTACAGGTTTAATCAGTTTATAGCATGAGGTCTCCATAATTTTCAAAGTGAAGCATAAATCTGATATATTCATCCAAAAAGATCAAGCTACTTATCCCATTGCAACCCTTATTTTACCTTTTCTTATTTTCCTAATTAGGCAATACCCCCACAGAAATCCATTCTTTCCAGCAGTTAATTACCATTTGAGAGTATAAAATGTTACAAAAACCATAATTTATAGACCATTATATAGAGTGGATGTGTTTTCTGAAGCAAAAATTGCAACATCAACAATAAAAGAAAAACAAAATGCTTTGTAAAACTCTGTTACATTGCTGCTAGGTGAATATGTCGAAATATCACAAATGAATGCACAAACTACAGGCCTCACTTTTAGAAAGTTTAGGCCCCTCAAACCTTAATAATTCTGGTTTTACAATTTTCTCTGTGCTGTCAGTTTCTATAAACATTCAGAAAATAAGCAAAACAGTGCTGATGCTACGTAACTCAAAGCTATCTAAGGAACATCTATACCAAAAGATGATTCAAACAAGCACACTCCCATTTAGATAACACTTTCCTTTTGGGACTTTGGTTTTGACACCTCCTGGGATATTGAAAGCTGTAGTCATAGCAGTAAAAGTTAAAATTTAAATGCCTTTGTATTGCCAAATTCCAAAGCTCCCAGTGTTTTAATTGGAAAAAAATAATACTTTATCTTACAGAGTTGTTGTTGTTGCCATTGTTGTGCAGGTGATCTGTTTTACTCTAAAATGTCACTTATTGATTGATGGAAAGATGCTTTATACAGTCTGTAAAACCTTGTAATCTTTCAGGGTGAAAGATGTTTAAACAAAATATTTCATCTGTTAGCATTCATTACAGTAAATGCTATCTCTCACCAACGCTTCCCTCTGCAATCAGTAATTCAGAAATAATACATGATGACCTGAAGTGCAAAGGGGATTTTGAATGTGTTTTGTATTAGACTTTTCATGTAAATATGACTGAACAAAAGATGTCAAAAACCCCTTAAGACGATGAGATATGGTGAAGATTTTGTGAAACATGTCTGTCTCTCCATTTAATACGTAAACACATTATAGTCAGAATAGTATAAGGAAGGAAGGCATTTCAGTATTTCAGGGAATCTAGAAATATCCTCAATACTTTCTACTGCACACCAACATGTTAAAATATGGGATTTTTTTGATGTAGAGCATTCCCTTGAACTTTCTTTTTAATGGGTCAGCACAATTAAAACTTTGAAATATTCTGGATCAGTACTGGCTTGACAAGGGCATGTGAAGTGGAATAGAGTTATGTACATTTGCTAGACCTTGTTTAAAGATATATGTCATTATCCTGGTAACACCATTTCACCCTGAGCACTGACTATTTCCCAGTTGGCTCAGAAAAGTACTAACAGCAAAGGGAGGCAACAACTCCTGCAGGTCTCTGCACTAAAATCTAAAGAACAGGTAACCTTTGTAATTTTTAATGAAGAGTTTCTTCTCTCTTTAACCACACCTGCACCAAAGTTTTTCTTGTGATCTGTGAACGTCTTACTACTGCAAGCTGTTTTACTAGCCACAGTCTTGCAAAACAGCTAACAGGAAACAGGCAGTACCAAATTCAACTTGTAGAAAGACACCAGTACTATGAAGGTAACACTAAGAAAAAAGTATACATCTAGCAATAGGCCCAGTGCTGACAAACAGATACCAAAACACCAGTACCATACTGTACCATACTAGTGGTTGAGAAGTATGGGGTGGGCCATCTGGAAACCTCCATGTATCTGGCTGGAACAGTCCAACACTGGATACTATTGAAAAATATATAGAGTCCATTCTCCTTTCCTCTTCCTCCTCCACCGAACAAACTGTCAAAAGACAAAGACCCATTGTAGAGAAAAAAAAAAAAAAAGGACCTAAAAATATGTACAGGTGTTAGATAATCCCTGGATAAAAAATTTCTTCCTGGCACCCATCTGATTTTACTATAGCCAGAACAATGACAATGTTGAAGAGTTAAATCAGGTATTGTAACTGCTGGAAAAATGTCAGAAGACTCTATGTGTGTGCACACTTGCACTTCTTTCAGCACTCCTCTTATTTATGACTCCTCCTGGCTAGCTACATCAGTACACACACTCTATTTTGTTCCATGTGCTCTCTTGGGCCCATGTCAAGCCATAAGAAATATAGAGGTTGCCTTTTAGAGGTGAACATTTGCTTTCAGTCTATGCCACATGGTTGTTACTTGTTTAAAGAAAACACTGTTGTTGCCAGTCAGACAGTATTTTCTAGTCCAGATGAGTAAATGAAATTTTTTTAATAGCGACCAGGGAAAATAATTTTCATGCCTATAGAAGGTTTCGTTTTTCTTACATTAAATTGGAGTGATTTGTTTATGTTTATTTAGTCTGCCTTTTGGAGGCTTTTGATGCTCTCTGTGCTATTCTTGTCTAGTCTCACTAGCTTATTATGGAGTAGTTATTCCAAGTAAAACAAAAAATTCAGAACACCTAGTCAAAGTGGACTATGCCTTTTCAAATATAAACCACACAGAAACAGAATTAAAATAATCGGGAGTCTGGTGCTCTACCAGAAAGCCAGCCCCATTTTCTTACTTTTTAATTATTGTACAGTATTACATCAATGCACAGCAAAGACAAAATTAAGTGCCTGTACCAAAGTCAAACTGAGGTATAGCTCCACAACTGGAAGATGCTGTGAAGAATGAAATCTTTCAAAAAGTCTTCTGGAGGGTAAAACACACACATGTACAAACAAATATGAAAATATTTCTATTTGTTTCCTAAGGAAGCAAAGACACCCGAGTCTTTACAGTAAAATATCAATGTAAACAAGGTCACAAACAAAGCATGTCTGATAGCACACACTTTAAATCTGCTGCTCAATTGTCTCTTTTCTTTGCAGCTCATGCTTTCACCATTAATAGAGCTGCATGACAAAGGAGGAATCAATGGCATTTATTTGAAGGATGTTGCACCGTAACTGGTGATTCAATCTTTCAGTCTATCCCACTAAACCCTAATGGATTTTTGCTTTGAGGACCGTAGCTATGTAATAAGGAAATAACAATATTAATCATATAGACTTGGTATTAGTCATGCCGACATATTCTACCACTGTCTATTAAAACGCAGTAGTACTGATGATTAGTTTTAGAAGATGAAATCTTAATAAAATGACTAATATATCTACAGGTATCATGAGAAAAAGAAATGAAAATATAAACTAGGAAGACAAGAAACACAACGTATTTTAAAAGTCTAATATCATAGCGCTTGAATAAATTCAAGCCTTCACTGAGTTTAGCACAAAAATTAATTATTTAAACACTAAAAAAACCATAGCTAAAACCAGATTGGAAAAGCAGCTGAATACATGTTAAGAACACTGCTCCAGGATATATCCTAATTCAAGGAATTTAACCACACAGGAAAAAACAGTAAACTATTTACACCTGCTATGCTTTTTTCCACTTGATGGACACTTATTTCAAATCAATGGTGAAATATATAACAGATTGTTATTAGCTCCAAATTTCATGAACAATAAGGACATTGTAAATACATTGTAACAGATGTTTTCATTAATTGCACCAGGGTAGCTAAGGTGACATTAGCACTTTTTTTATTACCCAAGTTTCAAATAGAAAACATCAGCTGTATGTAAAAAGTAATAACTTGGCCTCTTCTCATGAAGGAAACATTGTATTTCCAAAAAGTTTACATTTCACTTTCAAATTCAAAAGTTACAAATTGCTGATTGATTATGGTCTTCTCTTAGAAGTACTGACTATGCAGCTGCAATATTTAAAGTTGCCATTCAGTCTAGAGGGGAAAGGATTAAATGGTTGTGCTATTAGTTATACAGTACAGGATCTCTGCCACTTAATATGATAAGGTGGTAATCTGTATTTGCATGTTGCTGTTATCACTGTCACCAAACAGCACAATATTAATGTGCTTTTCTATACCAGATTCTGAAGCACTTCATATAATTCAGTGAGCAAAACCTGATAATAGTCTAGGTCTCTGTTTCACAGTTAAGACGACAAGGATAACATAAAAACATAATTTACCAAAAGACACATCTGCAAAGTCAAGATGGAGTGAGATTTCAGATCATTTGGTTTCCAGTCCTGTCTTACAAATACAATATGCTCGTTCTTCTGCTTAAAAAACATTTATGAAAAACATTAGCAAAACTATTCATAACGGGTTTTAAAAATCAGTTTGAAAGAAACCACAGTTTTAAAACAAAGAATCAGAGCAAGAGTTTCATCTACTGCACATGATTGCAGTTAAGCAACTACAATCCCTATACTGTCAGTTTCATATAACATATATGACTCATGGAGTGCTAGCACGGTTACAGCCCTGCTATGAATGCAGAGAAAAGGGGGAAGCAAAAGCTACAATGCAGTGCACATGGACATCCCATGTCAGGTCATTCTGCTGCAAAAAGATGTCTTGTGCAAAATGCCGCTGATGGCTGAATTGAAACATGGTGCTACAAAATTTAGCTAGCTCTACCTAAAATCCACCAAAGTCTAAATATCTATGCTGTCTTGATACGTACCTACCTCTACATGAGCTTTTCCTGTTGCTTTTCAAGGAATGCACAAATGCCACATTAACTGGCACATATGAACTATAATTTTTCATTAGCAACATTCCCTGAATTTTCCCAAAATACAAGAAATAAGGAATCATTTCATATCCATATCCATATGCATTTAATTCTATTTTTATTTCCTAAGAGAAAAGCAGATGCTAAGATTCAAAGAAACCCCAGTGATATGTAACCATAGCTGTTAATACTAACTGAGATGCTTTATTCACAGAGAACAGAGACATAATCTTAAACGTATCAGCGTTCCTTTGACTGAAATTCTTCCTTCTCCATGGGCCCCAGATGCTTTGGTGCACTATAACCCTGGAAATAGTAAGAGCAGTAGATCCAGCACAAGATTTCTGGTAGTATGCAACTGAGTTGACTCGTACTCTCCTACTCTGAGCCACTCAGTAGTAGCTCAAGGAAACTAGCTTACAGCAGGGCCTCTCACTCTCTCCCAAAATTTTGTCCATTGTTAGTGGTGTAGCGCCTAGACGGAGAACCACCAAAAATGTCCACATATGCTACAAGAACAGCATTATGTTGGTGAATGCCTATCTATCTTTGTTTTAAGTTTGGACAATAAATGGAGGTAAGGGCTACAGATACATTAGTTTCCAGACTACAAATATATTAGTTTTCAGCCTTATTAATAATCATATCCATTGTGAGCCCTTAAAAGATTAGGCATGTGGATTGACAAATTGTGCATTGTTGGACCATATTAATTAGACAGAAGCCTAAACTCGTAGCTCTGTCTATGCATAATCCTAATTTCAGCCTTTAAAAAAAGTCTTGTAAAATGTAAAGGAGACTCTACTGGAAAAGGAATAATTAATAAATCCAGAGTAGAAAGAGCACAAACGCACGTAAATTAACAGATATAATGGACTCTACTTACCTCTGCATTCAAGTTCATGCTGCATTTTTTGAGTCAAATTGCCGGTATGATGTTGAGAGATATTTTGTAAGAGAATTGCTAGATTTTTTTATTTCCTCAGCCTCCTCCCATGCTGATACTTCACCACAGAGAGCATGTATTTAATTTACCATAGAAGAGCACTAAGACTGAAGCAGTGTTATGCTGTACTCAGATGGGAGTCTTTACAATCAAAGACAAACAACAAGCTGATATTCAGCCTTTGATAGAAACTCATAATGTGCTTTCATGATATGAATAATATTCTCACCTTCTACAAGCAGAAAAATAAGCTCAAAATTAAGTGATTCACCTAAAGCTAAAAAAAAAAAATCAGAAAGAAACTGTGTAGAGGCTTCCAGTAAGATACACTAAGAACTGACTAAACCTACCTAACCAGTCTTACAAGAGCCTTATCTATCTATCTACCTACCTATCTATCTATTTATCATCTATCTGCCTACCTACATATCTACCTATCTATTTGCCAGATTCAGACTTCGGATTATAGTATATTTCTTGGGTAACAGGATCTGTGCATCACCAGATCTAATAACTGATGGAAGACAATACAGACAACAAAGGAGTGCCAATAAGTGTTAAGCCAACTAAGTTCACTACATATTGGGGAAAGATTCTCCCTACTATGAAAGATGGCACTAATTTGGTTAAAATACTCAATTTTGAAATTAAAATAATTTTACATGCATAGTATAGTTATCAGTAAAGCAGGGTGAAATACTAGGGCCAACTAATCACTAATCGTCAGTGTAATATAATAGGCTGCAGTGATTATGCTGCAGGTCTTTTCACGGCAGAGCTATTAAGATATGATATATGCTTAAAATGTTTCTGCAAGCAGCAGGAAGTTTTGGATCTAGAAAAAGAATGAACACTCATAGGATGCACACTGCAGATACAAGTCTGCATTTTCTATGGGCATCTTCAGCTTTACACATTGAAAAAAATTCCACACTGGTTTACAATGAATATGTTCTAAGACATTAAGACAACCCAAAACACTAATACATTCTCACATAATGTGGTACCTGCTAAGTCTTAATTAGTTACAGAAAAAAATCAGAAAGAAACAAAGCTCCAAGCTCAGGTACCTTGCATAGCCATTTGGAAAGTACCTAGATGCAATAGGGATTGAAAATTAAGTTTCCACTACTGTTCGACCCTCTGCTGTGAGCAACTATGCTCCGCACACTTCCTGTTGTCTCTATTACCTTGAGAGTACAGCTACAGATCCTGTATTTGATAAAGACCCTGCAAGAGAGAAGTGCTAGAACAACTCAAACTGCAAAAGGCATGCTGCAGACAAAATCTCACCCATAACTCCTGCTGGCAGACCAGTTGATGACCTTGCCCTTTACTCAGGGCTATGCTTAAACCCACAGACTGCACAATGCATAACCATATCTATCAATACTATAGCAGGCTTTACAACAAATTTTCTCCACAAATATATATATGACAGCAAATGTTTCTGAAAACAATAGATTATCAGAGTTCATTTATTTTGGTTTTTTGTACTTATTTTATATTTTATATTTATAACTCCTCTGCATATTTTAGCTTATAAAATGTCATATGGACAGTTTATCTTATTTAAATATTGCTCAATATTTACTATTAATTCTTAAGAATTATTCTTAGTTAGAATAAAGATTTAATTTAAAATTTATCTGCTTCTTAAACTCCTAAAACACTTGCACATACACAAATGCACATTCAAAACTGGTAAGACACTTTTTTTTTATTCACAGAGAATTATCTATAAGGAGTTTGAGAAGCAGGTTATGTTGGACAAACAAGGTATAAAGCAAAATTTAACATGATGACACTTGCTACTCTATGTCAACCTGCACCTTTTGGCTTTTCCAAAATCTTTTTTTTCCGTGAAAGTGTTTAAACCTGATCATAAATAGCCAACAGATTTATGTATAATTGTAATGGTTAAGAGATTGTGTCAGAAAAAAGAAAAAAAATCCTGGTGTTCTTACCAGTTTTCAATATGTCTTTGAGTGTGCAAGTCTATACTTCTAGTAATGTCTTTTTCTCATGTCTTGAAATTACAACAGCCTATTTAAATCCCATTGAGAGATTTACCACATTATTGCATATTAAATCAAATAACTGTGGTAAGCTTATAAAAGATTAAAATCTGATCACTGTTGCACAGCCAAAGCTTAAAAGTACTATAAATACGACTGTTAGCCTGTGTATACAGAAGGTGGTATGACGAAGGCTCTGAAGAATGAATCATGATTTGCAGCACAAATTTCCAACACAAAACCAATGCACAGAAGCACTCAGAGAGGAGGAATAGTGCAGGGTTGTAATCTTTCAGCCTGCACTAACTTGTTCATCAGAACTTCATCTTTATTGACTCTTGCTTTCTATACCTGAATGGCACACATTCAATGATCTGTCATATAACAAAATGCTGTGTGAAATATAGAGCATCTTTGCATTGGCAAAGTAAGTTTTAGAAAAGTAAACTTTCAAATATAACATTACTACATTATTTTAAAATACAGGTATAAATTCTGTGGAGCTACACAGGATTTAAAGATAACTTCTTTGGTAATCTTCTCATTTCTGGCATTCTTTCCTCAAATATAGGGTTTCCTACTTCTGAAAGTACTTAAGAAGAGTCAAAAAGTCAAATATAACAAAACTACATGATACTTTTAGCAAAGCTGACTTACCAAGGGAATCAGCCTACTACAGAGCTTTCAAATACACGCAGCTTCTCTAGGAGGAATCTCCTTAATACACTGTTGTTTTAAACCCGTACTGATAACAGCTTAACTGATGGAGGAGAGCACCCTCCTAAGTATCATCCAGAGAATGAAAGGCAGACGAATAGTTTTGTTTCAATTTTTAAATAGGATTAAAACCAACCAAACAGCAAGTCTCCAACATAGTGCAAATTACCGCTTTTGAAGTTAAAATGATCTCACACAGCCAGAAAGGTATAGCACTGTTGAAATTTGATAGCTATAAGCCAGAAGAAATGTTGGAATATGTACAGCTAAAATCTGCATAATAAAATAATCACCTTGACTATAGAAAAGCCTATCTGAGAACAGCAATTACAACAAACTGATGAAGAAGAGATTGCACTAAGATCTTAATTGTTTGCCATGCTGGAAGGTATAGTGGTATTTGTTTAGGAGTAACAATAATACAACTGAAACCAGTGCATTCTATTAGTGTACACTATCATCTCAATAACTACAAAAGACAAAAAGTAGACTAAAAAACAGGAAAGCTCACCACTTCTTCATGCCTGCATTTTCTCACATTAATTCCATTAATCTGTTATTAAAAAGATAAAGAGAAGACTTACTCTACATTTCATAAGTATAGATTGCATTTAACTTTTCTAGAAGAATATAAACAAAAGTACTTGCAATTTTACTCACCTGTAGAATTGCATCTCCTATAAAGAGCAAACCTGAAAGTTCCGCTGAAAACACAAAGCATACTTTTTACTCATTTTGTTCAAAACATTCTACTTTTTGTGTACATGTATTCCTATTTAATTTAATGTTTTTACATAATCTTTAAAAAATTTAAACAAAACCTAATAAAAACCCAACGTACACTTCCAAATAAATAATTTTGAAATTTTTTTTAATCTCAGAATATTGGCATATCAGTGTTACAATGAAAGAGTCTACCCAGCCCAAGTACAAGACTGTGAAACATCTTCCATCAGTCACTAGAACCTTTCAGGACACTATAGTGAGGTATGGCATACTTTTCTGAATAGAAAATGACTGCAGGACTAGCTCCTATTTGCCTGTGAGAGATCATTTCTTACAAAGTCTGAGGAAAAAGCAACACGGAGACTCCAGAGCTACTTAGGAATGACAAATTTAACTTGTAAGCTTTTACCAAAGATACTTTAGATGCTGCATCTTTGATAAACTCAGTGGAGTATTTATGTTGGATAACACTTTATACGCTGAAGAGCTAGACAACCACTACATTGTACAAAATCACCAGCCAAACTGAATTTGATTTTAAAAACAAAGATATACCCTATAAGTCACAGCGGAATTTACAAAATCTAATTCTAAAGTTGCATATGTTGTGTTACAGAGCTATCTAATGCAAATATACTTTATAAATACACAAGAAATACAACAAAGATTATTTAAGTGTCTATAAAGACATAAATAACCTCTAACATGAGAACTAAGGAATGTTAATAGATTATAGGGGATTATTTATTTATAATATTGCAAAACATCACAGAAGACACTGTCTAGAAAAGACTAGAATTGGACTTGATCCAGAAACTTCACTTATGTAATTAAGTTGTAAAACTGGAATCAGTATTGACATAAATTATGATACTCAAGTACATGTTTGAAGGACTGGTCTTAGTAGCTGGATGTAACAAAAGATGCGTAAATTATTGGAGGATATACACTCTGATTTACTTTTTTCTTTTTTCTTAAATAAATGCATATGTCAATATTCTTCTTCAGACACTGGGTTTGCATGTACTAACACTTCATATATGACCTAATGTGCTAGCCTAAGCACATTATGTGCATCACTGGTCTTAGGAATCCCATCAAATGTCACATTCTTGTTTAGAGGTCCAAAGAAAGAGCTGGAGTCAATTGGGAGGGGGGCAGAACCAAGCCTGCAGAGATTTAAGGTACAGGCTCTGAGTCAAACAACATTTTCTGTATCAAAGATCTCTAGTAAAGATACATGGCATGACACTTTCTACACCACAAGACAGTAGTCTCCTACACAAGAGATGTCCCTCAAAACTAGCTCTCTAAAAATCACCAGTATTTTTATTGAAAGCAGTAATTGAGATTATGTCTCAGCTAGGTATTAAGGTTAGAAATAATGCATCAGATACTGCAGAAAAAAAATAACGACAAAAATAAAAGAAAACAGTGTGCACTTTTGTGTGCTCAATTAAACTTGAGTCTATCTTTTTTATTTTTCTTGCAGCGCTTAATAGCATTTTAACAGCTAGTGTAAGTTATATATGCCACATTATTATGTATTACATACTTATATGTATACTGAAAAGCACGGCGTCACAAGTATAAATTCTTAAGGTTAACCTCATTGCCTTCTTTAGGGACTCACTCCATGCCACTCTATAGCCTCCCTACAAACAACTTTCACATCCACCTTTCAGGGTTGGATTTCAGTTCTAATAAACTGTTTCCTCTTTATCTGTGTGGGTGAATATGAGTGGTTTTTTACGCTGGCACATTTTAATTGTGCAGAAGCAGCATCCTAGAATTATTGCATTACAGATGGAGGGAAATGCTTCCAAGTTTACATTTCTGACCTTGCACAAATGTACACAAATATACACAAATATAACAGAGAGATTAAGTACACCATACTAGTACTGATTCACAACCTTCATCTCTCATCATTGCGCACATCATGAGCTGCTTAACCACTATTCTTCTTCCTAGCACATACTATATCATTCCAATAATTTCAGAACTTTGCCAGTTAAAAACAATACAGAGATTCAGTACCAGCTCTGCTTGTATTAAAAATAAGTATGGTTCAGACCTTGTGCAGTACCAGTTTTTCTATGTATGAGTTGCTGCAAAGGCTTACACAGCACAGCATCTAATGATGAAATAACACAGGGGTATTATCAAGGTTCTGTCATTACCCACTGCTGTCTGAGTACTACCCTACTAACCAGTATAAAAAGACATACATTCTCTTCTTGTGTTACCATGCTTAATGGCCAAACATTCGATCTGCTACAGCTTCCTGGCAATAACTATTTGAAAATAAAAACAACAAAATCATTAACGTTTGTTAAATTTGTTAAAAATTTTCATTCTCTAAATACCTTCCTATTTCTCTCCTTAAAAATAATGCTTTACAAGAACTTTTTTAAAAAACATCGTGTTGAAGACTGTTTACAAACTATTCCAAATACAAATTCTGTACTTTTTCAGAGAACAGTTCTGAGGAAGAGAGAGATCATAATGACATGAAGAGAGAAATGGTACACCAATAGCGTTTGTTTAACAATTCCTGAAGAATCTCAAGACTTAATGCATCTTGCTTTAAGCAGCATGCCAAATCACAGTGTACTAATCTGACACCCACCTCTTTGTTCTTTGGAAATCTTAGAAATGACCACTGGAATATTATGTTCTGCTCCACCCTGAAAACAGAATAAATGGCAATCTCGTCAGTCACTGGAAATATCTTTTTGCTTAAAATTATATTTTACCTTTTCTCTAAATGCAGTTTTCAGAGAGACTGAGAAAATAACTCTGATTCTGCTTTTCCTTTTTTTTTTTTTTTTTTTAAATAAATATTTGATTGGGATTAGTTCCTTATTGCCTCTCCTAAAAAGCTGTCAGTTGCCATCACCAGCTCAGGAAGTGAATTAAATGTTGTTCAAAACTCTACAAGACTTGAAGAAAAAGGACATCCGTTTCTGTGAATTCTGGAGAGCTTAATGTATGAAATCATGTCCTGCAAAAGCAAAATGGCCATCACACTACAATGGCAGCTACACTGTGACCACTTAGTTTTCATGCTGGTAAGAAACAGGTAAACAAAAGCCCAAGAAAAGCAAGTTTGGACTTTTCATCTCAAAAGCAGCCTTTATTTGTTTCCATCTCTATCACACAAGCACAAAGACTAAGCAAAATAGTGGGATAAGTAACAAGGAACAGAAGAAGAAACATTAAGAAATGGAACAGTAGGTGTTCAACAAATAGGGGGAAATAAAGGAAAGCTGGACGGTAATTCAACAGTTCGACAGCAATTCAATGCTGTTGCTTCATTCAGTTTATCCTGTTGGGACTGGAAACATACATGGTGCTTAAGAATAAAGTATTAAAAAGAAAGCTTAAATAAAAAGGAAACTCAAAGGAAGAGAAAGGCAAATATACACAAAGACACAAATATTTTTTCCTCTGTAGAGAGCATCAAAGTGTAAGCCTGAATGTAATCTGTACAAATTCAGTTCATCAGAAACAGCAGTCTGCCACACTATTATTTTGCCTAGCAATCCTGGTTAAGAGTTTGCTTACTCTTCTCTTCAGTAGCCAGATTTTTCTTTGGAAACAATGGCTTTCTTAGGCATCCAGTGTCGAGGTGTGGAAAGGACTGACATGGGTATTTTGATGGTCTAAGGAACAGTACATATCCCTTCTTCATCCAATAACCAGTTGTTTGAAACTGAACAGACTCCTGCACTCAACAGCTATTTCTGTCATTGAATAAAGATGAATTTCCCGTGAAACCATAGAATTTTAAATAGGATGAAAGTTCCTTCTGCTAGTGGCTATCAATGCAAATGGTCCTAAAAACACTGACTTAATAGGGATCTCAGTAGTATTACAACAATTATATGTCTACAAGAAAAGTTCTATTGGCATTGCACGAGATGAGCGTTGACAAGCACAGAACATATTGGTATTTGTAGCATGGGCTGAGTATTCACTTCTCAAAGACCATGAGGCTACCGACATTTCAGTCGGGCGTAGAGATGTATTCAGACTAAATAAATTGTAGCATTACAACTGGTTGAGTATCTTTCAATGGTTTTCACCAGAGGAACAGCAACAGTAAAAGTTGGCTTCACTTAAGATAATCAGTTCAAGCTCACTAAATTTATAAAACTTAATCTACACCCTCCAGATTTTTCCTTAGTTACATGCACATTTAATTTCTTCCAAATTTTTCAAACAAACAGAAAAATAATTGTGTCAGTTTCCTTCCTAAGCCTCCAATGTTACACAGTGATTGCACTATCCAGGACATTTGAAGCTCAGTGAAGGAGTGTAGGGTTTAAAGCTCAGCATAGCTAACATAGGTCCTTTTTTCTCAGCAAAATGGTCTCCCTCCCTCCTTAGACTCAGCTCTCCAGTAAAGAGGCAAATTACTGTTATTCCTAGACCAGCCTGCAATGCCTCTCTCACTCACTGTATCTACTGAAATCCATTCACACTGCTGATTTGAAGAAGCACTCAGTAATGTCCTGCTGAAGAAAATGATCTCCTCTCACTGCATCCCAGTCTGGCCAGTATGAAGGATTCCTTTTAAATTAGTCATAGGAGGTGTTGCCTGCTCTTCTAAGAAACAAAAACTCAAAATGGGAAAGAGAAAATAGTTGCCCACCTGTCTATACTCAGTCATCGTTAGCAATTTGCAGCAAGCTAAAAAAGCTGTATATATTCTGCAACATCTTGTTGAATACTACTTCAGATTGACACTGCAGCCTTGCATCCTGCATCCTCCATAATCGATTCTCTGTCCTACAGAAGAAAAAGTGTATGTGTGTCTAAATTCTGATTTTATAGGCTCAGGAGACACTCTACTGAAGAAACTTCTGGGAACAGAGGCCATTTTTGCATTGTTTTAAGTTTTCCCTCCCTCTAGTGTGGACATGTAGTTATAACCTCAGACCAGAGGAGGGAACAAAAATATGTCAAGTAATGGTGTTGAAGTCTTAATGGCTCAGACCTCTACCAGACTCTAACACCGATTCTTGTATTGCAAATTTTCTTTGTCATTTTTCCTTAAGCAGGCAAGATGACCCTGGAATAAAGGTAGCTGCTCACCTGCGGAGGTGGTCCTGCTAGAAGAGGCAGAGAAAGCTCTAATCACTGGCAGCTGTTTGAAGCTCACTGTCCTGGATGTTAGCCATTACTGGTTGGAGGTCACCCACACCCCCTTTCAAAGTGTTGCTTGATACAGTTCTAAAGATTTTTTTCTTATCCCAGTTTTTATGTACGACTTTTTTTTCCCAAACTTTTAGTCATGTGAAAAATAGGGCAACTGAAACTAGTAACTTTTATTGACAAATGCTGTTTTTGTGTTTGGCTCCAAGTGTAATAAGAAAACGACTATTTTGTTTTTCTAAGCAGAGAGAGTCTATAAAAAATTAGACCAATTCTTGGACTTTAGCATGCTGAGTTAAGACAATGTATGGGACATTTTCATTTCATACTAAAAGGCAACATTTATTCCACTAATGAAGACTGGCTTGTTTGTTTTAGCTTTAAGGTCTAGTAGCACAATATGGCTCATGTCTATGAGGATCAACCATCTTCCCAACTGAAAGAGGGTGACTTTATACATGTTGCCTATTGGAAGCAGTCCATGTAAAGCTCTGAACTGTGTTCCCGGACTGTCTTAGAGAATACTAGTTGGTGTAAGCCAAAACTGCGCCAGGAATCATGCTAGTAATTAAACAATATGGACAATAATGTGCTAATGTTAGTTGGCACTTTTAAACCTTTCTTTTTGATAGAATAGCATAGCTGGAACCAAAATGCCACTTCCAAAATGCAATCAGCACCAACATCTGCAAGTTCACAAGTCTTTAAAGATGAAAAGATAATTTTTTAAACTAAATGCTAGATGATTCATCTATTAATTAAAGCTTCTTAGCCTTTTTATTTTTTGTTTCAATCTGAAACACAGAGAAAATGTGTTAATAAAAAAATATCACAGAACGAATGAAGAGGAAGAGAATCATCTAAGTACGTACGTAAGTGTGAGCAGGACAGGTGCACATGTTTGCTTTAGAAATTATTTGATCGAGCCAAACTTTGAAGAGTCAAACTTTGAAAAGTCAAACTTTGAAAAGTCAAATGGAATCTCAGCAGATCTGCAAAGCTGTTTATCATTTAAAAAGAATGATCAAAACAGAGGCAGGAAAATGGCACTGTACAGAATCCTGGTAGTCAGGAGTCAGACTGTAACTGCAAACCATAATTTATTTAATGAAATATCAATTTTATTGCCTATTTCCACAAGAACACTACACTCCAATTATTGAGAAACATGATGTTCTTTCAGAAGTCATACACTTAGCAGCCTCTTGTGTCAAATCTCTGCATCTCCAACTTGCCAGAGATGTGATAAATGACTGAAATACTACACTACACTTATCAGTTTCTATATCTAACTCTATGGCTATTACTTCACACACAGAGGTGTATTACTGAGGGTTCTAAAGGGGCTTCAGAAATTAGAAAATAATTGCTTCTGAAGAGTGTAAAACAGATCAGTTCTGCTTCAAATTCAATCACACTTTTACCACTAATTTCAGTAAAATGAAGTACAGCAAAACAGAAAACAGGGTGGTTTTTTTGTTCTTTCAGATCTTCAAAGAGTGGATTATAAGCAATTTTTTAAAGGGCTTAAATTCGGATCTCATGTAAAATTCAATCTCACAAGCAGGTTTTTTTAAGCAGTTAGCTGAATCTCTGATTTTTACAAGTATAGTTGGGGCACCCAGGTTATAGCACAAAAGACGACAGTTCTCCTCATAGACAAGTCAGCAAAAGATAACTAGACAGTTTCATTTTGGAATTATTAACATTTTGACCTTCTGCTCTTCAGGGGGAAAAAAAAAAATCCAAGCAACCAGAGTATTTAAGGCGGGATAAGACACTTTTTGAAAATTTACTCAAGAGAAAGTTAAAAGGTGAACTGACCATGAGAAATTTCTGATATCAAATGGGTGTTTAAGTTAGCAGAAAAAAGGCACGAGCCCTAGAGCTGAATGCCAAAGCTAGACAAATTCATGTCAAAGCACAAGCAAATATTTTAAAGTGAGGTTTATTAATCACTGTACTGCTATAACAGATACCTCAGATAAACTGCATCCTCTGATATACACCACTGCCAGAAAATAAGCCCTCAGATAAACTCCATCTTTAAATAGTCTAAGAGTAGCAAGACAACAGCAACTACTGTGAAACACTGGAATAAGCTGCCCAGGGAAGTGGTGGAGTCAGCATCACTGGAGGTGTTCAAGGAACGTGTAGATGAGGCATTGTGGGACATGGTTTAATGGGCATGGTGGTGTTGGTTGATGGTTGGACTTGATGATCTTACAGGTCTTTTCCAACCGTAGTGATTCTGTGATACTGTCATAGGTGGGGTTATGGGAGATAGAGTTACTGAAACAAGGAGGAAAGGCCTCAGTCCTACAGGGTGACTTGTAGGCACTATTACAAAATCATTGCTTTTCTATTTAAAATTAATAATAAGTCCTTTATTAAAGTTTAGGAATTTTCCAAAACAAAACAAATTAACAAACTTATTCATCTGCAAGAAGAAGCATACCATGATTGAATAGTACCTTTTAAAACAGAAAACTGGCAGTTTTCAGAATAATTGGAACTGGCATTGACACTTTACGGCATACCTAAAAGGTCAGTTTCAGTGAGTATTCATAATGTTTGCCTACCAAACTACAAAAAACATTAATTTAAGTTCCAGTTCTAAGTTATTTCTTACTACTAGCTTAAAATGGTAATAGCAGATTATATTGATTAATTATTTTTTTAGATTGCATTGGTTATCCAATTGCTTGTCAGTCTTTCTTTTTGAGAATGTAGGATTACTAATAAAAGGATCTAGCAAAAGAGGTCCCATGTTCATTGATTTAAAAAAATAAATCATACTGCTTGATACACAACGACAGAATATCCCAGACCATAGAATTCTACTTGCCATTTTCATTATCTAACCTACACCATCCGAATAAGTTTGAGTTTCTGTTGTTAAAAGAGATTTCCTTTCTAATTAATGACATCTATTGAAGGGATTCCATCACCTGATAGTTAGCTATTCCAAAAATTAGAAGGAAATAATCTATTCAAGCCTGAATTTATGTAGCTTCACCTTTCCACTACTTATATTAATTTTGATCAAATTATCTATGCAATAAAATAAACATAGAAAATTTGTTTAAATAAAATAAATTAATTTAAAGCCTTTATTTGTAAATTCTATTGCAGTTACTTCTAACACACATGATATAGTTGTGGTTTTTTTTTTTTTTTTTTTTCCTATTGAAACAGGATCTTATTAAAAAAAAGATAAATTCCCTTCTAGGCTGAATTCCCAATTTGTTTTGGCACTTTTAAACACTTTTGCAACTTCCAAGATTTTTCTTCAGAACAATGAATATCTTGCTCCAAAAATTTAGGAATATCTTGCTCCAGTAATTTAAGAAAGACCATTGCACATTTACTATTTAATTTATATTTCTCAATGATATTTTATTTTATACAATGTACCTGATACTTAAATAATATGATCTTGAACTTGTCAGCAATTCTAATTTTAAAAGATAACACATTGTAATGTATAAATAAAAATACAAATTTAGTGACTCTTGATGAGATTTGTCCTTAAAGTCCTTACTGTAACCAGTTATTTCTTAGCACCAGCTAAATAAAACCTCATTCACCCATATACTTGATTTTACACTGACATGCATTACTTCATCGTTATTCAGTGAATTGTAACCTATAATGATATTGGAGGAAAGTAACTTGTGTGCTGTTGACTAAACTCATGAGAAACTTTGGCCACAAAATAGC
This sequence comes from Gavia stellata, assembly GCF_030936135.1. Taxonomy (NCBI): domain Eukaryota; kingdom Metazoa; phylum Chordata; class Aves; order Gaviiformes; family Gaviidae; genus Gavia; species Gavia stellata. The sequence continues at coordinate 45,625,512 of NC_082596.1, forward strand.
AATTAGTTTTCCTTGAATAGAGGTCTTTAGTGGGTCAACAAGATAACAGCAAGTGTACCAAGACATATTTTAAGAACTAGTATTTTTATTCAGCAATATTCTTATCAATGACAACACAAATGCACATTAATCCATCTTCTGAGTCACTTCTTATAAGGTCAGTACTAGCAGATGTTCACAGGAAAGTCTATACTTTCAGTTTATATGCATAATTTAAGCCTCTCTGCATTTATGTGAAGTACACTTCACTTTTTCCATTGCTGTCTTGAGACTGAGGACTGCTGTGTTTAGAAGAGAAAATAAATGTGGTGTTGTCTACACTGAGATTCAAAGCTAAGGTAAAGCTTTCCAAACGATAGCTTATGATGACAAAAATTATTAACCCTTCCTCTGGCTCCTCATCCCTCCCTCCCTCAGAAAGGATCACCTACACTCACATATTTTCTTAAATCTTGCCGAAGAAAGCAAAAGTATGGTAACATGATAAATTGCTGCCTTTGCTTGATCTACAGCAAAATAAACAGTACAAGAAGGCAATAACACTTTCTGTCATACTAATGAATTGCAGTGAATTAATGTGATATTCTCTGTAGGAGAACTGACGATGAACTTACTGGCTGTTCCATGTGCCTGCCATTGTAATTTAGCATTCATTAATAACCACTTAAATTAGAGTGCTGTTGAACAAAAGTAAGTACAGTCTGGGCAGTTGCAAACACTTTTCAACTCTCATATCAAATCTTATTACAGAGTTGCTTAGCTTGAATCTTAAGGCAATGATCTTTCCATTGCCTTCCATTCCACAGGGCAGTGTAGTTGCTGGTTGCCTACTGTGATGGTATCTAACGTTCTAGAATATGTTTGCTCTCTTGTTTCTAGTCCTCTAAAATACAGTTTGTCCTCATTAAATGTAACATTAAATATATACAAAGACAAATTTTGTGTACCATGGCATAATAGACCAAAAAATCATCCTACCTTTATACTTAATCCAAATCCTCCTACAGTCTGTCTTCTAATTGTTACTGTTCTTTCCTGGAAAAAAAAATAAATCAAGTTTTGTTAGATTTAATGTTTTCTGCCATAACATCTATATTCACACTTCAGTAAGTTGTTTCTATGCTTCCATCCTACATTGATTTTTCTTGTTTTAATAAACTTGTGAGTTCCTGAGCGTGAAAATCCCATGAAACCTATGCCGCAGAGGAAAAAGACAAAGTCTGAAAGAAAAGTAGAGGTCATGTCTGAGACAAAAATTCATTTGTTCAATTTATACCATACTAGCAAGTACTGCAATGCAGTAAGAACAGAACTGTAGAGTTTAACGGTTAGTGCACAACACATGCATTTCAGATGTCATAACCTCAACTAGTCCTAAATCGGTGCCACATGCAAATTGAGCACTACATGCTGAAGTATATAAACCGCACGCCTGTAGCACATTTTCCAATTTAGTTTCATCCAAAAGGAATATAGCTTGCGTACTCCAAGACCACTCAGTGACGCGAAGCAAAGCATGATAAGTGCATATGATCCCAAAGTTCATTTCAAAGCACAGTCCTGATCCAAATTAAAAAACTAATACAAACACAGCTACTGATGACCTCAGAGCTACAGTTTAAAAATCATAACCAGTGAGTTAAAGGGTGTTGTTACAGACAGAATTATTTCAAGCAGCCCATTTTTTTCCTTTTATTGCTTGTCCTAAAATTTGTTTTGTAAAAACTGTAGGCTAGTATCTGTCTTAGATATGAACATTTACAAAAAAGACTTTTTTTTTTCTAGTCTGTCTTGTTGACTTTATTTCCAAAGATCATATAGAATCAATTTGGTTAGTGATAAAAAATCTTAGCAGCAGATATACCATATGTCCAGACGCAAATATATTGACTGTATAGATTTTTTAATGCCCTCTACATGTGGTCTAGATTTTATACTCATTTCATTATATATATTGCATAGCATAAGTCTGCATATATATTTTATCTATATATGTTCTTATATTTCAGCACATTCAGCATAGATTGCCAGTGTCTGCCAGATTTGAATAAGTCTCTCATGAGAAACATACCAGTGACAGAGAGGATGAAATATCTACAGAGCTATTTTTTCCTCCTTACTTCATATACAGAAAGGAAAAGAAAGGATGTAGGGACACCACATAAGAGTTTTGGAAAACTGATACTGCTGAATTTTGGGGAAAATCCAGTTGCCTTCTTTCTTTTTCATATTTGTGACAAATATGAATTGTGTAACTGCAGAAAGAGCAAGCATAAACTAGTCCAATGTTCTGGATGGCAAGACAAAATGGATTGCCTAAAATGAGACTTTCCATTTATTTATTTAGGCTAATGCTTGTAAATGGTTAAACTAAGGAGGAGGTATATAAATCTGCTGTTAAATAGCCAAATGCTTCTTTTTTTTTTTTTTTAACATTTGAAATGCGTGACAAAAAAATGCTCTTATATTTGTAACTCACAAATGAATGTGTAACATGGCAATGGAGGAATATATGGCTATCCTTTTCCATCCATGTGCTTCTGTGCTGTTCAGAGGGACCAGAAGTGCCTTCTTGGCTCTCAACTCACACCTTCATAATGAAGTTCCCAGAAACTGGGTTCAGTCCACAAAATTATTTCACTTCAGGCCACAAACTGTACTTAGAAAACTTTTTGTCTGCCAGAAAGTTTCAGCCACAGGTAACACTGCAGTCAAAATAAATATTCAGGATAAACCAGGCTACAGTCTGATGTGTGGTCTAAGCTGAGTTTACACAAAAAAATGTGAAACACTCAGCTGCAGCTCCACTTGTAGCTGTATTTTTCCTCTTAACTCCACCTCATTTCCAGCCCCAGCTTGTATTGAACATCTAGTTAAGAACAGAAGCTTGACTTGTACACTCTAGTCAATACATTCTAGTATTTTTGTTATACATGCTCAAATCAAATAGAAGACACCTGTGTTACCTAAGATGATGTTGAAAAATAGCAACCTTTTAATAAAGATAAACTAGCTTGATAGCATCACACTAACCATGAATGGAATAAAGAATATCACACTTTACAAGTAAATTTCCAATAAAGTAGTATGATCAGTGAAAAACATAAATCTTCATCAAAATTTGTAGTTCATGATATCGCAGTAGTCACTGTAAAGTTTAAACAAACAGTGGCACCTGAATATATTCTAAGCAGGAGCTATGCTTTTAAAAAGCCTAACAGAAAGCTGTCCTGCAGAATATTTCTATCCTTGTTGTCTTTCTTAGCACAACACACACACAAGTACCCATATAAAAGAGTCAAAAAAATACTCTTTCTGGTTTTCACTCAAGCCAAGACAGAGTCAAGCCAGCCCTGAAAACACTGGATTTGAGGTCTTTTATGAGTTTACCAGTGCTGTCTGACAGGATATTAGAATCATTTTACAACAGAGTCCAGCATTACTTTTCAAGAGAAAGAAATGTGTGCTTCAGAAATACTTTGCTAGCATAGCAGATTACTAAACAGGCAAAATCATGTAAAAGTAAGCAAAGAGAACAGAAAAATTTCAAGCAACTGTAATTTTTCAGCACAACATAATTTATCAGAGGGTTTTGTCTGATAATTTTTCTAGGTTCTTTTCTATCTCCACTGAGAGTAGATATTAAATATTTCAGGTCTGGACTGTTACTAAACCAAATTGAATTTTAAGAACATACTGCAAACTAGATCCACTCAAGTGATGTGTTATGTGTAATGAAGGAATTGCATTGTATTTAACCTAGGCTAATTCAACACACTTCTCAGTTTTATAATGAAGAAATATTACTTTGGTGTATCTTAAGTGGAAAGACTTACTTATTCTTCACAGCATGGTAGCTAACAATTACAAACATACAAACAATGATTTTCAAAAATACAAATCAGAATTACATATGAGTTATATATTTCATTAGCAAACCATCAATAATCCCTAGTCTGCGATTGCAAACCTCATATAAACAATATAGTGAAACAGCTTTCCCAGAACTGTCAGAAGCATCACACATTTCATACACCAGAATTTTGGCTCAGGATCAGACCCCAGCTCTGATCAGTTCCTCTTTTTTTACCTGGAAGTTTAGAACAAAAATGATAGGACTCATCCAATCAGAGTTAATCCATCTAAAACCAAGCCATTGGTCAAGGCAAGTTTTCTCCTGTAATCAGTAAAGAAAAATAAATACATTCAATCCAGGTGAGTCAAAGCAGGTGCCCAAATTAGGTGATAATCATCTTCATCATCTATGTCCTCCATTGAGGATAGAGTCAGGATGTCAAATTTAACTTTGGAAAGATGAGTCCCTCCATTTGGAGTTGCAAATTAACTTGAATAAGTATTTTGATGGTAGATACCAGCTTTGAAATGTTTTGCCAGAAAACTCTTTTATCTGAGTAAGTTTTTCTTTGTGACTTGCATGTGACTATTTGTATATGACTTGCAAAAAACCCAAACCAAGCTTCATTTTCAGTGCCATCTTCAACGAAGGTGAACTGAATAAATCTTGTCTGCAAAGCACTAAATTTTAATGTAAAATAATATTTTTAACATAATGATTAATAATATAAAGAAGTTCAACCAGCAAACTGAAGCAAATTATTTTGTTCTGATGCCTTTAATTAGCATTTCAAATGAACAATAACAACAATAAAATGCTTTTCACTGGTCTAATAGCTTTAAGTTCTTAAAATACTTTACAACCATTCATTAATAAAATATGGTGACAACTCTGGAAAGCAACACATTTTGTACCAGTAAAGAAGTGTTCTAAGTATCCTGATTGATCATTTGTGCTGTTCCAGGTTAAAGATAGTGCTGCTTCTTTGATTCCAACTATCTGCTTAAAATGAAATCTAACTAAAAATCTGTGTCAGCTGTAGATTTGTCTATTAATATTTTACCTAGTTTTGCTTTCCCCTCTATTTGCATAGGGTAGTATTCTATGATGGAATTTGCTATGGTTTTGCAAATTCCAAAAGCAACTTCATCTCCATGTTTACAAAATAAAACTTGATTCTGGTGAAAAGCTACTTAGTTCAATGTCAAAACTACACAAAATGTCCTGTAAGCTTGTAATTCCATTATCACATTTGTTATCTACATTACACCAAACAGAAGGAAAGTTAGAGCTCCTAGGATCCTTAAATGCAAGATTCAGAGCAGTGTTTTAGAAGCTGCTTCCTGGAACAGAACAAAAGTAGTTATTTTATTGAAAACCTCAAAGCTGCTGCCAAGCTGTCAGAATTTTGCATGCCTTTAACTCAGAAAATTTCTCATCCACACATAGGTTCATTGACTGGAAAGGAGAGCTAAGAGTTTTACCAAAAAAATTCTTCCTCAGAGCTATGCAGTGAAACAGAAGTGATGTTTTTCAGGCTTTCATTAAAGAGGTATTAAAATTTCTCCTTAAAATCCATATTATCTTCTTGAGCTCACTGATGTCATCTTAAATGAGATTAGAAGTGAAGAATGACCATGTGAGCACACAGCAACAGTCAATAGTCAGGAAAGGAAAACACAGAATCCTGTGTAATCATTAACTATTTACATTTAGTCAAGAGTTAATGTTATTTTTAATAGTTAAATATTAGGGCACAGTAAAGATTCAAATATTTCATACCGACTGGTATGTGATGTAAAACGAAGTTTATAATTGCTTAACTGATTCTTAACAATAATGATTAATTAGTAATACTTCCAAATTATTTATTCTGTATAATATAAACCAGTAATCTAATGTGATCTAATAATCTGTCTCTATTAAAATAGTCAAATAACAGTTGAACAAAAGGATGAAGAAACTTCAAAACTCTTCATAAAACTAAGTTACAGTGTGTGAAACTTCAATATTCCACTACTCAACCTTTTTAAGTTATAAATATTACATTTTCAGTTTGGGACACTGGTGTGTCTGGTTATTCATCTTACAAGAGTAAAGGTATGAAGAATTAATTTGTCTAGGTCCAGACAGAAAACAAGACCTCTCTTTTCACAGAGGATAGAACACACACCAAGGTACTATACATATGGAAGAACATGGTAAAAAGCTGCATGGGTGCAGAACAAAACAGTAGGTGGAACAAGAGGAACAGACATGGAGAGGAATATAGAATAGCACAGTGATATGGAAAAATGTAGGGAAAAAAAGGAGAAAAATGTTAGAATATAATTTTTAAAATGTAATAATGAAATATTAAGATATAATCAATACATTGGCAGCAACTTCATAGATCAGCCTGTTAACATTTGATGCCATAATATCTTCAAGGCCATGCTCTCATGTAGTTTATCAACTGTTAGTAATCCCACTACATTTTGAAATAAGAGAAAGTAATGAGAATTTTTTTTTTCATTGAATTATTTCATACATTTTCAAGACAGGAGATTTTATATCCTCTTTTTGGTAGTGCTTTGCTCTCTCTTACTGGCATTTCTTTGGATTAATTGACATGAGCAGTCAAACTTTACACTTAACCTGAGTGTAAATGACACAGGACACAGGTCAGCCACATTTCGAGTTTGAATTAATAGTGTTAAAAAGGTTTGCCAGCACACTTGCTCATCTGCTAACAATTTCCGTTGTGTGAAATTTGAAGCTTGTGTCCTTATTTCAGTTCCTCACACAACTGGAGAAGGTTGGCAGTAAGGGATGGCGGCAGAACACCTGGTCAATTGGAAATCCCCCTTCCTCTGCAGCCATGCTGGAGACTGAGGACTGTAAACACAGCTGTGTTGTGTAGACTGTTAACACTGACTGGAATGAGCAAAAGCACTTGTCCCTTTGCTTGTTATTACTTCAAAATGTTTCCAGTCCTACAGCATATGCCTAAAAGCAGAAACATTCACCTAAATGTCTACTTATAAAAATCCTACTCCTAGGATTGATTTATTTTGAAAGTACTGCATTTCTTAATGAAGAAAAAACCCACAAACCCAAAGTCAGTATGGATCTGAATTCCCACTAGGCTTGATAACGAACACTCTGTAGTTCTGTGATAGCTGTAGTTTCCAGCTACTGCCTCACATCATACACTGCCATTGATCAATGCTTTGGGTTCTCCAAGTGTTTTCTGGTTTGTAACATTCTTCTTTTTTTGGGGGGAAAAACTGTCTTCCAATGAGAAGAAGCTATTATGCTGTTTCAAATTTGGCTTTACAAATGGCAGTCCTATGTTTGAACCTCAGTAGATTGCTATGGTTTTTATTTTTAAGTAGCTGCAGAAAAAAAGCTGGTTTAGGTTGTCCCTAAATAATCATATTTACATCTGTCAGTTCTAGGTTGTCACTTAAAAGCTGTCCAGATTGGCAGGGAAAAAAAAAAGTAACCAGCATCTGATAGATATTTGACGACTTCTCAAAAAAATGGATTCACTCCACTGAATAGCTGACAGATACCAAAATGATAAAAAAAAAATCACCATTCTTACTGGTAGCTTTGTGAAGGCAACAAGAATGGAAAGTGCCTGAAAGGTGACCTATCTGTTCACATATTTGCAATTCTCTCCAGGACAGGGAGTTTCACTTTGGCACCGTTCATACTAGTGAGTCGCATATCAGAATCAAAACAGTAAATAAATACAGAAATAAATACAATACAGAAAATAAATCAAACCCATATGTTTACTATTTTAAGCTTTTCACTTTTTTCTTCATTTATTTTTCTACTCATTAACACTGCTAATGTTAATTGAACTAGTTTTACCTACACCAAAATATATGAAAATAAAATTTTAAACTCTCTAAAGAGAATGATCCAATGTAACAGATTTAAAATTCACTTTCAGGAAGTCTCCAAAACTCTAAAATGTGCAAGCAAGGGAAATGTAATAACTTCAGCTGACTGTTCAGGCACGTCACAGTTAAGTGATATGTTCCGAATTTAAACTTATACCTAAAAATTAATAATACCTTTATCATTTAAATAAAAAAAAATCAAGAAAAACATGCTATTGTGCAAAGTTTATAAGCTGAAAAACTACCTCTAACACAACTAATTTTTTTGTATTACCATATGGGCTTTGTATAGAGTTATAAATCTTTCAACACAGTTGATTTCACAATAGCAGAAGGACAACTTTAAAAGTGAGATATAATATGTTCTTATCTTTACAAGAAAAAGAAGAATGATTGTGTGATTAATAATGCCAGAAACCAGGTCTGGCTACAGTTCAACAATATAAGTCAGTGTTACTTTCTGACCTTGGAAAAGGTGTTTATTGATGAAGGTTTTTTTCCTGTCAAAAAACCAATTACAGTCCATAGGTTACATTCAGATACATTTGTATCAACCTCAGTTAAATCCTTGGACAAATGCCATACTACTCCAAGAGCTGTTGGTCTATAAATTCACAAAAATGTGCATTCACTTTTTATTAGTATTGAAATTATGAATGATCTTCTCATCAATCTCCCAAAAAGATGCTTGATTAAAAAAAAAAGGTAAAAGACATTATTAATGTTTAATTAAATAATGCATTAACTACACAGCAGCATAGAATTACATTACTCAAAAGAAATGAAGACATGAGAATCATCTGTAGGTGAGTTGGCAGTATTTTGGAAAATCTACAACTCTTTAACAGAACCTTTAAGAAAATTATGTAAAAATGCAAACCGTCCTGGTAGTTGAACTTACCAATTTGCCAGCTGCTCACAGTTTATTTCCAGTCTTTCAGAAAAACAGTAGCTGACTCAAATCATCCATCCATCTTGTCAGATGGTACATTGTCAGATCCTTGGTTTATGGATCTCACATGCACACACATGAGATTCTGAGTACGATTAGCTAACAAATAAAATCTATTAAAGAAGAAAAAAAGCACGGTTCCCTAGACAGATAAACTACTTTTCGTGATAAAAAACAATAATCCTTTTACTTGAATTTCAGATGTTCATGAAGGGTGATAGAAATTGTGAGGATTAACTCTAAAATAAAAATTTTGATTCTGGAATTGCAAAGATTGACACTTCCTAGGAATAAATCTACTGAAGAGTCATATTTCAGATCAGACATGCCATATCTTAGGCTATCCCCCTCCCATCATAATTTTCGGCAAGGTCAGTATTAGGCTATCCTTGTTAGTCCAGGCTATTGATCTATACATCTAAAGAGACTGGGAGCTGCCTTATTGTACATTGTCATCTAGAACACCATATAGCAAACTTTTGTGAGTATAATTTCCTATAATTCAAGGAATATGTTTAAAAGGAAATATAAAATAAAGATCTTCTATACTTCTGCCATCAGTACTGATGAAGTTCCTACATGGTGTAATTCAGCTGTTTTCAGGGCATTTCTTTTTCAGATCAGAAGTAAAAATCCTAACTGTTCTGTACCACAATAAACTGTCATGGAGATTTATAACGATTATAATCATAAGAAAGCTGTCTGTTGGCAATATCACAATTACAAAAAAATATTTTGTGAGCGTCCAGTACTTTAGGGGAGAAAAAAGTGTACCTGACCTAACAGCCACCGGTCTTATCTTCCAATTTTTCCACAGAGAGACTCACGGATATCTTCAGAACACAAGCTACTCCAACTCAGGCATACACTTCCCATACTATAAAACCTGTCTCCAGGCAAGGATTTAATTTGGATTAGTAAAGACACTGCCTTTTAGGCTTTGAGTTTCACAAAATGTTCTAATCTCACTTTTGGTCATTCACACTGGAGCTCAAATCTACATCAGATATCCACTAGCAGCATAATGCAAAACCCACTATGTTTTTGTCTCTTGGAAAGAAAGTCTTTCTTGTTGCACACATAAAGAAATCTCTGTAATGTTTATTGATGCAACCCATGCTCAAATTTAGATAATCCGTGATTATTTGAACGATCTTTGATGCTTTATGGAATTGCTACAGGTACAATTGCTGCAGGACCCTCACTAACACTATCATTTTGTTCAGCTTACTAAAGAAACAGATGCTTTCTTTTTTGTGTTTAACACTGTTTATGCTGCTTATAATCTTTTACACATTTTATTTTCTTACTCCAAACTGTATACAATGAAGGAAGAAACAAGATTCCTTTGCACCTCTTTAGTTTTGGGAAAATAGAACTGCTTTCCACCAAAAAGGAAGTGTTCTGAATTAAGACCTAGGTCCTTATCCCATGTACTCCCATTAGCAGCACCTCATTCCTAAGGAGCCATTGATTTAATTTAGATTATTCCGCAGGATGCAGATCAGGATACCATTGGAACGTTAAGTGCCTGTTTAAAGTCTGTCCTACACAGAGGAGCATGCAAATTGATTCAGACTCAACAAACAGAAGCGATACTGTTCTGAACTAGAAACATAGTAATAGCCTTTCGTTCCTGAACAGTGCAGAAGTGATTAAGTAAAACCTTACAATAAAATTATTTGAAGATTATTCATTAAAACAGATTAAAAATAACTTTTACTGCAACTACTGTCTGTAAAATTTAACAATGCTATTGTTCCTCAGTTACAAATTCTAATTTTATTCTTTAGAGTTTATTCTGTGAGGCATTCAATGCCAGTTGCTAATGAAAACACTTGCTCTTGCTCTGTAGAATGCATGTAAAAGAAAAATAGATGTGGTCAGTCATCTAGAATGACAGAAAGAACAAATCAGAATCAATCAATCAAAGTAAAAGATAAGAAAAACAAACAAACAAACAAAAAAGAAACCTAATAAATCAGGAATAAAAATCAGGAAAAAAAAATGCAAAAAAAAGGAAACATGCGGGAGCTGTCTGATCATGCTATACAATCGAAACACATGATTCCAGATTATTTAAATGACCTGTGACAAAAGGACAGTTAACTGTGAAATGCCAATCATTCTTAGTTGGAATGAACCTACTGACTCAAGACCTAGTCTTAATCCCAGAGGAAATCAGGGTAAAGTGCTCAAAAGTCACTAGCCTAACAATGACGCTTCCAAGAGAAAAGAAACTCCTAATCACCACATTGATATCAATCAGTTAATGAGTTATGCATTCAATATTCAAATAAGATAGGGGGAGTGTAACTGGTGAAGGAAATCATCCACTATTTTCTACAGTGCCATTGCAAAACTAGAAAGGACAAAACTGTAAGAGAAAGCCTTGCTGTGAAATGGAAAAAAATTAAATATGCATTTCATTAAGACATTTAAATAACAAGTGCAACAGAAATAATAGATATTGGAGCACAATAACGAAAGTCGTATTTTTGAGTGATAAAATCTTTTAATAAATAATGCCAGAATTGGGTTGGTGGAGTAATGGTGCCACAGTGTGTGTTGCTAATTGAATAGCCTGAGCTTGAATTCATAATTTCTTTCTGTCTGGGCTGCTAGATGTCCTGTATGTTGAGGAACAGTACAGTCTGATTGGTAAAATGAGCATCTATATTCCATATAAAGCACACCGACCTGTAAATTTTAATTGTACAGCATGAAACTGTCAAAAGCTAATGTCAGATTTGTCATGCAAATAAACCCAGCATGTATGGAGACAGTGTAGGCAGTGTGTTCCTCTTGTTTCAGAGAAAAACTCAGAACCATTCACCTTGAGATGTTCATAATCGTGAGATGGATTCTCCTATACATTTTCCGTTAATCTTCCACACTGTTAGCACTGCTAACATTCTACCAATTTATTTCTGGTTTCTGCTTTGTATCTTTTTATTATACTTGTATTTAGAGATACAGGGATGTGGCAACAGCAGCAATTAATTAATAAAACAGACAGACATAATAGCAGTCACATAACATTTCCATAAACAGGTATTACACTAGTATGCCTCACAAGATAAATGTGAAATCCTATGATAATTTTATTTAGCTCAAAGAGAAAGTAGAATGATTATGATAGTTTCCCATAAATCTCTGCAAAATATAATTACAGTATATATAAAAATATCTATAAAAATGAATAGTAAATGGTTTCTATTTTTTTTTAGCTTTCTTCTAGAATTAAATAAAAACTTGGAATTACAATAGTTCCAAAACCTACAATATTATTCTATATAACATTTTAGAGATCTTCCAAATAATTGTCTACAAAGCTCAGTTTCTTATCCACAAAATTCAATATGATGCTTAAACAAGAAATCTGACACATCATACAAAAATAGTAATACATAAGTCACACTATTACACTGTTCCAGCTGAAGTCCATCTTTATTAACAACATGTGCTGGTAAAACTAGTGACCCTCACAGCGTGGACTGGCATCATGCATGAAGTCTGGTGTTGTGCTACCATATGAAGCAACCAAAGCAACAGAAGATAGCAGATAATTCCTCTACCAGCAAAGCTCTGCCTTAATAGTTACCCATCAACCATCTTACAACTCCATAAACAATTATCAGATACGTAAGTACATTGAGGTATCTGTATTCACTGCAAAAATCACTGCTTGTGTCATTCCTATTGCATTCAGTGGCTCCAATATTCAAGGGTGAGTGCAGAGAAACAATACTGTAGTCATGCATATAACTTATTCATTATCTTATTGCTGCTTCTTGGCTGAGTATTGCTAAGATTTACTCTCAAAAGATGATATATTAAAATAGACTAAGTGTTAACAGTATAAAATGAGGTATCAAACTGTGGCAGTAAATGCATACATATGTGTGTGCATGCACACACACACACACACAGAGTATTTTTGCTTTGTGTAAAGTACATCTTAAAGAAAAAATAAAAACTACTTACACCAGAATAGAAAGGCTCACCAGACACACAGATCACATCCTGCTCCTGGATCATCAAAATATCTTTGGCTAAGTGCAGTCGCACTTTGAAAGGCTCCTGGTTACCATCCTGCAGCAAACAAATCCCTGTCTTTGTCTTCAAAGGAAGGAACAAAGAAAAAAGTTTTCTCAGTTAGCACTTGCATTGCTAGAAGCCGTATTTTGAAACAGAATAGCTGACAGATACATACAGTTACCATAAATACGTCAACAAATACCCAAAACTATTACCAGTGATCACTGTATTTATTTACTGTGCTCAGACTACAAGAGAACGATGGTTACAGTAGCAACTAGCAAAGGCAGATTTTGCAATAATAAGGCGCTATTCTGCCCTTGACAAATTTGTGAAACTCCTTTCAAATTGCTTCAGAGAAGCTGCGCTCTTACTCTCCATCTTTGTATTAAATAATGACACCTCACTTGGACATAAAATAAAAGCTGATGTTCCACGTTACACAAATTTTGACACAGAAATACATACAAACTTGAACCTTTTGTTGGCTTTTCCTGATCTGTGAGCACAGCACTGACTTATGGTTTTATGTTCCTTTTCAAATGAGGATGCTAAAGTTAAGAATAAGGGAAAAGAGAGATCAAAGAATGAAACTCCCTCTAGTAACTTACTTCTTCCTCCACTTTTGTATTTTATGTTTGTGGTTAGAGATCAGGAATTCTGTAGGATTCTTCAATATACCATAAGTGACTTTCTAACAATTTAACAGTGTCTTTGTGGTAGCACCTATTTGTGCTACTTTTTGGGGCATTATACATAAGAGGTTTGAGCAGTGAAAAGGTCTGCATGTGTAAGCACCTGCAGTATTTAATAATTTTTCCCTGAAGGTTGCATTGAAAATAGCTCTCTTTATCACACTTCATAAATGGACAAAAGTCATGTTGGTAGAGCATTTTTGGTATAAGAGATTTGCTTACAAAAACCCCAAAAATGTAGCCTTACCCACATGTAATTTACCAGTATTAGATACCTACACCTATTTGCATAGATACAGCTATATATGTATGCACGTATGTATCTCAGAAGAAATTTCATATATAAAAAGTATTTAAAATCTTCAACTCATCAGTGTCAATAATAAAACTTCCATTATCGTCATTCAGGTCAGATTTCAATCTACTCTCTGTAAAAAGTTGGCTTGAGAGGAGATCAAGGAAACAAAAGTCTTGCTGTGAATTTTAACTGCCAAGGTTGACCTGGCTGAATCTGAGGGCTCTTTCTCAGACAAGAGTTTAAAAGAGGAATTGGAAGATCTCCTCATAATGTGTTCTGATACCTTACATCCATAGCACGAAGAGAAAAAACACAAATGTGGAACTGACAGTAGGCAACCGGCAGAAGAAAAGTTTAAATTGCTCTCAGGAGGCTTTAAAAGACGTGGAAGGGTCGAGGACAACCTTTAAATAGCTCTATATAATGTTCTCCACTGACAAACTGTTCCGTCACTTCTGCTCCATGCTCAACACTCAAACTTAGGAAATTGTTTTCCCTTAGACACCAGTAGCAGGTGTGTATAACTCAGCCATAACTTTGAAAAAGGCTCTGACGTTGTTTTTACTCTTTTTAAACTAAGTAAGAAGAAGAAAAAATGAAGAGTTCCATGCACTGAACTCACACTGAGGTCAGTGGAAGCTCTGGTCAGAAGACATCATGCAGCCTTATTCTAATATTTAGGTGTCTTTTTTTAAACAGAATGAGATAGAAAATGATTGACATGGACAGACAAATGAAATAAATGGATCACAAAAGGAGCTAGGCTTTCAGTACCACTGAAAAATTCCCTCTTATATCATACATAAAATGTTATGACATTAAAATAACGAGAATGTAAAATAGTTAAATTCCTCTGGCCCTCTCCTTATAAATTCTGCTTTACAGACTAAGACAACTCCTCTTTCCAGGGAGTTGTGAAGTAACCAGTAAGTGAGAATGGAAGTTGAACAAAGCAGGCAGTAAATATCTATGGCCAAATAAAAGGGGCTAGCCTACAAACATCTACCACTTATAAAATGCCTTTCTCCTGCAGAGCAGTATGTGCCTTTCCTCCTTCATGGATAACTGGCAGTGGAATAAATTCTGCCCCTGATACACTGATTATAGTAACTCTGCCTTACTGACCGCATGTTTCTGATTTGGTCAATAACCCTATAAAATTTCCAAAGAGTCTTTCTGCAAAAGCTGGGGGGCTTCTTTGTGGGAATTAAGAGGCACATAATCATAGCAGAAACAATTAGCCATTAGAATAAAATAGACATTAAAGTCAGTTTCTAAATGCATGTGGGCTGACCTTATTCAGTCTGAACAAGGAAACCAAGCTTGGGAACAGCAAAATATTTTGGCCCTTGGAAAGATTGATCAACACACACTCAGGGACCTTATTTTCATCAGATACTCTAAAATGTAATGAACCACTTTACTGTTGTTGGACTTTATGAAAGCTGGTTTATGATACAGTTAAAAATTAAATCTTCATTGTACTACCTCCTTCCCTCTCCTACCTGACAGCAGCATTAACAACCATGCAAAGGACAAGAATGTAGTTCAGTTTCATTAGATAAGCTCAAAAGAAGTCCTTGAGAACAAAGACTGGAATTTAATTATTTCATTATGTTTCATTTTTGTCTGCTGAAATTTCTTTTTTCTTCTCTCCCCTGCCCCCTTCAAAGCATCCATTAAACTGAATCTAATAAAGATATGAGCTCCTGCATTCTTATCCAGAGCTGGAACTTAGGGAAGATGTCCTGCATATATGTTTTCATATGAATTACTGTGCACATCAACATTTTTCATCCATGTGGCCCTGGTAAAATTATTCTGGTTGGAGTGAGATCATCTGTCTAGCCTATACCTCTGCCACCTCTTACATTTGAGGAACTTAGATGGTGTGTGTGTGTGTGGATGAGGTGCGAGGGTGCAGGGTTGTGGCTCATGTTAGCTTTTGTTCCCATTAGTAATTTTTAAGAGATTCCATGAGAGGATGTGCTAAAATTTTCCTTTCAAGCCTTCTACATTTCACTGGCAGAGGGCTCTGCCCTGCCCCTGACTTAGAGCAATAAAACAGCATACGGCACATCAGCCAAGCTACTGTAACTGTCAGTGTGAGGGCATGCAAGGCATCCTCTTCTGCTCAAATGTATGATAAACTGCATCACGTTACAGCAGATGTGGATAGAGAAGCATAGTTCAGCTGACAAAAGTTTGTTAAGCCAATACACCTTGACTGTATGTTTGAGCAAAAATCACCTGGAGCATTTCCCTGCTTACATTTAAATCATCCTACTTTCTTCATCCTATTTATAGAGTTTGGCACCTGTTGTAAAGAGGGCAAGAAAACCGAGTGTTTGAAGTTGTACATGTTTATGAAGTGGATGAGGTAGGCTAAGGAATGGATATGGAAACAATATAGATTGGTGAAAGAATGAGTTTCCATATGGGACAGGAGTCAGTGACTTCAAGCAAAAGCAGTGATGAAGGAAGGTAGTGGTACCAAAGTGACAGACGCAGTGAATGTTGCACCTGCACGGTACTGCCTTTGTCATCTCATTCTACACCCTTTTAAGCTGAGTTAGACATGAACACTGATACAGCAAGGGCTGACGTCCTTGGCAGGAGTTTAGAAACTGCTTACTGTTCCTGAACTAATATAACTAAAAGAGGGCTGAAAACTGATCCCTCTTGGCTTTGCCACACCAGTCTGTGTTGAGCTTTCTGCTTCAGATCACTATCAGAGAACAGTATAGGTTGGCAGACCCCTCAGGGCAGAGTGCTTCTACAAAGAATATGGTCACACTCAGATCATTATGAGCAGCAAGGCAGTGAAAAAAGGCTGTTTAAAAATCTTTTTCCATTATACCCTGACTTACAGCACATTGTCCATATTGCCTATGTATAAGATCTGGCTTTAATAACTTTCCTAAAAGGAATTTAGAAATGCTTACATACCATAAACAGCTTGGTGCAATATATATGGCCTTCACAAATGTTTAAGAATTAATTTCAGAGGAAATAATACACATGAAAACTAGATTTATACATTTATGCTAACAGCAGAGACTCTAGCAAACATATACCAAAATTAATACAGTACGAGAAACATATTTAAAGTTACCTATTGATTTCAAAGTCAATTTCCTGCAGGACTTCCAACATAAATATTTTTTAATTTATCTGGCCTAAATAAGGCTACTGACAGGTTTTCTGTTGCAGAATTTTTTTGTTTACATTTTTCCCTATTTGTTGTTTTCCTTGTCATTTATTATAAGAAAAAAAATTTCTAAAACTTCTTCTATGTTTTGTTCTGGAGGAGACTTATTCAGTATTTCAGGTATTTTTAAATACTCTTCATTAGCTTTCAAGACATGACTATATCTTTTTGTTCATGCTATTATCAATTTCTTTTGCCTTATGGTAATAAAACAATTTGGTTAGCTTTGCTTCTACTTTCACATCAGTAGGAAGACTTCAACAGATATCCCAGAATAGTTTAGTCCATGAACCAGTGGAAGAAAGGAAGAGAAAAAAATCTCTCAACACATTTTCCATGCAAGGTCACCTGGATTTTTAGCTTCTGATTGGCTAGTATGTCTTAAATTAAATTAAACCTCTGCAATTTAGTTTTGAGCCCTGAAATTTATTTCTAGTGTCAAGAATCCAATACCAGTAAGGAGAATGGGTTGCAGAGACTGCCTTTAAATATGTACGTAGTTCACTTCAGATGAATATCTACACTTTTGGATGCTTATTTGAACTGAGGCTGACCTCTGAGTATTTGGAGATATGCCTGTCACTGCTTTATAATCACAAGTATAATAATAAAAAGGGAAATTGAATCAGAGGTATAAGGTGGTAATATCAATGAATGCAAGAGGTAGGAATATGTGTCAGAACCACATAAAGGATGTTTTTTTTAAATGGTCCAGCTACTCATTCTGTGGAGGTGTTGCTAGTGTAAGTGAAAAGCACTTATATTGTCAGAAATTGCAATGCAGCCCAGATACACAGGGATGTGTTCAGCTTGTCATTCAGAGCCTCTTCTACCAGATACCAACATTTTCCAATCCAAAGGATAGCAAGTCCATTCCTGCACATGAATTTTACACTCCAACTTGAAAGAACTGCAGGAAAATGTTGAATTTTTTTATGATTTTCCAGGTATTTACTAGGTAAGCATTTGGCTATGGCATTTTTCATAAGTGATTTTCTCGAAGGAATAAAGTCATACAGAGAATTTCCTTGTTTCACACAGTCTGATTATTTCAATACGTAAATTATTAGACACTTGGGAAAAAAATATATTTATATAAATATATAAATTTATGAGCTTCTTACTGAACTAAGGTACTTTTTTAGACCAAAACCTTTCATTTTCTGACACTATAAGGAAACATGTTTTGATGTCTGAATTGTCAATGAGCTTAGTGGGACTAGATTCTATCATTACAGTTGAGGCCAAGAGAGAAGATAACACAAAATTGAAGGCCATTGTGAGAACATATATGTTTCTTCAAATTTAATTCACCTATTACATGACATTCTTACAGGCATTGTAAATTGCCAGTCATTTTCCATCTTAAGATTTTGTGATTAAATTATGAGTTGAAGCTGAATTTAGGAAAAAACCCACAAACCCAAGGTATTAGAAATCCCAGCATTGCTATTTGATAGCATTTATAAACAAAGGAAATCATCAGCTTGGGCTGAAATAGCCTAATGAATCAGAAAATGGCATAAAGGAGACTAGAAACAGTCCAAAATAGTATATAACAAGATTTATGATAGAAAGTCATGAGGAAGTCAAAATACTGCTTAAAAATTAAACCACATTCTGTAGCAGGCAAAAAAAACCCCAACGAGATGGATGTTGAAATAGAGGTCACGAGACCTGTGAACAACAGAATGTATCAAGTTATAAAGTTTGTGAAGTCTACAAGAATATTCATAGGATTAATAAAGCAGAGGACAAACAGTTTACCAGTTCAAACTAATCCTTCAAAGAAACAATGGACAGTACTGTAAAAAAAGATTAATAGATGTGAAAGTGTGAAAATGAATGGGATATTTACTAATTCAAATAAGTTTGAAGTTATATTAGGAAAAAAAAAAGCCAAGCTAATAGAAGTAAAGGATGATATTTCAAAAGTTAGAAAGTTAGAAAAGTTAGAAAGCTGCTCATGGAGCTTGTTCATAAAGCACATGTAGAATATCAACTTAAAAAAAAAGTATCTAAGGGGAAAGTGTTCTAATGCATTATAATCATCCCAAGTCTTCAATTTCATCAGAAAAGCACTTTCACTGCAGAGGACAGTATTATGTCAGAGACTGAGGTTATCTTGCAAGAGATAGTTTTCAGAATATGCAATAAGGTCAAGTGAGTACAGAAGATTGTTTAAAGAACCCAGTGACTCTAGGATTTATGCTCCTGTAAAGTGCAGAAAGCTCAGGATAAAGGCTAAAAGAGGAACTGGAGAGTCTTATGGTTTGGAAATTGTTGAGTAAGTATAATAACCAGTACAATGGATACATTTGCAGATCAGTGAGGGAAAAGAGCATGGAATCCAGAATAATTAAATATGAAACAATGGAAAAATTCCCACAACTAGCAAGTGGAGAAGACACAAGAAAAAATTAACTATAACTTTCCCATCATCAGATACCAGGTAGTTTTCATTAGAAAAAATATGTGTAAGTGTGTAAGACCTCATCTTTTTGTAGTGCCACTTGAATTGTCTAGCACAGAAGGTATTTTCTTGCAGAATGAAACTACTTTAAGATGCCTTGAAAGGCAGCACAGCCTACATATAAGATGCTTAGGGGAGAAAATAATCATTAGGATCATAGGAATAATCTTGAGATTGACACTAAACTGTACCTGTCTACATATAAGTGTTTAAGCTCTCATTGTAATCAATGCTTATTACAGGCAATAAAGCGTAGAGACCAATGCACTTCATCAGCAGGTTCTGGGAGAACTGAATTGCTCACTGGGCTCCACTGCCTGTACTATTCAGTTCTGCAGTAGGAACTTAGGCACAAAGTACATGTGCAGGTACCTACAAGTAGACAAGACCATTTCAGTGTCTGAATCTCAAATCAAATCCCACTAGCAGACGCTAGAAAAAATAAGGGATGCATGAAAGCATCAGTACTATGAAAGAACTAAGGTTCCCTCAGAGACGTCCGATGCACTAAAGCAGCAGTTATTTAGAATGAAAAGAGTAGTTTAAGGGAAAAAAAATGAGTATGTATGTCATGGACACTATGAAAAACATGCTTTAGCCTCAGTGCATCTATGTGGAATACTTTGGTTTTATGCTAATCAAAACTCAGTTCAAGCCACTTACTGCCATTAGCAAGGATGGGGATGGAAGTATCAGTGAGAGTCTGAGCCCCACTCATCATTTTGGGAGAGCAGTCTCAGTTCTTCTGCAGTGGTGGTGGTTACAGCAGTGGAGGATGGGGAAAGAAGGACGATAAGATATTCAGAAGAAAGGAAACAAAGAGAGGAAGAAGAGGAAGATCAAATAGCCAAGATGCCTCGTGACAGCTTTTATTGCCATTATCAAAAACTGCCGGGTAACTATTTTTGCATAGAAGACCAGACATTATTTTTCCCAGATACATAGTTCGATTGAGACTTTGATACAATAGGGGATGCAGGGGAAAGAACGCTGAAAGTCGTAAATGTACTGACTAGATAACCAATTAAACAAAAGTACATGGAGCAAAGTCTACAGCTACTTTATGTTTCATGTCAATACTTGAAATAAATAAAGTAATACCAAAATGTCTGTGGCTTGGAGTGACTCAACTGTTGCTGAAGTTGTGCCAGTGGAATAGAACCACAAGTTAATTAAGGAGGTAGTGCCACAATAGTATTTTCTTCAGTCGCTATCGTCACTTTCATAAGAAGCTGAAGTACTAGATGAGGTTTTGGTGACAAATCTGGCAAGTTGTAAGGTATTAAGAAAACTGTATTAAAAGCAATAGCTGAAAGGTATATATTGGGAATTTAAATACCTGACAGAATGGATGATTACACCTCATACTGAACTCAAGTGAACAATCATATTAAGTAATTATTTAACACTTGGATGGTGAAATTCAAAGTACAGTGTCCACATCAGTGCAGAAAAAAAAATAATGAACCCTCCTGGAAGCCAAGAAGTAGATTAAAAACACAACTGTTTGTTAGGTTACATGATAAAATCTTGTCTGCACACACACAAAGGAGTACAGACAGACTATGGCAGATGGGGAAGTCCAAATAACCCTCTGCCCAGTTCCATCAAAGGGGACATCAGCCTATTGAAGGCCCATCACCACAAGCCCAGAGGAGCACAGGAGCACAATGGCAGGCAGAAACCCAGGACTCAGATGATAACAAAATGCTAGAGCACCTTTTTGACTGAGTGGGGGTCACTGCCTGGGGGCATGGGACACATTATGGCATGCAGTTTTGGATTGCACAGGACTTATTATGGGATGTTTAGGGGAGGAACCAAAGGCGAGGAAAGAGATTCAGTGATTTGGGGAGGAACAAGGAGGGGAAAATAGAGGGTTAGGGGGATAAAAAGGGGTTGGTCACATGTAAATAGTTTCCTGGTCAGTATGCTTGTCTGGCCATGCCCTGAGCTGATCAGTGCTGTCTGTACTATCCTCATACTAAATTCCTTTCTAATTCTTTTATTGGGTGAGGGATTCTGTGGTGTGTGATTGTGTGTGTGTGTGTGATGGTCTGTACGAGCAGCTGGAGAGGGGCTGAGGCCTCAGGGCATCCACACTGTACACACATATAAATACATTCTCAAGAGTGGACCTCCATCCTGCTCAGCCAGCAGGGAGGAGGATGAGGCTGTTGGTGCTGTCTGTGTTTGTGCAAGTGCTCTGTGTGTTGGTAGGTGATCTGCGTGGGTGGTCATGTACATAAGTATATATGTATATATGGATACATGTATTGTATATGTGTGCTCTGCATGCATATGCCTATTGGGGATTCATCTTCACCCTCACTACTGGTTGGACCTGGAGGCACGAAGCTGCAGCAGCTTCCCCTCTTTCGGGCTTTCAGATCCAGCTCAATATATTTTTACCCAAACAAAAAAACAAAGTAGATGATGCCTTACAATGATAGTGCTGAGGTTTTAGTGAAAAATTACACAATGTGTAAGCATAAGGCTGCTGATGATTTATTTAGACATAGGCATTTGATGAAAGTAGGTTGAAAGTCTATTATTTTATTACTTTGATTGGCTTGGGAGGAAAGATGCAGATCATAGTTTTCAGAATTTCTTGGAAGTGACACCACTGATTCTGTGGCACAAAGCTCATTTTACACAAAGCAGATAAACTGGTGTTGAATTCACCTCATTTAATTTTATTAATCTAAAAGCTAAAGGAGCTTCTTTAGGATCTCCAGATTACAGAACTTTTTTGGGATGGGTGGAGTCATGCTCTCCTTTCCTTGTCTATCATGGAAGCTCCAACAAAGCAGCTGATTTTTAAAGAGCTAAATTTGAAATCAATGACCCCATTAGAAGTTAGATACAGAATGAAACAGATCTGTCAATGTAGTTGGACTGTAAAGGTCAAGATAGGACTCATGCCACGTCATCCTTCTGTGGCTGCTCTTGTCGTTACTGCTGCTGCACACAGAGTGAAGTTAGTTGCCACTAAATATACTATACTAGTGTACAGTTTAAATAATAACATAAAAATCCTAAGAAAATAGTATGTATCTGCCTCTTTTCCTCAATAAATGCATTCAAAAAGAAATTTAAAAAAAAAACAAACCAAAATGCCCTCAATAACATGCCTTAACTTTTTGTCAGCCTGAAGTGGTCATGCAGTTGAACTAGATGATCATTGTAGGTCCCTTCCAACTGAAAATATTCTATTCTAAAAACCAAACCTCAAAACTAACAAGAATGCTTTTTTCCAGGCAAATAATCTGGGATATACTGTGATATAGAATTTAGACTGTGCATGTATCTTCTGAGGTATTAAAGCCTGATACATGGCATCCTGGATAATCATCACAGTATTCTTTCCCAAAGGCAAGTTTTACTTTAATATTAGTTTTTGACCTTACTACTCCTTTCAGAATGCTGTTATCATTTAATGTTCTTTAGCCTGCTTATTTCCTCTTCCCCCTAATTTATACCAATTGATTCTCAGGTCAAAATTGGGTTTAGCTGCAATTAGTGGAAAGGACCCACGCTGGAGCAGTTCATGAAGAACTGTAGCCCATGGGAAGGACTCACGTTGTAGAATTTCATGGAGAACTGTCTCCCATGGGAGGGGACCCCACGCTGGAGCAGGGGAAGAGTGTGAGGAGTCCTCCCCCTAAGGAGGAAGGAACGGTAGAGACAACATGTGATGAAATGACCGCAACCCCCATTCTCCGAACCCCTGTGCTGCTGGTGGGGAGGAGGTAGAGAATTCTGTAGTAAAGTTAAGCCCAGGAAGAAGGGAGGGGTGGGGGGAAGGTGTTTTAAGATTGGTATTTGGTGAATGATCTCTCCCTCTTCTTATCTCGACCCACTAGCCTTTCGTTATATTTTCTCTCCCCTGTCCAACCTCAGGAGAGGACTGATAGAGCAGCTTTGGTGGGCACCCGGCATCCAGCCAGGGTCAACCCACCACAAAGGCAGTTAGTATGAACACAGAAAGCAAAGCACTTCCCTCATCTCTAGTGGAGGGGGACTGAAGTACTTTGCATTGACATTATGATACTATACCTATTTTAAGCTAAAATAACTCTCTTACCTCATCAAAACAGAATGGAATTGCTTTTCATTTTGGTCATCTTCACAGCTTCCCCTCTCTCTCCACCCACCTTTTTCCTATACATCTACATTTCCCCCTTGATTTTGCTGAACAGTGCTAGACAGTTTTCTGGCTCCATTGATGTTTTTCTTCATGTACAAGCTTTCAGATATAAACACTTCACTAAGAGCAAAGCTCACACAAAACATAGGTACCTGCACCTATACTGTGCCTAAAGAGGTAAATTGGAACTGACAGAGGTGAGGGCTAGTGATGAATACACCTGGGCAAATTCTTTCATCTTCTACTACAAAGTCTGTCTGCCACCATAAATCAATCAGCTGAATAACTTATATTTGATTATATAATTCCTCTCATTTCAGATACAAAGGGTAAAAAAAGGATTTTGCATGTAAGAAGGATTAAAAGTTCATTGATTTTGATTCTACTATTGTTTGAAAAGAAAAATATCTGATCCTACCTCTTCACAGGCGGTCCTGAAATCCATGTGCTATGACACAGCAAGTGATATTTGTCTAAAATGGAGAGAAAGATTTCATTAGAATGAAAAAGGTATTGTAAAACGTAAAAGTTATCTGTCTGAGCTGAGCAATTGCACTTCTCTTTGTTAGGTCCAGTTATAGTCACTGCTTAAAAAGAGAAATGATCATAGTTGCAACAAGATTAGGAATGGTAAGGTGTTAGAAGTTGTTCCTGGTTCTTATAAAGTACACAACCCAGTTTCATTGAATACGATCAAAGGAATGCTTATGTACCCATAACCTCCTCCCTTCCTTGGGGCATTCAAACTTACTTTTCTTATTGCAAGTGTAAATTTCTTTTTTTGTGGAGGTTTTTTTTTTCCCAAAAGTAAGAGTATACTGGAAAGTAACAGAAATGGAGACTATTAAGTGTTGCTCTTCAGAATACCCTCTCTCTTCTAAAAGACTATTGTTTTTTTTTCTTTTCTCCCCTAATTAAAAACCATCATGCATCAATACCTTTTGTCTCACATTTTATTAACATACGTAATCTCTCCAAGGAAGCCAGTGTCATTTAACAGTGTGCCTACTTTGTAGAAATATTTATGAGTTGAAAAAACAAATGTTGGAAAAGTCAGGAATATGTTTGAGTGCTGGCAAAATGTCACACCAAATCCTGTGATTATTACTTTGCCTGGCCTTTACCTAAAGCATATTCATCCCAATGCACATGTATGCATTCACTTATTTATGAGATAAAGCCACTGGAACATGCTGTTATCAGAGGATAATCACAGTGTCCTGCTGCTGGTTCTGCAATCGAAATACCCATGCATCAGCCAACAACATTTCCAGGAAACACTTCCTGGGCAAAACAGTGATTTCATTCAATGGCTGGAGAAACGAAACCTGTAACAAAATCCTCTCCATTAAGCATTTTATTGCTATTCTGTATTAATTATTTGCTTACAATTATTTGTATAAATATAGTACTCAAAGCTCCAACACAAAATTTGCCCCATTAGCCTAAGTTTAAAATAAAACTTAAAAACTATACCTCATATAGTACAAAAATGTAAGTCATAATAATAAAACTTCTTAATCTCCTAATTGAGTCTCTTAATTTGTTTTGCTGCCCTGGATGCAGTTTTATTAAACCCAAGCACATGCACACATATGAGGCTAACGTTCCGTATTTACTGAGCTCTTCCTGGTTCACAGCCTGTGCTCTAGACTGATTTCTAGCAGAGCTAGCCTAGGTTGGCTAGGTTACAATAAAGGAATTTAAACGGACCCATCATCATTCCTTCCTTAGCAGCTTTACAAGTGCACCAAGATCTCATAAAGATCTATATCTGTAATTCTGCTCTCAAAGTACTCATAGCAAACAAGGTCACTACTACAATCTTGAAAACTTTTCTCTCTGGTGGGACAGTCATTATGCAATGAAGTATGTTTCCTTGTAATTTTTACGAACTCCCTTTCCAGGTGCTGAGTAAGCTGAACTGGGAAAAAGGCTTTGCTCACCTTACCAAAGTATGCTGAGGACTTTTTAGCCTTCTGGCACTATAAACTTAGATACCTTTAAAACATAAATGGAAGTACTGCACAGTGTTCTCCTTCCTCAGCCCCTGATTATGTCAGGTCAGTAACTCCTACTGCAGTCAAAAGTGTATTCACTTATGTTATGATCTGCTTTATTAATAAAGTTTTGCAAAGTTTAGGTTTGAGCAACTTTGGTTCCACAGTCAATGACAATTCCTCTTTGGTTCTTTTTTAGCTGCTCTTTGATCTAAATCCTGGCTAATCCAGGTAATTTCCACAACTCAGTATTACTCCATTTTCTTCTTTTTGCTGTTTTTATGTATTATGCATTTATTTACCTATTTCAGAAATATTTGTATTACCACGTAGAAGAAAAGTCAAGAACAACTACGCTTCCCAGCATCATAGCTTATTGTATATGCAGCTCATGACCTAAAACAACTTGTAATTTTTCTCAGATAATAATTTAGCAATCTTAGAAGTATGAAGCTTCACGTGAACACCAACTTCTTTATTGAAAACCCCTTTAAATACCTTCTTAAAATCCTTTTTTTTAAAACCGTTTAAAAAAACCCCAACATTTTAAACACCACTACCATTAACTCTAGCATGCTTAATATGTCAGGTGATATTATTTCTGAAAGGCAGGAGGCATAGTTCCCTGTCCTATGTCTTGAGGGCTGTCATAGCAAACAGAGCCCTTGACCTTCAGAGAGACAGTCCTCAAACTGTAAATATTGCCTGCCACTACCTGTTGATACTTGGTGAATCTACCTGCCAATCGCCTTGGTGATACTTCCTTTTTTCCCCTACATACTAAATTACAAATAGGTAAATAAAATATAAAACCAATACTCTCCTTACATCCATCTCCTACCAAAATAACTTCACTGGTTCCCCCAGAAAGGTTAGACACAGAGTTTCCTCTGGGAAAGGTGGTTAGAGGCAATTTTTCATGATCTGTGACAAGACCTTTTACTATTAAAATATTCTCTAAAATGTAAAACTGGAACTGCATAATTCTCAACACAAAATCATAGTCATTGCAATGAGTGTACCTGTTTCTCAGGCATTCAACTACTCCGTTACTCATCTTTGCAATATAGCTGCCACTGCTTCTGTATCACTCTGTTTCCTACCGATTCTTGTCTGCAGGTGCGCACAGAGAATTTAAGCCCATTATCAATGTTTTTTTCTATCAGCAATTTTATAATACTTGATATTTTAGAAACAGCACATAGAAGGTTTGATTATGAAGTGCATTATCTCATAAACCAGCTCAGAAACATCACTGTTTCCAGCATTTAAACCCTGAATAAACACTATATGATTAAATTACAGGAATGCATATTATGCATCATGCAGAACTTTTATGATCTTACGCTGGTAAAATGCCCCAATGATTAGTAATTGTCTCCTCCTGTAATACATGAAAAAAGGCAGGAAATATAAAACCAAGTAATTTTACAAATAAAACATCTGTAAAATGATAAACCGTGACACCCAGTGCTGAGAGATATCCCCTCTTCAGCCTCTGGCTAACCTCTGCAATCTCCTCACCTTCAAATCACAGTCATTTTCACCTGAGCATCTTTGCAGCTCTCCTAGGAGCTTCCTTCAGTCTCACCCAGACAGCCCACTGGTTACCAGCCCACAGCCCCCTTCAACCTCAATATTTGATTTTTGTCTGTCCCTCCCCACCCTTAGGTTGCTTTGGGACAAACTGTGCTCCAGAAGGTGAGAAAGGAGCTGCCTGTGGCTTTGAAGGGATGAGGTGCAGAGGAAACAACAACAGTGTCAGGATAGAGCAGGGTGTGCAAGCACAGGTGGGAGGCACGAGCAGTGTGCATTACTCAAAGAGAAAGAATAGCTCCAACAGCAATGAGGCTTCCTCTGAAAAGGTTGGGAACCACTGCAATCAAAAATATGTAAACAAGCAAGCTTTGAAAAGTTACTTTCCTTCCCTTCCACTTGATTTGCAGTCTGCACTTCCTCCAAAGCTGAGTTACCCAACTTATTTAGCTCATCTCTGCTGATAGACGTAAAGGAAGCAACGCGTGACAGACAGGTTGGGAACAGAATTTGACACCCCCTTGACAGAACAAGCAGTTATTCAATACTGAAGAAACATTTACCGAGCAGTATTATTACAGCATTTGTGTTCTAAAGGGAAATCAATGGCTAAAACATACCGGTAGAGTTGAAGGCTATGGCAGCCCTCAGAGACAAAGCTTCATTTAGGATAATGCACTGAGCACTTGGCTATGCTCTGATCTTATAATAAATCAGGTCATATTCCAGTGGTATAATAGATGGAATTTCATGAAATACTTCCATGACTGAATACTCCAATATACTTAATAAAATAAGATAGCAAACAAAAAGAAAATTTAATATGCACACAACAGTAAAGTGGTGTAAAGTGTTGGGTATACCACAAGCCAATTAAAATACTATTGAAGCAGTAGTAGGAAACACTTCATTCTCAAGGTTACTGGTGCAAAGTAAGAATACAATATTGTATGCACAACTAACAAGTTCTGGAGAAGTGATGTATTATCAAACACAATTTAATTTAGCATATGGTATCATTGGAGCTTGTATACTTCTTACTTGCTGGAAATAAGAAATTCTTATCGTCTGAGAACTGTCTGAATTGCTAACTGGGAACAGACTAAAACCATGTGTCAAAGGCACAAATATCAGTTCTGCAACTAATTGTGACAGTGGTTCACTACTAAACTGTATGTTTGCCTTTTCAAGTCCTTCTCCTGCCTCCATTCTCTCTAGTATCTTTTGTGCTCTACATTTTGGAGATGTCTGAAGGAAATCATATCTGCCATTTTTATGTGTGTTAGGAAGTGAAACATACACATTTATAACTCTGCAGGGGCTTTTTTTTTTAGCAATAATTAAAAAAAAACCAAACCCATCTCTGCTCTAAGTAGGGGAAAAAGGCTTAGAAATTACCCTTACATGTACCATAGCTGGTCCTTTGTGCCTTAAGGGAAAGAAAAATATTTTGGGGAAAAAGAAGGTATTACTTCAAATGCAAATTCCATGAAGGCGTCTTCATTCCATCCAGCTTGCCACAGGGTGTTTAGTACTGCAGGAGTGGTCAGATGCATGCAAACAGCATGGTAAATCAGGGGAGCAGTTTAGTGACCATAGATCAATAAAACCCTCTTCAGTTACTGCTTTCCAGCACACTTGAATTATATTTCGTTTGAACACTGAGTTACTTGTGTTCAGTTAACATAATAATTTTTAATAATTTACAACAGTAACATATTGAACTCATCTGGTGCAAAATTTCTCAGTGACTTGGGCACAGATAGTCTCTAGATTCAAACACAGCCTCATACTTCCCTCACAGAATTCAATACATGAAGGGGGATCTATATATCCCCTGCACAGAATTACACCTTTAATAAATTAATTTAAGCTGAAAGATGTTCATAAAGCTGGAGGCCCCTAAGCTGCATGTACTTCAATCTACCTGACAGTTCAAGGACTGAGATGAACTTTGAACTCAGCAAAGCTGTGCACTTCTTTGGCATTGAGGAAAATAGTCACCTGACAAAGCTTTTTAACAAAATGTTCAGCTCTTAGCACAGCTCATGCTTCAAAGGAATTGGAGCTGGCAATTAGTAGCTAACAAGGTTTTTAATGTTTAATTCATTTTACCTTGGTTAAAACAAGAATGATATTTACCTGCCAGTCATAATTTATTATTTTAGTTGCAAGCATTTTTAATCAGCAACCCCAATTAAGGATTCATTGTATAAACATCAATTTTTTCAAGAATCAGTGAGCCACAAGGCAGTATTAACTGAATGAACGCATCTTGGGCTCCTGTTTGTTTATCCAGTACTGTTTGCACTAACAATTATCTAGTGCCCCCCAGAACAAACACAGACAAAATGACTTGAGTAACCCAGTCTGTTCTGGCTTGGTAAAAGCAAACTAATGGAAATGGCAAAATAAAACAAACAGTGCACGACACAATCTTTCAGAGGGAAAAAGCAGTATTACAGGAGAATCATCTGAAAACGGTGAGGTTTAATGCCAATGGGCTGCCACTGCATGTCTTTATGTGAAATACTCTATGGCAAACTGGAACAGGAAAGTTTGGCTTTAGGTCAAAGTCTGGAATGTCGCTAGAAAAAAAAGCCTGTGTCTGATCTCTCAGTTTTCCACTGTTACCTTTTGGTGACTCACTAGATGTGTTTGAATAAAGTTACGTACTTAATTTCAAAGACAGGTAGTACAGATGTCACAGACCAAGCAGGGACTAAATGTCTTCTTACTCTTAACTGCTCTGGAGGCTGCATGAACTATGTCATGATTTAGACCATTTCTCAGTTTTGCCTAAATAACAGTGCCTTGTATCAAAGATGAACAGAAGTTCTTCTCTGACTATCTGGCACTGCAGTCTGTTTTTTCTCTCCATTATCTCTGAACACAGAGTTTCCTTATAAAAGATACTGGCATTCCTCTGCCAAGGCAATTGTTTCCCAGTCAAATATAAATTTCATGCCTCTGGCATTATGCCTAATGCTACTAGTTTGGAGTGAGACTTTCCACATCATAATGCATTTTTTTATTTCACTTAAATAAAAAAAAAAAATAAATTGTACCTGTCTCCTAAAGGAGGTAAGGAAATAAATTAATGGTTGTAAACACTCAGGACACTTTAATTTGCAAGGTTTTTGGAAATTACTTGGATACTAAAGTAAGCTAAAGACAGGAATGCTTCCACTTCAAATACTGAGCATGCTTTTTCAAATTAAAAAGCAGGTAAGATAATACTTAATGACAAGGTCATAGCTTAATGTAAGTTTTGTCTTTGTCTTACCCCCACTTACATTTATTCAACAGCTAATTTAATAAAGCACATATTTAGCCCTGTGAGGTCCAGAGAAACTAGACTTCAGAATCACATGGTAATAACTAAATTTAAATGTTTCCCATATACCAAGGAAAATGCAAACCAAGATTTCTCAACAGATATGACACCATTTCTGCTCATATGCTACAGTTTGAATCACAAACTCTAGCATGTCTTTGCAGAGCTTGAACTAACAAGATAAGCATAACTGAAAGAAATGACAAAATCTAATCTCAGAGAAATTCAGAAGTTTCATTAATGTAAATGAAAACAAAATGACAAGTCATTTTAAATTGCCCCAGGACAAAAAAAAAAAATCCAATTTTCATTTGAAAATTCATAACCAAAACAATATTTGATTCTGACTTTTCCTCATTTTGATGGGATTGAAATTAGCTGAGTAAGGTCAAAACTTTTTCATTCTATTTTATGATTTGTTTTTATGAAATGATTCATATTATTAAAAAGAATATTCCTATTCTACATTCACAAAATCAAAAAACTGTCTGTTGTATTTTATATTACCAAGTTATATATCACAATGTAATAAATTTGTAAATGGTTTGAAATAGAGCAGTGGCAGTGTTTTAAGTTGCTTTCCTGTTATGTCCACAGGTGTGAATACAAGTCTTGTTCTGTTTTTATAGCCGAAGCTCCTAACTGGTTCAGATAGAATTGGATACCTTGTTGGGATGGGGTGTCAAATGCAGCATTAGACTTCATCAGTCCTTTCATCAGGACACTAGACTTCATCAGTCCTTTCCACCAAGATGGTAACAAAAATCACAGCAGCACAATGAAAAAACTGGCATCATTTAACTTTCAGTGTTTGTTTTCATATTGATACTTGAATTTGGGTTTGTTTTCTACTTCGTAATTACCATCGTCACTGTTTTTGCAACTTCTAGTCAGTTTTCTCGCTGATAACTTGGAAAGGGCATTGGACTAACAGGAGTAAAAAGGTTTGGGGAATATGCCTGGAAGTTACCTAGGAAGATGGGCAGCTTGAGAAGCTGTGAGATAACAAAGAGTCAGTGCAAGCTAGCAGAACAGAAGAAACTAGGCATACTTATTTTCGTTAAATCAACACTCTTTGCTGAGACACGGAACTTAAATGACTAAACTCTGGTATCTGAATCACCTATGTGAAACTCCAAAGAACAAGACAAATTGGAGATTCTAGCAGCAAGACCCCAGATTTCTTATTTAAAGTGGGCTAAGGAATCTCTGTGTTGTACTGCAGCTTAAACAATCTGTGTTGTTTACTGTGCCAGATCACTGATCCTTGAATGTCACTGATCTTTCATAGGCTTTTTCTTTCTTCTTTGTCTAAAGTATGAACTTACAGATTTTCATAAATAACCAAGTTAATCACAAAAAATGCAAGGAATAATTTGAAAAATTGATTGATTTAAATTAACGTGATTAAGCGACCATTTGACAGCTTTAGACTGAAGTCTAAACTGCAACTCAGCTTCTACTACCAGGTCCTGTAATCAGCAGTGACCTTCCACCTAAGAAGAATTCCTATGACAACAAGCATGCACACACTTCCAGTGGTCACCATTAAAAACTATACATTTGTTTGTCATCTCTGGGACAGCATAGCTATGGCATAGAGAGCACCCAAGGTTTATTGCAGTTGCTGCTGCAGTGTTGCCTTATCAGCAAAGTCCCTTATTAATTAAACAAACATTAATTTTCCTCAAGTTAAGGAAAAAAGAAGTAACCTATTTCAAATAGTTGCCAGTGAAGGAAGGTGGAATAATACTGTGCATGAACTAGGAAATTCTAGCCATCAGAGATATCATGGTCATGGTTTGCATAGTCCACCACATTTCTCTTTTTTCAGAGCAGATATTTCTATACAGAAGAATTTAGTACTTATGGAAAACAAACACCAATAACTTGGCTCAAAATTAATCAACATAATTAGATCTTCCACTTGAGTTTTTATATGATTGCAGCAAAAGCCTCTTTAACTCCTCTGGAATCCAGAAAGCAGGAATTTGTAGCAGTAGTGTTGTAATATCATCAAGTCAAGTTTATTTATTGTCAAACTGTTCCTGTAGTAGTACATTGTCAAAATGTGTAAGAAGAGAACTTGAGATATGCAAAATATGCCACATAGGAAAACACTTAAAGTACTGTAAAATTAAAATAAACAAAGTTAAGTAGCCAGTGAGAAACACTTAAAGCTAATCTGAAAATACCCCTGAGATAGCATCCCTCACTGAAAATCTTTCTTTACAGGACAGGATGGGACTCAGACGGTGAAATGGTCATCACAGCTGTCCATATAGCCCTCTCCTGCAGGTTGTTCATACTGCCATGGGGCTACAGCAGTAAGTTGCAAAGAAGCACAAATTACAGCCTGCTCCAATTTTAAAAACTGAGGTGATTCAGACAAACACTGGCTACTGGTAAAATGTGCTGGTCCAGGAACACTGAGCTGCCACACAATGACACCTGGGCAGACGTGGGTGGACAGCTATAGGTGCCATCTCTATTTAATCAGTTACCTTGTAGGAATTATTCATGATCATTATCTCATTTTCTACCTAATTGACGACTGCTCAGTTTAGATTTTACTTAATGTGTTCTTGAGCTCATTGAGAGCCAGGATGCCAAAAAGTGAAAGCTGTAAGAAATTTTACTTTGTAAAGTCTCGGACACATTCATGATACTATCTAATCATAATATGGGAGGGACTAATATCAGTAACTCCTTCTATGATTGCCTTTCACACTCCAACCCTTCATTCACTTTTAACTTTTGACAAATTTTAATTGTTTGGATTGAACCTCTTTATTACAAGCTTCCTAGTATATGTGCTTTTCTGATAAAATTTAGCCAAGAAAGATTACCTGTTTCTGAAAACAATGTTAAAGACTAATACATTGGTTTGCACAGAAAAATAAAAAGTCATTGGTCTTTCTCTAAAAAGCCTTAGAAATCCTGTGTCTGGAACAGATCCTGGAAATCTGAAAGAATAAATTGCATTTTGGAAAAAAAAAAAAACCTAACCAAAACTGGTAATTGCAGTTAGGGAAAGGGGAAACTATGAACTAGGACAAGATGCTCAGGGATGTGAAGACTGGAATAAGAACTATAGTAAAATGATATAGGTAATACATGAATGGCCCTAAAGAAAGATTAGGAGCCACTAAATGTAGGTGAGAGAAGATGATAAAAATTTGAACTGTACAGTCAACCAGACTGGAAGATGCTGGAGTCATGCTGAAAAATTGTTACCAGGAAGAGAATGAGAAGAACATGAAAGGGAATCTGAAACTTGGTAGATCAGCAGAAAGGAGTTAGGGTAGGCCAAACTGAGGAAGCTTTTGGGCCACAGGCAAGTTGAGAGATGGGGAAGAAGGAAACAACCTTCAGGAAAGTAAAAATGAAGGTTTGTAACCACCATAGAGCACTTCCCTCCAGGGAAATGGTACCCAAAAATCAGATTAAAATTCCACAGGCATTACACTTGTTTTACTGTACAGAATACTAAAATTAAGCAATGTCAGAAAATTTATTGTATATATCATTAAGCTGTTAGTATGGACCCTTGTATGGCTTTAGTTATGCCAACTAGTACTCTCCAAAAGAACAGGCTGCATGATTCAGGAGTGAGTTAGTGTAAGGTTTATTCTCAATAGGCAATTTTTTCTCATAGCCACCAGACTTTGGAGGATAAGGCAGTTAAATACCATGGCTGTAGACTGTCCTGTGCAACTACCCTGAATGCCAGAAGCCAGTTTCATTGATAACGATAAACATAAACTAGGAGCTTCATCTTTTGGAAACTCACAAAAAGTGGCAGAACATTACAGCTGGTACACTAGCTCAAATGACAGCGCTAAAGCTTCCAAGCCTACCCATGAGAGTACCAGAAGATACCTCATTATGGGTTACTTTTTACGTGAACTTTTTTGTTAAGTGGGTTCCAGTAGAAAATTTTGATTGTGATTGTGCAACTGAAACTGAGTCACAGTGTATACACGAAAATATGATGGCTTAAGTTTCCATAGCTATGTTTAATTCAAGTATTTTCTAACTTTTAACTTACCTGAAAGATTTTAAAATAAGTCTTGAAATCAAATGGGACTCAAGTTTAAAAAATTCCATTGATGTCTCCAAAACTCACAGGTATAGTAGGTGTACATCTATACTGGTACACTAAACAGTACCAAAGCACTTCTGCACTTCAGACACAGTCACTGAAGCAAAGAAGGAGTTTTGCTCTTCCTTTTTACTTTCCATGACTCTCAGTCAAGAGAGCAGGGGAGAGGACAGAGTTCAGGGGTCACAATTCCTTTATTTACTTTGAAATCTATTTCAGGGAATAGAAAGGTTATACTTTAAAGACTCCATCCTCTCACCCTGTGAAGGATATGGAACTAGAGGGAGGTATAGGGTTCTTTTTCAGCATACTTTTCCCCCAATGTAATGGAAGTAGGAAAGAAAATTCTCCAAACTATCCACAAAGTGTGTGTGTTAATAAACGTAACACAGTGCCAGTCCAAGAAGACCAATGAAAAAGGAAAAAGGATAAAAAGGGGAGAGAAGAAGATGAGAGAAGAGGGAAGAGATTGCTGATAAGAAGAAGGGGGCAAGGAAAGAAAAAGATGTGAAGGAGGGGAAGATGGAAACATGTTTCTTAAAAAATCATTTGCATTTCCCCATTACATATCATTTTTCATTCTTAAATAAAAGTCAGCTTGATCAATCCATACGTACTAAGATAAATTTTGTTATTTTTTTCATCAATAGTATACCATATTTTAACTATGACTAGTAAGATGAAGGGGAAGTATTTTAGGTATATGAAAGAACCTAACTTCTTTACATTTTGTTGTTTTTTTTCTGCTTCTACCCTCAGCAGACCTGGGAAACAAAAGATTAAACTTGGAGAAAGAGAAGTAATGTAAATCTTAGGGATAAGCTGACTATAAGCAGTAATATTGAGAAGAGAGGGTCAGAGATGCATTAAGAGATACTTTCCTTACATCTTCAGTCACATGGTTATAGTAACTGTGCTGTATTTTAAAATCTTTTCACAAGATTACCAGAACCAAGTTCATTGCTTGTGACATGCCTACAGAAAACAAATTACTTAAGTGTAATTTTGGGTACCACCTGAATCACAATTGCTTAAAAGCATTCTTTATCATTTTAGAAATATTCAAGTGAAAGAGAGATTCATAAAGAGAACAAGCTCTGTACAGAAGTCCAGTGACACACTGAATTAAAGCAAATTAAATCAATGTTAGTACAACACACTGATGCAGGAAATTAATATGGGTGTTGTGGGGCTGTACAGCATGTTTGAGGATCTGGGATTTGGCAAACCTGTCACAAAGGAATGATTAAGGCAGAACGCTCAGCTAAATTAAGATCATGCAGCAGAACAAAATACATGACTATTTTTAGAAACTGTTGACGTCCATATAGCCCAGGGAAAAGACTGGCCTCTTACTTTCAGTGTAAGCGACAGCAATGCCATTAGGGTAAGCTACAAGGACACACTGAAAGTAAACGGCAGACAAATTAAATCATATACAGGACAATGTGAAATGATGGCTTAGCAGAAGTTCTGTAAACTTAATATCAAGGAGTCTGCTGCCCAGAGTCCCCAAAATGTAAGTTCTTTTGCCAGTTAATAAACATGCCGAAATGCAAGTTAGTCTAGGAAAACGTGGTATCAAGCAGCTTTATCTGAGCTTGAAACTACCTACGAAGAAAACAATTTGTGAAGTGTAAATATTGACATTGAGTGGGAATCCTTTGTGATGGTTCTAGCTTCAAAAGTGTTGTTTTAGACTTGTGTCTGTGATACTTGTTTATATTTTAAAAGAATTCTTCATAAAACATTACTGACTGAGCTTGATTTAAAAAGAAGTGAAAGCTAGAATGCTAAAGAAGATATTAATGTTTCACTCTCCTTTGAAAATTGAGGTTTCTTTTGTGAGATGATGATATTACCTCTCCTAGCAACAGCACAGCTTCTAGGTTCTTGTATTTCTTCATGGTTTTAACAGCCATCAGCCTCCGTTTAAACGAACAGTTCACTCAATGAGAAATATTTAAGTTTCTTGCTGTTTAAACCAGTCCAAAGCTTATGTTCCTTTTTTTCTAAGTAAGTATTGCATTCCTTCTGTAAAAATACCAGCAGTTTTCAGGCAGCACTTTTAACAATGATTAACAGTCAACCTATAAAATATTGTGAGAGTACAGAAGTATTGCTATGAGAATTTGTAACCTACCACTCAAACATGAACATGTTTTGTGCGATCATAAGGACTGACAACTAGTAAATATCCACCAAGGTTTTCATTCACAGTACTTTTGGATTCTTACCTTCAGGTGGTGGAAGAAACTGAACAAAGAGGGCACACATGTTAAAAGCATGGGAGAAAAAACTCTAATTACTAAATTTTATTTCTTTAGAGAGGACATGCTAATAGCTCAAAAGATAAAAAAGAAATGTCAACGTATGTAGCCACATGGTCTTCTACTATCTCCTCTGACTTTTAAAAGAGACTGCCTTAGAGAAAATCAACTGACAAACAATCTGCTGCCATAACTGCAGTAGAATGTTTGAGAAAACAGTAGGCACTACTTTCTTGATCTTGGTGTACATACAATTACTGAGAAATGGTGTTTTTTCCACTTTAAAAACCAAACCCCTTATAGTGTGATGGGGTCATGAAACTGATCATGCCAGTCCTTGCAAGGACCGGGATAACTGTCTTCACAAAGTCTGAAACAGCCAAGTACCTGAGTTTTTCCTTTATAGTCCATCTTTTTAAGCTCAGTTTAAAAAT
Organism: Gavia stellata; assembly: GCF_030936135.1. Taxonomy (NCBI): domain Eukaryota; kingdom Metazoa; phylum Chordata; class Aves; order Gaviiformes; family Gaviidae; genus Gavia; species Gavia stellata. The sequence continues at coordinate 45,662,766 of NC_082596.1, forward strand.
ATTAAAGGACGAAGGAAATTAAACTCCAAACTAGTCTCTCTTCTGTTTGAAGTTTTGAGCAAATTTCAGTTCTGTTCAGTATGCTCTAGTAAAACCACCACAAATAGCTACAAATAACTGGCTATCTGGCCTTCTTTTTAAAGAGTATTGGGAGTTCTTCTTACTCACCAGTCCTGCTCCAGGCTTGAAAGTAGTATTACGTATAAGATTTTTAAAAGGACCCTAGAGCGGCAGTGAACTCCTCAAAAATGGTTTAGGTTTGCTAATCCAATGAACTTTTTTGTTCTCCTTCATGGGAACAGGGCAGGAAGACAAAGCTTGTATCTTCAGACCTTCCCCAACAGAACGCTGGAGTGTATGTGCTCGCTTAGGTTCCCAAATTACACTTAGCTAGACTGTACTGCTTGTCTTCAAAAGGGATGCAGACAGTATCTGTGGCCTGTTTTTGTGGGATCTTTGTATACGGGCACAAAAAATAATGTAAACAATATTACTGTAATAATAAAAATAATAGCATCAGTGTACACAGCACAGTGCCATGTTTGGTCAAAGAACTCAGTTGCCTATCCCATCATTACAAACTCTAAATAACAGCTAAAAAGAAGTCTTTTCCCAGACAGAGTTCCAGCATCATGGGAGTTTTCAATCTCTCTCAGCATATTTGACAAGACTCAGCTGCTTTAGGAATTCCTCTATCCCTGGACTAGTTGTCTGTAAACCCTCAAGATACCAACCTTGCAATATCCAACGCAAAAATACATTATGCTGTCAAGCTTATCATATCACCTTCACCGCCTGTGCATATCTCCCACCACTCCATCTAGAAGCTTGTTCTGCTATAGCTTCTGATCAACTTCCTACATGTCCTGGGGAAGTAGCTGTGGTGTCCCCCAGATATGTTCACCCAACACCACTTCCGCACAGCAGTAGGCCAGGTAGGTCATGGTTGGGCAAAACCACAGTAGGAAAAGAAACAACTTCTATTCTGAGATCTCTTTCCATGTAAAAAAGTTTCTGGTGCTTTTAAAGGAGGCTTAGGATTCTAAAGAATAAGAACATGGGGTAGTTATTCACAGATCACTTGGATTTTAAAAAGGTTTACACAGAAAAACTCATATTTTTTTACTTTTTCATCAAAACTGGTAACCAACTGTTCCATTTACCCCACAAATTTCAAGTCTCTTGTTCAGAAACTTAGAGACTGAAATAACCAGTAAGAGTATAATCTATCTGTTCATTTAGATACTTTCACAGAAACTCTATGGTGTAGGTGCATTCCTAGTTCTGTACTCTGGAGTTAAAAACATCTCAGACTTGAAAGACTTCCCAGGCCATGCCTGTAGCTTTGGTTCCCATTTTCTGATAGTCATCACTGGAGACCTAGAACTCTTTAACTATGTAACTCTGCCATTAGGGACAATCTGGTTAACAAGTTTCTGGAATGGATATTGTAAAACAAGCAGGAGTGAGATGGACATATGGATTTTCCTCACATGTCCTTCCAGAGCTGTGATCTTCCACTTCGATCTCCTTTCCACTGTAATTGGCAACACAGGATTCATAACTCTGTCCCTTCTGGTGTTTAGCATATGGGTTCATATTCAAAAAATGCCTAATAAACCATTATGGCTTTCAAAAGAGTGATCTATACTTTCAGAGTCAGGGATAATTCTGTATAATTGATAGAATCCCAGTAGGATAAAGCTGTGATGAGGTAAAAATAAGCTCTCAAAATCAATACTTAAAAGTTTGAAGATACAGTAATACAAATTAATACAATTTTATCTAACCATAACTTAGTATCTGATGGAATATTTCAAGGCTTCACAACATTTTCTAAGGAAGTAGATAAAGGTACAACATTTTATTACATTCTGTTCACTTTTTAAGGCAGAGATTTAGCAAAGGGGTTTCTTTCTTTCTTTCTTCCTTTCTTTCTTTCTTTTCTTCCTTCTTTCCTTTCTTTCTTTCTTTGCCAAGAAAGAAAGAAAGATGAAAAAATTATTTTGGGATTAGCTAACTTCCAGAAGTAATAGATTCAATAAGACTTCTTAACTTGATGGTAATATTTGAATTACAATTTTAATCATATCATAAAAAATAAATGTTACCAGTGCATGATATAAAGATATCAGATGACATCTTTGTAGAATAACAACAGGAACTTAAGGAATCTGAAATAGTCCACATGAGCAATATCAAGTAAAATCCCTGACATACACTATTATAGCAATTACTGGAAAGTCTCAGGGAGGGAACTTTCATATTTACAAGGCTGCATAGTACAACACAAAATCCACAAATATGGCACAAAGTACTTTAAAAGCAATATAAACTAGTCTAACTGCTTTAGCTGTCACTCAGTTGGTCCTGAACCACACTGATAAAAGAGAAATTATATTTCAAAATCTAACATTTAACAGCTTTAAAAGTAGTTATCTAGAACTATATTTTATGCTTTCCTTTTGTTTTGTTTTCTTCTTTTATCCTTTGTTTTAAGGGATGTAGAACAACAAAAATAAAGATGAATTCCAGGTCATGAGATACTTTACTAGCCTCTACTGCTGTGGGTGAGATCACTTGCAGTGATTGCAGTAATTTTCAGGCTTTTATAAAATACCACATGGTTCAAAACTCTAATTCCTTTGGGCTTCACTGAAATTAATCATGTGGCATATATTTTATGATCTTCTTTCCCTGACTTCTATTTTTAGCAGAGGCCATTTAAAAAAATAAACAGTAAGAACAACAAAAAATCAAACATACTACTTTAATTGATTATTTTTTCATCCAAGATATTTGGACAATAATTAAGCTGAAACTCTAATCTGTATATTATGTGTGACTGAACTATGTTTTCTATATTAAGTTTGATCTTAAGTTCCTTGGGGAAGAAGTCATGAATTGCACTGATTTGCATAGAGCTAAGAATACCAAGGAGCTGACAAATAATAATAAGTACATAAAATCTGCACTCACTTATCCTTTTCACTTCTAATCATTTCGCTTGTGCCATCGATGATCTGGATGAGGGGATCGAGTGTACCCTCAGCAAGTTTGCAGATGACACCAAGTTGGGAGGGAGTGTTGATCTGCTTGAGGGTAGGAAGGTTCTGCAGAGGGATCTGGACAGGCTGGATCGATGGGCCCAGGCCAATTTTATGAGTCTCAACAAGGCCAAGTGCTGAGTCCTGCACTTGGGTCACAACAACCCCATGCAATGCTACAGGCTTGGGGATGAGTGGCTGGAAAGCTGCCCCGCAGAAGAGGACCTGGAGGTGCTGGTTGACAGCCGGCTGAATATGAGCCAGCAGTGTGCCCAGGTGGCCAAGAAGGCCAACGGCATCCTGGCCTGTATCAGAAATAGTGTGGCCAGCAGGAGTAGGGAGGTGATCGTGCCCCTGTACTTGGGGCTGGTGAGGCCGCACCTCGAATACTGTGTTCAGTTTTGGGCCCCTCACTACAAGAAAGACATTGAGGTGCTGGAGTGTGTCCAGAGAAGGGCGACGAAGCTGATGAGGGGTCTGGAGCACAAGTCTTATGAGGAGCGGCTGAGGGAGCTGGGGTTGTTCAGCCTGGAGAAGAGGAGGCTGAGGGGAGACCTTATTGCTCTCTACAGCTACCTGAAAGGGGGTTGCAGAGAGGTGGGTGTTGGTCTCTTCTCCCAAGTGACTAGCGACAGGACAAGAGGAAATGGCCTCAAGTTGCACCAGGGGAGGTTTAGGCTGGATATTAGGAAAGATTCCTTTATTGAGAGAGTGGTGAGACACTGGAATAAACTGCCCAGGGAGGTGGTGGAGTCACACTCACTGGAGGTGTTCAAGGAACATGTGGATGAGGCATTGTGGGACATGGTTTAATGGGCATGGTGGTGTTGGTTGATGGTTGGACTCGATGATCTTACAGGTCTTTTCCAACCTTAATGATTCTGTGATTATGTGATCTTACCACCTCCACAACCTGCTGATATTATCCTTATTATTCTTTTTAAATTTTTATGTCTCACTCCTTATATTTTTACATGTTATATTAGGACTTGGTTTCAGTTTCTGCTGGATTTCCTCCTAAACTGAAATACCTGCTGTTTATGACTGAAAGTTATATAAAAAAGCTCAGTGCAGTGTATGATAAGGTTTAAGAGCAGCCATTCTTAGATTACATTATTAGAAATATCTTACAGTACACAAATATTCTAAAGCTTGGATTGAAGGAATTTGCTGTACGGTCTAGCTTCATGTCCTATAGTTTTCTCATTTCTAAATTCTGAATTCTGAAGATGAGGTATCACATTTATCAACTTTTGGACAATTGTAGGTCATTTAATCTAATACACCCAAAGAGCTGCCTAAACATTTTTTTTTCTTCTTCCTTTTAATCTTCCAGATAAAAGAAACATCTCCCAAAATCAGAAGGTAATTAAAACTAGAAAACAAACTGACACTGGAATAATATGGCTGAGTGTGTTTCCCACATCTTAAAGAAAGAAAAAAAATTAAGCATATTTAAGTTTAATTAAGCATATTTAAGTTAACCTAAGTTTGACCAAATATAAGTGGGAAGAACTTTGAAAAATGTAAAATGCTGAAAAGTTCTGCTTCGGAAAAGGAAAAAAAACTGCAAGATGTGATACATTGCAGAGTCTGCTGTGTAAAGTCATCAAAAGATGTTTCTCAATATGCATCTCATTTGATGGGTAAGCTGTGTCCAGGGTGAAACCTATTGCTCATAGATATGTTTTTTTAATATGACATCATTGCTTAAATAAATGTGCAATCAGCTTATATTAGCCCTATTTGAATTCAGGCACTTTGCCAAATTCTTCATTTTCTACAAACTTTCTTTGAAAAGAATGCCTAATAAACCTGGCAATGCTTAGCAGGTACCTGTTCACCTAGTACACTGACAAATGACGCAGTAAGCTGATTGTAGTTTAAACAATGCAACAGGTTTGAGAAATTGCTCTCATGCTTGTTAAGTCAAGAATAAAGTGAGGCTTTACTCTGCTATACTGTGTGCTCTGTAATCCCCCAGGTAGAAACCTTCAGAGACACTGTTCTAAAATATGGAACAAAGCATCCTGGAAACATGTACTACTTTGAGATTAAAATTCAGAGTGCCATTAAATTAGAGCACTCACTAATATTCCTTCTTTTTTTCTCTACCACCTCTCCTTTCACCAAACCATGTCAGGGCTAGTCTGCTGAAGCAGAATTAGAATTCCAGAGAGAAGATTTGAACTGCTGAAATGTTAAACATGTCAGCGTGTTAGAGATCCACACTTCTGCTCTACAGCAATAAGTAGTACAAGGTCTAACTGTCTCTTCGTGATCCTCAGGTGAAAAGAACAACTGATGCCAGTCACATTCAGCAGGCACCTACTTACTGTGTCTTACCCTGGCAATCCAGACTGAAATTAAGTGCTGCAAGACCATTCAGAGACTCTGAAACTGCCTCCTAAAAGAATTGAACAAAATATATATAGCTCTTGTATATTAAAAGTATTATGCAAAAACCAGTAAGAAACATCACAGTTTTATTAAGGAGTCTCTTGATAAAAAAGCCGATTATGGAAAGCAAACTTAAGGGAAAAGGTGAATAGATACAGTTTAACACAGAAATTAATGTATTATTTAAAACATTTTTGCAGTTTCTGCTGTGGGGTTCGGTGAGTGAAGAGCTCTAATCTCAGTTGATATGCTATAGAAGAGTATCTTCCTTTTTGTGTCCAGTATTCCTTCACTAAATAAATTCCAAATCAATAAATAGAAACTCCTATCTGCATGTAACATTTAGCTTCAAAATCCAAATGCCAAAAGGCATGAAAAGCAGGTGCAGAAGTATCTCAGGACATAGTCGCACTGAATAACATTAGAATGCGCAACACATTTTGATGCATATCAAAAATGGGTAACGCAGAGAATTTACTCTTGCTTTCAGTGTCCTAATGTTAACTCACAATCACCTAACCAAAAGCAAAAGGCCACCAGCTCTGGAACTATCAGTCAAATAGCTCGTTTAAGATTAATAATAATCTATTCACTTTCATTTGCTGTAGATAAAAGGGAATGAGTAAAGGAAATTAAGCACAGCAGGATTTGGTTCAGGTTCAGCCCACCTTTTTATTCATGAAAATCCATTAATTCAGCTGGGTTTTAACAGTAAACTTGGGGTGAGAACATGGCCACAAACCACATGCGTGGTGGCCCTCATTTGGCTCTCACTGTCCTCAGCACACAGACAACACAGGATATCTGGCAATCCAGAGCTTAATAGGAAGTTGTGCACCACCCCAAAAGCCACCTCCTTTCCACACTCTCAAATTCATATAGAGGATGTGTAAGGGGGTGGAAGAAGGTATTTAAAGAGGGACAACAGAGGGCTACACCAAGGCACAGGACAAGAAGACCATTCAGGTATCCCATCTAGGCCATCCCTTTCCTCTTGGTTGTGAAGGACACATTAACCCTACCTAAGCTGGTGCACAGGGAGCAAGCATGAGCTGGAAAGACTCGACAGATGGATCCATTTTATTCCAGGTAGTAGGACCCAACCAGACCACATAACAATGTATGTTTGTACACAGTGTTCTTACTGAATGAAATTTTCTTTATGCTGCCTGTGAGAAACTGTAAATGGTTAGCTACTCCTTCCTTGCTCAATAAAAAAATAAATAGTATTTAAATTGTATTTAGCAATTACAAACTTTATTTACTTTTTTACTGTGCTATACATCATACAGATTGCTCCAAAAGCATATTTTTAATAGTCCTCCTTTTCATTGAGGGTATCATATATGCCATAAAATTTTAAATATTGCTGCAGCTGGTATTATGGCTACAATTATGGAGGATTGCTCAGTGCCTTCAGCAACAGCATAATATAAATGCTACATAATAATTCCATTTCCCCTCCAAATGTTCAATCAGATCAATTTACAGAAGTACATTGCCCTTTTCCTCACATGCCACAGAAACAGTCGCCCTGGAGTGAAAGATAATTGCTCTTTAGACTCAGTGTTGTGCAACTGAATGGGGTGAGACTTTCTCATTGAAATGCAGTGATTGTACAGCCAATTGTTGTACAAGTGACTGGATGAAAAGTTGTTTCTATGAAAAAGTTGACTTCTACAACCACTGTTAAAAAAACTTTGCATTAGCAACATGAAGAAAAATGTTTTCACAAATGAAAACCTACGTGTGAGGCAACTACAATAATGCTGACCAATTTCACCGGGTAAGGGAAAATAATGACCAAGCACAATAAAACCAAACCTGAGTGCTAATATTGTTTACTAAATGTATGCTGTATATTAAAGTTTAGCACAAAATACATCATTCAGTATGAAGAATAAAGTCTTTTATTCTTTTATGCTGTCTTTATAGCAATGCAGCTGAAAGCATGGCCTGTTTTAAAGTTTTATATTGCAATGTCTAACACCAACTTTCAAAGGACTGGGCAGGCATTTACTTTTATATATCCAAATCTTCGTAAGTAGTAAGATTTACTCTGAATATGGAATTAATTAGATACATCTTATACATTACAGGCTACTTAATGCTTTAAAAGAATATTATTTTGGTAATGACCACATTTCATGATTTTCTGTACATTTTATAAATCAGATGAAGATAAACAATGAAGACAAAATCTGTAGCCAGGTATCAGATATCTAAGAAAGAACCCAGATAACTTCCAAGTTGAAACTGTTAATTAACTTGTCCTATATTTTATTTGTTCTCAAATTTGTCTTTTTATGAATTCTGCACAAATCTACAAGACACCAAGAATATTTTACTATTGCTAGTTATGCCTTATTTTTCAGAGTTTTGCAGATGAAATTTTGCCTCTGATGATGTCAGTGGAAATTTTGCCATTATCTTCAAAGACATTAAGGACTTCATGTTTCTCAGCAGGTTATTCTTGCTTAACAAGAAGGTGTGCAGTCTCACTACATTTTCACACACCCATTAGCATCTTTAAAGCTATAGTAACTGACAAAATTAAGGAATCACCCCCAAACCTCTGGTTCTGTAACAGGTAGATTGGCATTTTACACAATGGTACCGTGATGAAACTAAAGCCCCACAGTTTCATTTACACCAACAATTTTAAGAACATGTTACAGGGACCATTGTTGTGACAAGTCTTCTGCATTTGTCCTTCATTGGGAGACCAACATTCCACCAGCCCCACAATCTACCTTCATACAAAGCATGTCACAGTAAATATAACTAATATTTTCACTTATATAATTGACAGTAATGACACTTCTTTTCATAGTAATTGAATGGGCAACTGTTACAACCCATCAAAAGAGCCTTGCCGGCCAAAATGCTTAAGCAGAAATAACAAGTTCTGATTTTCAAAAGAAAATGTCATTCATTATGACTCATGTACTGATAAAATGTAACAATATCAAAACAAAATGCTTAAAATTTATCAATATTTTTATACTAAATAACAAGTTAAGATTATGAAATTAAGAAATAGCACAAATGAACAGATTATCTCATGTGAAGAAAGAAAAATATTTCTGCAATTTTATGGCCACTGATGATGATTCAACTTCACTACCATGTTGTTTATAGGGTTTTATTTTAATTTATAATCTTACATATGCCTCTCTGTGGAGACTGAATGATTTCAATTTATTTTTGAAATTCATGGAACCTACTTCAGTCCCAAATTTACTACTAAACTAAACCATTAAAAGGTGATCATCCCATTTTTTAAATAAATGTGAATTGAAAAAATGTTCAAGTGACCTTTATCAGCTCAGACATGTATGAAACTACATTTATATGCTAATGAAAAGAACAATTCTTTCTACCTGTCTTTCCATTTCAGTTTTGGAGACCAAATAGTTATGTTAGTTCAAACAAGCTTTGGATCATCAAACAATGCTTTAGAACTAACTCTCTTAACCTTTTGTGATAACTGCATCTTACTCACTCTCTTTACTTCAGTAATAAGTAAGCAATAAACTCATTAGCATATATGTGGCATAGAAGGTCCATCTGCCTTCATCATAGTGGACAAAGAAATTGCTGTGGAGGTTGATACGAAACATGCTAAAAGTCTTAAAGCAAGAAGAGTAATTTTCTCAAATTCCATCAGTCATATGATCATTATCCCAAATTATATTCAGCCTATGATTATCACAATCCAAAGGCACCAAAGCAGTACCTTTTCTTTTCACTTCTGGGCCATAATCTGTTTCTTTTCCTGTTGCACAAGGGCCTCTCCTGTTCACCATGTTTCCAAAGAGTTTGTAAAGTCAGTACAGGCACTTTTGTAACACTAGCTGCCCAATGATGTGATGGATAAAGAGCATATATTCTAGCTCTAGCCCCCTAAACAATCTCATGGGTCTCACTCATTTACAGAAAGGTTCTTGTTAGCTGGGACCACATTATTTCCAAATTTACAAGAAAGTTCCTCCATTTTTTTCTGAGACTTATTTTGAATGCTCCCTAAGGCTTTGCCTCTTATTTTATTTTTCAGTAAGGAAAGGATCCCGCTCCAGGTGTGTTTAGGTTTTCTTTTTAAGGAAATTATTAGTGAAGGCACCATTAACCACAGTTCCCACTTACAAGTAAGATGGTGATTAACTTCCTTCTGATCTCTCCAGTGAGCACCTCTTTCTCCAAGTAATAAGGACAAGCTCATGGTTGAACCTCTAGAGTCTCTTCTAAAATTCTTAGTATGGGAGCAATACCTGACATCTTTTCATATTGCAGTCCTGCAACCACTTTTGATGGAGAAAGCTTTTACCAGGGCAAAGTTCTAAAATATTTTAAATATGAAAAGTTTATCAACTCCATTTTATTATGTTTATCTTTTAGCAGGTATAAAAAGAGCAGGCATAAACAAGAGATACGCAATCCCAAAATGTAGGTGTTACCATTCACTGCATTCAAATGTTAGCAATAACAGCAGAATTCATTGAGGTTTTCCTCAATGAATAAAGAAACTAATACAGTATTCTCAATATTAAATTTATTTCTTACTCAGAATTTGATTTCCTGTCAGCCTTTTGTTTTTACAAAGTGCTTCAAACCTGAAACTATATAAAACAATTGACAAGCTGGGCAGCAGCTTTTGATAGGACTTATGAAATACTAGCATTAAGCTAGTATCAATTTGTGCTTTCATACAATTCCCTGTCATTTTTAAAGCTCTGAACTAAAAATGAAATGGAAGTGTCCTCTTTTTTGTTTTGTTTTAGCTTTCCTACATGTTTCAGTTTTTGAACACAGCTGTCTGCCACTGCATACAAGATGTATTAGTGTCATCACTACTAAGCAGAGGATGGTAATTCTGTATTCTTTCTCAACACTAGCTTTAGAACAGAACATATCATATACCAGGTTATCCACCGTATTAAAAAATTACACAGCAAAAGTATGAAGACAAACAATCAAATTTTAAAAGACTGGATTAGTCTTTAAATAAGTATAGAAAAGGTTCTATTGTGATAATGCAACACGCTGAACTTCAATAATATATCTACATCTTCTCTAATGTATTATCAAGGCAGTCCTTGCTGCCGGGAGCTAGAACCCCCCACAGCACTGATCTCATATTTGGTAGGCTGCTGTGTTTGCATGGTGTCCCACCAAAATCAGTGGGGTATCAAACAGGAACAGCAATCTGGCAATGTGTAAGAAAATGCTAAATGAGTGCCTAAAAGACAGACATGGAAGACAAGATATTCTGCAAGAACTGAAAGAGAATGTAACTGACAATTATTTTTTTCAGGACCAAGCTTTTAAAGGTTTGAGAGACCCACTGAAAAAAAAGCCACAACTGAAAAAACATTATGTGCATTACCTTGATCATATGTGCCTATTTTGGAATATACTTGACATACAAAAGCAATCTAGATTTTTCAATAACCAGAAAATGTGACACAGAGTGGATTTTTGCAGCTTAGCTTGGTGCTCTGTGTAAACCAGAGTAAACAAAAATCAGAGTAACAAACACAGACTCGAAATCACAATTTTAGTGCTGGACTTTAACTTAACCTTACTGAAAACCTCATTGAGGTTGCATATTCCTCAATGATATAATTTGTCTTTGAGAAATATAAGCAGGATATACCAAAAAGAAGTTTGCCCTTACAGCAGAGTATCTTTATCCATATGAGAAAGCCAACCAAAGAAATGAAAATGTAAGGTAAAGCCCAAGGGAGATGCATTTTATGTGTTAAAGTTATGGAGGGTGCACTCCCAGTCACACGATCGTATCCGTAATCAAGCCATCCATTCACTGAAAGGAGAATTAACTATTTCTTATTGTTGTATGTATCAATATCTCAATAAATGGAGAGTATCAACCACAATGGTGAGCTGATCCAAAGAGATAGTAGGAAAGGTCAAAAGCTGATGACACATTTCCACTACCTTGCATCTTACCTTCAAAAGCATCTCACTGTATTTTCCACTTACGAATTTGTAAGAACATATGAACAGTAGACTTGGCCAGACTAGTACACTAGTTTTGAGAACACAGACAATGTACTTTACAGAAAAACAGCTGTTCCCACTGTGCTGTACTGAACTGTGGTGTTTTTTTTTTCTTTCATTGTAACATTCAAAACTCTGCAATATCTGAAATATCATTGACAATAATGTTAGTTACTATGTACAGATCATCTTTACTCCAGAGACTGAAGTGTGATTCTAATGTTCCTCAACACAAGTTACTAGTAAAGTTTTCATTTTAATTTCAGAAATAGAAGGCTCTGTCAGCAGCTGAAATAAGGTTTCCCTAACTTACATTGCCAATGGAGGACGGCTTGAGATAACTACAGTAGAGGAGCATTTGTTCCATCCAATCTGCTCAAGAGCTACAGAAGCCTCCTGTGGTTTACTGTTTATAGTTTTGGGTACAATACATCAAAAAACCAAACATGGAGCAGATGGACACAGTTCAGGGGACAGCAATAAGAATGATCACACATCCAAAAATATGACCTGTAAAGACAGACTGTGAGAATTTAAGTCATTCTAGCCCAGAATAGAGAAGACTGAGGGAAGGCAACACATGCAGCCATATACTTCTCCATACACACACATAAAAACATATATACATACAGGCATATATAAAAAGAACAGAGAGGGTGGAAACACCCTGCTGCCCATGTTTAATGGGCATAGGCCAAGAAGTAATGGAATTAATTCACAGTTAGGAAGATTTAAGTTACACACTAAGAAGAATTTTCCAGTAGTAGAAACACTTAAGCAGTTCACAGAAATCAACTGCCTAAGGAAGCTGTGAACTTCTGTTACTAGAGGTGTTTTGTCCTTTTTTTTCTAAGAATTAATTAAATAAAAGTATTCCAGGAACGGTTCAAGTACAGCCGATCTCACACCCTAGGGAAGGATTGGACAGGATGATCTCTCAAAATTCATTCCAACCTTCTTTTCTAGAATATTACCATTTTTAAAAGCTAAACTTCAGGTAAATTAAATTTCAACTTATATGTTATTTATCTGCAGCAACATAAAACAAATCCAGCATTACATTCCGCAAAAATATGACTATGTGATACATTCATTACAGGTAAAATATTAATGCAGTCTGTATACAGGTTGTGCATACAGATTTAACTTTTTATTTCCATTTAAACCAGAACCGCATAAGAAAAAAAAAATCAGTCGTGTTCCCAAGTGTTGCTTTAATACAGAAAATTAAAAATGAACTAGGGAGTTACAGAGCATTTTGAAAAGCAATTGGAAAATATTTATACTCTGTTCATTAAAGCTGCCAAAACTGAGTGCAGTACAGATACCATCTTCAAAACAGTTTCACTTACTATAAGCAAAACCAGGAATGTGTGAAAAGGACAAAACCAGGCTTTACTTTATTTTCTAGTGAGGTGATTTGCTGTCATTTATTTAGGCTATTTATTACTACTGATGTTATGGACAGTATGTAAGGTTGACACTAACCATCTCTTCAAAAAAACCCATAAAATTGTTTGTTTTGAACATTAGACCTTCAGTATCTGCTTTGTGTTTCTTTTTGGTGGGCATATGATGGCTTTGTTGATTTTTTGTTCCATTTGTGTCCATTTTGTGTCCAACCTACTGACAAAGGACAGGAAAGCACAGAACAGCAATGAATGACTGTTAAGTGCAATTTATAAATGGTGAGGATTGCATTTCTGTTGCTTCATTCATATAAATAAGGTGGAATACCTACAAAAAGCAAAGTCTTAAGTGCATTTGTAAGGTCCTGCTCATCTTGTAGGAAATATTTCTTTAATTATTTTTGCAGTGATAAGCCATTTTATTAAACCTCTGCCTCTTGTCTTCTGCTTAAGTAGCTTTATAAATTGTACATTTAGCAAAATCCTTACTCTTCATAAAATTGGCAGGTTTCCATCAAAAACTCAGTGCCATGATTCAGATGTGCAAGGGTACTCAAGTACAAGTAGTTTGCTAGCTGCAAGATGTAAACGTTACCCAGAAGAGTAAAATTCACCCTTGAAACAGGACTTTAACGGGGCATAGACCTTGTGCTGGCAGAATATATCAGGGCTGAACTCCAGCAGAGTGAATTCTTACTGTGATTCAGAAAAAATTCCATTACTGGAGCTGCAGAAGTTTTGCTGGGGAGGTGGCAATCATTCACTGGTAACAAAAGCACTGAAGGAAAAATGTGTATTATGTCAGAAAACATTGCCTCATGAGACATTCCAAATGTACAAATTATTTGTTTCGTCAACAGTGTTTCATTAGTGATGATGACACAGCAGATTTTTGTTTTGATATATACAGGAATCTCAATTCACATTCACCATCATAAATGTCTCAAAGTTACTGATTTAGACTGAAGGTTCCCATAACCTGAAAAACACAGAAGTGCTCAAAGGGAAAATAAATCAAAACCATAAAATTATGAATCTAGTATCTCTAATTATGATCTCCCCTGAAAACACTTAACTTTCAAAACCAGCATGCCTGGATTATGTCCAGTCATGATCTTTTCTTGAAAAATTGCATCTGTAGAAAAAGATCATGAAAAATAACACATTTACTCCATTAAAAAGTAACCCTTTCTTTTAAATGAATGGCAGAAGTCCAGTAAGGAAAAGTCTATAATAACTGGCCAAATGATTACAAGTACATTACGTCTTATACGCTGAAGACAACGTTTTAGCTGAGAAAACTGGAGTGCATCAATGACACACTTCTTTTTTTATAGGCATCAAGCTAAGCACTGTAATATTTTTGGCCTATATGATGGATGGAGTGCTTCAAAGCTGCAGAAGTCTACAACTATCTGGAATCTGATCTTTTCATGAAGCAATTCTCAAGATAAAAAAGAAAAACTTACGGCTGGCAATTAACAAGCCTGAAAAGAGAGTTGCCACCTACTGGGGAAAAATTAAAAAAAAAAGGTACAATTTACTGTTTGTTTCCTATGGCAAAATAGACTGCAAAACAGAAATAAATTATTTTATTGAGGAGACAATTACTGGAGATGGTATATAGTTATATAAGCCGTTTTAGTTGACTTGGATGTCAACAATCGCCATCTTTCTTCAGACAGAATTATATGCAAATACTCTGGGTAACAGCTGGATTACATAAATTCCACATTTCCTGCAAAGGCATTTTTTTCATGTATGGTAAATTCAATGTCTCTGGGATATATTAAACACACCCAGCAACTGGATGATCTGGAAGTCTCGAGCTTAGCAGCATGTGTGCGTACACTACTGATACCTGTTTGTTCTGCAAGTCTGTACCTCCTTGAAATGTCCAAAGTGCTGCCCTGAATCCTGTAACTGGACAGTGCAAGCCTAGGAAGCACACAGTGAAAGCATGGCTGCAATTTTCTGGCACTCAGCAGTCCTAATAGTACTACACAGCAGGTCTCAGGAGTTGTGACAGATCTGCAAAACTCACCCAGAGAAACTCCTTAGATATTCCAAGAAGGCTGTCTGAGAAATCTCCCAAGAATAGCAGCTGTATGAACATACAAAGTACTTAGCAGATTGTATCAGATGTGAATCTGTAGGACACATATGATGAAAAGGTAAGAATATCCTCTCCTACTCTCACAAGTACATTGGACTGTTTATTTACACTGAGAAGCTGGTTCACTCTTAATACCTTTGAATGTCTACTTTTTTACTTCGAACGCCAAAAACTGTATTACATATACTACATCAGTGACAGCTGGTAAGCTATAGATATTTCTCATGAATAAGCTATAAAAATATCAACTGTCTCTCAGATACCAACTGGCTTGGAGCAACCAATTCCTTTCATGCCTGTCATAAGCCAACACTGGTCAGTAACACGAGCCGGCAAAGCCATATAGAAAAGTGAAAGAATCTAGTTACCAATCCATTTTGAGAGAAGTCCTGATACAAAACTAAAGTCTGTATTTCTTACAATTCACTGCCAAACTTTTTAATAACATAAATTTCCAAGGTTAGCCAGTTATGTATTTTGACTTCAAAGTAAGAAAACACTTATTTTCTCTTTCTGTAGGAAGGTAAAATAAAACACTGGTAAATGTGTATCTCTAACACTGTCACATTTTTATTTTTCTGTTTAAGAAGACCTGGCTGTCCCATTGGGGCATGAAACAATAAAAGACTTTATCCCTCCCTTAAGCATGGAAATTCTTCCTAATCAGTTGCCCACCTCTGACTGTGAAGGATGAAAACTGCTACAGCACAGTCAAAGTAATAATGAGTTCTCTGAAGTTAAGCGTGTCATGGTCACAGATGCAGGCTCTGCAAGCTAACAAAAAAAAAATATTAATCTAGACAGTAGATTCCTGCTGAATTTCTCCACTGTCATCAGCTGTTTATTGTCATGCCACATTATGAATAAATGAAACATTTAAAAGGTTTCAGCATTTATTAAATTCCTAATTGGAATCACAGATACTGAGATCTGAGACCACTTCAAGTCATTTTCACTGATAAGCCAGCTCATCATAACATCCTCAAAGAAGCTATTCAATAAATATGTATAAGCAGTTGCTGAAGCAGAAAGCTGTTTCTCTCCACTCCACAAGAATAAAAAGTTTTGGGTAGTTCCTTTACCCATAAATGTAACAAAATCAATAGAGTCAGAAATAAGCTGTCTGATCTGAGGCTGCACTGGTGTGCAGAGACAGACGTAAACCAAGAAAGAAATATGAATTAGGAAAGCATTTTGAAGTGAGCATGTTTCACAAACTCAAGAAAAAGGAAAAGTTAGGACTATTTTCAACATAGTGTGTATAAAAATCCATAGTACGTCCCTATGCAGCATATGCAACAATACGTACTCAGAAAAACTCCCCGTGATCCAGGAGGAAGCAGTTAACGACCTGCTATGCCACCTGGACACTCAGAAGTCTATGGGGCCTGATGGCATCCACCCAAGGGTGCTGAGGGAGCTGGCGGAGGAGCTTGCCAAGCCACTCTCCATCATTTATCAACAGTCCTGGTTAATGGGGGAGGTCCCAGACAACTGGAGGATTGCCAACGTGATGCCCATCTACAAGAAGGGCTGGAAGGAGGATCCGGGGAACTACAGGCCTGTCAGCCTGACCTCGGTCCTGGAGAAGATTATGGAGAGGTTCATCTTGAGGGCGCTCACAGGGCACATGCAGGACAACCAAGGGATCGGGCCCAGCCAGCACGGGTTCATGAAAGGCAGGTCCTGCTTGACCAACCTGATCTCCTTCGATGACCAGGTGACCTGCGTAGTGGATGAGGGAAAGGCTGTGGGTGTTGTCTACCTGGACTTTAGTAAAGCCTTTGACACTGATTCCCACAGTATTCTCGGGGAGAAGCTGGCGAATCGTGGCTTAGACAGGTGCACTCTTCGCTGGGTAAAAAACTGGCTGGATGGCTGAGCCCAGAGAGTTGTGGTGAATGGGGTGAAATCCAGTTGGCAGCTGGTCACAAGCAGAGTCCCCCAGGGCTCAGTTTTGGGGCCGGTCTTGTTTAATATCTTTATTGATGATCTGGATGAGGGGATTGAGTGCACCCTCAGCAAGTTTGCAGATGACACCAAATTGGGTGGGAGTGTTGATCTGCTTGAGGGTAGGAAGGTTCTGCAGAGGGATCTGGACAGGCTGGATCGATGGGCTGAGGCCAACTGTATGAGTCTCAACAAGGCCAAGTGCCGGGTCCTGCACTTGGGTGACAACAACCCCATGCAACGTTACAGGCTTGGGGACGAGTGGCTGGAAAGATGCCCTGCAGAAAAGGACCTGGGGGTGTTGATTGAAAGCCGGCTGAATGTGAGCCAGCAGTGTGCCCAGGTGGCCAAGAAGGCCAACAGCATCCTGGCCTGTATCAGAAATAGGGTGGCCAGCAGGACCAGGGAAGTGATCGTGCCCCTGTACTCGGTGCTGGTGAGGCCGCACCTCAAATACTGTGTTCAGATTTGGGCCCCTCACTACAAGAAGGACATTGAGGTGCTGGAGCGTGTCCAGAGAAGGGCGACAAAGCTGGTGAGGGGTCTGGAACACAAGTCTTATGAGGAGCGGCTGAGGGAACTGGGGTTGTTCAGCCCAGAGAAGAGGAGGCTGAGGGGAGACCTTATTGCTCTCTACAACTACCTGAAAGGGGGTTGCAGAGAGGTGGGTGTTGGTCTCTTCTCCCAAGTGACTAGTAACAGGACAAGAGGAAATGGTCTCAAGTTGCACCAGGGGAGGTTCAAGCTGGATATTAGGCAAATATCTGTTACTGAGAGAGTGGTGAAACACTGGAACAAACTGCCCAGGGAAGTGGTGGAGTCACCCTCCCTGGAGGTGTTCAAGGAACGTGTGGATGAGGCATTGTGGGACATGGTTTAATGGGCATGGTGGTGTTAGTTGATGGTTGGACTGGATGATCTTACAGGTCTTTTCCAACCTTAGTGATTCTGTGTGTGAAATTCTCTTGACAGAGAAGGAAACAGAGGTCTATGTTCCTGACTGATAGCTTACAAAATACAACAGACAAAGCCATGCAGATATGCAGACTCCACTGGATTTGTACTATAACTGGGACTCTGACCAACAGTCTCCACTACATTTTTCAGACAAACAAGCACATATCTCCCCTACACATAATCCATACTAATATCCAGCATTATCAGTCCATCTCGGACAAGATTTGGGAATCTACATATATGAATTCCCCTACAGTACAAAAATCATCAGTGAAATTTAAAGCTATACTCGCATACCATTAATGAGTCATTACTTTGTTGTCAGTTAGGACTCTAAGATCTTGGAAGTAGTATCTGCTAAGTGTCTCCCATCAGGGCGACCGCCAATTTATTTTGCTATTCTATCACTCATATACAAATTTCATTCTTTGAACTCATCCATCTCTCCCTACTATCTCCCTTTATTAAGTACAGTACAACGAATCAGAAGCAGGATTGAGAAAAATAAATAAAGAAGAAAAGAAATCTGGTACTGTTTCACGATCACCCTTTTGAGCAGCTACCTGGATCTGAGATTCCATTTTGAGAAGTTGGAAGGTGAACAGAATTGTTGCAGGCAAGGCAGACCACATGGTAAGCACACCATTAGGGGATAAGGCAAATTCATTCCAATGAGTTAAAGAACAAAATGCTGCAGGTAAAAGACATGGCAAATTCCAAGTTTCTAGATCTATATAGCAACCTACAGGCAAACTGGTGTGATATGTTAGTTGAAAAAACAAATTCCTCTACAAGGAATCATCTTATCTTCTATGTAATTTTCAAGCTGTCAAATCTAAGCTTATGATTTTATTGTCCTTAAAGTTGAAAATATCCTCAGGGAAAACAGTCTGAAAGCAAATTGAATTGCAGGCATTTTAATATTAATCTGCTTTACTCAATATAGCTCCCCCATTCAAATGACTCTTCGTTGTTTCAGAGCAATTCTGCTGTTGACTCTCAGGAAGAATGACAGAGAGCTTGATACAGATAGGTGTGAATCCCACTACCTGTCTGACCATAAAAACCTTGGGGACACAACCCAATCTATCTAAATCCTGCAGTCTTCACTTCCTATATACTTAATAGAGCCTAATTCTGGAATAGTAAGTCCAACTAAAGTAGACTAGATCATTTTCTGTACATCTTTAAGGATACCTGTTTTTTTTCCCTGTTGTCTCCATGCAATGGGAAGCTTTGGCTCACCCTTTATAACTAAGGATTTCCATATATTTAAATAGAGAAAAAGAAAACAGCATATATAAGAAAATGAAGAAGAATCCTCTCTCCCTGGCAGGCTGAATATTACAGATATTTCAGTTCTGTAGATTAGTAGTAGTAGTAGTAGTAGCAGCAGGAGCAGCACAGAAGTTGCTTCTGACTTAGCAGACAAACCTTTTCTTTTTTTCATAGGAGAGGTTAAAGGGAAGGAGTCTATACAGATTTGCTGAAGAATCTTGTAGGTAGGCATTCAAAGGTATACAAAATATATCCACAGTGATCTGCATCCAGAAACATGCAAGTGTGCCAGAGGAAAGAACTGTTTTGGCCAGGCAAGTATTACTGCTTCTTTCTTTGATCCTATTTGCAGATAAAAGGGAAAGAGGGGAACCTATGAGCAGTTCTAAATTTTACATAACAGGAGATCCCGAATGAAGTAAATCACCTTTAAGAGCAGACTAATGAAGTGCAAGCTACAAGGCTGGAAAATAGGGGCTGCTGCTTTCACATGCCAGTAAAGATGCACCTTTCAAAAACAGGCATTTGCGTAATGAAGTTTGCCAGCTCATGAGCACTGCACAATGTCATCATTAGATGAGACACAGACCACCACCTTTTTCTTTTGTTCTCTGAAATTGTCAGAGTTCAATCACAAAACCAAAATCAAGTGAATTCTCAAAGGACAAAAGCTCAGAAAATTGCTCACAGAGAATGGTTGCACTACACTGCTGCTTCCCAAAATGAAGGAATGAAGGGAGAGGAGTGGAATAGCAGCATTTCTGAGGGATGCTGAAAAGAAGCCATTTATTGTCTTCTTGTTAGTCTAATCTGGATAAGATGAACAGCCCATCTATTTCCTGTAAAGTAGAGATGGAGTGAGAAATAGTCTTAAAGGGGGACTGAGGTGCTGACAGTGAAGCTCCATTAATCTCTGAAGAACCAAGCATGTTTAAGTAAATTGTGGATAAATATTGTTCCATAGTGGAACAAGTAACTGTGAATTGTTTACCTGGTCCAGCAGGTGCCAAGTGCTGCTTTTCCCTCTGATTTCTCTCTCTTCACAGCTCTCGGTTATATCATTTAGGCATTGGGGAGACAGCTATAACATTTACAGCCAGATCAGTTTCAGTGTAGACCTATGGACCACAGATTTTGATAGTGGTGCAAATGTTTCTTTTATTGATAAACTCGGTAAGGTTCTTACCTGAATTTTAATCTCTGGAATGATACGTATGGGAGATGAAAAGCATAAGTGTGTTTTTGTAGAAACAGGTAAAAACAAATGCCAGGCCAAACCATCAGCTCTTGATGAGCATAAAATAAAGTCTCTAGGAAGGAAATGGTGTCTTAGGGTATGTCTGTTTGAGGGGTTGTGCCTGCAGTTCGGCCGGACAGGACAGCAGCGCATCTGTAATCTGAGGCAGCCGGACGTGGCCCAGCTACAGACAGGAGGGCCTGTAGCTGTGCTTTGTAGAACATCATGAGCAGAGCTGCACAGTTCCCAGTCTAAAGATGGCTCGTGTCAATCACCTTGCCAGTGTAAGACTTTATCTTCTTGCAAAACTGTGTGGCCAGCAGAAGGAGGGAAGTGATCATGCCCCTGTACTCGGCAATGGTGAGGCCGCACCTCGAATACTGTGTTCAGTTTTGGGCCCCTCACTACAAGGAGGACATTGAGGTGCTGGAGCACGTCCAGCTGGTGAGGGGTCTGGAGCACAAGTCTTATGAGGAGCGGCTGAGGGAACTGGGGTTGTTCAGCCCAGAGAAGAGGAGGCTGAGGGGAGACCTCATCGCTCTCTACAGTTACCTGAAAGGGGGTTGCAGAGAGGTGGGTGTTGGTCTCTTCTCCCAAGTGACTAGCGACAGGACAAGAGGAAATGGCCTCAAGTTGCTCCAGGGGAGGTTTAGGCTGGATATTAGGAAAGATTCCTTTACTGAGAGAGTGGCGAGACACTGGAATAAACTGCCCAGGGAGGTGGTAGAGTCACCCTCACTGGAGGTATTCAAGGAGCGTGTGGACGTGGCATTGTGGGACTTGGCTTGATGGGCATGGTGGTGTGTGGTGTGTTTTTTTGGTTGTGGGTTTTGGGGTTTTTTTGGGGGGGTTTTGTTTTTTTTTTTTGGTTAATGGTTGGACTTGATGATCTTACAGGTCTTTTCCAACCTTAGTAATTCTGTGATTCTGTGAAAAGATCACAGGGACATGCTCTTGCCCATGCGTTACACTTAAGTTATCTGATTATTTATTTTTATTCCACTAATAAGGAAAAAAAAGATAGGTCACTGGCTTTAGGATTAGATATAGGCTCAGAAGGGACACTTTCAGTTTCTTATTCAGTACAAACCTATATTGTGCTTTAAAAGTAAACCTTTAGATCTAAGTTTATAACGGGCTATCCAAAATTCAGCTAACTCCAGGCACTGCCAGCAGAAGCAGATAGAAGATGCCCAACCTCCTGTCTGGGCAGTTCTTTCAGTGCCTATACATTTGCTCAAGTTCTGCACTCAGGTAGCTCTATTTTAATGAGGATGAACAAATCGTCTCTGAGCTCATATCCATGACCCTTTCGAATCCAGCAAGCAGGATTGCTTGCAAGACCCAGTCAGACAGTAGTTCTCAGACGACAGCTACCTGTGTGGAATCCGTAAGTCAGGGTAATGCTACCTACACAGACAGGTTTTTATGACTCAGCTGCAAAACCTACCCTGTATTGTGAGAAGCTCTTTTTCTTTTACTTATAGAAAGCAGACTTTATTATAGAAAGCTATTGTCATTTCCAAACTGTAACCTGTTTCCTTGGTAAAAAAAAAGACTATATTTATTCCAAATTTGGGAGATTGCAAGCTAAGTTTGTGAGGGGCATTTAAAATTGGTTTATATGGAATGAATGAGGCTTTAGAATAGATACAATGGATTGCAGCTAAACCTTAATAGTCTTAGTTTTGTCTGTACTATAAGAAGAGAGCTTACAGGAAGACTTTAAAATGACTGTGGACATTTAAAAATGGTAAAAGAAAGATACATTAGGTGTCAGTAACAAGAGTGATAAGGGATAAAAAACCTGCTATCCTAGCAAAATATTTTCTGATGTAATCAACTGAAGGACAATGGATATTCTTGACAACAAAAATAATTTTTAAGGTAAAAACCATCAGTATGTGAAACTAAATGCAGTTTTTAAGTATCATGACAGTTGCATGCCAACAAAAGAGATAAAATGAGATCTGAATACTGTGGGGCGCAGGTAATTAGAAAGATCAGCAAGAACAAAGCATGAAAAAATGCTTCACTACTATCTTGAAAGAGAAAGTAATTTTGATAAAGAATGTGAAAGAGATCGAAATAATGGAGAATTATAATAGGAAAAAAATAATAGGAAATTATTATGGAAGATCCAAATAATTAAGAAATAATCAACATAATATGGATTATGAAAGAATTAATTTCAAATTGGAATATATTTAAATTAAATATAAACCAGAACAGAATATCAAGTGAAGTAATATAAAAATGCAATACAAGAAATTCTAAGTAATGTAACACACCAATAAAAAGGAAAAAAAAAATCTTGAGTAACTGCAGTGAAAAATTCTGTAACTGGGAGCTGAGATGAAGAGCTGTAAAATCAACCATCATGACCTATTTGGACATAACAGGACATATAAAGAAAATAAAACAACTTTGGGAAACAAAAAGTGCTAAACTACAGCCCAATAAATTTAGGGAACATGCACAAAATACTCATTTTCTTGTAGGCATGTGATTCTGAAGGAAAACAGAAACATATGAATGAATTTCTGTGTGTAGTTTCAATGTAAATTCTTGGCAAAAACACTTGGCTTCGGTATTCCTAACTTTAGACACACCGATCAGGCACCTAATCATGATTAGTCTACCTGGACTTCAGCAAAGCCTTTGACACTGTTCCCCACAGTATTCTCCTAGAGAAGCTGGCGGCCCGTGG
Source organism: Gavia stellata (assembly GCF_030936135.1). Classification (NCBI taxonomy): domain Eukaryota; kingdom Metazoa; phylum Chordata; class Aves; order Gaviiformes; family Gaviidae; genus Gavia; species Gavia stellata. The sequence continues at coordinate 45,685,891 of NC_082596.1, forward strand.
TTTAGACAGGTACACTCTTCGCTGGGTAAAAAACTGGCTGGATGGCCGAGCCCAGAGAGTTGTAGTGAATGGGGTGAAATCCAGCTGGTGGCCGGTCACAAGCGGAGTCCCCCAGGGCTCAGTTTTGGGGCCGGTCTTGTTTAATGTCTTCATTGATGATCTGGATGAGGGGATAGAGTGCTCCCTCAGCAAGTTTGCAGACGACACCAAGTTGGGAGGGAGTGTTGATCTGCTTGAGGGTAGGAAGGCTCTGCAGAGGGATCTGGACAGGCTGGATCGATGGGCTGAGGCCAACCGGACGAAGTTCAATAAGGCCAAGTGCCGGGTTCTACACTTTGGCCACAACAACCCCAGGCAACGCTACAGGCTTGGGGACGAGTGGCTGGAAAGCTCCCCCGCAGAAAAGGACCTGGGGGTGTTGATTGACACCCGGCTGAATATGAGCCAGCAGTGTGCCCAGGTGGCCAAGAAGGCCAACGGCATCCTGGCTTGTATCAGAAATGGTGTGGCCAGCAGGAGCAGGGAGGTGATCATGCCTCTGTACTCGGCACTGGTGAGGCCGCACCTCGAATACTGTGTTCAGTTTTGGGCCCCTCACTACAAGAAAGACATCAAGGTGCTGGAGCGTGTCCAGAGAAGTGCGACGAAGCTGGTGAGGGGTCTGGAACACAAGTCTTATGAGGAGCGGCTGAGGGAGCTGGGGTTGTTTAGCCTGGAGAAGAGGAGGCTGAGGGGAGACCTTATCGCTCTCTACAACTACCTGAAGGGGGGCTGCAGAGAGGTGGGTGTTGGTCTCTTCTCCCAAGTGACTAGTGACAGGACTAGAGGAAATGGCCTCAAGTTGCGCCAGGGGTGGTTCAGGCTAGATATTAGGAAAAAGTTCTTTACTGAGAGAGTAGTGAAACATTGGAATAGGCTGCCCAGGGAGGTGGTAGAGTCACCCTCCCTGGAGATATTCAAGGAGCGTGTGGATGTGGCATTGTGGCATGTAGCTTGATGGACATGGTGCTGTGTGGTGTTGGGTGGGTTGGTTTTTGGTGTGTTGTGGCTTGTTGTTGTTGTGTGGTGGTTGGCTTTTTTTTTTTTTTTTTTTCAGGTTGGACTTGATGATCTTACAGGTCTTTTCCAACCGTAGTGATTCTGTGATTCTGTGATTCTGTGATAGGACCCTCTGAAACACCTTCTAGAGATGTTTCTTTCCATCATCAGGAACACAGCTCTTTATTAATGGAAGGGTATACTGGGTAAATAAAACATGGCAAATAAAATGGCTGAGTATTCAAAAAAGATAGAGGAAACTATATATACTTACTTGCATTTAGAGAAGCAGAGGACAGGAAAGAAAAACACACTAATTATACACAAGTAATTTCAATACGTGTATCTCGGAGGACTTAATGTATCAGATAATTTAGAACCATACTCAGTTTGGAAACAGAATGTGTGAGATACAATGTGTGGGGAATCTGCACATCTTTGTGCAGATGTGTGGGGAATCTATGAGGGACGAAGTATGTTTAGGATGAGTGAGTGTTTTCCTTGTTTTGGTAATTATTCTGCTCCCTTGAAAGTTAGCAGCAATTTAACAGAAATTAAATAATCCCTTTACGTATAAATAACTTAACAGTAATATCAAGGAAATAATAAAATTACTTAATAGGAAACATCAGTAGATATGAATTCCCAAGAAAGACACGTGCATAATGTGCAGAAATGTATCACATGTTAATACTGTAAGTATAATATTCTTTAAAATGTAAAAAATGCTCAGCGTTTATGTATTGCAAAAGTAATAGATACAGTTAGTAAAAAATCTGGAACTGGTTATCAATTAAATATATTATGAAGTGGAACTGTAGTAAAAGAACACTATTCCGTTGAAATTCTGACTATATTCTGTGTCAGAGATAATAATGCTCATACTTTAAAGAGGATTATCCAGGTTCCTTTGAAACTACACATGATCTTTGCCATTTCATAGTGAAAAAGGCTAATATAGGTAGAAAATGGTACAGAAGAAGGTCGTTAGCATAATAAAGAAAGTTAAGGATCTTTTAGCTCCTGATAGTGGTTAAAGAAAACATTCACATTTCTAGCTGAGGAGATCTTACTAACATGAACAGAATTAAGAAAGGACTGAAGCTACAGAACTATCTGATTTGTAACAAACACAGGCTCAGGTGTTTAGAAGTCCAGACTGAAACAGAAAAATGTAATAAAGTGGAGGTGGAATTCTATTAGTGTGTAGTATGAGAAGAGGGATAGAGGGGAGCCAATCTTCAAAAATAACTTTTGACTCAGCTGCTTCATTCACCTAAACACACACCTTAAGCATGCCATTTCTTCGATATATTCTTTGTCCAAAGTAATAAATACTTTAAAATATTACTGCTACAAACTACAATGATAGACTTGCATTATTCACAGACACTTTTTAGGAAATTATTATCACAGTCCTCTGGCAACAATAGAATCAAAACTGAAGACCATAAGCACTTAAAAATTTAAAGCAGAATAAAGCTTTAGCCTCAATTATCTAGTGTAAAATGTTTCATGCTTTTATTCAGGGAATAAAAATGTCTGCTGAAGTTAATCAGACCAAGAGAGATTTTTGTTCTCAGCCAGAAAAAAATTTCTCATAATGGAATATTAATATAGGCTAACTGGTTGCAGACATGCATTTTTAAATTCTTGACACTAAAGATACATGATACACTAAAGATACATGATACACTAAAGATACATACCAACCTCTTTAAAATCAGTGATGATCAACAACTTAACATCATACAAACCATGGATTTTGATCACTCAGCCTATTCTTCACCTTGTTTATGAGGCCATAGGCTGGCAACAATCTCTCTTGCTTAGTTCTTTTACAGCCAGTGAGTCATGCTCGAGGCAATGGGCGATCCCAGATATGCATTGTGACCAGCTCCCAGTTCCTCAATAGAAGTAGATGCTCCTCTCCTTCCATCCTTCCCCTTTCACCCTGAACCTATGTTTTCATGCAAAGGACATTTGACTGTATGGCACTCTAAAGAGCTGCTGCTGTCCAGGGACTAGAAGAGCAAAGTACATGTCAGCACAGCACACAACAAAAGGCAAGTCGAAAAGGAGCCTCAGATACTGACAGAACTGAGGTGGAATGTAGGCTGGTTCCCTGTTTTCAAAATCCTGTATCTATTTTTTAAATGGGATTGTTAACGGCTGTATTTTTTATGGTATACTGAAAAACTAAAAAAAAAAAAATCTTAAAAAAATGCAGTAGGAGCTCATCGCTAGGACATACCGAAACCTATAATGCACAAAGCTGAGACTTTAGACTTTAGATACTGAATGTGGCAAATCGCTGCCTGTTTGATAAGAAATTTCTGAATGATGAAGTCTGCAGTCAGACTATAGCATCAGCAGTGCTGCATATGGAGAATATCAGTAACAGTAGTGATGCGAATATACTTTTCAGAAAAAGGAAGAATCTAATTCTTATTTCTCCTGAAAACACAGAGAAGATTCCTACAACAATACCCAGCTGTGGGTTTAATCATCTGGAAAGAACCCAAGGCACCCCACAAAGAATACAATTAGTCTGCAAATAATGTAGCCTAACCACTTTCGCCTGGCTGCTCCTCTCCATTTCGTAAGTACCCAGCTCTACAGGGTGCCCACATCATGTAGGCAACTACGAGATGGAAACTATGTCTACTCTTCAGTATTGGTCCAGTGACTATTTTGAATAAATGAGATTTATCAAAAATCAAATGGTTTTCACAGTGGTCTACTGTTTCTTTATTTTTATCTATTAATTCAATAGAGGATGTCAGACCACTCTGGAGAGGACATTTGGGAAGATCCTCAAATAAACCTTGCCTGTACAGTCATTATATGATGTTAATAAGTTAATGCAAATAGCAGATTATTAAGCACCGGTGCAATCCAGAACTACAGAACAAATAAAATGCTTTATTTCATTAGCATTACGTATTTTTTCCCCCCTATAGCAGAAAAAGTCCCTGGTTCCATGTTTTGGAATTACAGCAATATTGTGCAATGTAGATAAACTTCTCAGTAAGAGTATTCTCTAGCTGTTTTATTAATAACCACAGAAAGCTCTGCTGTCAGTTAGCTGATAGACATACACTACCAAGAAAAATTCAATCCTACACTTCACTCATGCACAATCAATATGAATATCTAGAAGGCTAATACATGCATATAGCCAATCAGAAGAAAAGCATCAGCTTTATTCCAGCATCTTCAGGTTTTTTATTAGCAGTTTTTCATTAAAGTCTTCAATTATCAAGGATAGGCAAAGTTAGATGACCCTTTACTACCCTGTTATTCTCCTTCACAAAGAAGAAAATAATTATTCTCCTTCACAAAGAAGAAAATAATCAGGATCCATGGAAACTAAATGATGAAGCAGGAAAATGAGACATTTAAATTAAACAGAATAAATTAACCCAAATGGATAATAACAACCATTACAAATATGTTCTGACATTTCTCACCTTTCTTCTAAGAAATTCTCAATATCCCGACTAAATTTAAATAAATTTTATTTTCCTTCAGGTATGATTTAAATTTTAAACTTACACCTACAGATGATGAAAGAGATACTCCATTTATAATTTTATTTGACAGGCATGTCATTGCCTAAATATTGATTCTCATTTTCCACATAAATGGTGCTGTTGGCCTTTAAATATAATATTCGTGCAAACATATGTCTTATTTCCACCTTTCAGCAGCCTTGCACTTGTGATGGTAATTGACAAAACAATGAATCAAGCCATATGTCTATCCTAGAATATATATATATACACACACACACTCTCTCAAATAGCTCTATCTCTATCTACACACATACACACCACATACACACACACACCCCCTGCCCAAAGCATGGCATATACCAAGCTATATAGTCACCCCAAGAGCATAGTCAACAAACTGTTAGCAAGCTGGGCACATCCCTATCTTGAACTCAGTTTAAAAAACTTTTTAACATAGTCAAACTCTCATAGCAAAGCCAGACGAGCACACAGATATTTATTAAGAATATGTCCAAGCCAAAAAAACCCTACCCAAGTATAGTCCTGATAAACCTTGAAGTCTGTTTTGTCTCAGGAAAGCCATGTTTGGTCTAATGGACCATTTTCTTTATGACTATCAGTCTTGCTAAAAACTATAAATTAAGAAAATAAAAAGTGAATGTTTGTCTCTTTCAGATCCCAGAGACTAGTAGGCGATATGCATTTTTTCACAATCACCTTAGCTTTTAATTTAGGCAAACCACAAAACAGTTCCTAGTCCCTTCAGAATTAATTTTGAAAATTACAAAATATTTTAGGGCACAAGACAGGGAAAATTAATCGAAAACTTCTCAAAAAAGTCTGTGGTCCTAAATGTTAATTACAGAAATCCCATTCATTATCTCATCCTTTGGATTTTTCTTTTACGTGTGATATATTCCATTCATTCCAGAGCTGACATCTACACAAAGGTTTTCTTTAACCTGGGCAGCCCTGGACAGTCTCTGTTCTCTAAGGTACCTTTGCTATCAGAGGACAGAAATAAGCGCTTTTGGTCAGTTCAGGTGATACAGTTAATTTAGGTGAATTATTATCTGGAAGGGATGATATCTGTTAATTAGCCTTCATAAATTATTTTTCTTAAAACTTAATTTAGTTTACAAAGGATGGACTAGTCAGAAAATAAAAGCCAGATGATCACGATGGATTCAAGATGACATTAATTCTAGAATATCTTTGGAGTTATTGACTGATCCTGTTATTAAGGCTGTTAATTAACTGCAAATATTCTGCTTGATTTAAAACTTTTGAAGTTAAGGATATGTAAATATTTTCAAGGCTTCCTATATGCCTCTCTACTAGCTTATTCTAATGTAAATTACAAATCATTACAACAGAAACATTGTGTATGCACAAGAATTCATTATCTTCCCATCCAAGCAATTAAATAGCAACATAAACACATACAGCAGCATGTAAAATGAAATAAGCCACTATTTCTTCTGGTGTATTATGCCTACTCATATACACATTATTTTATCAGTATAATAAAATATGGGTTCCCAAAATGATAAGCATTTTCCTTGTTATTTAAAAAAAAAATATTTACAATTTACCCAATGTCAAAGAATGATCAGACTTAAAATAAAATAAAGATCAGTATACAATCAAACCTTTGAAATATCTGGCAACAGAAATCACATAAATACCCCTATTTGTAACTTGAGATATTTATTTCCTCATTAGTTTATACCTATTTCTTAAAAAAAAAGAAGAGGGATCAATGAAATCTATACACAGGAACCTCTCAGTACTATTACCCCTTCCATAATGAAAGTGTCCACTTAAATGTCCAGTCCTTTACTTTACAGATACAGTGTTTAAAATGTAAGTCACTTGTTAGAAACCCATTTCTAGTTAGATTATAAAACACTCAAAAACCCTCCTCATCACCCTTTATCACACAGCTCCAGGCTTATTTTTGTCTTTCCTAGCTACCTGCTGTTGTCCTCACACCTACCTTGTAGCTGAGGTTACCTCCCTGCTGCTCTCCCTCACTCCACGGCTGTGCAGTGGGTACGAGGGAGGACAGAGCACAGCCACAGGCGTGCAGATGGCTCCCATGCACAGGCTATCCAGCTGAAGAGCCCTTCAAGGAGAAACTGTTTGCTCTGCCCAGGGTACCACGATAGCTGCAGCTCTGCCCTCCTTTTCCATGAGGAATCATCATTGCTGACCCCAGCAGGTAGCTCTGGGGTCTCAGCAGACGTAGGCAACAGTCCTGAGAAAGAGGAGTGGCATCGCCTGAAAGCACCATGACTGGAACTGGAGTAACTCATCAGATTTCCTTTTACACAGCAAGGCTGCCTTTCTCTGGAGGATTTCTCACCCAGTGATGCATTTCTCAGTCTCTTCTACTGCTATGGGGACATTTGATCTTCAGCCCCCTGAAGATGAAGTGCTAGCAGGACCAATGGGACTAACAGAGCATGAGGAGACAGGAGCAAGGGGGCAGAGTCTTCAGAGAAAGGCAAATACTACAAAAAGGACAAGTGGCAGAAGCTGATTGTTTTTCTTTAAGCCACTTTACTACCAACTATACAAAATAAATTTGTTCCCATCTTTAAAACGTATCATACGTGTATACATACATATGTATATCTGGAAACTGGTATTCATTATTGTTGCTGTCTTACCTCAAGCTAAGACTTTTACACTCTATTATTGGAGAATATTTATTTTATGTCTTTGGCCTTTTGCAAGACATGCAAAATTATATACCATGATCAAAAAAACCCAACCAACCCAACAAAAAAACATAAAATCCCTTTTTATTTAACTCAAAATTCAAAAATTTCCAAGCAGGATTACTACTCACTGTTTCCCAACATAGTGAAGATGTCAGATTGTTGACCCAACTGCACATTTCTCAAATACTGCAGTGCAAAGTACCTCAAGCAGTCAAGAAAACACTGATTCCAAAAAAACCCTCGTCTTTTTAAGCCATGGGACCATTAAGTCTTTGCTGATTAAGCAGCCTTTCCTACAGCTAGTGGAAGGCAATGGGTGTCTTCCCTCTGCAGTAATGTGCACGAGAACTGTAGAAATGGATTTTACTACACATGCAGCTGAGAAATTTTGGCCCATGTTTCAAATTAAAGAAAGACCCCATGGTACTTGAGTCATGGGAAGAAGCTCTTGTTAGATACATTAACTGAACAGTTTCAAGAAACTCTGGTAAAGTCAAAGATCACATAAACACACTATGAAGCTCTATAACCCATCTAAGTTTTTATATAATTATAAATGAAATCCGTTTAAACACAGACTCTGCTAAATTTCCAGCAGATGTAAGTCAACTCTTATCTCTCTTATCTGTGGATGCGACATTGTGGGACATGGTTTAATGGGCATGGTGGTGTTTTTTTGGTTGATGGTTGGACTTGATGATCTTACAGGTCTTTACCAACCTTAGTGATTCTGTGATTCTGTGATTCTCCAGATCACATCATTCCATTCAATAAAAACTCCAATTTGTGGTACAGAGATGGTGTACACGGTCAGACCCACTCTTTAACCTTATTGCAGAGCATTATTTTCTACTGTGTAATTTATTACTTTTACACTAAATCATCATTCTTTTTGTTAGAAAGAATTGAGGACTGGAAAAAAAATTGCGTTGTGGAAACAGAACAAAACTGGGACTTTGGAAAATGTGCAAACACATCTCTCAATGGGATCTTGTCACCATGATCGCAGCAGTATGCAGTAAATAGCTTCTCTCTAGCTGAGCTGGACAGGCTTTAGAATGAAATTATTAGTATTAAATTGAACCTTTGGAAAGTAGCAATTTATGTTATAAATTCTCTGTTGTTTTTTTGAGGTTTTAAATGGGAAAGTGCAACTTGTTTTAGACTTTCTGTAAATGGGAAAAGTTTCACTGAAACTTTCAAATTATAGTCTTCAAAAGTCAGACACAAATGCTTGTGGCAGGCACAGTTTGAAATCTTAAACTGCTAATGGCAATATATATATTTTTACATTCACTTGGAATGTAAGATTTCAGAAGTTTTTAGAAAGGGTACGCAGGGTAAAAGTTCAGCGTGTGTGCACAGGTGATGAAGAATCATTTGGAGACATGCACATACCTGGGGCTGGCAGGAAATTTTATATGGTAGAAATGGTACATTAGGTCAGAGGTAGCTAAAAGTGAATTTCAGATTCTTCAGGGACATTCTCCTTTTAGTGAACAAAGGCAAATGGCCATCCTTTTGTTCATTCCTCTCTGCAGGCTTCAGTGAAGTTGACCATAAGGTAAGGTTGTACTGCGTGATGAGTACGGCCAGGTTCCAGGGGAGCTGCTTAAAAGGCCTCTTATTTGTGATCTCCCTCATATGCAACTATTTTTTCATCCTTTTCAAAAATTAAAGGCTGCTTCCAGAAGAAGTGCTGTAATAGCACAGCCAAGTACTAATAACATACTAATAACATGCAAATAACACTCTCGTCCCTACTCAATACAACTACTATGGTGCCACCAAACTGGTCCGAGTGCTTTGAAGAAAATCAGGCCACAGGTGAAGAGTAGGCATCCAAAACTGAAAACAAAAAGTAATCCGCCTCCTCCACTGCCCTCCCCCCCAAAAAACGCCAACCCACCTGAAAGTAAAATTTCCTTGAATTAAAAAATCAGAGTTACAAATGGTATTCAGTCCTCATTTCAAATGTACCTTAGAATTTTTTTGCTAGAACTCAGCTTTCACATACTGCTTTTAAAGTTATTTGTACTCCCTCTCAACTAAGAGATTTTTTCCCATTAAAATAATCTTATCTGTTATTCACCTCTTTATCCTCCCATGGTTCAGTTACAGAATTGCAGTATATCTGGAGATATTGGAAGTATTTGAGTACCTAGGAACCTCCCTAATAAATACAGAAAGCTACAATAGAATTACACATGAAGGTTGTATAAGCTACCTTATCAAACCTAAGTTCTATATACTGATTTTCCACTGTATAGTATCAAACTCAAATTCTTTGCTCTCATCTTTATGTTGGGATCTCCACGCTAGGATTCAGAACAACTGACGTTTCCTAACACACCACATAAGGACTGAAATTGATTACTTCACCTTCTAAGACAAAATAATTCTCTTTGGGGAAACTGTAATCTCTGCCCATGATACCAATATAAAGATTTTGAGAGCATCAGTATATTGGGGAATTAAGGACAATGGGTTGTAGTCTTTTTCTGACATAATGTACAGCAACATGCATATACTATAAAGAAAAAAGCTTCAGGCAGAAAAATCCTATTCCACTGCCTGTATTTCTCCTCCTAGAGAAAAGACAGGAGAACAAACAATATATCATTTGACACACAACAAGAAGGTATTCTGATGCTACCATGATGCAATAAAAATTTTAGAAAGGGGTAACCTCTTTCACTAAATCCCATGTCTGATACATGTACTTCATAGTTGAAGATAACCAGGGTTATTTTTATTTATCTATTTATTTATTCCCTGCTTTCAGCTATATTTCTACTTTTTCACCTTAAAATGAAAAGGGGATTATATGCCTAGGAATTCATCTAGTTACTTTAACTATGGATATTACTTGCCACCCTTGCCCTGTCTACGTCCTTAGATAGTCAGCAAAAAATTTATTTTTGCTCAAATTGCAATCATACTGTGCTTACTACATCATAACAGATGGAAAGGCAAGGAAGTGACTAAAGCAACATTCATAACTTCACAGGAAACTGAAGAAGGAACAAAAGGTGAACTAAGAAGGCTATGTGTCTTCAATAATTAGAAGGCAGGCTAAGAAACTATGTAAAATTTCTGTAGTTTATAAACCTTACTTCAAAAGGAAATGTATTGCAATTATTATTTTTTTTAGTAAAAAAGTTCATAAAACTTTTATGAAATCCAACCAGAAAGTTTGCAGATACAGATACAAGGTAAAACAACATAATACGAAGGCTTCACTGCCATCTCATACCATAACAAATTCCCCTGTTTCCAATAGGTCTGCTTTACTTAGTACTGCTTTGATGAACTACTACTACTAGTCTGTGACCATACATTAGCAAACAAAAGAGCACTTCTGCCTATGTTGAAAAACAATCTCTGGGCTGGAACAAAGGTCAAGAGAACTGCAGATGCAAATACAAGAAAAGGGCATTACCAGGCTAATAACATGAAAGGCAGATATGGATTAAAGCATAAACAAACAAAAGCTGTAAAAGAGAATGGTCTTCTCTGCCTTAATAACTTCTGTGGAGACAAGGTCTAGCTAGTTTGGGGGTATTTGTGAGGCTAGGCTGCAGTAAGAACATCACAGCTGTCAGTTACTGTACAGATGAAGTACAAGATGGTTGATGAACAATGAAGGGTGGTTTGCTGCATTCTGCAGTTGGGTATCTTGCTGACACGTAAAATCTCCACTGGCTGTCATGTATGCCAACCCATCACACAAGGGCAAGAGTCACAGGAAAAGATATATACAACCAGTCAATATATAGGGCTGTTTGCCCATGACTTTACACATTTCAGATCCTAATGTCTCTATAATTAAAACTTTCCAAACATCAAAGGAAAGAACAGGAAAAAAAGTTTTAGGGACTAAGAGTTCAAACAGTCTCGTTTGCCTCTCCTTCAGGCACAGTAATAGAAAGACCTTACAGAGGATATGGTCAAAGGATTTATAAAGAAGTAAACAGGAATTTCAAAGTTAGATGGTGAGGAATTATATCATAGGTATCGAGAAGAAAAGAACTAAGAGTTTAGGCCATACTGTCCTGATCCGTGGATGGTTTATATTGCCTATCTGGATGCAAAGCAGAAGGTCCTGATCTATGAGAGCTGGATTGAGCTTGAAGGGGTGAATGCAGTAGGAATTGGCAGTTTAATAAGCATCTCTGATTGAGACAATAATTCAGACCTATATAGGATGGAAAAGCCAGTCACAGAGTGATCAGTGCCATTGAACCCATCCTAATTTTCACTTCCACCTCTTCTGTCTGCATTTTGAAAGAAAGGACAACAGCAGACACCAAAAGAAAGCCTACCTTTTCTCTGGGTTTTTTAGAAACTTAGCTTCCTCAACAACATGTTCATTTGCAGGTTCTGGTTCTTTCTACAGCCGGTTAGGGTCACCAGTCCTATTCTTCTCCTATTTCTCCCCAGACCAAAACACCATCTAGATGAACTCCAGAATCATCACAACATTCATGCATTTTTTCAGTGAAACATCTAGGATGAAAAACATAGCCCAAATAACACTCCCGGAAGGAGTCATCAATGATCATAAAACTCTGCCCTGGTTTTCTGTGACCAATTGCCAGAATCCTATTTACCAAGTATAGAAAAATACCACCTGCTGTTTCTGAAAACATTTCAGTTCCACACAAATAATGAAAAGGTTCTCTTTTACACAGCAATGTAATTCCTTTAGAATACTAAGTGATGAGTTCTTCTGGTCTCTTTATACTTCCCAGAGTGGTTAGTAAATTCATCCCTTTTTTATCCTCTTAGAGCCAAGGAACTTTTCTTGGATCCTGACCCTCAAAGAACCAGGCATTTTCAGATCTCTGTTCACTGCTCTCTTAAGAGCTTTCCCTTCTCTTGAATGGCGGTATTTTTACATTCTGTTATGTGTTCACTCCTAGGCCTTCCAATGACTACCTTCCCTTAGCAGGGGAACATATATAACATATGTGACATGATTTAATTTAATTAAACAATGGATATTCTCCCCCTATATAACATATGGCACCTTTCTGTCACACAGTACGAATGCATAGCTAGCCAGCTCACAGGACATTGACAAAGATATTTAGTTTATCTGAATTATCAGCGTGAATGAGATTGTCCCTGTAAGTCCCGCCTTTACCTAACTGTTGATGATACTGATTTTTTTGACACTACCACCACTGTTGCTGGCACCACACTGTTTTATGCACCTGTTTCAGAAGTAGAACCAGCGAACCTCCCAAGTTGCTTGTAAGCACTCATTGTCTACTGCAAAGTCGTTCATTCCTTCCGAGACTAATTCTCCTGAACTTGCCCATCCTCCTGCTTGCCCATGCTGTGCACATTCTGCTACCACTTACAAGCTCTCAGGAAGGCAGGTAGGCCACTGGGGTTCCTGCTGCTTCTTCCAAATGCTTTGGCTTTCAAACACATTACCTTGGCTTGCAAACACATTAACTTGGGTTGTATTCACCACAGTATGTGCAGCTACATGTAATGATTCTTTTGTTTAGTTTTTATTTTCCTAGATGCTGATTTTGAGCTCAACATTTCGTTCCAAATCGGATCTCCATTTTTATATTGTTTTGTGCCCTGAGTTTTGCCAGAGACTGGCACCAGAGATAGCTGCTGGAACCCACCTGGACTCAAAGTGTCCTAGCCCAGGGAGTGAGCTTAAAACATTTCCAAATGACAAGGGGGAGCTTAACTGTGGTCGTGACAAACCGCTAACAAAAGAACTGAAGAAAAAGTTTCCTTAGAGATTTAAAGTAGGAGGAGAAAGACCAGAATAATGTTGCACATGCAAGCAGAAATGGTGAATATAGGTTTTAAGGTATTTATACAAGATATGAAAGAATGAGAGTGGCACAGCATAGCAATGGCAAATAGCCTGGGGAATCTGGGGAGAATTCAGAGCTAAACGCTCAAAGGGAAGGCAAGCCATTCAGCAAAGTCTTTGATTTCCTCTTTATATCTGAGCAATGTCCTCTGTTGTCCAGCATGAGTATTACAAAATTACATAGCACTATTTTATTACAGACCCTATTTTAATAGAAGAATAATGTTCTGTTATCCTCGTACTTAGTAATTACATTATTAGTTAACAGACAATCAAGTAATTTAGTTGTTAAAGCACACCTTCTAGTGTTTGCTTATTTTGTGATATTTGGCCCAGTACCAGCGTAAGCACAATAGAGAACTGAGCAGAATATACAAGGTATATCAAAAGTCCTATTTACTTGTAGGATAGCTCTCCAGACATAGAGAGTCACAATCAGTAAATGAATATTTAACCTCTGAAGTATTAAAGGTAAACAGTTCAAGGAACTATAGAGACTGCCAAAACAGCATCCAGCATTATCTCAACAGCCTGTGGCTGCTCAGTTTGTACAACACAAACATAACACCGCACCTTCTTCCATCTACAGTGTGTCTGGGACTACTTCAATGCACAATAAAACTGCAATATCTGGAATAGTAATTTTACATGCATGTTGCTTAGATAGAGTTTGGAGCAAAATGTTCATTTTTTCTTCCCTGTAGTGCATAAAGTGAGCTTTCAAGGAGCTTTCTGTCTCCTGCTGAAACACTATACAGTAAAGCTTCTCACAATGTACTTTTACCTACATCTACTTCCAAAAAAATGGAGCATTATTTGGCATTCATTTGCAGTGAAATTCCAAAACTTGCAAGACGTGTCCATTAACACTTTCGAGACATCTTCTCGGACCATTTATGAGGAAATAATGAAATGTATCACTGAGAAGTAACTGCAAAGAATGACTGGCAGCCATAGCCAGTCATAAGTAAAGAGCAAAACAGTGTGTGGTTCATTAGGTATTTTCCTATAAAATGAATGACATAAATCCTTTGTGACTTAAATACTGTCTGAGCTATGTTAGTTTGAAATGTAGTTGAGGTAATCAAGGCCAGTAAGTATTCAACATAATGGTAACTTAGTTTTGTAGAAATAGTGATTAAGCTGAAGTAACTGTCTGAATTTTGAATTGGCCCAAAATGTGGATTTTTTCAAATAAATCACAGCGTAATTGTAGCATTTTTAAAATCTCATTAAAACTGTTCTTAAATAAACAAGTATTCTCCTGCAGCATTGAAAATTCAAACATTCACATGTAGTATTGAACTCATTTAAAATTTTCTTAGGTGTTATGAGAGGCTTAGGTCCTGTACTCTCATTCCACTGCACAATGTCACTTAATAATCTCAGTCTGATTGTGAAACCAAGTACAGAAACTGCAATCTATTACACAAGTTTAAATATCAAACTACAAAACAGCAAGAAGAAAATTGAATTTTTGGAATCCCTTTGGTTTAAATAATCAAAATCTATACTAATAAAAGCAGTGCAATCATTTTCCTCACAATACATGACATAATAACATTGAAACATGCAGATCTGATTTGTGAATGTTGTAGCTTTACATATACACATTGAAGCTGCCTGAATCTGCTCAGATGCTTTGTTTTGAATGTATTATTGCTACTGGGCCTTTTTCTACTGTCTGTCCTAAGGCAAATCATGCAGCACAAGAGATACTTCTTAATTCACTAGTACCTTTCTGGATGAATAGTTCCACTGATGAAGGGTATAAACTCTATTCCTAGATAAGGATTTTAAGGTACTTTGTTCAAATAAGAGAAACAAAAGGAAGCAGTGCAATAGAAATTAATTCATTTCTTAGTGAAAAAATAGAATATGAAACAAAGAACCCCAAGTCTTTACGGGCATGACCTAGAAGCTTGTATTTTTGGTTATGCTTATTAAGATTTTCTCAGGCACCAAATTCCTTCCTAACTGCTTAGGCATTCAGGTTCTCATAAAACTAAAGTAACTTTCTCATGCATGACTATCTCAGGCCAGCTATCCTTAGGATGCCTTAAGCATCTTGAAGCTCACTCTGTTAGATGGCCACCTAACCATTAAGCATCATGCCACTACGTATCATGACATCAAAACTCATACAACTTTTTCAGCAGGTCTGTGAAATGCAAGTGGGAAAGCTACAGCTGAGAGATACAAAATCTGTCTTTTTGCTTCATAACATAGTTAAAGATACATGAAAATCTGAGATACAGACCACACAATTGCAGGGAGGCTAGACCACTGTATCTTCTTATACTTTTTAGTAACAGCATAATTCTCATCAACACTGTTTCATGAGGAAGATAAAGAACTGAAGTAAAAGACAATGAGAATTTCTACCATTCCCAAATTCCTTTTGATGTACAAGATATGTCTAAAATCTAAGCACAGGAATAAAAATCAAAGCATGGATGCCTATACATAATTGGTATCTCTTGTGCATTTACCTTCTATGCTTTAAATACATCCAGATAGATAAAAATGAGAGTTCTAGCTATAATAAATTGTAATCTGTGAAAAATTGAGAAAGAATAAAGAGACACTAAGGAATACAGTGTGTTGCCTTTGTCTATGTTTATTAAGGAATCTGTAAACACTAGTGAGTGTAGAAAACACTGTCTTGTGTAAGAGCAATAAATATGACACATGGATAGAAATAAAACCAGAACCTTGACAAAACCCTTTCCCTAATCTTCGAATAGATACATTTTCCCAAATTTAAAATGCATCTGTCTGTACCTAATCCACAAAAGGCATACTGCAAATGCAGCCAACATACAATGACCATAAGTTTTAAGAACATTACCAAATACGATGAATAAACTTGTAATTTTTGGAAAAGTGAATCCCAAATACGAAACCGAAACCACAAACTAAACAACAGTAACTATAGCTCCAGCAGGGCACTCTTCATCACTTTGCCTTGGACACAATTTCATTCAATGCACTCTACTCATAAGAGAAGAAATAATTGTGATTTTCATTTGTCTATTCAAAATGTTTATAACTTTTAAAGATTATGATCACTTAGGGGAAAAAGAAAAACCAAAATGTCAATTTTTTTTTAAGAAGTCCAACAGGACTTTATTTGCAATGGGGGTCTTTCAGATGATGCTAGAAGATGATGCACTAAAGAATCCTTGACATTCATCTGTGAGCAGTCCCAAACACTTTGTGCAAAATTTCTGCTACATGAAATGGAAAGCTTTGCACCATTTTATGACTGATGGACTCAAGAGGTCATTTTCAGTGGTAAAATCACTGAAAGTCCTAACAACAAACTCCACGGATTACTTTTAGGATAAGGGAGCTCTATCTCTATTTATTTTACCACAGCATATTGAAGGTGTGATCTTTTTAGATGTGTTTATCATCTTGACAATGTACCTAAGAAGTAAGGAAGTTTTGCTTGTCCCATTCTAAGATGGTAACCACTGGTTGACACCAGAAGGCCAGCACTAGAGAAGCTTTAGCCAAATATTCTATAACGTAGCATACAGCATTTTTAATCACTGGGAAACCTGATGGCAAACACTGAGCTTATAACACTAATCGTATAAAGTAGGTGTGAGGCTAATGAAGCTGTATTGATTGCTACTTCTTTGTGTCCTAAATACATATTTTACTAGATTCCATTCTATTTGGTAGGAGGCTGTTGAAGTTATTTACATAGAATTGTTTGGCCATCTGCAATGAAGCTCCAAACGAGTAGCCCGAAGACTTCAGTTCAGGTTTCATTAAGCTATGGCAGAGAATTTGGCCCAAAGCCAGCCTTCTGTTCCAGCTTTAGATTTGGCCCACTGTCAACATCTGCAAACCAAACTTGCATGGCTTGCACAATTCAGCATTTAATAATTCAGTATTAAATTTAGCTACTTAATATTTGACAGATTTGTGCACAGAAAATGAAAACTAAGGTTACCGAGCCAAAATAAGCCAAAAAGACAATAGGAGAAACCATGTACTACTTTGAATACGACACAGTTCATTGTACTTTTCACAGGTACAGCTACAAATAATGAAAATAATTAAGAAGGAAGGGACATTCCCATCAAAACTATTCTACAGTCAATGTTTGTACAGACTATATATATGTGTGGAATATAAGATATTTTTGAGAAAAAGAGTAGAAGAGTGAAAAAAATGCTATGCTAAGAAAGCTCTGGGGAGCTCAAAACAGCATAGATCACTGCTTTCTCAACTATTTTATTAGGAATAGGACATACTGTCAATACAGTGTTTTAGCTGTGGAATTTTAAAATCTCTGAAATCCCTGGGAGTGACTGTTACTATTGGCCACAGTGGGGCAGAATTAACTGCTGATCATTTTTGCAAATGCAGCCTAAATAAAGACCTGGAAAACATGGGTCCAACCTAGCCCCGTTATCCTTCACATGCCAGTCATCCTTTTCATTACGCTTGTCTCCACACCACTACAATAAAAAATGAAAAAGTTTTGGTCTGTGTTTAATGTGTAGGGTCTCCCACAAATGTAAAAAATAATTATTTAAACATCATACATAGACATAGGGAAAGGAACAGTTAAAATCACCCCATTTTGACATCTCTTTCTCTCCTTCGTTAGGAGTAACAGAAAAAAATTCTGTGACCAGTAATGTACCAAGTTCAACATTATGCTTGTGAACAATACTTTACTTTCCTTGTTCTATATGATATTGAGAACTGAGTATATTGTTGTATGGAGAACTGGAAATGTAATATATTTAGTATTTCCTGTACAAATAGGTTAGCACATACAGTTTTGCTGTACTATTAAGTGTAATAGCTTTTTACCACACTAACAGTTGATGTTCTCACATATGAGACTTAACGATTTCTTAATAAACTCACTTTGAGATTTCTTTAAATGGGGTATATAGAATGACTCTGCTCATGGGAAAAGACTGCTGCGTATCCCTGATACTGCTTCAGTCTAGAACTGTTTGAGCAGCTGCCTTTGTGGATGGTTTATAGCTGCATTAGAGCTCAAAACTGCGTGATTAAAAGCCCAGCATCTGAGTTTCCACACAAAGATGAGAATCATAATGATTTAGGCATAGTAGCCTTAAAAAAAGAAAAAAAACAATCCCCAAACAGTTTGTGTTGTGTTTTGATAAATGCTTTACATATGGACATTTTATGTAAATAAATAGATATGTGAATAGAGTATTAGGTACTAGAATTGTTTGAGATTAGTTGGTGATTTTTAAAAGGTTATTTCTTCAGAAAGGAAAAATAAGAAAATTCCTATGTATGTTTATATATCTTACTAAGAACTAACTGTTTCTGCTTGTTAGACGCATTCCTTCTCCCCTTCTTTTGCTAACCCCTCTCTGGAAAAGAGTACAGTACTGCTTCATCTTTAACAGAAAGTTAAAACATTTAATACTTATTTTCACATGAAAGAGAATATTTATTTGTATTAAGATTCCCCTAGGTATAAAGAATTCTTAAGCCTTTGGTTCAACTCTGTGTTTAACAACAGAGAGTTGGAAATATTTGAGACTAACTACTTCGGTTTGATTTTTTCTTTAAATTGCATTCAGTTAAACTGGAACAAGCATGAAAATCAATCTTATTTTACAGGAGAAGGAAAAGTGGGCAATAAAAATAAGCAGGAAATTCAGCATCTACTTACCTATTTTGTTATTATATATTCAGAAAACATATTAAATGTATTTTTATATGTATGTTTTGAAGAAATGTTCATTTAAGAGTTTAACTCAAACAGCCAGATTTCTTTTTTCCTTAACTTTACTAGACCTGTTGTTAATAGATCAAAATTAATGAAACTTTTCAACTCATCAGTTTCATTTCTTATCATGTCTTCATTTCACAGATAGTAGTACGTCTCTGCTTTCTCTACTGCCCTACTTTCCTAATTCATTAAGTAAATTCAAGAATGAACATTATGCCCAGTTATAATTCTGATAATCAGGGCTTGTGACTGTCATCTTTTCTCTTCTCCTGACCTTACCAAAGGTCCCTTCCAACCTAAACCATTCTATTGTTCTATGATTCTACACTTCAGCCTGCACTAAGGAATAATGTGGACTCCACTTTTAAACATGACCTTTTTTTTTCTACCTGGGGTTTTCACCACATCTACTGAATGATTGAATGTAGAATGGGATTTAACATGGACTTGTGGATGCTTGAATTTAAAATACAAAATACAAATACACTATAAAATATAAAAATACAGACATATAAAGAACAACTAGATAGGCACTGTGATTTGTCTTTTGTCATACAGGAAACTTGTAGAAGAACAAATGCCAAATTTAGATCCTAGCCACTGGATCTACTTCACCCTCAATGAGGAAGACCTAAACCACTATCCCTCCCCCCTTACGTTACTAACATTATATTATGAAAGTAACCCTGCATTGCTAAGCTTTTGGCATCTTCAAGGGACAGAAATTCATAATGCAAATGAACAGTCAACAACTTCACCAAATCCTCCAAAAAAGAGACCTGTCAAGAAGCCATTTCACCAGAGCTGGGAAGCTCAGGCTGGCTGTGGCCCAGAGCAGCAGATCCTGATATGGTGTCACTAAGGAAACGTCAGGCCTTTCACTTGACAAATGAACATATTTAACCTTGCTGATAGGCTAGCAAAAGCTATCAAGTTGGAAAACTGCCATCTATATTTTCTCCTGTATATTAGTTTACACTGTTTATGCAGAGCTGAGCTCTTCTATTTCAAACACTGAATAAATAAATCTTTGTCAATTCCTTTGACTTCATTTGGCTTCAAATTATTTAGGGGTATTATAGGAACGAGTTTTTTAAATTATTGTTTTCAGCAATGCACTCTACAGGGGATACACTGTTCTTCTTTTTGAAGTAGGATGTGTTTTACTTCAGTCCTGTACACCCTTAAGGAAGAATGTTTAGATCCTAACCCAAAACCCAATGAGTCAGTGGGAATAATGTAGTTCCCACTGATCAATGTATCTTAAATGGAGATACAAAATTCATCCTACAGTGGAGGCTAAACATGAGGAAACTGAATGCCAATTATTTTACAGTACGTCACTGAGATTCTAAGTGAAGATTAAAATCATAGAATCATAGAATCGTTTAGGCTGGAAAAGACCTTTAAGATCATCAAGTCCAACTGTTAACCTAACACTGCCAAGTCCACCACTAAACCATGTCCCTAAGTGCCACATCTACACATCTTTTAAATACCTCCAGGGATGGTGACTCCACCACTGAAGAAATTTTTCCTAATATCCAGTCTAAATCTCCCCTGGTGCAACTTGAGGCCATTTCCTCTTGTCCTATCACTTGTCACTTGGGAGAAGAGACCAACACCCACCTCTCTGCAACCCCCTTTCAGGTAGTTGTAGAGAGCAATAAGGTCTTCCCTCAGCCTCCTCTTCTCCAGGCTGAACAACCCCAGTTCCCTCAGCCGCTCCTCATAAGACTTGTGCTTCAGATCCCTCATCAGCTTCATTGCCCTTCGTTGGACAGACTCCAGAACCTCATTGTCTTTCTTGTAGTGAGGGGCCCAAAACTGAACACAGTATTCGAGGTGCAACCTCTCCAGCGCCGAGTACACAATCACTTGCCTGGTCCTGCTGGCCACACTGTTTCTGATACAGGCCAGGATGCTGTTGGCCTTCTTGGCCACCTGGGCACACTGCTGGCTCATATTCAGCCGGCTGTCAACCAGCACCTCCAGGTCCTTTTCTGTGGGGGAGCTTTCCAGCCACTCGTCCCCAAGCCTGTAGCGTTGCATGGGGTTGTTGTGACCCAAGTGCAGGACCCGGCACTTGGCCTTGTTGAACTGCATACAATTGGCCTTGGCCCATCCAGCCTGTCCCGATCCCTCTGCAGAGCCTTCCTACCCTCAAGCAGATCAACACAGCCACCCAACTTGGTGTCATCTGCAAACTTACTGAGAGCAAGCAATCTGATTACTTAAGTAATCTCGATCCCGTCGTCCAGATCATTGATAAAGATATTAAACAGAACTGGCCCCAATACTGAGCTCTGGGGAACACCACTTGTGACCGGCTGACAACTGGATTTAACACCATTCACCACAATCCTTTGGGCCCAGCCATCTGGCCAGTTTCTTACCATTAAGTGGTATTCAATAGCAGCACATTAATAGTGCTGATACGACAGTTCTAAAAAGAAACACTGACTAGCCTGACAAAAAAATGGAACATCACTTAATACTAGAAGGAAAACACAGTAAAAGACACATATAATATTCATTGTGTCTGCCAGATCAATTCCGATAGTTCAAGTATGCTGATGGGAGACAATGTGAAGAATGTGAAACATTTTTTTCACAGTCATCTGACATATCTGCATAGATATTGATCATTAAAATCTTAAACTTTAAATATCGTTTATCCAGCCTAAATGATTCTATGATTCTATATGGCACAAATGGCCTATTCTGACTTCGTTAAAAATAATTAAAACAGCGTAAGGAAACAGAAGTATTCTTAATCATTAAGAAAGAAAAAAAAAAGATGAATGTATACAGACATGCACATGCATCTCTACACATGACTATTTTTTATATTATGAATTTATGCATATATGTGAGCTCAAGTGTAGGTATGGGACAGAATAGTCACTCATTCTCTCTCTGCAAGTGATCAATTTTTTTTCTTTTTAAATGAAGGATAAGATGCCAACTTGGAGCAATAGTGAATATTGACGGCCAACGTATAGTTAAACAGCTTAACAAAACTAGAAGAAGAAGAATGCTACTAAGGTTTCAGAACCATTCCTCAAAAATGCAGAAGTGTTTAGATCTGAGACTGCTTGCGTTATCACAATGCAGTCTTTTGCAAATGCTTTGTGATACAGCTTTTAATGATATAGTTACATACTTAGTTTTGCAAGATTAGTTTCTGAGGAATAGAAGACAAAGTCTTAACACAGGAAATGTCAGTCTTCCATAGCACCAGTGATATTGCTAGCCTTGTTTATAAATAGGAGATTAAAATTCAGCCGAATATGTAACTAGTAAGGAGTAGCCTACTGGTGAAATTTAATATATGCTTTTTTCCTGCAAGGACTCCAGAAGATTGAATGGGCAAATAGACGGAAATTAAAATTATAGTAAATGAAATACATATAAAAAATAATATCCAAAACTTCAGCTACTGGTTGTGTCCTTTTTTCAAACAAATTCCCCCCCCCAAAAAAAAAAATTCAAAACAAAGCAAAACCCTAAATATGTTTTAAAAGCTCTAGAATATATTCTAATTCCCACACTTACATACATATTAGATGGTTAAACAATTAAAACTGTTTGTCTAGGAGGTAAAATAAAAAGGATTTAAATTGCAAGAATTCTCCATCAGCAAACCACAACTTTTCAGCTATGTTATAATACAAGACAGGAAAATATGTTTTGGCAAGAACCCATACTGAACAATAAATTCATACACTTCTAGCAGCAGACTATCTGATGATACATAATTAATCTTTGATTAATGACTTTAATTTAGACAGTATAATTATTTTTGCAAAGACTGTAACAAGCAGAAAGAGTTACACAAGATTTTCTCAGTGTAAATTGCAATACTACTTAAATCAGGCTTGGGTTTATTCTTTTCTAACCTCTCCTTTACCCAACCCTGACTAATTTTTATGTGCAGGTTTTATTTTTACCTTTCCTATGTTTGATTTTTTATTCATGCTTCTAGATAATTTCTGCCTTTATTCTTGCAATTTCCTTTGTTATGGTACTCCTGAATCTTGTTTAATCTTGCAGAACTTAAGAATTTGAAGCTCAAAGCAGATATTTAAATTGGGTCTCTGACACTATCTCAACTTTTCTGCATTGTGAAAGATTTAGACAGACTACTGTACAAATTGTACTAATAACTGTATAGCTGAGTGCTATATAGTACAATTTAAATGTCCACCTACATAGAATGTATAATTAAAATATTTGCAGTAAAAACTTCCCTAATACTCATTTTATGTGTCTGAAACCATTGGATTTATAGCAAGTCATTTTACAGATTGCCTTCTACATTTTGGCCACGGTTCTTCAACGAATACATCCATTTCATTAGCAGCTACGCATTAATACTTTAATCCACTTCAAAATGGTTGTCCTAACAGTATATGCTGCCAGAGATTTATTTTGCCTTGCCTCACAGATGACACTCATTCACTCACTCTCATCACTGTTTCTGTCTTTTCTCTATTATGTTCCATTTGTGAAGTTGTATTAAGCTTTTGAGAAGCATAGGTTGCTGTTTTTCCTCTTGGAGTCACTAATTCTTTGCAACACTTTCTGTTTCCAGTAAAGCATTTAAAACTGTTTTGCATGTTGTTTTTTCTTCCTGGAAGCTGGAAAATTCAGGCCATTTTTCTGGGGTTTCTGGACAGCAAGTTCAAATAGCAAAAAGAAGTTGCTCAGTCTCAAAGGCTAACATGCATGGTCCCAGCAACTATATGGTTTATTTCAGCTAATTCAAAGTCTCAAGGTTTTCTGCAGAGTATGTGTGTAGTGGGAACAAAATGTTCAAAATTAATCAAATTCGAACATATTCACTGTCCAGCATACATGAACACACTTCTGCCCAGGAACCTTGGTTGATAATGTGGTAAACCAACAGTGAGAAAAAAATTTAAGTATCATCAGTATCACTTCCAAACTTCCATTGATTTTTTCAGTATTAAAATTAACTTATGTAGAAAGTGATAACTACTGTACTGTTGTAATGACTTTCAATTTTTTAAAGACAATGTGACAGGAAAAGAAATAAGAATCAAAACAAAAGATTTAATGAGTTCAAAATGCTTTCATCAATACAGCAAGAACCATAATACATTTTCTCAAAAGACATACCTTCTTTTGCTAATTAAACCATTGGAATACAAGAAATAGAACGAAAATACAATGTATTCACCAACATATCCACAATCCCTTGCTCCAACTGTTAATGTGTGGCAAGAAAGAATCACAGATTGCATATTTGTAATTGCTTGGCTTTTAAGAGCTATCGCAAATATGAAAGCACTCCTTGATGAGATTTATAAAGCCCACTGAAGTACTGTGTAGGTCACCATTTCCTAATGCAGCTTATTTTCACTTCACTTTATAAACAGGATTTTGTTTTCTTTAATTTCATATGAATTTGGGGTGGACTGTAAAGTAACTGCCCAATTTCACACACAAGCACTTCTTCCATTGTCAAACTTGTCCTGGTGTAGATGTACGGATCACGGTAAAAACAGTCATCTAGGCAACATTTTCAGAGTCTTTTTTTCTACCGTTTTAGCAAGGGATATGTCAAGTTTGGCACATTAGCTACAGGAATCTTTAATTGACTTTTCAGAAGACATCAGACTCTCAGTTCTTCTTTATTGCTTTATTTCAATTTTCAAATCAGAGTTTGTCTAATTAAAAAATGAAACAGAATGTTTCCAACCTTTTTCACTCCAAAATGTCATTGTTTTAGCCATCCTATTTGCCTGCACCTCTCATTTTCTCACGCTTCTCATGCTCTGCAGCTGTTGATAGCTCTTATTTTCCTCCTTCACTGGTTTTTAACAGTTCAGTAAGCATAAATTCTGTAGCTTGTTAATCCTGGGAATCATTTTCCTCCAACTCTCTGTCTTGTTACAGTGCTATATCTTTACTTGGCTCCTGCCTTGCAATCTGAATTTCTTCCAAGGCTGCTGCTTTATGAACAGTTTTAAATTTGTCTATTCTTTTCAGTTGGGCAGCTATTGGATAGTGGCAGCCATTGTCCTCCAAGCAATTTCAAGCTTACGTACTAGAGGTTCTTTTTCTCAGTCCAGTCAACTCAGGAGCTTAGCATAAGCCCCAAAGTATTGAAGGAGATTTTAGGTGAAAACTTAGTACATAAGAAGAGATTTCTGCTAAAGACATAAGAGGCAAATCAAAAGGAATGAACTAAGTGGGAAATGCAGAGAAAGACTGAAGCGTTAAGGAGATAAAGTACAACAAAGCATGAGACCCCAGAGGAACAGGAAAGGACCAAGATGTCAGTAGAATGATTTTCTGTTTAAATAGCTCAGAAAGGATTCTATAAACTTTGCTTCAGAAAACCTTAACCCCAATAGTTTAAATTATTTTATTGATTCAAAGGAAACTATATTACCTTGTAATATGATGTTTAGTTTGCAGTTTTCTCTATCATTGGGCATTACCTGCTACAGAGTACGTGCAAAGAATCAGTTACTAGGCATTGGCGGTAGTCTTTTCTAAGAGCAGAAACTATTGTTTACCTCAAGATAGCTGTCATTTACTTAGTTTGGTATCAACTGATAAAAACCACCTTTTTACTTTTTTTTTCCACCCCTGTACCCCAAAAGATCACCTTTTATTTTTGTCCTTCTCTACGTCCCACATGCCTACACAGTAAAACATCAACTACTTCAATATATACAATTATTTCACGGACATAGAAGAAATGCAAAGTCCAACTACTCAGCCACCAAGTCCTTTCTAACCCCTTAGAGTTAAAATAAAAAAAAAACAAACAAACAAACAAAAAAAACCACAAAGCAAAACCCAACAAAACAAAACCAAACCTATAAATAAAATGCTACATGCACAACATCAGGACTCCATGCCTGGCAGGCTGTCACTCACTGGACTAGCTCTTTTTTCCATCTAAGCTTCATAAAGGTGGCACTGGTGAAGATACCTCATACAGGTTTCCAGTGTATTATTTTGATTTGTTAGTCTTTTGTAAGACTAAAGATGGATGGCATGGAAAAAACCATAACCATTAGGGCCTTTCCACACTGAGTCTTACAGTGCAAGAATGGCCTTTTTAGCTGTTCACATACATCCTCCAGACCAACATGGCAAAGGCTCATGTTGGCATAAAGACAAGGTCCAACAGCACTGAGGACAGTCTTATAGTCCACTCTTGGGATCCAGCAGCTCAATTAAATATTGAAAAAATCATTGTGACTAAACTTGTAACAAAACTTACAAATTTGTCACAAAACGTATAGCTCTGATATTCTTAGTACAGACGAATTCCTGAAAGATTTCTGTAACTTAAATTACAGGCAGGATATTTATCCCTCTGCCTTTGCCACTATTTCTGAACAGTTTCTTTATATACAATCATTTCTCATACATTTTTTCTTACCTTGACTGGGAAGACAAACACAGATTGGAAGCCCTTCATTCAGGAGATCTGTTAGAGCAGGGCAGAAACATAATGGACACAGAGGGCTTTATGTTTTCCCTTCCCTCAGAGCACTTTTGTTTTTTTCAAGGTAATAATTGCCAACAACATTCTTCCTCCTTAAACTTTACTAACTGAAGCAAGAAGCTGAGACTTATAAAACCTCCCAGTAGTATAAAAGAAATATTTAATCTTTCTTCCTTATAAATAATAATAATAATAATAATAATAATAATAGTATTCTTATTTTATCCTTTATCCATACACTTTTGCTCTTAATAATATCTTTCACTATCTGAATGCTCACATTTCAGCCTTTTGCTTTCAGCTTTTGCAGTATTCTATCCCAAGAGCTACTGGTCTTCAAACTCCATCAGATATGTCTATTCATCTCCAGAATCTTTTACTTTCACACAAAATGTAATGCTTTAATTTGAGCTATTTGCCTTGCAACTAATTTTACTGAGTTTTGCTTCTCTGCTGTGATTATGGCTCCCATTCTCCTTCTACCTCCTAACAATTAATTTTAATTAAATCAATCACAATCTGGAACTGAAAATTACAGTAGTCTTAGTGTTGAAGGATATTTGAGAGGAAAATGGGAATTCTTGATTTGCTCCATAGTCATCTGCTGACCTTTTAGGTTCTTTTTCAAATAAAACCATGGCTTATAGTACTTTTCCTTAAAAACTTGTCTCTATCATAACTTGTCTCTATCATAACCTTAGATAACTAAAAGAAAACTACTACTAAATACACAATAAAGACCAACAGAAAGTAGAAGACCAGTCCTGCAGTCACTCTAGGTAAAAGTATCTAAGGCTGGAGAGGAGTCCAACCTGAAAGGCAAGATCCTTTGCCTCAGCTGGAAACAACAGTAATTTGCTGGTAGGAGTGACTTGCATAGGTAGTTAGGCACTGCTAATAAGTATTGAATATAGCAAAACTCTACCATGCTTTAATATTTAAAAAGTAGAACATTGTACCGCAGGTGGAATAGTCAAATATTTTACAATTTAGTAAAATTTCCTAACAGTTATTTTAAAAGACATGCTTTGGAACTTAAGCTGTCCACTTTCTGTATCAGATGCACTTAAGAAGGCAGATTGACGGTATTGCATGTTTCTTCATACAACTATTTTATAGTAGTCCTTTTATGATTTTTCCACACCTGATTTTATTATTTTTAATTATTTCTTCATAATGAATATTCCTTTATATAAAACTTAACTACAAAGGTTAGCAAATGCCTTAATATACTACTAAATTTTATGCAGTGTTATGCCATCTGTATAAAAAAAAGCTTGGACAAAAGAAAAGTCAGATTAATGTTAATTTAAAAGCATAATTGAACATTAAATGCTTGGGATGTGACTTATCAAACTAGGACTCTTATGAAGACTGAAAGAAGCTCAAAGGCTGGGAGGGACAGCTAAGAACACCCCATGGTCTGACACGGAAAACAATATAGTGTGCCTAAATGTCAGAAGTCAAAAAGGGAAGATAGCTCCTACAACATGTGGTGTAAGAATTATCCTTAAGAACTGGCAACAGAAGTGAAGAAGAAGCCAAGAGATGTATGGCATGTATTCTTTTTTTTACATTTCGTTCAGGACATAAACATTACAACCTTTAAAATTAAAATTTCCAGAAAACATTAATAAACATGACAAAAGCGTAAATGAACAGTCTTAGGACTGGCCTTACATAGAAATGATACCAAGGGGCATTTATGTAATGATGAAAAATACAAGAAAAATCCTTTCCTGGAAAAAGGATAGTACACAATGCTATACTGGAGAAACAGACCCAACAGTTCTCCATTTCTTTAAATTAATCCTTCAGCTTACAGATATAATTTCAGGCTTTCTGGATGGAATCTCAGCCAACAGACTTCCATTAATAGCCAACCTCTTTTAGACACTGAAGAAGTAGCACCACACTTATGACTGAGATTCAAAATTTAGAACGCTGTCTACAGCCATAATTTACTGCAAAGGTTGGATGATGTCCAGAGCTGCAGTCCTTAGCTTAAATGTCTGCCTATAACAGAAAGATCTATATTAAATCCAAGTTAACCCAGAATACCATTTTAATGCAGAGCATTCTGCACTCATTTTAACACAGAGAATATTTCAGACAGAAAATATAGTGGCTTTTTTTGGATATCCTTGTTTTTTTCTGTTGAAAAGTTTCAGCTATAAACAGTTTCATTCTTTCTAATAGTGAAACTGAGGGAAAAAAATTATTTCCCCTGTGTTAAAAATACTTCCTTAGAAATTGCGATCTTCCATCATAACATCCAGGAACACGGAGAATTAAGGAGGAAATTGGCTTTTATGTCAGAAATACTTCTGCGTTTCCATAGAAAATGGACCTAATTAGGCGAGGTACAGGCCTTCAGTTTATTTTAGCAGATATGCGTTGCATACAGACTTGTAAGACTTTGACTTCTAAAATCTCTGAAAATTTCAGCTTTATAGTGCATGGTAAATCCATTACAGCTTTTTCACGTTGCTAGACTTTTTATGTGGCTGAGAATGGCATCCTATGACTATAGAAGTTGTTATATTTGTCTCTAGAATTATTTCCCAAGGCTTCTTGATCCACTGCATTGCTATATATATATATACATATTTAAAGGCTCTTCCTTCTTATATTTATTCTACTGCTGCCCAAAATGCTTGGATGAAGAGGTGTGATCTGGGCAGGTGGTGACAGGAAAAGATGGAACAAAATAGCAGTGAACAAAAAAAAGTCTGTAACCAGTTGAGGATGTGCCTCAACAGGCTTAAAATCAGCCAGTGTTGACTCTTCACAGCCCTATGCTGTCTAGAAAAAAGATGCAAAATCAATGGGAAAAGCATGCCTCTGTTCTTGACCAGAGGCAAGTCTCTATTGAGAAAAAAAGCTTTCACCTGTTCCACTTACACTACTACCTTCAGCCACTAAGGGTTGTGCTGTGAATTATTTGAAGTGTCTAAATGAAAATACTTAAACAAAACTAGGAATAGGAACGTTTGGTTCAATTTCTAATTTTTCAGCTTCTTCAGAGAAAAAAAAAAACACAAAAAACCAAAACACGCTAGAAATAAAGCATATTAAATGCACATTAAAGAAAAAAAAAAAAAACAAACACATAAAAAGCACATAAATTACAATTGCAGTCAAATATTCCAGAGTCAGTGAACAGTAACACTGAGTCACCCGCAACACATTACTTCAAGTTCCTGGTATACATATATTATCATGTGTTTAATTGTGTGTTTTCATATACCATTTTTCTCCCCACAGAACTTCTGCTTCAATCCCTGCACTGGCCAGACTGTCCCCTCAGGACCAATTTCTCAGTCACAGCTGAGCATCGCAAGGCAGCAATGGGTAGTGCTATAGTTAAGTCAGTTATACTCTACTCTGAAATACTGAATTCTTTTCTTGACATGACTACGCAGTCCCTGCACAGTGATGCAAAAGAAACATAAACCACAGGTGTCACCTGCACTGTTTCTAGTGTTATGATAATAGTCTCATAATATGATTCAACGCCTGGGATCCTGCAAGTGCTTTGTTTACTTAACTAGTAATGGAGGCCTGTTTTGAACAAATAATGTATTACAGTATGAAAAATAGTCTGAAATAACGAGCTGACAGCTTTGATAATTTGGCCTCAATCATTTTCTGAGTGACTTTTACATGGGGAAAATATATAACAGGTATGTTATAAAAAGAAATCTGTTAATATAATAAAGCATCCTGAAACTATCACAGGAGTGCAAGAAAACAGCTGACAATATTCTGTAAAAAAGAATCTTGCTGGTTCAAAATAAATATGGCACACTGATACTACGTGAAAAGAATATGTTGCATTACTACACCTTTTGTCAGTACTGTCTACCTTGTACTTTCAATGAGGCACTTTGTTTTTTAATAGATCATCATCCAATTACAAATTTTATCCACCCAAATATGAATTAGAAATTGCATTAAGGTTGCACAGAGAATCTTACTGCTGCCATTTCTTAACTTTTCAGGCCCTGGCTTTCTTACATTAATATTTTAAACACATTTCTATTTCACATTATCTACATATGTAATTATTCATTCAAAGCATGGCATATATTCAAGAACTTAGCAAAATCCACAATTCAGAGAAAGAAATCAGCTGTTCAAGAGAATCCTCCTAAACAAAAGAAACTCATCAGAAGAAAGATTACAGAATGATGCTGCTGAAATGTTTGGGGTTATGCATCACTATCCTAAAAGTCAGGAAAGAGTAGCTTCAAAAAGCAGGCTAAGTGCAGAAGTATTTACAACAATAGGGAAAAATGCATCTGTATAGAAAATTGTGGGTGTATCAGAGACATAAGGATTTGTTGTTCTTGTGAATTTTCTGCTCCTTTGGAGACCATTTCTGTACACAAGATGCATCCAGTAACTTCATATATAGGGCTCTTTTGTTGTGCACATGCAAGATTTTTGATTTCTTTTACTGTCCATTAGTGTATCCCTGATAATTTTTTGTTATTAGAATAATTCAAAGGACAGATGTCAGCCAACTAAGCAACTCATGCAGAGCCCAGACATTTGCTGTGCATCAATATGCATAGTTTCCTGTAACTTCAGGAGTTCTTGATTATGATTCTCAACATACTCAATCAGAAGGGGCTCTGAAGAGATTTTCTTTTCAATTATGTATGCCTCATTATCATACTTTTAGTGAAGCGGAAAGTACATTACAAGGTGGGAGCCAAAAACAATGAGATAAAAATCACAAAGCATAAGTATCTTAGAAGATTTCTAAATTTGTCTGAAATAATATTAATTCATATTAATATTAATCATCTTTTCTATAACATGGCATTTTTACATGGCACTTTACAATCAGCTCTTCGGTGCATCTTTCACAAGATCAGGTATGGCATAAAACTTCAGTAAAGAAAGCACACAGTTATCACTGGGGAGACAAACAAATTAGAAAGTATTTCATGATGCAGTGGGATTTAAGGAGAGATGTTTTTCTAAAGCTGAAAATAGGTGCTCAGAAAACAGAAGAGCCCTTCGCTGAGAGGAAATGTGGCACTGTTATGAAAGGCAGAATTGATGGAGATGAAACCTTAGACTAACAGGGAGCTAAAACAAGAGCAAAGCAACATATAATTATGAGGTATTTGGAGCGTGACGCTGAGGTCAGCAGATCAGAAAGTACAGCACGGTTTGGAAGGGTAAGAGAAGAAACTTGACACTGAAGGTAAAAGAACACAAAAGGATTTAAAGAGAGAAATGATGTGGTTAGAAGAACATGACTTTCAATAGCAGTATTTTTGTTAGACTGGCAAGCTGAAACTCTCAGAATGGATAGATGAGCAGAGAAGAAAGAGAGGATGGCTAGATATGAAGGGACTAACTGAAAAAGCAGTTGGAAAAAGGAAAGAAAAACTACAACCAGGAAAGAAGTGGAGAATTGATAAGCTCAGGAAGGAAGAAACTGGATGAGGAATGAGAATAAGGTACTGTGACAAAGATGCCTGAGAGGCAGCAGAAAAGGCATAAGGAAATAACAGAGAAATCTATATTTAACAGAAAGACTGTTTGTTACAGAGCAAATCACAGGAAGGCTAGACTGCAGACATCCTAGAACAGGGCTGATGGAGGAACAGTGTAGGCACCCTTTATTTACACCAAAAGATCAAATGCAAAGCGGGAGGATGAAGTTAGTATGTGAACAGAAGAAAAAAAGAAAAGAAAGATTTTTTTATTAGTTGAAGACTGTGGATAATATAGGAAAAAAAGCCAAAAAAATATAAAAGACTATATGAAATATA
Organism: Gavia stellata; assembly: GCF_030936135.1. Lineage (NCBI taxonomy): Eukaryota > Metazoa > Chordata > Aves > Gaviiformes > Gaviidae > Gavia > Gavia stellata. Next base: position 45,718,057 of record NC_082596.1, read on the forward strand.
TGAATATATGAAATATATTTCTGAGTATAAATAAAAAGGATAAAAATTGCATAGTAAAGGAAGGAAAGAGAATAAGAAGGGAAGTGAGAAAGAGGAACGGCATAAATTGAGGGATTGTGAAGACATAAAGAATGGGTTGATAAAACAGATGAAATTGAAGGCTAGGAGATGTAATAAAAGCTGGGGGAAGATGAAAGAATATTTCTGGGTATCAAATTTAAACTGCAAAATTTTAAAGATTATTCATATGAAGAAACCATATTGATGGATGGGGCTTTGAGCAACCTGATCCAGTGAAAGGTGTTGCTGCCATGGCAGGGAGGTTGGACTAGGTGATCTTTAAAGGTCCCTTCCAACCCAAACCATTCTATGGTTCTATGATTACACTCCTAAACTCTAAGACACTGCTAACAAACCTGATCTACCATCAGAAAATGGTGTGCTGTTAAATAAGAGCCAAACATTAATTTAATGGGAGAGTGAAGATATGACAGTAGAATGTGCATTAAAAAAAGCAGTAAAAGAAAGTGCTCCACAGACCTTTGGTGAAAATAATTATGAACTGTAATGCTGTATAATATACGTTTCACAAATGTGAACTGTATAAACTAACTACAGGTGTCAGACACCTTATGGTACAGACATATTAGAATATCTGCAACAGATTTAAGTTTTGATCTGTAGCTTTCTGAATTTTTCTCCTGAATAAATGACTGACCTTAAGGTATCTAAACATAGCAGACACTTTTAAAATTGGTAATATTAATGAATCTTTTTAAGCCTACGGACTATCAGTAGTTTCAAACAAATTCAGATGTCAGAGTTTGATGCCATGATGAATCAGAACAGGCACTTACCTTCCTCACAAAAATTAATATACCATTAGCATAACACAGCTATAGAATAAATAAGCCACCTCTACTACTAGGAAAGGACATAAAGACTGCAGTAAAAATGAAAGGTGTTTGATGAGCTTGTTTGAATGACAGAAGACAGTGTTCTTCCCACTGTCACAGCAAGAGCAATAATGCAAAGGCTTGTGTACTTAATTATTTACTACATTTTTCTATCAAGACAAAAACTTCAATTTACCTGGTATATTCATAGTAAAAGCAGTCCTGGAAAAACACTAATAAAACACAATACAAAACAAAACAATAAATCAGACCTTCAGAATGATCAGTGGGTGGGAGCAGGCTTTTAAATATCATTGGTGCACACAGGACAAAAAACATTACCTGTGCCTATTTAAAATTAATTACATGAGTTCTCAAATTTAGAATTTTGCTTAAGAATTGTAGAAAAATTAAGTAATGAATTTTCAAAAAACTGTGAAATATGTATTTATTTAGATGGAAAATGCACCAGTAGCAAGCAAGTTTGACACAGAATTCTTGAAATATACCTGTGACCTGGTAGTGAACATAAATTTTGTTTTAAAGGAAACTATTCGTTATTCCAAATACTCCAATGTGTACATTGACACATTTTTTGGTAAAAAAAATTGCTAAGTCCTCTACAGTAGCCAAAAGAGATTTCTTTATAAAGATGTGAAATGTAAGTGTACTTCCTTAATTACCATAGACAATTTAGCAAGAACAAATATAGAATCCAATTTGCTGGTGTATTCTTCCATCTTTTAAAACAGTTCTGTTCGGTTCCAACAGTGTAACGGTGGATATATTTACTATACAAAATTATTTAGAACAGTGGAATTGAAGAAGTAGGGCAAAAGGGTCTTCATGTTCCCGGAAAGCAATTACAAGACAATAAAAACCAAAGTGAACTTTCTTTTGTTCATTTATCATAACAACATGTTCTGGATTGAACAGTAACCCTCTATTAAAACTATGACAGCATTTAAAGGTCCATGGGTCCTGATCACTCTTTTAACTGCAAGACATGGAACTAATTTCATCTGTGTGAATTTCAATATAGTTGCCCCAGTCTTTCTTGAAAATAAGTATTCTCAAAATGTTACTTATCTGTAGTCAGCATTTTATCCATGTTTAAAAAAAGAAGAAAAAGAAAATAGCACTTAGCATAAAATCTAGAAAATTATACATTAGATTTAGACCAAGAAAATCTTCTGTCATTACAATACTTCAGAAAAATTACGTTTCTCATCAAAATAAATTCTCCAAAATATTTCTAGAATATTAAAAAAATGTCTTTTTAATGGGGTGTCCAACAAATCAGGGGTCTAATGGTAAGTAAATAAATGGTGAAAGTAAGTTACACTGAGGTTCAAACTTTTCACTTCTAATAAATGAAAGTAATGAAACCTTGACAGAGCTCCTGATGTGGTGACATTTGAGGTCTAGAGGTTTGGGTTTTTTTTAATAAATCACTTGAGTTTTCTACCATTTATATCCTTTTAGTAGAAACCCAGAATCCATCTGTATGGCTAAGCTTCTGGCCTATTAAGCTCCATTGCATGTCTCTTGTGTTATTAAACTTTACACCAAATCCAATTTTACTTATTATAAGCACCCTGCTTTCCTCTCTGGACCTTTGAGATAACTAAACATTTGCTGTTTATGTACAAATCGCAAACTAGCAGAGAGAAGGACTTGTGTACATCTTGTATCTGTCACACACCAAAAAGGATTTCTGAATTTCAACATCAAAGCTTTTCTTTCTCCTGTGCCATTTATGTGTATATCTATCTACAGCTTGGACTGGCTCCTCTCTCAATTCTAAAAGAGTACATGCCTATTTCACAAGAAGGATAAAAAAGCAATGGCATGCAGCACAAATCAAGGCAGGACACAAAGGAACCGTATAGTATGTGCTGCTCATGCCCTACTAGCCAGAAACCTGTCCATGACGTAAACTCCATGATCTTAATCATATAAAGAAAGGAAAAGTGTGATCATTTCAAAGACCACAGGGGAAACCTAATGCTAACTCACAGAATCACAGAATCACAGAATCACTAAGGTTGGAAAAGACCTGTAAGATCATCAAGTCCAACCATTAAAAAAAAAAAAAACCAAAAAACACCCCAAACAAAAAAAAAACGAAAACAAACAAAAAAAAAAACCAAACCAACCCACCCAACACCACACAGCACCATGCCCATCAAGCCACATCCCACAATGCCACATCCACATGCTCCTTGAATACCTCCAGGGAGGGTGACTCTACCACCTCCCTGGGCAGCCTATTCCAATGTTTCACTACTCTCTCAGTAAAGAACTTTTTCCTAATATCTAGCCTGAACCTCCCCTGGCACAACTTGAGGCCATTTCCTCTAGTCCTGTCACTAGTCACTTGGGAGAAGAGGCCAACACCCACCTCTCTGCAACCCCCCTTCAGGTAGTTGTAGAGAGCGATAAGGTCTCCCCTCAGCCTCCTCTTCTCCAGGCTAAACAACCCCAGCTCCCTCAGCCGCTCCTCATAAGACTTGTGTTCCAGACCCCTCACCAGCTTCGTCGCCCTTCTCTGGAGACACTCCAGCACCTCAGTGTCTTTCTTGTAGTGAGGGGCCCAAAACTGAACACAGTATTCAAGGTGCGGCCTCACCAGAGCCGAGTACAGAGGCATGATCACTTCCCTGCTCCTGCTGGCCACACTATTTCTGATACAGGCCAGGATGCTGTTGGCCTTCTTGGCCACCTGGGCACACTGCTGGCTCATCTTCAGCCGGCTGTCAATCAACACCCCCAGGTCCTTTTCTGCGGGGGAGCTTTCCAGCCACTCTTCCCCAAGCCTGTAGCGTTACATGGGGTTGTTGTGGCCAAAGTGTAGAGCCCGGCACTTGGCCTTATTGAACTTCATCCGGTTGGCCTCAGCCCATCGATCCAGCCTGTCCAGATCCCTCTGCAGAACCTTCCTACCCTCCAGCAGATCAACACTCCCTCCCAACTTGGTGCTCTCTGCAAACTTGCTGAGGGTGCACTCAATCCCCTCATCCAGATCATCAATAAAGATATTAAACAAGACCAGCCCCAAAACTGAGCCCTGGGGGACTATGCTTGTGACCGGCCACCAGCTGGATTTCACCCCATTCACTACAACTCTCTGGGCTCGGCCATCCAGCCAGTTTTTTACCCAGCGAAGAGTGTACCTGTCTAAACCACAGGCCGCCAGCTTCTCCACGAGAATACTGTGGGGAACAGTGTCAAAGGCTTTGCTGAAGTCCAGGTAGACAACATCAACAGCCTTCCCCTCATCCACTAGGCGGGTCACCTGGTCATCGAAGGAGATCAGGTTGGTCAAGCAGGACCTGCCTTTCATGAACCCGTGCTGGCTGGGCCTGATCCCTTGGTTATCCTGCACGTGTCCCGTGAGCGCCCTCAAGATGAGCCTCTCCATAATCTTCCCTGGCACCGAGGTCAGGCTGACAGGTCTGTAGTTCCCCGGATCCTCCTTCAGACCCTTCTTGTAGATGGGTGTCACGTTGACAAGCCTCCAGTCATCCGGGACCTCCCCTGTTAACCAGGACTGTTGATAAATGATGGAGAGCGGCTTGGCAAGCTCCTCCGCCAGCTCCCTCAGTACCCTTGGGTGGATGCCATCAGGCCCCATAGACTTATGAGTGTCCAGGTGGCATAGCAGGTCGTTAACTGCTTCCTCATGGATCATGGGGAGCCTATTTTGCTCTCCATCCCTGTCATCCAGCTCAGGGAGATGGATACCCTGAGGATACCTGGTGTGGCTGTTAAAGACTGAGGCAAAGAAGGCATTAAGTACCTCAGCCTTTTCCTCATCCTTGGTGACAATGTTCCCTCCGCATCCAGTAGAGGATGAAGATCCTCCTTGGCTCTCTTTTTGTTGTTAATGTATTTACAGAAGCTTTTTTTGTTGTCCCTCACAACCGTGGCCAGGTTGAGCTCTAGCTGGGCTTTCGCCTTCCTAATTCCCTCTCTGCATGACCTAACGAGGTCCTTGTATTCTTCTTCACTTGCCTGCCCCTTCTTCCAGAGGTGATAAGTTCTCTTTTTTACCCCAAGCCTCAGCAAAAGCTCCTTGTTCAGCCAGGCCGGTCGTCTTCCCCGCCGGCTCTTCTTACGGCACATGGGGACTGCCTGCTCCTGCGCCTTCAAGATTTCCTTCTTGAAGAAGGTCCAGCCTTCCTGGGCCCCTTTGCCCTTCAGGACCGTCTCCCAAGGGACCCTCTCAACCAGTGTCCTGAACAGGCCAAAGTCTGCCCTTCGGAAGTCCATGGTAGCAGTTTTGCTGACCCCCCTCCTTACTTGGCCAAGAATTGAGAATTCTATCATTTCATGGTCGCTAAGCCCAAGACGGCCTCCGACCTTCACTTCTCCCACCAGACCCTCACTGTTTGGAAACAGCAGGTCAAGCAGGGCACCTCCCCTGGTAGGCTCGCTTACCAGCTGCGTCAGGAAGTTATCTTCCACACACTCCAGGAACCTCTGGGACTGTTTCCTCTTAGCTGTGTTATACTTCCAGCAGACATCCGATAAGTTGAAGTCCCCCACAAGAACAAGGGCTTGCGACTGTGAGACTTCTGCCAGTCGCTTGTAGAACGCTTCATCGGCTTCTTCGTCCTGGTTGAGTGGTCTATAACAGACCCCCAGCAGGATATCCGGCTTGTTGGCCTTCCCCCTCATCCTTACCCATAAGCATTCAACCCCGTCATGACAATCATCGAGCTCTATACAATCAAAGCACTCCTTGACGTACAGAGCCACCCCACCGCCTCTCCTTCCTTGCCTATCCCTCCTGAAGAGCTTATAGCCCTCCATTGCAGCACTCCAGCCATGCGAGTCGTCCCACCATGTTTCTGTGATGTCGACCACATCATAGCTGCCCCCCTGCACGATGGCTTCTAGCTCCTCCTGTTTGCCGCCCATGCTGCGTGCATTGGAGTAGATGCACTTGAGCTGGCCGATCGATCTTGCCCCCGACAATGGCACGTCACCCCTAGGCTCATCTCTAGGTAGCCTGGCTTCATCCCCTTCCCCCTTCAAGTCTAGTTTAAAGCCCTCTTGATGAGGTTTGCCAACTTACGGGCAAGGATCCTTTTCCCCCTTGAGGACAGCTGAACACCGTCTGCACTCAGCAGGCCCGGTGCCGTGGAGACCACCCCATGGTCAAAGAATCCAAAATTCCTCTGGTGGCACCAGTCTCTGAGCCACGCGTTGACCATGTTTGCTTTCTTATTCCTTTCAGTGTTCCTCCCCGCCACTGAAGGGATTGCAGAAAACACCACCTGTGCTTCCGATCCCTCAACCAGTCTCCCCAGTGCCTTAAAGTCCTCACAACCTGTTTTCATCCAGAGTAGTCTTAGATGCAATCTGCATTACCATTAAGCAAATAATTAACAAACTCTTTGACCTATAAATTTTTTTCAAAGACAGCAGCTTCAGATAAAAGTCCAGAACTACTCATGCTAAAGAGGAGATCCAGGAGGGAGCAGAGAGAGAAACAGCAAGATGTGTATGTCCAAATGCTGGACAACCCTCATGTTCTTGGGATCCAAAGATGCTGAAAATAACAGAAGAAAATCCTAAAGTTTCATAGGTAGTATAAATATAAAATTATGTTCCTCCCATTGTACTCCTCTTCTGGTCCAGAAGCCTAAAACTTGCCTTATAAGACTTTTACATATGCATATGAACCTGTCACTTTTTCATGCATTTAGCATTTTTTGTAAGGAAAGGGCAAGGAGGAGAAAAATAGGTATCTGTTTTCCATATTCCTTCTATGAACAATTTCTAGCTTTGATGTCCATATTCTGTTTCTTAATCACAAGATGCTGGGAGTTCCAGCACACCAAAAGGTGGAAGCAAGAAAATCCCAGGAAAAACAAGGGCTATTTCAGTTTTTGTTTGACTTTAGAGATGCCTTGATGGCCAAGGCAGTTATGTAGTCAAAGAAACATAGCATTGTGAAAACACAGAAGGTGTCTGTCAGTGTAACACAGGAAATATAGAAGAGAAAAAAGAGATTTAGGAAATGAACATGACTGCTAGCGGTATATAAACTAAGATCGTATTCAGGGATTAACCTGCAGGTGCCTTCATTAATACAACTACTATTAACAAAACTATTATAGAAATAGCTTACAACAGATTAATAGGGAGTCCACTAAAAAAAAATCTGCTAATGAAATACATTATAAAATTAATTGTTCCTTCCTTTCTTTCAAAGGAACACCTGTCTTAAAGTGTCACAAATTATAATGAAACATGGCTGATAAATCTGAACATCACCCTCAGAAAATTTCTGAGGATAACTAGCATTGTTAGTAAGCAATTAGCTACAGGTAGTTAAAGATATAGCAAGTTTTGTTCTTTAATATAATTTTAAACTAATGTTGAGAAAATATATTACTGCCTACATGTTTATGAAACAGCAAAACTTCTCAGGAAACTGATTTTGTTTACATGCAAGCCTCTCTTCATATTCATTGCGTATTTCAAAAATAAGTAAAATAATTACATGCTTAAATGTCACCACTGAGACAAGGTGAGGTAAGGTGAGATTTGTAATGACATTTAGCCTTTTTGGAGTATATGGAACTTAATATCCTAATATCTACAGCAAATCCAGTCAAAGTTTTCAGCCAAAGCTTTGATTCAAATGACATACAGAGATTGCAGAACCAGGCAAATGCCTATTTATTGAGTTGGTGGCCAGTGGACACAAAAACGGCCAAACACCTTCCCCCCAGCACTACTGCATGCAACAAGCAGAAGCATTAAATATTGAAGACCCATCTACATAGCTTCTATATGGGTCTGTCCCATCTCTAAGCCTGTGAAGTGCACAGAAGAAAGTGAGACATGTTTGCAAATATCTATGTGAAATTTATGAACTTGTTAATGATGAAAAAAACATATTTTCAAAATCTGAATGTATGAGTATTTAATTTATTTTCTTAGAAGACATAAAATGACACAGTATACCACACATTCAAAAATTAGCCTTTCTTTATGCTAAACACTGTAATAGCTGTTATTCTGTGGGTAATCCCTTAAAGCAGGAATACAAAATCTGTTCCAAGTCTTAACTACAAATGTCAGGTCCCATGAGAAAATGGCCCAAAGCTTTTTGTTATCTGGATGTATTACTTGAAATGTCAACACAGATCCAAGTATTGCAAACTCTCACCAGTTTACCTGACTTCCTCTGGAACAGGAGCTGATAGTTGTTCTATGTTACCATGTACATTGTCAATATCCATACATGAGCAGTGTCTTGCAAGATGCTTTTCTGACTCCCCCAGGCCTCTCCCCAGGCCTTTGCCTATTCTTCTTTTGTTATCAGATCCTGAACTTAATTCAGTCTCCTAGGTTTTAATTGGAGGATTACCAACTGATAGAAGTAACTTGGACTCTGCCAGGTCTTCCAGTAGGTAATTGCCAGTGGTAAATGCATGGAAACAGAGCCTTCAACACAAGTACCGTTTATTTCTGAACACAGTGCACACAGTGTGCGCTAAGCAAAATGGGTTTCTCTTACAAAGAAATCAACAAGTGGAACATTTACCAATGCGCTGACATTCCCTGACTGCCTCCCAGAAGGGAACCACTGCACAGGGAACTTATAGCCTTGTCAGTTGTTGCAGGCAATGTACAGAAAGGTCCTCTGCTGTTTGTGAACCTTCTCCCCTCATTTTGCTAGTCACCTGTTTTCAATGCTCTGAACATCCCGAGCTCCAGCCAGTGCAAAAAGGTTATATTGAAAAGAAAAACCTAATGCTGTCTTTAATCTTAGCCTTCTTTTGGCTGTTGCATGCACATGCCAATGCCCAGCTTAGCCCTCTGACTTCAAGCAGGCAGTAAACAGTAAAATCAAGTGATAATGCATAATCTGAGTAAGAAATAAGATATACATTTTCCCAACTTGTAATGATTATTATACATATCATACAGTACTTTTGAACGCTGCAGTTCCTAGGTCTTAATGGCATGTGGGACAAAGGAGAGGCAAGCGAATTATTAGACTAGCAAGATGTTGTGAGTTAACCCTGATAGGCAGCTAACTACCACACAGCCACTCGCTCACTCCCACCCCCAGGGGGGCGGAGGAAGAAGAAAGGAAGAGTAAGAGCAACAAAACTTGGGGATGGAGATAAAACCTATTTAATAAGTGAAGTTGAAGAAGAGAGAAAGAAAACAAAATGAAACAAGTGATGCAAAGGCAATCACTCACCACCTCCCACGGGCAGACCGTTGCCCAGCCAGTTCCTGAGCAAAGATGGCTGCTAACGTAACTAAACCGCTCTCTTTTCCCTTTCTCTTGCTGAGCATGACGCTATACAGCATGGACTATCTGATTGGCTAGTTCCGGTCACCTGACTGGTTGTGTGCCCTCCCAACCTCTTGCCCACTCCCAATCTATTTGCTGTGGGGGCAGAGTGAGAAAGAGAGAAGGCCTTGACGCTGTTCAGCAATAGCTAAAACATCAGTGTATTATCAGTATTGTCGTGGTCACAAACCTAAACCACAGTGCCATAGCAGCTGCTGTGAAGAAAATTAACTCTATCCCAGCCAGGCCCGGTACACAAAAGACTTCTGAAAAAACATATGCAGAGGTGGACGGAGAAAATGGTGTCTTGTATCTCTGCGCTCACCTCACTGCATGTGACTTCACAACCGAACAAGTTCCTCATATGTAAACATTTTCACTTACTAGTAGCACTTGGATTTTCCCAGTTTGATTTGTTATATTCTTTTGTAAATTCCACTGGTTTCATAAAACAGACATGACTTTCCATAATACCTTTATTAGTCCTTTAATGTTAGGCCTGAACTCTGAGTCTGATTTGACCAAAGTACTTTTCTTTCATCTAAATATTCCAGTCACTCACACTGACTCAAACTCTCCTCATACAATGTTGTCTTCCTCACAGTGAAGAAACTCCGTCTGAAAAAGTCTCCTTACGTTCATTAACTTTTACAAACAATATTTAAGCATTTTGGTCATTAACTGTGGTCCCAAAACAGTAACAGTTTCCTGGCATCCTGTACCCAGGGCCAAGTGAACAGAAGGCAACTCTACCTACACATGCCAATTCAACTTGTTTAGCAGGAGTCTACTACCAACTGAAGAAAAACAAGATTTTGCCTTCCACATTTCAGAAGAGATTGCTAGATAACTGTTTCAGAATTTTAAATCCTGTTACTAATTTAAATCTACTTGAAACAGAAATTAGCAGGTAGCTAGCTATAGGTTATGTGGGATATCAGAAAAATACCTGGGGAATAGATGTACAAATAAAGGAAGACACCATAGCAACAGGCATAATTTTTAAGGATTAAGCAGAAAAGAAAGCATGTACTGACTTTCTACTTGGATTCATGCGGCCATTGAAATGAATTTAAACTAGATACAAGACCTGTACAACCCGATTTAATTTTATGAAGCAATTTTTCAAATAGCTATATGCCAATTACAATGTACAAGATGAGATTCGGGTGCTGTATCCTTTATTGTAGCAACTACATGGTAATTTGTCTGTCAACTCGCTTACTAGTTGAAGTGTTTCTATTTATCTATTTGTGTTTGGATCAATTCCAATTTTCTAATCTTTTGGGCAGCTTTCACAGAGACTCCATATTTCATAAAAAGAACCTCCCACAACACACATTTTCTTCTGTCTTCCCATATGTTGCATTTTCCTTCAGGATTACTCTGGTCTAGTGCCCAAGGTTAACATGCTTCTGTCATGGACTGGTCGCACAACTAATGACTTCTTCTGGATTTACAGAGATGAAATACACCTGATTTACCTCTCGTGAGCAGGGACTCCTTTGTTCAGTAAGATGCTTGTTAAGGGAAAGAGAAAAAAATATTTTGCATTATTTTAAAGGTTTATTTTACACTATTTTTAAATTATTTTACACGGCTAGCATCGATGTCTTCGTAGCAATTAAAGAAGCCGGTAATAAAACCAGGTTAATACACATCTATAGTAAACATAGGGTAAATATAGGTTAACAATTATGAGAACTCTGTGCATTACTAACTAGTTGAGTGTAGAACACTATTTTATGTGGTATTTCAGATCTCATTACTGAGATGGGATGACCATAACTGACATATTATCCTAAGTGTGTAGCATGGATGTTCAAGCAGGTTATTCTAGTCACTTTTTTCCTTTGGGCTTTTCGAAGGGAACACTTGATTTTAAAGAATACTTTGTGGCTAGGAATGCCGACTATTCCACTAACACTATTAATCACCATGAACAGAGTACTTCTAGTCTTCATAATTAGCTTGGCTCCTATAAGACAGATTTGCTTCACATTATCTCTGTTAGGACTAACTTGATGGCACTGACACCTCTTATGATAAAGCAACTGATGATTAATGCTATCTTGACCTAGGAACCCAGAATCATAGTTGTATTAGTTATGGAAAAGGAACAGCAGATACGTTTTGAAGACTGACTCAATAGAAGGCCACTAAAACTATGTTTTCTATAAGTTCTGATTGCAAGGGTTATACAAGTAAATCCTAGTGGGCATATAGCCTTACAGGATAACGGAATGTTGCCTTCTGCTCCCTTTATAGTTGGTGGAGGAACAGGAAATTCTGCAGCACATCAAGCCCATCCAAACCTTCACTGTCCCAGAGGATGCTCTCTCCATCCACTGCAGGCAAGACTAGAACAGTTGGCTGCATATCAGACACACCACACTCAAACATCTAGCATTAGAGAGAATTAATCCAGGCCTCAGTGTTTTGCTATTCTCTTTCATTCTTTCTGCATTAGAATTCTTCTTTTAATTGTATCATGGTTAATGAGTTTAACACACTGGATGGATCTGCCTGAGAAAAGGTTCTGTAATTTCCTACACAGTGCTTAAAGGCAAAAGAAAAATGGATGCTGAATTGTTTCTTCTCTGAATAGGCACAACCTACTAAGAAAGAGATGGGTAAAACCTCTCCTTATAACAGCCATACATTGAAATGTCTTTAAATGTCACATTGTCTGCAAATATGTCAGAAAAGTCTACGCCCTCTCTTTATGCATGAGTACAAGCATGGTCACCTCAGTGCACAGGGCTATTTCTCTTTGTGGCAGACACTCAAAGTAATTATCTTGACCATGGCTGTAAAACATAGATAACTAGACCGTTAAAGCTGAAAGGAAAAACATGTAGTTTGGAATGAATTAATAACTCAGATGAAAA